>NC_049203.1:50734517-51482017 GCF_013347855.1 Anguilla anguilla | reverse complement strand
CTCCATAGGTCAAGTCTGCAGCATGGGCGAAAGGCTCCAAAACCCCCCACAAGCTCCAAATTTGTATGTGTAGACATCAATTGTAATTTGTATAACGCGTCTGCTTGTGGGTGTATGTAAACACCTGTGAGCATAACCCCTTCCATGAATAAAATGGTCTGCATTTGATGGTTAGATATTCCAGATTCAGTGAACATGGATCAACCATTACTCCCAGGTCTTTTTCAAATTGTGCACATTACAATTTTGTACCTCCCATGAAGTAATCCTGCCTAATGTTTATATTTCCCGCATGCAGAACTTTAAATTTGGCTGTATTAAATTTCATTTTCCAGGTTTCCGCCCACTTCTGGATTTTGTTTAAACCTTCTTAGATTACTTAGTAGATTCCAAACTATTAGCTGGGCCTCCCAGTGTTGTATCATCAGCAAATTTGACAGAAGTATGTATACATGAATGAGGAAGAGCAGTGGTCCCAGCACCAATCCTTGTGGGACCCTATTTCCCACAGCATCCTCCCATGTCTCGTGGATAGAGTCGACACTTCAACTTGTTCATTTTGTTGTTTAGTAATTGAAAATTGGCCAGCAGAATGGTAGGCAAAGGGGTGTGTGAGTAGTATGTCATCTTAGTAGTTTGAGTACACTGCTTTTCTTCTGTCTTTGCCCTAGCATGAACTGAGGATCCAGATTTGAGAATTTGAGAGAGACTCTCTGCACCCATCTCGGATTTGCATTCTTCAAATCACAAAATGAGATGCATTTGGACAAAATATGTGGAGATTAGGGTAATTAAACTGTGTAGTTCAGCACAATTTAAAGGAGAGCTGTATCTGATTGATTGTGAAATTGTGAGGATAATAACAGGTTAGCATAGCTGTCTGCTCACCAAAATAAGCTGTTTTATTTTGTGTTCTAGAGAAAATATTACACAATATTTAGAATAGATTAGTGGAAGCTACTCAAAAATGCAGGCCACTGTATTTAACTTGTAGTGAACATGTCTTACTGACTAACATGGCACACGTATAGTCACCCAGGTTCATGGCAAACCTTTATTTTTGTTTACACATAAATAAATACAAAAGCAAATACATTAAATGACCTGTTAGATATCTGGTAATCATAGAAGGCTATTTGTTTAATATACAGGATGTTAGTATAAATAAGAAACATCTAACGGTCCATTAAATCTAATCACTAAGCTGAGAGCCTGTGAGAATCTGACTCCTAGAGACTGAAACCACATGGAGTCTCTGCTCTGGGCAGGGTCACTACAGATTCCTGTCTGTGAAAAAACACAAATTGAAGCACAGGAAAGAAGGAAAGACTAATGATGGAGTTTAGATGCAGGGTATGTCTGCGAGAAAATGCAAATAAGATACGTAAGTGTATGTTTTGGCAATTCGACAGAGCCTTTCTATTGTGTAATGCAATCTTAATGTTGGTAGGCTGGTCATTTTAGTCAATTTTGTGTGTGCCTGCGTACATGTGTGCATGCACATTTGCATGTTTTTTTTTACCTTGTGTATCTGCATGTGCATACGCTTGTGTGCAGGCCTTCATTGGTGAATGTGCATATGTGCACCCTTTCATATGTTTGTGCAAGAGTGTGTGTGAAGAGGATTGCTTTTTGAGCTTGACATTCTTAACAATTTTATGGCCAGTTTTAGATGGCCACATTACTGTTGCTGAACCAAGATGTCCAAATCAAATCTGATTGCCTGCATGCAGCAAAGCCATCTTTTCACTTCAACCTAGAGTAGGTCAGTTGGTGGTGGGGGTCCTTTGGCATCTGTCTGTTTCACTACTATAAATAATTACATACCGTGTGCCTGTTCTGACAACATTGAAAACCCACTGAGAGATCCACCTTGTGCAACTGCAAATCAAACTAACTTATTGTACATTGGAAAAATGAGAGTCTGCGCCAAAGCATCACAAACTGGAGAACAGCAGACGGTAGACTGTTATGGATGGGAGTCCTACTGGGCCATTTCAAGAAAATCAGACAAAAAGCAGTCCTAGGAATGTAAGGTCTATTAAAAATGTATTATATTTTATCATTCCATTTGCGACCATAGTGTGACAGCAGCATCAAGAACACAGCTCTCTATTAGATCTATCAAAGAAAACACGTTCTTTTGAAAATTATACTTTTTATTCTTTCTCACACTAATTTCATTGGTGGAAGCAGTGGCTCCAGAGTGAGTAAGAGACAGAACTGAAAAAATAGATAGCATGGTTTTACTTAAAATAGATATTGATTTCTAAACGCAGGTAAATTCTATGTTCTCATTGCAAATTTAACATGAAATCCGAAAGGTTCCCCCTCCAACTGATAAATAAATAATTTTAAATTTGTACATGCATCCTGTTGATTCCATTGATGTTAGGGGCTAAGAGCTCAAAGATGTGATGTGGGTGAAGAGAGCCAAAAACTCACAGAAGCATTTCATAGAATCCAGAAAGCCAAAAGGGTTACTGGAGGAAGGAAGGCATGATTAGTTCAGACTTATGGGGAGTATAACATCCCAATGCTTGTTCACTACTGTGAAATGAGTAAAGAATTTTCTCCCCTACAGAAATCTGTTTCTGTCTGAATCATCTGACACACTGCTTGTGTTGAGGAGGAAACATCATCTGCTCAACCCATTGCTACACTATTCCACATGCATAATTTGATGTTTAACTAGAAAATGTGTGAGGGTAAAATTAAAATGAGTTGGGAGAATCTTGTCAAGGAAAAAAGTGCATTTACAGCATTTATATAAAAATGAATTGTCCACCTCATTCATGAGACCTGCAAAGGTGACATGACCATGATTCACTCTTTTATTAGTTCTCAACAGCTGTTCATGATGTCTCGATGAAAATGGTTGTTACAGTTTAATTTTAGCCAAGTGGGGAGGGGCTTTGAAAAAATAAACACTGATACTGATAAATACTTTAGAATTGCTGATAAGTCCGTGAAGGACTAGTTTGGTGCTCCTGGAGGTGCATGATACATGAATAAATACATTGGATTGAGAAGCAGAATGAAAAGCTGCAAGCTAGTGCAGGCTTCTTCTAAAATTTGTTCTCCCCTGTAAAACTACAATACACCATCAAACAGCCTTCATGGTGAGAATTGATCCGTCTATGATTGCTTGCAATAGCCAATGTAACAGTCAATGAAAACATGCTGCATGAAAAACAGCATGAGCGTGTGGGCCAGTGATGGATCTGTTCTTTCCATCTCTGTCACTCCTGCTGACTGTCCACTCATACCACACAAATGTGCCAGTACAGAATGGCAGAACAGCAGAGGCCTCATTAAAAGAAGCAGCCCTGCTGGGATGTTGGGTAGTCACTGAGAAAACAATGGATGACTGAAGAGCAAACCCCAGGATGTTTGTATTTATGTTTCATTTTATATAATTAGTGGTCACAAAAGCCCTCACAAATGTGGTTTTCAAACCAAGTTCCTCTCTGAAATCTGAATTATTGTGCCACCAGTTTGCATAGTCACGCAAAACAGTGCAGTTTTGCGCTGTTACGTTCATGGAACCAGCTTGAGATGATGGTATTAATGAGCCTAATGTGTGCCAAGAAAACATCCCTACACCATTACATTACCCTTGCCAGCCTGCACCATTGACACAAAGCACAATGAAACTATGGATTTGTGCACAGTAAATTGTCCTGTGTTGATTCACCTTAAACAGACCATATTCCACAGCCCAATAGGGACCATATGTACTCAGTAAGAGCTGATTTAACACTGAACATTTTACTGTGTGCAGCGTGCCAAATATTGGCCCACCATTTGCAGAAGAAATCAAGATTCATCAGACTAGGTGATGTTTTTCCAATCATCAATCGTCAGATGGCCTATAATCATCAGCAAAGACATTTATATTGTTTGTGGGTGTCAACTGTCTGCTCTGATATACCTTTTTAATTATTTTTATTAAGTAAAAACCTAAAAGGGTTGTGCCCTAGTATTTTCTACTATATTTGTCATACTCATGCAGGGCAGACTTCCATGAGCATGACAACCTTGGGCAAAGGGGCATTATTCAGTTCAATGTGGTGTTGGGATGTCAAAAATGTTTTGATCATATCTCTGTGCCTTCTCCCCATTATGGTTAGTGTCAGTTTGAAATGCAAAATTAAAAAAAAAAGAAAACATGACCTGCTACTTCAAGGAGTATTAAGGTTTTCACTGCATGTCACTTAACATACCAAAATGTTCCCTAGACATAGATAGTGGGGAGGCCTCCCATGCATGTAACAGTCTGAATGATATTCCCTCTTTTTCTGGGACATTTGAAGATCCTCCACAGTGCTTTTGATCCCCCCCCCCCCCCCCCCCCCCCAGTTGTTCATCAATTCCAGTTGTCCATCAACAGTCCTCAGAAGATTCAGTGAGATGGCACTCCTTCAAACACAGAGACTTCACACCAAACTTGGCTGTAGTACTGCACCAGCTATGAGGCTTTTCCCCAAACCTCAACATCTCTGTGCCGGTTTTACTTGTGTTCTCCCTCATCATTGTCCAGTTTGACAGGCCTACAATGCTTTGTAGTCATCCCCATAGCTGAAAGGAATGGCATCTTTACTTCTGTTATATTATCAAGTGCAAACTACACGATTCTTTACTGGATGTTGTGAGACCAGCTTCCTCCGAGCACCAATTATGACAGTTAATACTCTGTGAAGATATGACTATAACAACCAAACATATATGATTAAATATTTATAAATATTATTGAAATATTTGGTAGAATGCCATACAGGCTGGGATGTGTGTGCCAGTATTGTATACGGTTTTCTACTTATAGCATGACATACAGTAGACCCAAAACGGCAAAGCAGTTTTACACAAAATCTATTAATCTAAATAAGTGTCTTACTAAACTGGGTCCCACTTAAAATTAAGTGATTCTAATAACTGTGTAATACAATGTAACCATTGTGTATGTACACATTGTTATTTTTCTAACAACTAAATCCTATTTACTGTACTTCGAGTGCTGAACTATATTGCATTGAAAAATTGACACAACGTTCTGCACAAGCTTGTTAATTCATTTCCTTTTCCCCAGCAATTATGAAAAGAACAGCAAACATGGATGTTGGAATATGAACATGTTTACAATTGTATTACATAGTAATGTGTATATACACTGCAATAGCTCTGTATATTCCTCTATAGTTGCAATTTACATACAAAGGTCAAGGAAATTTAATATAAATTAGGAACCTGTTATGGGAGTTTGTCATCTGCAAACCCTTTCCTTCTATCAGCACTACCAAGATGTCATGTTCCAGTGTCCTTGCTTGTACCCACAAACTTTGAAATGACAAATGGTTATTTAAACTCTTTTCATTTAGGAACTGTGAAGAATTGATTTCTCTTCTTACAGAGGCATGGCTACTTGATGTCGAACGGAAATAAATTGAAACAGATCAGATTTAATGGGTAATCGTTTGCCAAGCCTTATGTTGGTTTCTCATAGTTAAATCATGCCAGCAGCCATGCCACCGTGTAGGCGTCCCACACTGTACAGTTAAAGCTAAGTGTTAATGGGCTTTTTTGTACTTGGATGCAAGATCTTCCAGGAAACCAGATTTTGGGTAGCTGTGTGTTAAATTGGCCAGTAGAAGGCATGCTACCCAAATAAAAATACCATCAGTGGAGCATTATTCGCCATCCATCACCGATATTATATCACCTTTTTTGCATCTACGAAACTTAATCCACTGTGTTTAGCCCCCTTAATTAATAATAATAATAATAACAACAATAATAATAATAATAATTAATAATCTGGTTTGACACTCTAATATGAGTCATATTCTGGGAAATAATCATAGAATGTATACAATGCCCATCCAGCATGCAGTATTACACCAATAACATCCATGTTGCTATTGTATTTGCATGAGCACTAAGCAGTACAGATGTCAATTTTGTTCATCTCTAGGCCTATGCCTCAGAAAAGGCCCCAAAGTAAAAATGCAATTTTATCTTTATAAAATGTATTGCATGACTAATTTTTGTAAACAAATATGTAAGTTTAAAAAAATGTCCACAGTGCAGCAGCAAACATTTCACATGATTTCTTCAATGCTTACTTATAATAGGCATTACTTTCAGAATATGAAGAAAGATAGAAATTATACTGCTGTATTGTGTATTGTGGCCAGTAATCAGGCTCAGGGATGATATTACCTCCCTTTTTTACCAACACAAATAAAGCAGTGGCTTTCCACTTTCTTTTTTCATTATATAAAGGGGGGAAAATGGTTATTAGTGGTGTTAACTAAATGCTTCAAAGCAAACTGTATTTACATTTACATTGGTGATCTCAGAAAAGGATATTTGTTTTGGAAAATGAATTGCAACTGTTAAAATGTGAACAATGTATTTCTTGAGTGAAGCGAATGAAAAATATGTATATATATACAGTACAGAATAAGAACATATTCCGGATTCTGTCCACAATAGCAGGAGAGAGTAAAGCACAATCAAACAAAGAAAGGCCTCACCAAACATAATACACTGAGGCCAGATAATGGGGTTAGCAACAGCTTATTTTTTTTAGACTGCCCTCACCAGTTCAATTTAAATGTAAATTTTCATGTCAATAACTACTTTGAAAAATAATGTTTAAGGTTTGGTATTGTGTATTTAAAACAAATAAGGCAAGGTTTTTATTTTATTTTGAAAAGAGTGGTAGGACAACAACAAAATAAAACAAAACACATTTTTATGATTCTAAACTAGTTTTATTATTTGAAATGCTCAATTACTATAAATGATCACAAATTATCCTAGTTCATGCCAGTTGTGCATTATTCATTGATTAATTAATGAAATCATTTTCCTAAAGGAAGTAAGTATAGTAAATTAAAAATCAAAAATGTACCTATCAGGAAAACTCCCAAAAGTCTAATCATGTAGTCGGACATATGTGTGCAAACAGTATGTTTAATAAAACAGAACAGCGGGTGAAAGAGATGTTTGATGTTCCTGCGTCTTTGTCAAGTCTAAGCAGAGAAACAGGAGAGAAATAGCTTCCCGTCAGTTAGCATTATGTACTGTCACACAAAACACAGAAAATCACAATCAGGATAAATATGCCAAGGCTGCATTTCAGGTTGCAGCAACTGTTCCCTGTTGTCGCATCCCCAATATATAATATTAAGTAGCATAAAGCCTGGCAATTAGGTGTATGGTAGACAACTTGTTTGGAATGGTTTTACCTTTTAAAATGTAACATTTACATAAATGTCCCCTATAGGATATGCTGAAGGTTAATAACTGAGAGGCAGGACACTCCGTGGCAAAATAAAATGAGTAGGGTTCTTTCTGCATTCATGATATACCCATGATATAAAACATTATCAGTTTAGAATGTTTTACAGTCGGCAATTTATATATCATATCTGACACTAAAAAAATGTGAGAATAGGTGCATGTTTGTGCTGAATTACTGTGTATTCACCTGCCACAAATAAATAGATACATGCTGACGTGAATGATGCATTTCACAGATGAAAGACCCAAGCTAAGTGGAAAGTAATTGAAAATAATTTGACATTTTCTAAAATGTGGGATGCTTTATGTTTTATACTGAATATTAGAATGCAGTAGTGTCATATCTGGATATAAAGTATAAATACATTTGCTATTTTTTCATCTATTTTGCTACAGGTACAGAAATATAAACAACATGAATTGATATTTCCTTTTGTTCCACAATTAAACTATACACAACTTAAAACTTTCATTTTCCATGTGTTCCAATGTTCTGCAGATCATCTGAAATATGATCAGTGACTTGCATGGCCATGAGCCATTCAGGTCAGAGCCATTTCGAATTCATGGTGAAATAAATGGACAAGCAGACTGCATTTGCTTTTGTTCTCCCATTTGCCTTGAATAAATATGGGGAAATGAAACATGATAAAATACAACTCAAGATAAATCTCTCTTTCTCTGACTCTCTCTCTCGCTCTCTCTCATAAAAATACTGGAGAGCCCATGTGTATTAATGATTCATTTGATTGTCCCTAATTGAGTAAGTGCCTTATACATAAACAAGGACATTGCATTGGGAAAGGGCATCTAAATTATACATGAATGCCAATGTTTCATGTGTAGGGAAGAGTGGTGTGAATTCGTACTAACTCATGCTCATAATAAAGAGAAAGGCTTAAGCAATCTGTTAACAGTCCTGAAATCAATGCTGTGGCTGAAATCCTAGAAGCAACTGCATCTATAAAAGTGCAAATAGAGTTGAGTGAGTCTCACGGGTTGAGCAACAAATTTGATTAATTAATTGAAATAAAAAAGATTCATTTGGTTATCACTAAGTAGCTGCCTTAGATACAAACAAGGACAGAAGCATTCATGAAGGGCATCTAAATAATGCATGAATGGCAATGTTCCATGTGCAAAGGAGGGCTGTGTGGAATTACAACAAATTTGCGCTGATAATAACATCTTTAGCAATTTGTTAACTGACCCAAAATCAATGCTGCAATTCAAATCTGAAAAGAAACCATATCAGGTAATATACACACATGGTTATTCTCAAGGGTGGGTGATGTAGCTAAATTCATTTGTTATGTAAAATGTATGGCCACAGCAATTAATCTTATTACGGGGCAAATTAATCAACTAATTATTTATTCTGGTTTTTAGTTGTTACTTCTTCAGGGATTGTCTGAATTGTCTGGAAAACAGAATGAAGTGCCAGATAATTGATAGCTAACGTTCAACACTATGTAAACATTTTTTTACATACCCAAAGCAATAACATTTTCTGTCAAAACCATGATTAAAATGTTTCAACGATGGTGAGTTAAAATCAGATTTTTTTCAGGAGCACGTTTATGTTGCAGCCATACCACCGCACACTCTGCTCCTGCCGACTGGCTGAAGCTAAGCAAGTGTGGGCTTGGTTAGTACTTGGA
This sequence comes from Anguilla anguilla, assembly GCF_013347855.1. Lineage (NCBI taxonomy): Eukaryota > Metazoa > Chordata > Actinopteri > Anguilliformes > Anguillidae > Anguilla > Anguilla anguilla. Next base: position 51,473,048 of record NC_049203.1, on the reverse strand, counting down.
TGGGAGACCACCAGGGAATACTGAATTGCTGCTGGAAGTGGTGTTGGTGGGCCAGCAGGGAGAAATCTTCCCTCTGGTCAAATAAACCCCAATGTTTCAGTGCAGTGACGGGGACACTGTGCTGTAGGAGATGCTATCTTTCGGATGAGACGTTAAACCGAGGTCCTGACTCACTGTGGCCATTAAAGATCCCATGACACTATTCGCAAAGAGTAGGTGGTTCCCCGGTGTCCTGGCTAAAATCTCGCAAAAACTTGCCACCTAATCATCCCCTGATTTCATTGGCTAAAAATTGTTCTCTCCCTCCAGTGGAGCTGCTCAGTGGCCAAGAATAGAGGATTGTGATTGTACTGGGCAGCTCCCAGGTGTGAATGTGTATGAGTGTGAAGCAGGGCGTTGCTGCAAAATAGCATCCGTGCTCAGCGAACCTACCCTGGGTAAAAAAAAGGTTAACTAAAAAAAATTTTAAATGTTGAGATCAGGATAAATGCCTACTGTTTTGTGCTATGAGGCTTTCGATTCATGTTCATCAGTAGGTATCAGAGTTCTGATTCATTGTGCACAGTGTGGTGCATGTTGCCTGGCGTACAGCTGGCAGTTTCATTACAGGGAAAGTACCTGTGTGCTCTGATTGCTGAGGAGAGCAAGTCTGCCCTGTTTCATTAAACTTGGCTAACTTTGACTTCTCTGTACAAACTTGAACTGAGGCCCACATTCAGTCTAATTGCAGTTTGTTTTGCACTTAGACTTGCGTTAAGTTTTTTTTGTTTGGTTTAATACAATTTTATGATGTAGCATACATACAATGCATTCATTGTTGAACAAAGTTTATTATTTGCTCCCACTCCCTCCCCTTGTCAACATAAGGAAATTGAGAACATGTTATGACTCAGTGAAGTAAGGACATCCTCTCCTCCAGTGCACTGGAGTCACAAACTAGTGTGACATCAGAGCTGACCAATAGCTTTGAATGTGGGATGGACTCTCTGTTCTCTATCAGTCAATCAGCACTGGTTGACCATGCGGATATAGAAGTCCAACACACAGCTTCTCAGGGTTATCTTCTCTCTTTACATTTTTTCACTCCCCTTTCACAGAATGTTTTGCAGCTCTCTTCCTTCCTGACTGGAACAGACTCCAATGCACTGCACCAAACAAAGCCTGCCCTTGTAAAGAGGCCATCATACGAGTCATTGTAAAATAAGCTGGGACTCATCTATCTCTCTACTCCATTATTCGCGATGGAAGATTCCGAGTAAACCTAAGGTCGAGAAATTGTTTTCAGTGAGAAATTCAAACCAACAGGCCTTTGGCAATGAAGCCAGGAGAAAGGATCTACCTGTGAGTTCCTGTGCAGCCTAAAGACACCAGACAAAGTATATCACCACAGACCACTTCAGCTCTTCACCAACAACAAGACCGACTTGAGTGTAATAACCTCAAATTTGGAAATACTTGAGAGTAATAGATAGCTATAGTATGTGATCAAAAGATATATTATCTTTACTTGTATCTATGTATTTTGTTATATATTTGTAAATAAATGTTTTAAAAATTGTGTTGTCTCTTTTTTCTAATAAGTGGAATCTGCTGCTCTACTAAACAAACTCAAATTAAAGGTATTGTAAGGTTCCTCCTAAATTATGAATTATTTACTGTTAATGTGAAATGCATTAGCTGGTGCCCTGTGAAAGGGGATACCCTCTCTAACATAGATAACTCAGATGGGTGAAGCAATAAGAAATATCCAACATCATTACGTTGAGTTTGTTGGACAACTGAAGTTCATTATAGAAGATAATTACTAAATTAAAAAATGAATAGAATAAGAAATCAACCCCCCTCTTCCATCAGAGATGTTAAAATTAAAATTTTAAATTAAAAGTTGAGCTCTGTGGTTTGATTGAATTTAAGACAACCTTTTTAGAAAGTCATTTAAATCAAACTATGATTGATTTGCTTGAGAAGTGTACTGCTCGGTTATAGATGAATATTGCCAGTGGGCAATGTTACAAAATGTGGGATGCTTGATTGCTGCATTCAAAATTTAGGTGATGGTTTGAGATTCTGGGACTGATTCTTTATTTAAGAGGTGACTGGAAGCTTTAACATTCCCTTTGATATTCGCTGACCACTTCTCTTTCACTGTCGAGAGCATGTACGTTCACTGCTTTGTTTATCAAATTTACCCTCAGCAGGGATTCAGGAGAAATGCTCCCAGGATCACTTACTCATGTTAAAACCGGGAAAGAATTAAGAGGTCATTTCTCATCAAAAATACATGGATGGTCACTGTGTGCATATTTCAGTTGCCATCTCATTCTTCACACTGTTTTGTAGTTAATCATTTAACTCTGCTATTCTTTTGATGTTGATTTAAGGAAAACTATGATTATGAGATATGTTGCACTGCATATTGTAAAGTTGTACAGGTACAACTTGCTTTTATCCAGCTGTTTTTTTCTGTTGCAGAAATTGATAACATGATTTTGATTTAGGTTCACTGTTTTACATGTTGAATTAGATTTCTTTGAAGCTGTTGCATTAATTAAGTTTTAGCCTGACACTGAATAGAAATATTCCTTTTAGGTAAACTCAGTAGGGTGCAAAATATATTTTGATTATACAGCATTCTAAACAGCTGTGAAAAAACAGTTCTTCACCCCTCCAGATGCTTTTTTTTCATTCAGCGAGAAAAAAAGAATAAATCTGTAGAAGGTGTCATCATTCAAATAGGATTGATTCTCAGATGCAGATTCTCAGCTTTTATACATTTTTGTTTCCTCATATAGAAATTACAGCAGTTGTTATACATAGTCAACCTATTTCAGGGCACCATAATGTTTGGGAAAAAACTGCTTCAAAGGCATTTCTGATTAGTCACATGTGTTTAGTTGCTTCTTTAGTGCAGGTATAAGAGAGCTTTCAGTATCTAGTCTTGATTCTAAGCTTTTGATTACATTTAGAGTCTGTTATTGGCATTTGTCAACATGAGGACCACAGCTGTGCCAATGAAAGTCAAGGAATCCATTATGAGGCTGAGGAATAAGAAAAAATCATTGAGAGACATGGGCCATAGACCTAGGAATGTCATTAAATAGAAAGAGAGCACTGGAGAGCTCAGTAATCACAAAGGGCCACGTAAGCTAAGGAAGATCTCTACAGTTGATGACTAAAGAATTGTCACCATGAAGAAGAACCTCCAAACCCCAGTTCATCTGATCAGAAACACGCTACAGGAGGCAGGTGTGAATGTGTCACTGATTACTGACTGCAGAATTAGATTTGCTTGTATCAGAGTGATAGCATGAGGAAAGTGTGGAGGCCAAAAAGAACTGTTCAAGATCCAAAGTACCACCCCCATCTGAGAAAAATGGTGGCAGGGGTCCTATAGTTTCGGCATGCATGGCTGTTACAGGTACTGGCCCATTTGTCTTCACTGATGACGTAACAGTAGCAAAATGAATTCTGATGTGTACAGAAGCATCTTATCAGTTCAATTTCAAGCAAATCCTTCCAAACTCCTACAAGACAATGATCTCAAACTTACTGCTAAAGCAACAAAGGAGTATTATTATTATTATTATTATTATTATTATCATCGCATGAATATTATCAGTTACATAGAAAAGTACTAGACAAAGAAATATACGTGCAAGCTGATTATAAAATTTCCAATTTTATCATTTAGAAAAAAGTGCTAAGTATTATTTCATTTTTTGTTTTATGTTGATAGAATTTATTACATATTATATTACATTTATTATGCCAAAAAGTGAAATTGTTTCAAAATATTGCATTAATCATCACAATCTGTTTACAATTGCAGTGTTTACAGTATATTCTCTGTGCCTGGTACAGTATATTAGCTTTGATTCCCAGTGCTAGAGTGAAGACAGGTTCATTTCAAAACAAAGACTCAACAAATGGCTACATCTAACACAATTATAGTGAGCCCAAACATTAATGCTGACTGGTTGAAATCCACTAAATGATTGTTTGAGTCCCTTTAGGTAACATACTATATTGATCTATAGATGTGCCTTGTCTTTGTGTGCTGAAAATAAGCTCATGCAAGTTCTGTGCCTTTATAAATAGTAAATAAGTATTGGCTGTTGGCAAAGGTTGCATTTGGTTTATCAGCAGAACCTTCTATTAAAGCCATTTTTACTGAAAATTAGTGCGTATTCCATAAAAGTGTGTGTGTGTGTGTGTGTGTATGTCTGTAGGTGTGATTTTCCATCGCATTGGATGTGAGAAATCATTTGATAATGTTCAGCCACATGCACACCACACACATGCAAACACAGTACAATACATGAATGCTCACACACATGTACACACACACATACACACAAGCACAAGTGCTCACACATACAGGACAGTCACTCGCACGCAGAAAATATAATATTTAAAGTATGCTTTACGTGTGAAACAATACAGAATACATTTGCATTATTAAAGCACATAAATTATGTGCATAACAGGGCAAGAGCCTGTGTGTGTGTGTGTGTGTGTGTTTTGACAAAATCAATTATGTTGTGATAATACACCTGCGCATCTTATTCTCAATAGTGCACAATCCCTATTTTCTCCTACCTCCCCAAGGCATGCATTCTGTAGGCATATTCACAATTCACAACAAAGTTGTCATTGCCACAAACATAAAAATAAATGTCAAAATGCCTGAAGATGACTTTAAATGTTAATTGTTGAGGTTAATCGTTCTCTTTGCGCACGATCTCTGACTTTTGGATTTGATTTCTTATGCAGATGTACACACATCCAGAGCAGAACATTACATCTATTGCATTTTTTCTTTTCCACAATCACTTCAGTGCTGACCCAGGACTGCTATTAAATGGATCACCCCTGAATGGACTGAGTCTAGTCTTCTAGCAGTCTGCATGCTTTGCCAGTTCAGTGCTCTCACACAGGGATCTGTCACCACTTCCCATTTCGAAGGGCGGGAGGAGGAGGGGGAACTGTGGTTCTTAGAATCTGCAAAACACTGGTGTCTAAGACCATCAAAAATGTATTTCAGCACTGTCCTCGAAGGAGACTGGCAAGCAGAGAAATTCATATGAATCCTATAGGCACAAAAAGCATCCTCCTTTCACCCATCCTCCAGAGAAAAACTAGACAGGCCCAAGCTGCATTTACAAGGGAAGGAGCCACATAGTTACACAAGGAGATAGGTAATTAATGGATGGGTTGAAACTTGTTTTTACATATGCCAACAATGATAAGGCCACTGCATTTGCTGTGATCAAAGAGAGTCAGCCCTCCTACCCTACAAAGAGAACCTGTTCTCAATTATGGAAACAGTGTCTGTGTGCCTGTGTGTGTGTGTGTGTGTGTGTGTGTGTGTGTGTGTGTGTGTGTGTGTGTGTGTGGGTGTGCATGTGTGTGCGTGTATGTGTGTGTGTGTGTTTGTTGAGTGTGTGCGTGTGCCTAAATGTGTGTTTATGAAAAGATGTGCATCTAAGATAATCATGACCAAAATAGCTCCCATTTTAATGTATTCTTTATTCCTTATCATTCTCAGTTTAATAATTGCTCATCACCCTGACATGTTAGCCTCCATTGAGTTTTATCCTAATGGATCATCAAAGGTTCAGTATATTAACAACTGTATGTATTCAATTCTTTCATGGAAGATAATCAGTTTGGGCTCCTGAAACAAGAAAAGTAGTACTTGTAGAAAAGAAGTAAATGTGGAAATAAAAAATAAAATAAATGTATTTTTTATTATTATTATTATTATTATTATTATTATTATTAGAATTAGACTTATTTTACAATAATTTGATTCCCCCCTCATATTTAAAAAAACAAAAAAAGGTGAAAGCATATGAATTTACTTATTAAAGATCAAGAAAAAACTGCCACAATTTGAACGCACCATTGCTTATCCTATCAACAGTTTATGAACCAAGCACCCCAACATGCCATGCTCACGTCAAGGTCCTTCAACAATCAATTTGAGTTTTACATTCCAAAAAGAAAAAGGTCTTATTCTATCCTTTCAGATTTTCAGAAGTCAAATTCCCTTTTAAGTGTGCTTCCAGTGCCCCCTACTGATACTGCAGTCTCATCCAGGATTGTGGAGTCCCTCAGAATGCTTGAGACAAGAGATCAGAGTTACACCATGACTTAAAAAGGATTTGCCATTTGAATGGCCCTCGTGGCTGGCCAAATTTCTATTTTTTCAGCGTGGTAAGACATGAGGATGGAAATGGAAACATGGAAAACGGCGCTTTCAGTGGAATGAAAGGCAACGAAACCATGAAGAACGGTTCCCCCCCTTTGGAGCAGCCTCCATGGCCGTGCTGTTGAATTTTGCATTAGGCTCACTTTGATAATAGGCAGCTCTGATACACCATACTCTGAGTGCCAGTTATTGTTCTGGGCATCCCCTATTGTAGTACGCTACCAATCCGGAGGGAGAGAGTGTCAATTGCAGGATGGGATTAAATATTTCATACGCACGGCTGTGTATTACTTGGCGAAGAGGACAAATATATTAATCTTGAAAAATGGCCATTAAGATAACAACAACGGAAGGGTGTCTTTAATAATGTATTAAGCTGGCTCTGAGGCGCTGAGTGTGAGAGGGGAACAAAATTAGCTGTGTCTGGGGCCCGGATCACTCTGCAGCTTTTAGTCCATGGTAGAATGGTGTTTTGTAGGGCACCTGGGAAAGGCATGGAGACTGACACAGGCTCGGTGTCTGGCTTCAACAGAGGGTGGGGACTGAATGGCAGGACAACTCTGGGCCCAAAACCAAAGGACAGTTGTAACATTTGGCACAAAGCTGTTAGATAGCCAGCATTTTGCAATTTTGAGCAAAGCACAGAGCCTTGTTCCATTATATTTAGGTGTATAAATGGTTAATATTCTGTTCAAGAAAGATGAGCTTTGGGCTGACTGCACAGGGCTGACTGGGAAGCAAATGAATAATGTAATATAATGGGTGAGAAAATGGGTATGTTGTGTAAAAAAAAGTTAAAAATGAAAAAGTTGCATCATAGCGCAGAGAAAGATGGATAGGTAACTGGAAAGGCTATTACTTGTTATGTCCATAATATAATTTTCTAGCATCACATTGGATATATGTTTAAAATATTTATGAATTTATGATTTAGTAAGTAAAACCCTGGTATATGGTACAGCTATACTTTTTGTGCATCTGAAAATTTAACTAGCTTTGTTATTTGGAATTCCTTCAGGATGATGTCTTTTTTTTTTTTGTCTAACTAATTTATGGATAATTGGTATTTCGAAAACATGAAATAATTAAATAGCAGACTACATGTCTATGCTGTCAAAGGTGGCAATTCCCCAATAGCAGACAATCTGCCTATGACCTCTTCTAATATCATCAAATATATCCTTGTCAAAGTAAACTGCCTTGTACATAAACATGTACATACTGTACACGTGGCTTCTGTGATTTTCCCACATGACCCCCACACCCAAATAGACTTCAATGAAAACACCCACCCACCCCGACAAATATTTCTGAGTGAACAATTTTCAATATCACAATATTCATAACAGTGTGAACCCCAATACCCCCACCCCACATTCCTGAATCTCTGGATTCGCAGATTCAGCTGTGACCCACACAAACACACACACACGCACAAACAGTGCCCCATCCCTATTTTTAGGATTCATAATCAGATTTATGTGTGGGCAGCCTCAGTCGTGTATCCGCCTGTCACAGCATTCAAGAACGAATAAGTAAATGAAAAGCCAAGATTAATAAGGCAGACTGTAAAAGTGATCCTGGGAAAAGGGACTGTTGTTTGGACTTTACCTGAAGGCAGAAAATCTGAAATTACTCAGCGTGGCTTTTATGAGAGAAATAAACCAGCATGAGTCAGACACCCTGCTTGTTTGACAGAGAATAATAACACAGTTGTCAATGTATGCCAAGGAAAGGGCTGAGGTGTCTAGGAAGGGAGCAGCAAGTGCCACCAGAAATAGAACCATCCTGCTTGCATGCAAATTAATCGATAATGAATCTCTGGCAACCTGTTAAAGGCTGTGCCTACCTTGTTTCAAACCAAGACAAACAAGTGTGCTGTATTTTCTATTTTGATATGTGCCTGTAAGTGTCAATTGTTAAAGAAATAACAGAAATTAGAAGATGTTAAAATACCACATGGTTATGAAATGTGCTTTTGAGTTTTCTTAAGGGTGAACCATTTGAAAACCCTGATTTGGCTGAAGCTATCCTCATATTTAGTGGTCAGACATGATCTTAAGTTGGTAATTGTTTTAACAAAAGAGCCATTTGTCTAAGGATAGGAGGTCAGAATGCACACCTTTTCTCCTGTTGTCAATTACTGAACACCAGTAACACATTTTACGATAAGCTTTTGCAGTCTGGCCTCCATTGCATTTTTAATTGTATCAAAGGGATTAATCCCATTTATAGAACCATTATTTCTCTACTTTTCTTCAGGTAATTAGATGACAAGCAAGTCATTTTTCTATTTGTATAAAACAGAAAGTTATGTGAAAATGCAGACAACGTGGTTTAATTAATAACAGAATGTTTCGTTTTCAAGTTAAGAAGATGCTCTCTCCTTTTCTGCTAGGAAATTATTTATTGCATACATTGGTTAATGAAATATTCTGATGAATCAGATTTGGAATGCAAGCACTTATTTCAGCAATCTATTGTTTAATGCCATTTGCACAGAACTGATTTCACGAACATCTGGTTTCAAAAGTGCACTTAATGTTTTCGCATTCATCATACTCAGAATGGCTAAAGTGCATGTAATTACAGTGTTTTATTTTTTAATTAACTGTTGATCTTTTTATATCTGTTACAACAATTTTTCATTCAAACATAAAATACAGCGTCGGATTAGATAGGACGCACTGCATTCATTTAAAATGTATGCGTGCTTTTCACTCTTGCCTCCAAAATCCTTGTTTAAAAATGTTAGACTATTTGATCACTTTACTGCTAACTGAATTAATTAATTATTTTAAAAAATAATATACTCCCTATTAAATGGCAACTATGATATATTGATATGGATAATTTTGCAGCAACCAAAAGGGAAATGGACAATTTGACCAGCTCTGATGTTCCCAAAAACATGAAGCAGTATGTATGCATTTATGTATGTATGTATGTATGTATGTATGTATATGAATGTATGTGAGCTCCTACCTGAATTCCCTGTTAAAACTGATATTAGGTTGTCATAATACAGATGAGCTATGTGCTGGCCATCGTAGTGAAGTGAATACACTTGAGCTGCCAGGAGTCTTAGTAGACCGACGCTTTAAAGAACCTGATGCAATCTGAAAACATATTGATTGGAGCTTTCAGGCGATGGCACCTCTACTTAAACTCACCACTGCTCATATATATATATATATATATATATATATATATATATATATATATGATCCTGGAATTTTGGAGTAATTACATCAAGCTCTCCTTATAATGCAATACACAGAGTTTGTTTGTTATTGTCACTGATGTAGAAAAATGAATAAATATTATACCGTTGAATAGAAATCAATCTCAGTTTCCATTGATAAATAAATAAATGACATACACTTTTTTCTCTACATACCTGTTGTGGTCCATCTAAAACCTGTGAGACTGGAGAAATTTTCTGAAGCAGTGGCATAATGAAACAAAGAAAAAGGCACCTTCTCTTACCAACTAGTAAACACGCTTTAATGCATTATTTGACACATTGATGGATGCAATTAGTAATTAACCATGCAAGAAGCAGCTTATGTTGAGGTGGGTAAGCCACCTGCTCATTAGCAGACCACAGTTCCTTTACTAATGCTCCTCTCTGATTCCTTGTATTTTATGATACCAATAGAACAATACATGGCTTGCTTCTGAACTAATATTCTGGACTGTTTCTACTCCCATCTTCCAGTGATCTTCTTGGTCACTAGTTTTCAGTTCATGCTTAATTGACAGACATACATTCTTTATGGCATTTCAACTTACACCTTTTAATGTCATGCAGATTAAACAGTTATGAACTACTGTGTTGCCATTTTCAGAATGCAGACTGAATCAACTAATTGACTAATGAGAGCTCACTTACGGCTTATTTGTCTATTGGTTATTAAAGGATTTACGGCTACAAAATTAGACTAATGCAAGTTACCATTCCAATGAATAATTAATACTAAAATTGGTATATTTGATTTCACTTTCTATTAATATTCTATGATTTCAATGCTATGAATGTTCAGTTCCCAATGGCCAGATTCCTGAAACAACTGAGGTTATAGTTAAAGTTAGCCACAGCAAGCCTCAATGAGTAAATAAATAAATAAATAAAAAGATAAATATTCTAAATGATCTTTTGTGCTGCCACTCCTTTTAGTAATGACACATCATGTTATTCTTATTCCTGTTGTAGTCTGTATCTCCCGGTCACTTGTCTCCCCAGTACTGTCTCTGTGTCTGTGTTCCCTGAGCTGCTTCACTCCCCTGCATTTGTGTGATTTCACTATTCGGGTGGTTCCGGGTTTTCGTGGTTTCCCCCCCTTCTTTCCAGTCTCGTTTTACTTACTTCCTGCTTATATCTAGTTTTACTAATTTCTACTAATCCTTACTAACTTATAGATTGTAAAGTACTAACCTCATTAATATACTAACATGTGAATATTAATAATGGACTAACACACACTAGTTTTGGGTTTTTGATAGTTTAGATCACTATACTAATACATTAACCATTCTCCCCTTTTCCATGCTGCGCTGTAGCTCCGCCCCTTTTCTTTCTAGCCTGCTCTAACGCTGAGTTCTGCAATTGCCTGCACCTGTCTCTTGCTCTGACTGCACCTCTCTCTCTCTGCACGCGTTTTTACCGGCTAAACTCAGGCCGTCTATTATCATTGTTGTCTATGTGATTCCAGTCCGCGTTTTGTCAGTCCCCTGTCATTTAATTAGTTATCCTAATGTTCTTCACCTGGATGTTGTTTGTTACTCCGCCCTCACTCACTTAACCCCTCCTTGATTGTTACCTTCCCCAGTGTATAAATGTCAGTCTTTTCCACCAGCTCCTGGTCAGAATGTTGATCGAATTCACTGTGCCGATGTTTAGTAAGCCTTTGATTATCGAGATTCCTGAGACACCCTTTCTGAACGACTTCGAGTTTGCCTGCCCCTTTTGGTTTGTTTGCTTTCTGGTTTGACCTTCGCTTTGCTTTGACTTCTCTTTTGCCTGTCCCTTTGTACCTTCGCCGCTCTGATCTCCTGGTTTTTGATTTTTTGCCCGTTTATCACAATTCTTTTGGAAACTCGATTTGGCACCGTCCTTTCTCTGATTACCTGGCTTCAAACCTCGGACTGAATAAAGACAACGTTTTTTTTTGGATTTCCCTGGTCTGCGTTTGGGTCCTTGCACAGAACATCACAATTCCATGTTAATTTCTGCCTGTCCCCAGAGTAAGCCACAGTACATACCGAACAAGAGCGACATGACTATAGCTTCATTCAATGGTTATGCCAGCCACTGTCAGTGGATTTGCTGATGTTGCAAAGAAATATGCAAAGGGATATACCCCAATACAAAAAGATGCTCATGAATGAAAATGGGCCATATTAAGACATTAACATCACAGAGGAAGAAATAAGATATTGCTATAAATAAAGGGCTATATTTTAACGATGTAAGTGCACGGTCTAAAGCACATGGCGCAGGTACATTTAGGGTGTGTCCAAATCCACTAATCCAATAATCTGAGCACAAAGTAAGGTGCATGGTTCAAGGGATTGTACTTAGTTTCTTAATTAATCATAGGTGTGTTTTGGGCATAACATGAAATAAACCAATCAGTGTCATCTCCCATTCCCTTTAAAAGTCAGGCTTGCACCTTGGCGGATTGCTATTATAATGGTGGATTTGCCAAGTAGTAGGAAAGAACGGTTCTTTGCAGAGGAAACGGATCTGCTTGTGTGCTCGTATGACATGTTTATTTTTTTTATATCGCGCGTTGTGCACCCGCCTATGTAGACGTATATTACTATCTTAATAATGCGCCCTTAAAATAACAGTAAAATACTGCGCCATTGACTTAAGACCAGGTTTTTGTCGGACAATCACGCAATCGCTTTCCGCTACCTCAAGATAGCAATGCGCCAACAATGCGCCTGACCACACCTCATTTTAAAATCAAAACCATGGGCACTCAGATGGGCGCAAGTACATTTGCTATTTAAAAAATGTGCACGCTGGATGGGAAAATGACAACTGCGTCAGTCTGACACTAGCAACCACACTTGCGTTGTGCTTGGCGTCGCTTTACGCCAGGTGTAAGATAGAGCCCAAAGTGTTCCTGTGCAATTTATTTTATTTATAGGGCTGTATGATGGCTATCCATACTTATTTCTACTTTCTGGTTTATTTAACATTAGATATATTTCATGTATTTCTTCCACAAGATTGATGAAGAATCCTCGAAATGCACTCGTTTTAAAAACAGAAAGGAATCGTTTAATGTTTGGCCAATACAGCATTCCTTCCATATAAGGACATTACATTTGTAATTCTATGCGAACAACCTACCGTAAGTCACAGCACAGTAGATGGAAGACTGTTAATGCAGTACAACAATTGGTAATAAAAAATAATCAAATCAAAAATAAATAAATAAATAGTTAAATAAATAATCTTATCCAGTCAGAGGAAACATGACACGTGCCATTACATCACCATTAATCAGAGGACAAAACTACAAAGCTCAATATGGCTTCAGTGTTTCGCTACTATTATTTATGGAAAATGTGAGTGAAAGCAAAAAGCAAACGACTGCACAAATAAACTGAGGCCAAAATATAAAATGAGCAATTTTAAGTTTATACATTCACTTTGCTTACAATGATGAAATGTACGGAGAATACAAAGTAATACTTTTCTTCATCTATCCATTTATTACATTCTTATGGATCGGCACTGTTTCTAATGGTGTAGAGGTTTACAATGTACTTTGACTAATGTATCATATCAAAGATCTGCCCCTCATGCTAGTGGGGTGCCCCCTCCCGCACAGAAACAACTTGCACTAATACACAACAGAATATCTCAGTCCTGTTTTTTTTTTTCTCTAAAAATGACTCTACATCTTCTCATATTTATTACAAGTGGGAAATGACTTTTTTCATTAATCAAATCATTTCCCATGACTTGTCAAAAGCAATTTCGCTACACAAAGCAAGAGGCTTAACCCAATCTGTTAACAACCTCATCATGTTGACAGATGTTGAATGAAAACCTGCTAACTCTTGTTCTTGTGATTGATGCAAGGCACAGAGCAGCCCCACTGAGACACGGTTCAAAACAAGATTGATAATTCAGCCCACTCAGAACCAAAGACACAAGGCAGACAGGTTGCTCCAGGTGCATTAACCAGCACCATGTCAGCCATCCAACATTAGCGACTCTGACTGACAGAAGTGCTAGTTCTGGCACAACATGCAGATAATGCAGCCAAAGACTAAGCTCTGGACTAAGTTTTGAAATATCTCCTGTTAGCAGATTTAATGAAAGAAGGCATTGTTTCGCAGTCAAAATAAAATAGAAGTTCAAAGAAGAAGATGGATTTACAGAAAAAGTATTGGACTGATTGGCTTACCCCTGGTGAAGGTAGACAGCAAGGGAGAACTTGTCAATCATCAGATGTAAATTTACTTAAACTAACGACTCCTACTTATGGCATGGACATCATTAAATTAATGTTCTCTTTCAGTTCAGCACAACATTTTTCCTGAAAACAAATAGCAGCCTGATATTGTGGTAGTAATTATCCAGGTAACTGAAAGAAGGCCTCAGCAGCTTCCTCCAAAATAGCATTAGACAATTAACTTTTAAGCCAAAGTAATTTTTAGAATTTTGATCTAAATCAAAGTAAGAACTTTAGCCCATCAAATATCCAAGCATATATAGCTGGCTGGGTGGCTGGGTGGCTGGGTGGGGAGGGGGGGGTCATATTTTTTATAATGAGGAAAGCTCACACATGTACATTTTGTCTTGTCAGAAGATTTGCTGTCTTCACTGTCCAAGTGTGATATGTTCAGCATTAGCCAATTCCCCTTGCATATTTTGTTTTTGATAGAATTGACACAAGTTATAGATTTTTTTCCTCCACCTGTAACAAAGTCTCCAATGTGAAGTCTGAAATGTCAGCCAGAAAGAAAAGAGATTCACTGTGAATTTATGGATTAGCAAGTTCTATTCTCTCAGGAAGGAGATAGCATGTACCTTTTCAAAATGCAGATTCACTGTTTCGTTATTTCGCCTGGAGCAAGGACTGATATTTGTACATTTGCATATACATGCATTTAGAAAGATCCAATCAGACATCAAGGTGCAAACACAATTCCAGAACTCAAAGTAAAGTAGTGACAGGAATTGGTAAAAGCAAATGAAAGCAGAGAGAGAGAGTGAGAGAGAGTGTGTATGAGAGCGAGAGAGAAAGTGGATTTATCCTATAACTTTTGGTCCCCTAACATGGAACTATGTATAAAATAATATAGTTATTTTCTTAATTCAGTGTCTTTCAATAGGTTAGTGCTATTTACTAATGAGGACACTTCACACTGTTGCTAAGGGTTTGTAGGTGGCACAGTACAAGAGTGAAAGAGGAAAATGTATATGCTTTATAATAGATAATAGATAAAATGCATTTTGTTTGATTTTGGATGTTTTGTACCCATAGATATCTCATACCCCTGTACTGATAGAAAGTGAGTAATTTCCACTTGAAAATTGTACTAAAGTGAGTTTCATGATTCAGAACAGTTCATTTGTAGTGAAATCCATTATTATGTTGTGATTGCACAATTTAGACATTTTGGATAGATTTGGAGACACTAAGGGACACCAGGGTACACTACTCACATTTTGCTTCATATATTTTTTTATTAGTTCTGCTTTTTTTGCACACTTGTGGGCAGGGAGTTTATGATCCGGGAAATAAGTAGTTGTATCTGTTTTATACATGGGATCTCTCAGTATGTCACTGCAAACTAAATAAGAACAACTTCCATTTTGCTAATATTGCATTTATGGCACTTTATCTCTACTTAAATTGTAAACATAAACCAATCAAAGTAGTGTAAATGGTACAAATGGCTTGCTTAATTTAAGCCGTTTGTCAAGTCTTTGTGAAGCTCACACCTGGAGTTATAAAGCTTTAAATACGGCAGCCCCTAAAAGTGCAAGGATTGGCCGGATTTGACATTCGTGCAAAGGGGTTAAACACTTTCCTCATTCTGTAGACATGCTAATATTAAAGAGATCCATTTAACATAATTGAAAGTTTTACAAGTACTTAAAAATGGAGTAGGTAGTGTGGCTATTCAGCATAGGCTAGATGTACAACAACTTTGTGATACCATCAAAACTCACGTTAGCTTTGCAGGTAAACTTCAGCTAAGCTAAGCAGGTACCTTTCACAAGCTTAGCTACCTTTGCATCTGCATCTCACCTCTGATCTGTGCATCAGTTTCACAGCCTAGTAAATATTCTCGTTTGTGGCAGTGGACAGGGTGGAAGCTGGCGAAAAGCCTAGTTCATATCGGAGGTAAATGAAATTGATGGGTGTTATGACCCCAGTCATAAGTTTGTGTTTACATTTGTTACCTTTGCGTGTGTTTCTTCGTTCCGGTTGTCATTGGTTCTAATTTGTTGTTTCCATATCCGGTCGCTTGACTTGTTCCTGCCTACCAGCAGAGATTAGCTGTTCAAACTCAAGGTTGGTGTGGTGTGTTTAGTGACTGCTTCATTTGACTGTGCATTTTTGACCCGATCTTAGTTTGAATCCAATTCCTGTCTAGCCCTTCTGGTTTGTTTGCTGATTTGATCCCGCGTATGACCAATGACTTGTTTCCTTCGACTCCAATTCTTGCCTTTGCCGTTCTAGTTTTTTTGCCCCGTTATTTTGTGTTTCTGACCATTCACTCTTGTATTCGATTCTGATTCTCGCCTAGCCCCTCTGCTTTGTTTGCTGATTGGATTTCATGTATGACTGTACACTCATTTTTTATTTCAACTCACATTTTGCCATCTGCTCGCCATATAGTGCTCTGGTTAGTTAGTGTGTTCCCAACTGGACTAAAAATCCTTAGATTGGGACCTAAGTTTGTTATTTTGCTTCATTTTTCCTTTATTGTTTTTGAAGCTACTCTGGGTGGAGATCTAACGCTCCGTATTGGGTACGCTGTTCGGGCTTTTAGTTTCCAACTATCAGCTAAGTATCCGAAGTTCAGCATTCAATGCCACCCCATGCCCAGTGACCTTCGAAGACTAGCTAGCATTCAGTTAGATTTTGATAGGCAGATAGGGACTGGAGTTACTGATTGGTTTGTAGTACGTTTCCCTACCCATTTCCCTTATCATCCTGTTACGGACTGACCCTAAACCAGGTCGTAACAATGGGCCAACGTCCAATATTCAATAAATGGAAAATATCGACCCAATATAGCGGAAAACCAACATATTCGTTGAATCCTACTGGTCAGAATTATTCAACTTTACAGTGTTATTTTGGAATATACTACCTCCTTTGGGAGCAGAAAAGAGAAGGCACAAGAAGACGGAGCCAAGATGTGTCTACACATGAATCTTTTAGCTATGCTTCAAATTAAAATTTATAAATAGCCTGTTAGCTTGCAGGGCCATATTTATTTTGATAACTCAAGCACAGCCAGCAAGCACAAGAAAGAGAAAACTAGCTTGCTACTGCAGGATAGTTAATTTTGGGTGACTTGTTTGTTATTGTTAGTTTGTTTTAGAATAGAGAGTAGCGCAGCAGCTTTCTATGAGGGCAGAGGTTGCAAGGCTCCCATTTAGGGTTACCAGATACCCGGTTTAGGCCCGGAATGTCCAGTTTTAAAATTATTTTGACTAGTTTGTAATGAATCCCATCTCCATCGTTAGTTTTTTTTTCCTCTTTCTTGTTTGTTACCTCCTATGAAAGGTGTATCATTCTGTTTCCTTCATGATACTCAATTGTACTAAATACATGTAAAACTGTGCAATTAATTAAATGAATAATTATCTAACTGTGGCAAATTCACGTATACCTATGATCAGGCTTTAATTAAAATTGCCAAAAGGTGCTTGCTAAATGCCCAACGTTTCTCTACGTGGCTTTGCTACTTAAAACTCTCTCGTGCTCTTCTTAAGAGGTGAGAAAACATTCCATTCTTTGCTGGTTTCAAGTTGAAAACGAACTGAAGAAATCTGGCATACAGATAATGCATGTGAGCAATGTGGAAAAAGAAATTAGATCCATGCATTGTGTTTCTCAAGGACGTACGCTAAGCGATGGATAATAGCCATGGCAGGTGGACCAATGATGGGCAATAAAACTGTTGAAAAGTAGGATGCTGTAAATAATAATTTGTCCAAGGTTTCAGGGGAGAGAAAAAAGTTTTTAGGCTGTAGCGTCTGTTGAATGTTTCTAATCAGGCATTATCTTCTCTCCAGAAAAGAAAAAAAAAAAACTAATTTACGACACAGCATGGAATATCAGAAAAGTTATTTTTTCCCAACTTTTGATCAAGTTAAGATATGTTGAGTGTTGCGCGTGGCCCAACGGGGCAGATTCTGGCATACCAACAGCCTTGGAGTGACAGCCAGCGACCACACAACAATGAACAGGAACCAATTGACTTCACTTGCACGTGTTTTGCTGACAATACCAGCTTCGCCTACATTTCCTTCTAACATCCCAACGAAGAGAGCGGATGGTAACGAGCCAATGCTGGGGTGTGATAGCAAGATTCAAGATGTTCATATAATTCTGATGCCATTCTATTAGCTTCAGGAGTTAACTAACTCCAAAAATGACAGAAGGATACCACAGGGGCATAGAAACTTTGCAATCTACTCAACAATGTTTATGAGAACTAGAAATTGGAGGGAACAATGGGGAGGATAAGTGTTCAAAACCTCCCATGCCTCCTGACGGAAAAGTAAAAATCTTTACTTCACAAACTATGTTTTCAGATGTCAGCTCTCTTCCTATTATAATAGAAACAGCTTTTTAGCATGGACTAAACATAATGTGGCCATAAGGTTAAGAAAAAAGATATTCGGAGTGCATAAACAATATCATTGAGTACAGAGGATTAGTAATAAATTAAATGGAATTTGATGAACATGAAGTGACTTATACAGACTCATCATTTAGCCTTCTGGCTACACTGCATCCAAATCATTCAAGACCAGTCATTGATAATCCAAAGATCTCTGTTTCCACTACGAGTCAGTGAGATAGCCATTCCATTAATTAATAACACTTTTTGTGGGAAAAATAAATAATACTAACTATTGTATAGTTTATTTAGTAATATATTTTATTTTTCAGTGATTGCATTTGTATTGACTGCAGAACTTCAGTCTCAACTTGCTGACAACTGAATTGCAAATTGTTTATTATTTCGTTCAAAAAATGATCAGACTCCACAAATTCCATTTCTTCATTTGGTGAGACTGAATAGATTAGGGGGAAGACTTGGTAAAGGATTGCACAGCTTTTAAAGCCTTAAAACAAGTGTAAACATTTAAAAAGCAATGCATGGTTTACAAAGCACTCACAATTATGTGATGCCTATGATAGCTCTAATTTCTGCAAGATGCTTGCCAAATTGTTTTTTTCTGCTCTGACAACAGTGATTGATTCCCCAAACCAGGATTGTTCCTCAGGTCATCAAACAACTGTTTTTCATTTCTCATTGATGGTCTTATGTGGTATACGTACAGGAACTCCAGAACATTTGGAATATAGACATATTTTTTCTTGATTTGGCTCTGTACTCCACAACATTTCTTTCGCAATCAAACAATTTACATGTGGTTAAAGTGCAGTTTCTCAGCTTTTATTAAAGGGTATTTTTACACATTTTCATTTCACCATAGAAATTGCATCACATTTAATACGTCACCGCCCCCATTTCAGGCTGCCATAATGATTGGGACAGGCCACAGGTGTTTCAGATTAAGTAAGTGTGTTAAATTGCTTTCTTAGAGTAGGTATAAGATGGCTTTCAGTACCTAGACTTGATTCTTGGTTTTTGATTGCATTTGGAGCCTGTTAGTGATAACATGATAATCAGAGTTGTACCAATGACGGTCAAAGATGCCATTATGAAAAAAAAAAAAAAAAATCAGAGATATGGGCCACACCTTATGGTTACCAAAATCAAATTTTTGGAATATCATTAAGGAGAGAGGGAGCACCATTGTGCTCAGTAATCGTAATGAGCCTGCTACAAGGACCTCTACAATTTATGACCAAAGAATTCTCACCATAATGAAGAAAAACCCCCAAACACCTGTCTGACATTTTAGGTGGCAGGCATGGATGTGTCAGCCAGTACTGTCAACAGAAGACTTAACAAAGGAAGGCTCTGGAAAAAGGACTTGAGGACAGATGAGACCAAGATTCACTTGTATCAGAGTGATGGCAAGAGCAAAGTGCAGACACAAGAAGGAACTTCCAAGATCCAAAGCACCCCCTTCATTTGGTTTGGGCATGCATGGCTGCCGCAGGTTCTGGCTCAGTTGTCTTCAGTGATGATGTAACTGCTGATAGCAGCAGCAGAATGAATTCTAAAGTGTACAGAAGCATCTTATTTGCTGAAGTTCAAGCAAATGCCTCCAAACTCAATGGATGGCACTTCATCGTACAGCAAGACAATGATCCCAAACATACTGCCAAAGCAAAAAAAGAGGAGTTTTTGAAAGCCATAAACCAGAATAAAATGATTTTATTCATAACTGAACTCTGGCTCATCGTGCGATACTTTCAACAATACTTACTTTCAAAAACACTTACTGAGTGCAACATGTCAATCACACATACCTTTGTCAGGCATGAAGAAAAGCCCTCAGTGTGTTTGCGTTGGCCACCTCTTGCATGTAAAACAGAGGTTTTTTAACCTTTATTTCTCTGCTTTTTCAAAACCAATCAGCATAGACATTTGCTCCAATATCTCTCTTGCAGCAGGACCCAAGAGGAGACACATCCTGTGCACATCCAAGTCGTCTTGACAGAAACCCCGCCGCGACCCTGACATCAAAGAAGAAGGCTCCAGGAGTCCACCATGCACCTGCAGTGGCCTTAGACCAGCTAACAAGCTGACGCATCACCTTACGGAATGAACGACTGGCCTCCCCTTTTATTGCCGTTAAGTATTGAAATGTATTTTATTTAATACTGACATCAAATAATAGAATTGCATAAAACTTGTAATACCTGATTGGGTAATTTTACTGCTGTTTGACATGATTTGTTTGGTATGAATGTGTTAGTCTGGAATAGGAAATCTCCTGACCTTGTTGTTTTACCTTGTTAAAACTTCATTTTCATTTTCTGAGACTGATAAAACAAACTTATCACAATATGTAGAGTAGCATGTCACTAACTCATAACACAAATTAACCTTTAAAACCCATTAAATGGTAGTACTGTCAACTTCAACACCATTGCGTAATTATAATTTACTCTGATTAAGAATCATATAATGCAAATTATTGTTTTCAATTAGCCTATTCACATATTCATTATCCTAGCAAATATATATCATTTTTCCAAACCATTGTCATGTCTACATTATTTCACTAAGCTGGGTTTTACATATAGAATTCTGATTCTGGTTGAACTTCTATTGGCAGGGGTCCTGCACATCCAGGTGTACCTCCAGTGGTGGGAGTTCTGGGTCTAGACCGACGACATGGCTTTTCAATGGCTGTTCAGTTTTAAGGAGCCAAAGGGACAAATAACCCGCTGGATCGAGCTGCTACAGAACATACGCTGTATTCTCTAACACTGCCCAGGGTACTGTTGGCTTTAGCCTTTGTTTTTTTAATCTGTGGAGACTTTGAGTTTTTGCACTTTGAGTCAGAAGTTATACACAAACATGAAGACCAGAGGACTAACTATGACAGAGAACCAACAAATCTGTAAGCTGAGAGGACATAAGGAAAAACTGGGTATTTTAAGTAAAGCAGTTTGGAAAAGAATGAAACCAATGGTGGACTCAAAAAATAAACAGCATACAGTTTGGCCTCGGAAGACAACTGCAGTTGCTGACAGACAAATCCTGAGAGCTGAGAAGAAAACCCCTAAAACAATGATCTGTGACATCAGCAGCAGGTAGAGTCTGTCTAGCTATATACAAAGAAATTCCTCTAACCTCATTGGACAGAGCTTCATCCTACAGGAAGGCAATTACCCCAAACACATTGCCCACACTGGTGGCTGATCCTAAATAATAAACAATGTCACTGAAGGACAGACGTATGTACATTATGTACCTTTTCATGCAGATTCCTTGTTTTCTTTTTTTCTGTAGGAATGAAGTGAGAATATCCTTGATAGACAGCGACACCAGAGAGAATCCGTTTTCTCTTGACCTGGGCCATTAACTGATTAATAACCCCTTTTACTATTAATGTTGTATTGCTGCAGATTTCGTTTCTGGTGTTTTCTGCCTGGAGAAGTTCTGACCTCCACTGTGTATAGTATATGCTCTTTGATCAAATTCCACTGTACTCCCTATTAATGCAAAGATTTTTCCATCACGTCGCAAGGTTTTTCAAAAGCTGAAAGCGGTCAGAGATAATCAGATCACCGGGAGGGAAGGCAATGTCTTGTCAGCAAAACAGACACTTGCAGAATTTTGGGAACAGATTGTACAGGTATATATTTCAACATATTCCCTTCAAATTCACTGGAGTACCTACAGCCCACTTCAGTGAATTGTGCATGATGAAAGTATTTGTGACTACAATTTATTATTTCAGGCAAATGCTACTTAAGCTGTACCACGGTCCTGTTTTTTTTTAATTTTATTTTTTAGTGAAATGTACCTGCCCCTTGCTCCATGATATTTTCATGAAAACTAAGTGTGTTGCACCTTAAATGTGACTATAGGAAATTGTTACCTTTTGCCAGGCTTTAATTATAAAATAAGCTACTTTTCAGCTATAATGGCATATAAGAACTGAAAAGACTATCTAGAATTTTTAACTAAAGGCAAGAACAGCAGAGCACTCATTTAACAGATAATAATAATAATAATAATAATAATAATAATAATAATAATAATATTATTATTATTCGGGTGAAGGTCTGCATGATGCTGTCAGTGAGATAGAAGCCACAAAAAGTTGTATTATATTATTTTATTATAGTTCTACACTAAAAGGTTACGTATGCACAAAAGAGGAGAAATGTACAGTCAAAAATATCCTGATATATAAAACTGTCCATACACTTACCTGCATGCAAATTAAAATTTTGCGTACGTGCCCAAGCCTATAATCCAAATCCGTTAACTCCCACAATTAACCATAAATGGTTAATGCAATACCCACTGTGGATATTGGTATGCATATAAATTATCATGTCATTCCAATTAGTATTCAGGGAAAATGGAGTAGTAAGACCACAAAGGAAAGAAGAAAAATTTCAAGGAGTGTGACAAATCAAGATGCCTGGTGGAAATTGTCCTGGCATAACCAGTAAAAGAACATTGGAGTAGCAGCTTGTCACAGCATCTGAACCATTTTGAAAATTAAAAAGAAGTGGTTGCATATTGAAGTGGATGCAAAGAAGTGCCTTGCTGCACACCGGCAATGCATAAGTGTTTGGTACCGACATCATTTGGGGGCAATGCCTTCCCAAGTAGGCGCTTGTGCCCCTGTCCCACACATTTCATAAGGTTACACTACTATAGCCACAAATTAATTGTAAATGCTGTTATTAACTAACACTTATCATCCTGTGATGAGACGTTATTCAAAATATGATACGGTAATATTTTATTGTATGAAATAAACATGTATCCTACGTTTTAATGCAGGGCAGTTTCACAAACACCAGGATACATCCACACAAAACAATGCAGATATTACATCCATGTAAATATCTCCCTAATGTAACCCCTCACCATCAAATTGAATTCAAATTGTTGGACCTCTCATTCAGCATTCAAATGGAGTCTGGGATTATGCCTGAGGGAAGCTTATGCGTCTCTGAGGGCATAAGCTGAAGCTCTGAATGTAACATATGGGAGGTGTCACCAGTGATATTGTTTTTCAGACAGTCTGGATGTTTACATATGGATAGGGCCACCAGCTTGTCTCTCCTTGTTTTCTTGCGTGGTACTTCAGTCCTCCGCCAGCTAGAGGTCACAATAGCCTCTTTGGCCATTATCCCTTCTGCACCCCCTCAATAATTTAACTTGATAAAGTACTCGCCACTAATTAAGCACAGATGATGTTTCCAAGCGACACTCATCTGTTAAATTCAGTTTGATTACTTACTGCTGTGGACATGCTGCACTATTTTAAGTATTTGTAGTACAGGAGCATGATAGGTTTTGTAAGAAGAAGTGGGAAAATTCCATATAAAAAATTTGATGAATGACATTTAAAAAAACTTTACACAAAAATGTTTAATAAAAAATGAACTCATGATTCGGCTAATTAGCTCAATTAACTCATGGTCTTCAATCAAGATTTTCAGTAGAATCACGTGTCTTAGTGCTGGGCTAAAACAAAAACCCACACCAGTCCTTTTTAGATGAGATTGGACACCCCTGCTTCATACAAGGTGCAGCCCATTACTTTTCCCTCCACACCTCCTTTCCTTCACTTCCCCACTACCACTTATCACTATCCTGGAGTATGTGGAGGAAAGCAGGGGAGGTGACGAGTGGAGGAAAGGAGAGACCGAGGAGACATAAGAAAACTGGGACAGCATATCTGCTTCTCCATCATCACTCAACTATTGATAAGAGATAATCATAATAGATATTATTTTGCCAAGCCCACAAATAGTCTCATTACCAACCTCAGGTCTTACACATGATCAGCCCATTTAAAGCAGCAAAATAGCATCAATGACATCATCCATTCTCCTTGAATAGAATCAAGCTGCATTGTTGGTTTTAGGTATTGAAGAACTCCCATCATCTCATTGACATGACCCATTACCCTGATCATTGGGTCACACTGTGTGAGAGACACAGCGACATTATGCTTTTCTGGGACAGAGTAACCATGGATCAGGTGTCTTTGATAAGATTGCCTTGGCATCAAAGAGAATATCTAAAATCAGGGATTAAGAGAATAAGGGGTTAGAGGGTTTATATATAACATAAATATAAATATGAAATATTCCCATGCCTAGTAAAATGTATCATGGTGAATTATTATTATTATTATTATTATTATTATTATTATTATTATTGTTATTCGGGTGAAGGTCTGCATGATGTTATTATTATTATCCCATATGAGACTAATTGCATGTTGAAACTATTGTACAGTATGCACTTTTATAACAGATTATTTAGTGAAGTAAATCATCATCCTATATTGAGTACCTACTCACATATAGCCTCAGACTAGGGCTGTAACTAGTGTCTCATCATTGCTGATGTCATACTTCTGTATGTACATCTTCATTTTACCACATAGTATCTATAGTAACTGGAGGAGAATATGCAAACATACAGCCCACGCTGTAAGATCCCACAAGCTTTAGTTTTGAGGTTTTGAGCCAACTTTTCAGGCAACTTAAAATTCAAATGTTTGCTTTTGAATTAGAGCAAACAGAAGAAAGAACTAATCTTCTTCATCGTCAGTGTGAATTTAATAACTGAAATCCCTAAAGTTGAGTTGGCAGTCATTCAGCACTGTTGAGAAAATAACTATTCTAAAAGAGATTTTTTACATTGTCTTCTTTTTATACCTGCTTTACTTCCCAAGAACTTGTTGACTGTGATGCGCTGTAGACATCTGTCTTGCCACTGTTGTCTTTGAACCAATGTATTTAACTATAAAATAGATTAAGTTCAGCAATGGGTTTATTCAGGTTTCTGTAAAAAACTTATTGTGATGTATTTGAAAACATCATGGCCATATTTCATATCCACATTGACCCATTTTAACCTTTTACTAAAAGAGGAATGACAAACCAGTGTAAATTTGGTTCTTGAGTTGTGTTTTTATTTGTTGCTCATAATCTTTAATTGCTCTGTGTGTTTTTGCCTGTATGGTTTCTTTGAATATAAGATGAAAAAAGATTTTATAAATTGAGAATGTCAGTTAAAATAAATAAATATCAATATAATACTACATAAAAACCATGTTTCATTTTAATTCACAGACAAAAATGGGCTGGGATTCAAACCCAGGACCTTCTTGCTGAGAGGCGACAGTGCTATCCACTGCAGCACCATGCCACCTACACATTTCAATTTGAATATCTCAAGCTTGCTGTCTTTCTCACATCTCTTGTTCAATTAACATTTATAGTTCTTGTTCAGAAGTCCCTCCATGAGGAAAGAGACAAAAAATATAAAACAAAAAATCAACACTGAGCAAAAAGAGATGAAATGGTTTATGCTGAATCAAACCCATCGTCATTGTTTAGTTCTCGTCTGAGTTTCTGGAAACATTTCCTAAGCCTGTACACTCCCTGACTGGTAAAGCCAGTTTTTTTTTTTCTTGCTCATCTGGAACCTGAAAAATAATTATTTCATATTATTTGTTTTCTGCAGTAGGGCTGGATCTACTGGGGTGGCAGCTGCCACCCAACAAAAATTCTTTGCAATCCTCGTTCCAGTCCAATTGTGAACGTCTAATGAAAAAAATACATATTTTTGGTGATAACTTTTCATGAGATTATACTCCCTCAAATACAACTCTCCTGATTAGCAGTTTAGAATTATGTGTGCCCCTTCAGCTCAGCACACTGTTCAGTAATAACCGCAAAACATGTTTAATAAATTATGATAAACTAAAAATCAAAAGTACCTCTCACTCAGTCATGCAGGCTCAGCAGTTCATCCAGGTGTTCTCACCCCCATATACAGATACCTGCAACATATAGTACATAACCTGGTCAGGATTATCCAGGGAAATGCAATCACCCGAATGCAAGCAAGACGTAACCTACCTTGGACAATACCAGTTACGCGTTGTACGTTCTTGTTACTTTTTCTTTGCAGTTTTTTGGCGGTCTGATAACCAAAATTGGTGCATTACCATCACCAACTGGGTTGGAGTGTGACCTAAAGACAGCTGTGACAACTTCACATAACCCCCCTCCCCCCCCAAAAAATATAATAATAATAATAATAATAATAATAAACACATCCCCAAAACAACACCATATCCTCCTCAAAGACTAAAAAGAAATAAACAAATAAAATAAATATACCCAAGCTCAACCAAACCAGCAATTAGTAATATTAACCGGAAAGCAACGAAACTATAAATAAATAATCCTACACTCTCCCAACCAGTTCCGTTTCCCCAAGGAAGTGAAGCAAATCTCTGTATACCAACTGTTCCCTATGGCATCTTCAACAGTGCTCCCAGTTTTAAACCCTGAATGCCATGTTCCCTCAGGGAACAATCCTCCAAAACATGGGACACTGATTCCTGCTTCTGGCAGTAATCACACAGCCCCGTCGAATGTTTTCCCATAATTTTCAATGTCCCAGCCAGTCCTGTATGCCCCAGCCTCAACCTGGATATCATGAATTCCTCCTTCCTATCCCTTCCAGACAACCTCCCCTTCTCCACCTGTCTATGTATTGCATAAAGTTTTCAACTACTGCTCTCCTTGTCCCACTCTTCCTGCCACCTTGTCTTTACTGCTGCTTTAATTATAGCCTTTTGCTTCCTCCCAACTCAACGGGAGCTCCAGATCCGGCACCACCCTCCCTAGGCAACGTTTAGCTAAATAGGCGGTCCCTTCATTCCCCTCAAACCCCTACATGAGCCAGTACCCAGAGAAACTTTACCCACACCCCACCCCGCTGAACTCTGAGAAGGGTGTGCAATATCTCATACAGCACATCCTGCCTGCTGTTTGAATGGAAAGTTTGCAGAGACATCAGTGCCAAACTAGAATCTAGAATCTGAGCATATAACCACCCTATCCAGGCGCACATCCTCCACTTCAAGACCAGTAGTATTGCCACCAACTTCGCTGTAAACACTGGTCCATCACCCGCCTACCCTTTCCCAACTTAAATTTGGGAATGCCAAAGGCAGTCCCTGCACACTCAGACAGGGGGTCTTTAGAGCCATCTATATAGATGGGAATGTGTTATATTTTGCCTTAACGTATGACATTATCTCATCTGCCAAGGCACCACTCTCCCTACCCTCATTCACATTCTTGTTACTTGTATAGGGTGTGATATTTATATCTGGTTGATAATGCACACCAGCTATCCAGGTCACTAGGTAAGTATGTTTATGGAACTTACTTAGCTTGCTAGCCAATATATCTCTTAAAGCCCCAACCCATACCTAATACTTTGTTTTGGTCCTGCTACATTCGTTTTACAATTATATTTGATTGTGGGTCAAAATAGTCTCGTAGTTCTATCATGCATAACTAGCTAGCCACCTACTCCATTTGCTTTTGCAGCTGCAGCTATATCTATGGTCATTGCAAAATCATAACGAAGCTGTCTTCATTCAGTTGAGTGCCTATGTATGAAAAGCCTTTGATGCCAAAACCTCTTTAAATAATCATGATAATTGTTTGTGTGACATCCATGGCTTTCCATACCTATGTGATGAAATTCTAACAACGTAGTATAATGCCACTCAAAATTGAATAAATATTGCATATATTTAACCGCAGACTCAAACTATAAAACGCATAAAAACAATCATTAAAACTGAAGCCAGCTGCAGATTCCCAGGCACTATTATTTTAACTTGATTCTTTCACTTGTTTCTGTAGCAGGGTGTCCATTCTGAACAACTCTCTAGGCTAGTAATTAGAGCACAAGGTAATCTTGGTAAATTACAAAGAGCTTTTTTTCTAATCTTAACAAACAGTGAGTACCTTCCACCTGAACACTTTCAATTTTCTTTTACTTCACATTCAAAGTAAATCACAGCTTTATTGTTCGTCATGCCAAATTAGAATCTCTTTTGAATGTTTTGATTTGCAGTCATTGGTATGAATTTTGGGCAAAGCCTAAACCCATTCAGAACATTGGAGGCTAGACATTTTCTGGCTCTCATGTAAAGACTCCCAGACAAACAGACTCACAGTACCCTCGGTAGTTGTAATAAGTGCTGCAGAGTAAGATAGAATTATCTTGTTGAAACTGCACTCTTAGTCTTGTTTTATTGCACATCTTCCACAAAGAAAATTCTAAATAGAGTCATGGCAGGCTTTTAACTCCCATTCCTCTGGACTGCAATTGCCTGCTGTGAAGGCATAAGGCCCCACCATTGTTCAAGTCTTTTTAGATTAATTACTAATTCCCTGAATGGAGGGTTCCATGAATGCTCTCGGTGTGAGCAACTGCATCACATTGTGTTGTTTTCTTTCTTTCTTCTTTTTATTTGAAGGCAAAATCTCTTTCATTGTTGTTCAGAACAAGGAGAAAAGTAGAGTATCTTGATAAACATGCAGCTTAGTTTTTGTTTCACTTCCATTATTAGCCACGAAAGATGCACCAAAGAAAAGGTAAGTAAAATTACCTCATCCAGTATTTGTAGAACTGTCTGGCCACTTCAGCATCTTCTGTAGGCAATCACAGACTATCATACTCATCCACTGAAAAGTGTGCAGCCAACCAACCGTCTTCTTTTTCTGTGTGGTCAATCAGCTGAGTCATTAAACCTGAAGTCTTCTATAGCTAAATATTGTTGTCATTGCACAATGATGTTGCATTCGCACTGTATGAAACCCTTCCTCCCTGGGTGGCATTATGTCCAATTGAGCACCACCTAGCTCGGCTGCTGGCCAGAGCTGACACTTCTACTGTAAGGATTTAGTGTAGCAGCAAGGAGCATGTCACTGCTTTGGTACTGTGAATATTTGCATTGTACAACATGGGAGGAAAATAAATCAATAAATATGCATTTAATTATTTATTTATAAGACTTGTAAGAGGGAAATTAAACTGGGACCCAGAAAAGGCTGACATTTGAACGAGCCAGCATGCTGGGACGCAGCGTGTACTTCAAAGGACCCGAGAGCCTTGTGGTAAAACAATAAGTCACTCGGACTTCCTCTGAATGGGCAGGCCATTTGGCTCTCTGGAATGTTACCACCTGGACACAACCAAGATAAGGGGAACTAGTCTCTTTGTCTGTGGTTGTGGGTGTGGGTGTTTTGGGGTCGTAAAGGGTGAAGCGACCGGCACCTGGTGGGGGCACTACACGGGACAGTACCACACTGCCCACATATGGACCCCTCTGACATTACACTTTGTATTTCTTTTCTGGATCTGGACTATAAACCATCTGTATATCTTATTTACAAATCCCGGAAAACCTTAAAAACCATGCACATGTGTTCATTGTATTATTGTATTATGCCTTATGTAATAATAACATGGATTGCGTGTACAATGGTTAAACAGAAGGGTATTTTCATGACAACTGCACCATAATATTACATCCACTTGGCATGTTTGGTATGGACATGTTCACAATCATTCAAGCCATTGAATGAAATATGTTTCATACCAAATAGAATTTGAAAAAACATAGTTTCAATAACACAGGAAAAACCTAACACAATGGAATGTCCTCTCTGGTAATCATCTCCTTTTCCCCATTTCCCCACCAATTGTTTTAACAACCTCCTCCAAATGGTGGGGGCCAGAATTAGAGATTTATGATTCGGACAGGTTAATTTATGGCAATGCCGCCTAGACCAAACGCGGGATTTGGCTTAAAAGGAAGGGAGACAAAGCAATCGGGGAAGATCGTAACCGACTTCCCCACGTTACACATAATCTGTGTGGTGTGTGTAGATTCAGAAGGAAGATCGTAATCGACTTCCCACCGTGCACGTACTATGTGCGCTGTGTGTAGACAGACAAGGAAGATCGTAAACGACTTCCCCACGTGGTACATACTCTGTGCTCTGTGTGTAGCTAAACAGGCTGGGTAAGAACTATTTTACTCTGTATTTATGTTTTTAACCCTTATAATTGATTTGGAAATTGAAGATAATAACCTACCTGCCTGTTCAATAAATTCTTATTTTTAACTTGCGTGGTCTTCATGACTCTAATCCATTTTATCTTCTTTTCAGCCGAAATTCCGTTTAAATACTCAGGGGGGCAATTCGGACGGGGACCTCCTGATCAGGGGTCTAGTACAGTAAAACGTCTTTAGTGGGGTCTTCAAGTTAGATAGGTGACCACGATCTGCCTGTTAAGGGAATTGGTGGTATTGGTTCTGGTGTTTTGGCTTAAGAGAACCCATGGGCGTAGTACGCCGGTTCTTGTCAAATTCGCCTGAAGGAGCCCGATAGATACACACCGTCCTGGGCTCATAACTGTCTATGTACTATCCATGTAAGCCAGGCATGGAAGGCATGTATTATGGTGGTCAGCCTCCTACCCTCTGGATTCTTCACCGAACTGAGATTTAACAATAATGCTAAACCCGGGAGCATATATTGAGGAATGATGGCACAAGATAGAGTCGAGTGTAACCACTCCCAAGTTCCACGTATAGTTAAACCCAAATTTTAAATTATCATATAAAATGGAGTCAGATTTAATACGAGGGTAAAACCTAGTAACTGGTACGCTTTCTTGCTGTGGTCATGGATATATCTGTTGTGTTGTTCCGCGCATTTGTGAATATTCTGATGCTCCCATTGGAATATTGACAGTCCGGCGACAGATCGGATATATCTCTGATGACAGCATAGCCCCGTTTACGAACGGAGAGTAACCTGAATGCTACTGATCCGTTTCAGGCCAGCTTTAAGCGGGATATGAAGCAGCGCCTTCATATCTAACCCGTGGCAACGGAACCAGTGCATTCTTAATTATAATTGTGCCCTGTTCTTACGAACAGAGGAAAATAACTAACATCTCCGGTTTTGAATCACACCAGCCAAGGGAGAACACGCGATACCTTCCCCTCCAGCTACAAACCCTCATTGGTCTAGCTGTGAGGTGTTTACAGACTTCTACATGGAGGAATTTGCATTTTGCAGAGGACAGTACCTTGAAGTCATATCTGCAGCCCAATGCATTGAACTGATGAAAACTGAGAATGGATAAGAAGTAACAAATTAATTTTCATTAATTATGTTAATTACTGTAAAGATGATATTATAGAAATTAAAATAATAGTGATGTTCTAAATGGTATCTAACAATAAATACATTGGTTAATGTACTTGTAATCTAGTTAAGTTGTAAATTTTTTGAAAATTCATAACATAATTAGCATAATACAATTTATTGTATAGCAGCAGCTTACACATTTATATGTCCTTTAGCTTATGCTCCTGAGGTTGGTCTGCATTTATGTACCAGTCTAATAATAGTGAGATTAATAGCACTTCTCCAAGGACACAGTTGTACTTAGACATATTGGCAAACCGGCATCACATTTTTACTCAAGGAGAGAAAAACACATTGAAATTACAATTACATTAATTTAGGTCCTTATAAAATATGCAAAAAGACACAGTGACAGATTATATTTGAGTGTTGATTATGATTTGCAACTAAATGCTTTTTTTTTTTAAGGTGGCCCACAGTGATGCCTATTATACATATAAAGCGTATATATATAGACATACAGTGTATAAACACATGAAATGTGTGTTGTCTCGAAGACACACACACACACACACATAAAGAAACAAACCAGTGATTATTTTTCTTTTCAAATCTGTTCTACAAACTAATGCTCTATTCAATATTTTTCATATATTTTCCCTTTCATCTTTCTATGTGTACCTGAGGTTGTAAACAAGAACATACTGGCAGAAAATAATTTTCAATAGATTACTCCTTTAGTATTTACAGCTACATAACAAATTATCTTATGCAAAAAATACTTATGTGTAAATAATATGGGCCTTCCCCCTCCCCCTACCTGTAATTTACTGCTGGAACCAACTATATGATTCTACCCTGCATATTGACTGTGATAAGTAGGTTAATGTGTTCTCAGTCTACAGGTCAGAGCTCCACAGTTAAATTTAGACTTTATTTTTGTTCCATGTGACTTGTCCTTCAGACTCTGGAACCCCCAGATGGATTCTGGTTAAGCCTCACTCCAGCTTGGAGCTTAACTACGGAATTTTACAGCTGAGAAAAAGTAAAGGGAAAAAAAGATTGAAAATCAGATACACAACGAGACCACAATCCTTTAAGAGGGAATGTCAGTAGGTATCCTCCTGAAAGGATCCAACCTCATTCATTCATTTGGGTCGATATTCCGCAAGATACACAATACCCTACAGGAGGTCAAGACATTTGTTATTGGGTAAACCTGACGACTTCACCTTAATTGGAAAGCAATTACCAAAGTAATGGCCTACTGATGTTCTGTGAATACAGTATAACAAAACAAGCGCAAAATAGGAAGTTAGGTCATTTCTGGGTAACTAAAACGAGATGTGAGATGGATCCAGAGCCCATTAAAAAATACGAAATTTTAAACGAAATATAGGCTAACACTTGTTGTTTCATGGTAAAACAACACATGAACAGGGGTAGGTGAAAAATCAATAGAGCATAGTATTGGGATACTTTCTTACTGTATTGATACAGTGGCACCAAGTATAGATATTTTATTAAAATATATGCACATTTAATAATGCAGATTTTTAATTTTTATTCTTTGGTTGTAACTTTTTATGACCCTCCTTGGAGTGCATTAACATCATATAACTGCACAGCTTGTCATAGATTATCCTGTTTATACCATAGTCACTTGAAAAAAAAAAAAAACAAGAGCAATGACTTATTTTTGTTAGATGTTTTGCACTCAAATATAAAGGTTATCAGCAAGAGAGGTGCCGTTTCCTGGCAACACATGGCCCACAAGGGCACTTGTGCTTCAAAAACAAAAGCACAAACACAAAAGGAAATGCGCTCCAAATCAAGAAACAGCACATTCCATGGTGCTATTCCCTCTAGTGGCGTGGAGCACTTTCATTGTAAGAACTGATTTTGCAGAGATCCTCCTGTTGCATTTGTTTTCATTTTTGAAAGTGTTATATATATATATATATATATATATATATATATATATATAATTTCTTAACTTGACATTCCATGAAGTGTCTCTTTTTTTTTGCAGTCCGACTTCTCCATTTTCCTGACAAGCTGATTTATAGGGGAGATGTAAAGCAAGAAAAATGTAACGCAGCCCATAACTTTTTGTACATTTCAGGCTTGTACATGCACAATTCAGTCCTCCACTGAGTGCCAAAAGAATGGAGCAAAATTCTACAACCTTCATGGGAAATATTTCTAAAAAACTAGGTTTGAGCGAGGTAAGTCAAAATCTGTTCCACAAGTAATTTTTAGATGTAACTCACACATTTTATTTACAGCAAATCAAGTTTCAAGCAGTCATCTGTCCTTAAAATTTTATATGGTTTTGAGTATATGAGTTATTTTTAGCGGTAATTGTTGGCCAGGTGATCAAAACATGCTGTCCCAGGCTGTATAAATGTAACAGCTGTTACAATTATGCCATCTCTGAGATTCAATAACAAATAACATGCTTTTTATGCTGTTATATGTTTATAGACTGCCATCTGAAGACAAAATGAGAGGGTTGTTACCCAGGGAGGTCATGGAGAGGTCAGATTTGGAGATTACGGGGCCCTAGTTGAAAAACCGTCTATTTTAATATTTAGCAAATGAGCTCCTTAGGCTTGTGCATGTAGCTAAATCAAATCAAGTTGATTGTGATTAATAAAGAAGATATTGTGTGGAGGCCAGCTTTTTTTTATTTTAATTTTTTTTTACCATACATACACAACCTTTTAGTGTAGAACATCTGGAAAGTTTTATAAATGAGGCCCCTGGTGCAAATTCAAATTATGTGAAATTTAAATTCAGTTGTTTATATATACATTATCTGTTCTTAAAGCACTGGGATTAGAGCAAGTCTTTCTTATATTGGAAAAGCCTCAGGACTGTCAGGTGCTCAGGGCTTTTGGTAAATCAACACTTCCCATTGTTTAGAGCATATTTTCCTAGTTGCCCTGCTCTGAACAAAGGTCCAAGCCGAGCTACTTGAGCACAGTGTTTTTCTGTCTCGCATAACTGACTTGAAACCCATTGAACCTGATACATCACGTCGTTACCTTTGAGATATTTTATAGTTTTAATGTTTTACTTTTTTCTATTATAAAGCAAAATGTAGTTTTCTTCAGCAATGAGGGTGTTTCGCGTTGACAGAACATTTGCGTTTTAAAATAGGACTGCGTGTCTTCAGCCATGACAAAGGAGCACAGGAAGTTGTAGAAATGGATCACAATGAAGAAAAGTTTTTAAGAGCTCTTGCAAAGAAGAAGCATTTAGCATATTTTCACATTCACACAGACCTGTGCCCATTGCATCCGGGACAACCTTTCTGGCTTTGTATCTGACTCTCTGCAGCACTTTGTATCTTGGTATAATGATATCTGCCATTAATTTTAGTAGCCTAGGTAAATACCATGCAGCAATTTCAAAATGACTAGAAAAGCAAATGTGAAGTGGAAAAAATGCACTCTTTAGACATGGCAATCTATAATCACTGACTGAAGCTGGCACTGTTGTGCTAAAGAGTCCTGACGAATGTGCAACAGCACAACCATGTTAGTCCAAGTCCTCTATCGGAAAAAAAGTTTTTAAGAGATTTAAGCAGAAAACTTTTTTTTTTACACAGTTGACTTATCTCTTATTTCCAGTGGAAGAGTCTGCACATTACTCAGATCTATTGATGCCCCATATGGAACCAATAAATCAGTAATAGAAAGCTTAAAAATTTCATGATCACAACGCAACGGAAAAGATCTGTGGATCAGTTCACAGCAGCTTAATCTTGAGAAGCTCCTCCACCAGAAGATTAGCAGACTGCTTTCTTTAATGCCGACTTTATTATTTAAAAAAACTCTGCCTTACCTTGTGACTAGTTCTTTCTCTATGCACCTCACAGTACACGGGATAAAAATATATCAAAAAATTTCCAGGATGACTTATGATTTGTAATAAAATAAAAGGCTAGT
Source organism: Anguilla anguilla (assembly GCF_013347855.1). Lineage (NCBI taxonomy): Eukaryota > Metazoa > Chordata > Actinopteri > Anguilliformes > Anguillidae > Anguilla > Anguilla anguilla. The sequence continues at coordinate 51,437,982 of NC_049203.1, read as the reverse complement.
CTGCAACATTGTCAAAACTCATTCCCATGAATGGTATACGATAAGATAAAGCTAAATACAGTCAATGCATTTATTAGTTTATTTATTTAATTTTGATATTATGTTACACATGTGTAGGGACATTATTTATCCATGACATTGTATATGACATAGCTATAGCTCTTCCATTTGTTTATATTAAGCATTGCATGGTGCGTATGTTTGTGTAAATGGTCCCTTCTAACCCAGGCGAAGCGCAGTTTCCCTATCAGTTCAAGTCAGGAATCGCCTCTGTGTTTCCATTATGTGTTCACAACCTGTATCTAGTGCCTGTTCTTGTAAACACAGTAAAACAAAAAAATAGTTTAAACAGGAAACAATTAATGACAATATATTCACTATTTATACATCCTTACAAAGCCTTTGTGCTACTATAAGACTTAAATTACTTCAATGCCGTGATAAAATCTTAATTTTAAGAGAAAAAATATCTCTACTGATCAATCTGTGTATGTTTCCATACATAGACCTGCTCTTACTTAGATTAAAATAAAAACATTTTCAGACAGGATGAATATTGTGTAATATGTGAATGATATGTGCATCTCTTTTCAATGAGTGCATCCTTCAGTAATATTTGGGCCACTACTCTAATGGGGCTAGTGATCAATAATGTATGCTCTTTACATTGAATAATTAATTTTGCTTGATAATTTCATACATTTATTATCACATTACCAATGCTTACTAATGAGTATCAGGGCCCATCTGACCAAGATGATATATTTTCTTTTAACATCTCTAAACCTAAAGTTAGACTTTGCAATAATTATAAGTGTAGAACTGAGAAAAGGAAGAAAGACGAGAATGTTGGAATATATTAAAGTCAATGAACAGAGATAGGAAAAGGATTCATCGTTTTAAATCTTCAGAATGCATAATAAGGGAACAATTTCAACAAGCTCTCAGTACCTCTCATTAGACGGTGTATCAAACCAGAACAAAACTCACTTCTCCTAACTATGAGGAGGAATTGAAATGGAAAATTAAATAGGTGATAGGAGAGACAGCAGAGCCAACTCCACAGTTCTGTCACCAGGCCTTGCTCACGCTAACAAGTCACTTCAGCTTAAAGTGCAGCTAATTCAAACACTCTTAAATTCATATCATCAGCTAGTATTTAAAGCAGAGAATGCAAAAAAGGTAACAAAAATGCATATAGGCAATCTTTTTAAAACCCTGAACCTCTCATTACTTTTCTTCTTTTCTTACATTTTACCTATCTGAATTTTGTATGCATTTTAAGTCGAAATTACAACTGAGCACAGTTTCTGGATAAAAAGAGGAGGCTGGCATTTTGCCCTTTTTCCCCAGTCCTTGATGTAAGCTTTTTCATATTATGCATCCAAAAGGAAATGGATGCTTTTTTGTTGGCTCCAACCATATATATTGTATACTGGCAGAGGAGTATTAACTTTGTGTGAGGGTGAGAATGTGGTGCATTAGTCATCTGACAGAGAGAAAGTGAAAGACATTGAATAATACAAAGGCGTAGCCTTCAAGATTCTTTTGAGTGCATGTGTACAGGACACATCTTTCAAGAATATCTTTTGTTATATAGTTCATTTCTAGCTTGCATAGTTTCTTTCCGTCTTTGCATTTTCTGTTGGGGAAGGTGTTTGAGGCTTACTTGCACATTGCCTCAATGGTCTATAGCTTGCTCAACCTTACACAGGAATAAAATACCTTGTTAATTCTTTATGTGAACCTTACTAACAAGACCAAGTGTGTGTGTGTGTGTGTGTGTGTGTGGGGGGGGGGGGGGGGGGGGGGGGGGTATTATGTGTTATGCTACATGTTACTCCGGACAGAGGATTTGTATTATTTGCATGGTGCATATTTTTAATATAACATATTATGAGTGTGAAAAAAAAAAATTTACTATTAAACTCGACCCTATTTTTACTAAAAATGACACTAAACTGCCACTGGCATTACAATATTTCTTGTGAAGGCCATAGTATTTGATGCAGAAGTCATGTCCTGTGTAAATGGGCTAGCTATCCAATGGTAAAGCAATGAGTCTGGGTTTCGTAAAGCCTTAAACTTGGCAAAAGGCTAATGTTTGCCAACCTTGCATCCAATTCAAACCTTCCTAAGACCTTAGATGATTTTAGCCAGAAAGACATCAAAGGTGGTGAAAAGTGAGGATTTGCAGTAGAAAAATGTATGGCTCAGTGTTAAAAATTCATTAGTCCATGTTGGCATCCTAGCTTGATGTTTTTTTAAACACACTTCCATCATTCATTCCTACACATACAGTTTCCAAAATGATTTTCTATTGCAATAACTCATGTCACTATAGAATTTTAAAATAATCCATTAATTTTAGTGTAGTACTTATACTCCGTTGTTTATTATTTACAAACAAGCACATTTTAACAATTTTAATGCTAAACTTCACATTACTAAATAGGGTGGACAATGAAGAGTACATCACTCAGCCAAATATTCAAAGTAGCATGGCTGTTCAACCTCACTGTCAAGCTGTAAATATAGCTAGGAAAAGCAACATTATTGTGAACTTTATTATGAAATATAAATGGTAGATGTGAAGCTGGATTTTGGAGCTAGCTATATTAACTAGATATTGTCTTTCATCTATCCATATGTGTTCTCCCTGGTATAAGAATGACAAGGGTAATCTGACTGTTTATTAAACAGTCTATGCATCTTGTCCCCTTTCCTTCCCAGCACTTTTCAGTAAACATACTTTTTGCAATGGGCCTCTGAGTCCCTTATCGTGGCAAAGTTAAACTGTCCCCTCAGACTGACTGATGTCAAGCCTGCCGACAACTGGAATCTGGTGTAAATTTAATCTTCAAAAAGCTACAGCTTTAGAACATCACCACAACCAAGCAGATTAGATGAGGATGCAGTAAATACATTTTTAAGATTCCAAAAGTCATTATACAGGGAATATAGGGAATTCCTAGAACGTGTGCATGAAGGTATCCAGTACACATGTTTGTTTATTGACAGACACCAAGTGAAATGGTGAGGGTGTAAAGTAAAGCACTTTTTCCTGTTTTGAAGCATAGTGGGGCGTGATAACTTTGTGTGCTCAGAGAAAAGTGTTTTTTCTTTTCTTCTTACTAGCAGGATGATGTGGCACTAGAGCGATTTCTATTGAATACCTGATGGGCGATGTCTAATTGGACCAGCCATGATCGGTGTCAGTCGCCCCTCCCCCTGGCTCCTCTGTTCTGTTGGCAGTCCTCAAATGAGTCTGGTCTCTCCTCTCCTCCATCTGCCACTGGGAAACAGATAAAAGCTCCTCCAACCAGACATGTTCCCTTCCATCAGCACGACAGCCGTATCAAAAGGCTACCCCCTTTTCACTGGGGCCTGGCGAAGCCCAGCAGGGTTTCACCCTGGCTCTGTGCCTCGGGGGGTACAGAGGACATGAAGAGCATCAATGCCAAGTGCCAAGAGGAAATGTCACTTGGCATTGATGTGCAGGGGAGGGGGTCAAGAAAGATATGTCTAAATGTGTTAGGCCTAGGAAAGTGTGCGTATGTGTGAGTGTTTCGCAGGGAGGTTGGATGGTGGGTGACAAGGCAAATGGGTGGAATAAGGTACTTCAGGTGATATTGCAAATAGGCATCAAAATGGTTAAAATATATCAGTTCTGAAAATAGTGACCTTTTTACTTTAGTGCTCAATTTTATCTATATATTATCATCTGTATTTAGGTTGTGCTTTAAAACTATTAATTTCAGCAAGGTCCTAAAAATGAATGGGTGTGAACTGAGAGGGAATTGGAAGCCTGATAACTGGGAGGATTGTCTGTGATGCTGTTAATTGTCAACAGGGACAGCTAATTGCTAGTATTCACGCTATGCAAATACAATGGGGTAGGCTCCACAAAATTACTTTTGCTATACCAAAGTTATATATCCCTTCAAGCTTTTGGTGGTGTTGACATTCCAGTGTTCTGTAGGTGTATATAGGGAAGTGGCTGGTGGGGTAACAAAGGAAACAGTGGAGAGGGCCCCCTGATAGAATTTTGAAACAGGCCCCCATGGGCCATGGAATGTCCTTGGCATTCACCCAATGGGCGTTCATGTTATTCATAAGCCATGTCCTGCTCGGTCACCAGATCTGAACCCAATCATGCATTAATGGGAGATTCTAGGTCTGAGATAGTTTGCGCCTCAACTAGGCATGTTGATTACTTTTTGTGGTAGAATGATTATTCTTCCCCCCTGCAGAATCTTATATGCTGATAGGTTTTATGCCACAGTGGATGTAAGCTGTTCTGCTGGCACATGGTGGCTCAACACCCTACCATGTGACTTCATACTTGTGTTCTCACCTTTACCCAGCTCTTTGCACACTACGTCCAGCCACATATATGAAATTGATATCAAACACAATTTAAGAATTCTGGATTTGCATACTTTAGTAAAGGGATTTTCATTTCTGCTAACTTACTTACTGTACATCAATATTTGGTGCATGTATCCTGTGAAACTTTAATATTTAACTGTTTAACAGTTAAATAAATTATTATTAATTCTTGTCTTATTCTGATAAACAGATTGTCACTGAATACATTATATGAAGGATTAGCTATTAGATGGCAAAATTATTAGTAATGCTAATTGAAATGCGTGACAAAATGGGAAAATGTCACATATGAGATTATAACACATCAAATGTCAAAGGATTTAATGGAATAATGATATAAAGGTTACTGAATGAAATATAGCTGCTGGTTTTATGTGCAGTGCATGGTATGAATAAACATGTTGGAAAACAGAAGAGAATGGGATGAACTAAAATGATCCCAATGGCAAAGTCTGTCTTATGAAATGTTTTAATGGTTACATCTGCTCTAAACTGCCATGATGTCTGGGTGCACCAAACAAATTATTGGTATGCTCCAAACCATCAGACTTTTAGAAAAATACAAAAATTAACAATTAATATCAGGTAAGGGATCTGCTGGTAATGAAGTAAACTCACAAAGAAACATCAAAAGCTCCTAAACATTGTCACATATCAGGGTTTTGTGTTTGTCTCCTGAGAACCTGCTGAATAAATGAATTTACATCTTAGCATATTTGTAGTCTCAGTGTGATATTGTGGCTGTGCTAAACATTAGATAATAACAATCACACAATTATGTACTTGCATTAATTACTGACTACAACAGTTTAGTATAGCATATCATAAAGCATCTTGGGAATATTGCAAGCGATCTTAATGAAATGAGATACAGTATTGAAATTCAGCCTTTCTGTTTAATTCATTGCTACAGTATTCAGTACACACTAAAATGTTTGGTGTTAATTCAACTCTAACTGTATTAATTCAACTCTTTACAGATAACATTTGGTCCCACATTCCAGATGGGGAACAAATATTATGTGTTAAGAGTTGAAATAACACTGGACATTTTACTGTGTAGAAGGTACATACAATTATGACAAAGTTTTATTTTTCTTTCCAAAACACACCACCACGCAGGACATTGTGTGAAGTATTCCCACCTAATTGGAAATTGCATTATGTCACTTGTGGCCGAAGCGGAAATACATAAGCACGGGTATGAAAATACTATTGCAATCATTTTTTTAAAATTGATCATTGTAATATGAAACATATACGCAGTAATTAAAACAATGCGTAGAAGTGCATATTGGAAAGTGAAAGTGTCAGTAAACACTGACACACAAGCAAATTTGTAACTCTGACATGAGTCATGGTAACATCCAAATATATGATTAAAGCTGCTTTTGTTTTTTTGTTAAAACCCAGGTACGCTTTTACAAGGCTAATAGCGAACCATACAAACCAAACTGGTGCGTGATTATTATAAATGGCTGTGACCAGGTAGCTGTGTCTTTTCCATTAATCACATGGAGCTTCCATAAGATGAAACATTGAACTGACTTAAACATTAAAGCATGTTGATGAGTAAAATTAATGTTGTTAATGAATATTCAACACCATTTTATATTCCTAAGGTATCCCCAAAAGGACACTACATGTAAGTAGATGGTTTTCAACACAATCTAGTGTCCCTAATCTCCATATCTGAAGCTCTCTCCATGACCTCCCTGGGTACCACCCCTCTCGTTTTCTCTTTAGATGGCATTCTGTAAACATTTTGCAGCACAAAAACACATTGTTTGTAATAGCAGCTCAGAAGTGGCTTGACTGTAACAGTCATGGCACTTCTGAAAAAACCTTACTAACTATTCAAAAGCAGGTAACATTTTTAAATGATGCATGATTTGATTTATTGCAAATAAACTAAAGCTGTGTACCTGAAAATTATTTCTGTAACAGATTTTTACTTTTTTTTTTTCTCGCAAAGGTAATCTCATTGCCCTCTACCTATGAAGCAGCTTAGCTCATTGTTCAACATGTGCTTCGTCTGCTTGGGCTACCTGTGGACATGGATTTTGATGTATCAACTAGGACCTGGAAAACTTCCTGAGATTACATGCCTCTAACAACCTGTCCTCCTGGAGCCAGTTCCGACTGTGGGCTAAGTATATGCACAACACATTTGTAAACTCATGCACTGTCTTGTCTCCATTCCAGTGCCAGTTTTGGTTCCAGTTGTCCCTGCTCCCAGACTTGGAGGAGGAGTCAGGAGTGCCCTCTGCATGGGCATTCATGCTCCGGTTCCAAAAACCTGAAAACGAGCAAGGGCAGCCCTTCTGAGGTCATCTGCCAGGTATCAGGTGCAATCTACTCCCCTGTGGCATCCCGGTCAAAAGATCTGGCTGTCCACTCAGGACACCCCTCTCCATGTGGAGTCATGTGTGCTTCATTAGTCGCTTTAAAATCCTTTGCCACATGAACATTGTCACCTATCGTCTCAAGCTTCCTCCTGCCCTGCTACTTTTCATATTTCCATGCTCAGTCCTGTCATCGCAAGTCTTTTGGCCCCTGCCCCGCTGCCCGCTTCTCTGCCCAGAATCCTAGGTCACTCAGCCTATTCTGTTTGCCGTATTCTGTCCTGCTGCTGGGTTTGAGGCTCAATCCAACACTTGGCGAACTGGGAGGAAGACGGTCCTGAAGAGCACTCCTGGGTTTGGTCCCGGGATATTTTGGACCCCAGTCTCATTGAAGAGTTCTGGCACGGCTCCCACGGACAAACTGAACGAATGTCAGGTGTCATTCATAGAGGAGGAGTCCTGTCACAATTCCACAGTTTAATTTCCGTCTGTACACAGTGATCTTAGCTGTTAATATATGCTGGAGGTTATAGATTTCACTACTTCTGGTGAATGCAGAATGCAGACCTCTGCAGCTAAGCATGGTTTATTACTTTAAATAGTAACAAATCAACAAATAAATTACCCTTGCTGAGATATGTGTGCGTTTATTATTTTTATTAATACTGATGATGAATAACTATGACAAATGTGATGCCACCAATATGCTACGGTGAGGAAGAATATAAGAAAATAAGTTGAGAATAGTAATACAGTTTATACCTCCTGATGATCTTTTCAAACAAATCCTCAGAAATCAAGAACTGTGACTGGTTCTCTTGTTTGACATTTACCTTGTTTGTTAGGGAATTAATTATGCAAAAGTAAAGAATTTGAAGACCTTACAGTATAACGGGTGCTTTGTAGGTATGTTGGATACTTTTAGCAACATATTCTAGGAATTCCCTTTTATAATGATTTAATCTTTATAGTCTGCAGGAGAAATGATTTCCCAAATATTGTGTGTAGACATCTAGGATTGTACTTTTTTTAGGATGATACCGATATTCAGAAAACTGTATTATTTTTTATTATTTTACTTATTTTTTATTATTTTACTTATTTTTGGGATCAACCAAATTCTTCTCAAATGCTTGAGTAGAGACTTATTAAAATTAAAATTTAAAGGACTTTTTTTGTTTGTTTGTTTTTTTGTTCATAAAAGGGGGAAATTTGACAGGTGTAACAGTTGTTTTAAATTATAATGACCACACAGTGTGAAGACGAATTTAATGTCCAGACATGCATGTTATAACACACATGCATCATCAGAATAAAAATCAATGAATATATAATGCAATATCTTCCCTAGAAATTACTTCTTAAGAGGATAGAATGACTTGTTTGGAAGTCATTGGGATTGCATAGGACTTGCTCTTATTTATTCATGTATTCACTTCTTCCTCTTTAATGCATTTGTTGTGAATCATGTAACATGAATTTAAAATGTGACCTCCTCAGATATGAAGAGCATATACTGAGGCTGGTGCCTTGGTGAATGCAACTCTCGAGCAATGAGTGAAATCCAGTCGAAGAGCAGCATGAAATGATGGTTTCGTTCCAGTGCAGGCACTGGAGAATTTTGCTCGCCAGCACCAGAATATTCTGAGCTCTTTTTGTGTTAAGATTTTCTGAGGAATCAACAAAAGCTCAAGAACTTGAGCCTACATCTGAATAAAAGCCTCGGTAAAACATTTACGACACACTATGTTTCTTAGTATAACTCAAGTGAGAAACTAACACTTTCAACTTAAACGTGGATGTGAAACATAATTAGCAACTTATGTCATATAATTTACTGACAGAGGAAAAAGGAAGTTGGTCAATTAAATTTTTATCACAAAATTATTGAGCTAACTCAGTAGAAAATAGCTGGCTTGCAATTCAACTTTAAAATGTTGGCATATGCAGGGGTCTGATTATTTTATCATGTTCAAAAGTAGTAGGCAAATACAAGCGTCATGGTATGGACAAAGCCTTATTATTTAGATCATAAGATACCAAAAGCTGTTTCACACTCTTAACTCAATATCACATATTTCCTTTCTGAAATAATGCTTTGCAGTCCCCCAGCCCCCCACCACCACCACCCTGAGCATATTAATAATTCATATGTAATTTCCTTTGTTCAAATCAACTCCACAGTACAATTAAGAAATCCTTATGAAGGTTATATGGCCTGTGATGACATCAAGTTAGGGGCTATCAAATGAGAATTGGAAAGCAAATAATAACCAAAGCTGTTGTGTTATGCTGCCTTTGAAATCCACTATTGAGCAGTATCATGAAGTATGGGACTGTTTTTTCACTTGTCTTCGCATTTTTTATGTTATTTATTCTTACGTTGTGGCTGATTTCATGAAACTGTGTGGCCTTTCTGACTGACACAGATTGCTTTAAACACATCAATAAAAAGGCTCTCAATCAATTGAAATGCAGAATATGCAGTGATACCAGATGCAGAGGACATGAGATGACTGAAAAACATCCAAGGCTATCAGTTGTGCTTTATTTATCCTTTTTTCCATTCAGTTCCCCTAACATCCCAAGACAACAGAAATGCATGCAACTGTCAAAAGAACATGTATTATGTTAAGCTGGCTTTATACGTCTGTCAGAAAACACTAGAGATTCACACCTGTTGTATTTGAACGTATCAAATATCAAGGTTCTAATTATGTCATGACAAGTGCTGGTTTTAGAAAATTTTATAACATCTTTAATGGCTCTCATGTTTAGTTTATTTTCCCCCCTTTAATATAGATTCCTTCTTGATGAAAGGTTTGCCTTCATGCTAGAAACAGATTAGCATTTAGACATTTTTAAATGGTGCAAAGAGAAAAAAGGAAGGCATAAACACTTGTCGGACATTAAACACCTCTGCCAAGGAGATTATGTAATGACGTCGGTCCATCTGTTGATATGTCCATCCATGACAGACATATCTCGGAAAGTAATGGCCAGATTGCCATAAAATTTGCTATGCACATTCATGTTCCCAAGAGGAAGAAGCTATTGACTTGGTGACCCACAGGACCTTTCCTCTAGACCAGTGGTTCTTAACCTTGTTGGAGGCACCGAACCCCACCAGTTTCATATGCTCATTCACCGAACCCTTCTTTAGTAAAAAATAAAATATGACTGCAGACTAGACTGAGGGGTGGACCTCTGCGGCGGAGGCTCCACCGAACCCCTGAGACCGACTCACCGAACCCCTAGGGTTCGACCGAACCCAGGTTAAGAACCACTGCTCTAGACCCACCATCAGGCCAAACATATCCCAAAAAGTAATAACTGGATTGCCTAGATATTTGCTGTGCACATTCATGGGTGGGGAGATTTCTATGCCTTGGTGGAGGTCTGCACTCTCCTGAGTGCATTATTTCTGGTTAAAAATGTTTTTGAAAAACAGACATACTACATGCATGTCAAAATTAGAAAAATTGCTACATAATGTAATCTGTAAAAACAGTGAAGTTCCTGTGCACCTCATAACATTTTACAGTCTAACTTCAGTTTCATCAACATTGTTGACTGTGCCTTATACCTACCAATAACCCGTGAAAAAATAATTAAGTTAATTTAAGTTTTATAGCATGACCCTCAGCCAGTAACCACTCAGTAAGATGAAAGCAACACAGAACTTTTCCATGAAAAGAAATACAAAAACAGAAAGCTGTTTTCAGCCTTTCATCAAGAACCTTTAGCCTGAGAAATGTTTAAATTGGAAAGTAAAAAAGAAGTCTACAGTATATACATTCTCAGTATTCTGATTCCTACAGATGCTCTCATTTTCTTATCCAGGTGGAAAAGTGTGCAAGAACGAAAGCAAGGATTGCATTGATATTCATCTCGGAAATGGATGCCCAACCTTTCCTGTATAACCACCAGAGCCATGTTTCAACCGAAAATATATCACTTTTTGAAGAAGAAGAAGAAGAAGAAGAAGAAAAAAAAAATAATAATAATAATAATAATTATTATTATTATTATTATTATTATTATTATTATTATTATTACATTAATTTATTATTATTATTATTATTATTATTATTGTTATTATTATTATTATGTATTTAATGCATTATGTGCTTACACCCAAAGCACTGAATGCACACAATTGTTTAAACATATAATGTAGTCATTTAAAAAATAAAATAAAATAAAAAGTTTAACAGATGAATTGCTGATTATATCCAATATAAATGATTGCCATTTTACACTTTCATGCGACACATAAAGTTTGACCTCTATGGGCCTATATCAACATTTTATTTTGACTGAGACCATTAGTGTCATTCCCACATGTTATAACTCTAACAGTAAGAATCTACTTTACTGTTAGACTGTGTGGGCCTCACACACACACTCACTCATGAGTGCATGCACATGGTTAATATAGCCAAACTATCAGCATTGTAAAATAATAATGTCAATCTCTCATCTCTATTTTATTTTTAATTCTTCTATTGTAGTAAATACCAGATAGGTTCACCAGAAATAATCACAAAACAATTAGACCTGCCAAATCCTGTGAATGTGTCTTTGCACTCTATAAGTGGCCAAGTGTGACTGACATGATAAGCACCAGACAACATTAACATTATTTTTACAAGCCCAAGCACGAGTGAAAATTTTGTTTTGTAAAGCAGAGTAGACAAACAAGTTCAAAAACAACACTCCACATCAATACGGTGATCAGCATGAGAAGCAACGCGCCATAACACAAAATAAAAAGCCACATGTCTATTTTGTTTCCCGTTTTTCTGTTGTAATAAACTCACTTGCTAGAAGAACTGGAATGAAGCAGAACTTCAGTCACGCAAATACTTATCTGTAGCATAGCAGTACTCTGCTGTGGCCATTGTCCAGCCGAGTGACAGTTTATTTTTAGTTTTGTGATGTAGGTTATGCTGACTCAGATGCTCCTTTTATCAATAGGGAATGCAGTTTACCAAAAAAAAAAAAAAGCAGTAAAAAAAGTGGACGGCAGGAAATGTTGAAATGTTTGGCTATTCAGCTGGTGCTTGCGGAACACACTGTTAATACAAAGGCTGCCACTTGTAGCCAGAAGAAGGCCCCCAAGTCTCTGGGACCCCAAGCAATTGCATGGTTTCCGTGGTGCCAAAGTCTGACTCTGCACATAAAATACATTAATCTTGACATTTTTCTTATTTTATCTGAAAAAAAACACATTAATATTGACAACTTGGAAGTACTCCACAAAAGTAATGTATTTAATTAGATTCATTCTGGTTTTGTAATGAAAGTGGGCATGAATGGATTATTGTGATTTCACTTAGGTTACAGTTCAGCTCTTGGATATTCATTGCTGTAGGTGGTGTCCAATTTATTATGGGAAACGTATTCATGAATAAGGTTAACTGAAAAAAAAGAGGATTTGGAATTAGTCTGTTCTCCAGCCCATTTTAAAAAGAATAAAAGTAAACCATTCATTAAGACAAGGCTTATATTTAACATTTTTGTTTGGTCTGTGAAAAAGAACGAGGTCACGATTAGAAAAAAGCAGTGGAAATAAATACAGCAGAACAATGAAATAATTGCCATGCATGAAGTACACGTTTAAACATACAAAACATGCACATTTTCTGTTCTTTTGGTGTCTTCAAGTGATACAAGACCCATGTGTGCAGGAAAGTGATTTCTGCTGTCACGTTCTCTCTTCCTCCTGTGGACCTGCAGCATAAACGGTGCTGCCTTTGTTCCAATCTTGTATCTGGCAGTCAGGAGAGGGATCCCACTCTGGGCTACCAACATTTTAGAAGTATGGTTCCCAGTCATCAAGCTAAACATTTGTTCATATTGTATAACGTATCAATTTCAAAGTTTTCAGTTTTGTCTGGAGTTCCCTTGTCACTGTGAGGAAAGCTGTGGTATTTTGAAATTCCAGACTAAAGTATTGAAGTGGGATAAAAATCAGTCTGAACAATCATCAGCTCCCTTCTTGTATGTTAAAGCTAACATTTTTTATATACTATAAATTATACACTATAAAAATGACTCAAGACGTTGTGTTATGCTGTTCAGCTCAGTTAAAACACTTCAGACCATTTGGTTTTTGTGCCATAACATTGCTTTTACAATGGCTTAGCAGAATACGCAATTCTAATTGGCAGGGACAGGCCATATATGCCCGGCTATGAAGTAGCCCCGGAAAAAGTTAATCACTACTCCAAATTAATGTGCATCAATGGTCTGACTCGATAACACAAAATATAATTCAATAGTTGGCTAGCTAGCTATCCATGATTACGAACATGCTGTGAAACCATTGTTACCTAAAACCAAACTGAAGCTTATTATTAGGTAACATGAGTGATGGAAAACCTCACATAAAGCTAGCTTGCTATCTAACCGGGATGAAAGACGGACTAGAAAGATACATTCATTGCCAACTGTAACTGGGTGAAGGATATTTGCTGGAATTCTTAAGTAACTTTTCTATTGCAATAGAATCACATAGTTTTTGAAATGCATGTTTTGAATACAAGTATGCTTTTTGTTGGTAGCCATTGTATAAATGGAACAATGACCTCAGGGAGGGTATTATGCAGTGTGAATGCCCTTTGCGGAGAGAAATTTCTCTTGGTTTCGCCTCAGGCAATTTACTGTATCAGGCATTCAAACTGTGTAATGCTCAGCCCCAAGGTCATTTTCCCTTACTTATTTACTTCGTCATACATTTTATTTTATTTTATTTATTTATTTTTTTTATTTTTTTTTTTGGGGGGGGTGGGTGAGTGTTATTCCCCCTGGGCAATTACACAGGTGTACTTAGCTGTCACTGAAATGTACACAAAATTGAAAGATTGCTGAAAAAAAACCATAACAATTGTCAAAACTCAATTGACTCTTCAGCCTGGTTTCTAACAATTTACATCCTTAACTTTGATTTTAAAATTAATATTAATTTATAAGTACTTTACTTTCTTCAGAAACATAGTTTTAGAAATCTCCACCAAAAAAAATCCACCACGCTGAGATCAAATCCTCAAAGCTGAGAACCACAAGGTAAAAGACTGAAGATTTTGGAGAGAAATTAAAGAATGATCACTTCTTAAACCAAGAAGCAAACTGCAGTCGTGGAAAGAAAGCAAATTCCAATTCCAATGTTCCAATGCTCAAAGACATACATACATATTGGACAATGTTGTTTGCATTCTTGGGTTCACAAATGGCTTTTTCATTGATTGACCATTTCTGATTTATTTCAGTATTATTATTATTATTATTATTATTATTATATTCACACAAAAAATGTATATTTATTACATCAAAATAAATTTAATGAACATTACTGTGACTGAGGTGGAGAATTAAATGGGCAAGATCTGCCACAAACGAGTGTGCTTTCCAGATACATTTTAAATGCTTATCCATGCCACTGGGCAAGCTCTATGGTTAATTGACTTGATAATACATAGCTAAACATTTTAGATTTCTTGTTCTTCATCTGAAATTTATATAAATTATATTTATATTAATTCAATTACAAAGCATAGTCCTGAAATATGAAACAGCATATGAGACTATCTACTCGCATACCAGCCTCGATTCATTACTGAAGTGATACTTTGTGCTAATTTGTATTAAAGATAGATGGATGGCAGAGTGTGTATCTTCATTAAGAACATGTTAAACTGTTTTCATAGAAATGCTTAAGCTTATTTTAATGCCACATGCTCTACAAAGATGAACCACTCCCATACTAGTTCATGCGAGATACCTAAAACTTAATTTCTGCGTAACATGAAGTGGTTGGGCTGCTTTTATGATGAGAACAGATGTTATGTGCTGATGGGATTTTTTTTTTTTTTTTTTACAGAGGATAATATGGTTCTTTCACATTTAAAGTTAAAACATGATTTGTTGATCCACAGCTTTCAAAAATGCATATTTTTCAACAAAGACATGTAACTGCCTGGGACTGACAAATTATATAATATAGAAGAACATACATCACAAAGGGGAATATTCAGACCCAAAATATGCACATGCAAAGTCAAATAAAGTCCAAAATGGCTCACTTTGGCAGTTATAATTGGATGCATGACCAGAGTATAAGTGAAGGGGATTGAGATACAGACTTAGGCCAGTTTTGTGTTATGTTTTATGTTAGACTGAGATCAGCGTATTATGACTGAGTCACAGTAAGTACCTTTCTTTGGTGCACATTTTATACACAAAAAGAATAAAAATGGAATAATGGAATAACTAGTGCAGCCCAGCGGGGAATATTGCATAACTACAAGTTTGTTCAACAATTTATTTATTTAAATCACTGCCTAGATCATCCTTTTAGATCAGCAGATCGTAGAAGCTGTTTCACTGTAGTCAAGAGAACTGGTTTCTCTGTAGTTGCATTGAGTTCCTCCTGTCGTCGTGGTGCAGCTTCACAGAAGTTTAGCTTGCTAGGCGTCACATGATATTTGTCTTCTGACTCTTGATCTTCCTGGTCTGCTTTTAATATTTCTGCCCATCAACCGGAACCATCTGTGTGTACTGAACACTGCACCTGGAAATCTTAAACTTCTTTGCAGTTGGGAATAACCTTTTTTGTCACAATGTTTACTTGGCTAAGCCTAACTGCTTCTTCTTTCCCATATCTCTAGCAACTTATTGCCTATTTTACTTCAATTACTGGCTAAAGGCATTATGTTACCTGGGGTTTAAAAAAGAAAAAACTTCAGGTAGATAAGATTTCACTCAATTGAATTACCCCTCCCACCCCTCCACCTCTCACTTTGCAAAATGATAGACTGAATAGGCAAAATTCCAATGATTAATTTAATTGCAATTAAAGCCAAAGGCGACTATTTTGAAGAAAGCTGTATCTAAGATCATTTTTAAGTAAAAGTCATCTTTTTGTTATTGTGGGTAGAAAATAAAAGAAAAAAAAAGCTTGAACTTTGTTATTCAATAAATGTGCATGTATTAATGGAATTCTTATCTAATTTTTTTTTTTATTATTAAACTAGAGGTAGCCTAATACTTTTGGCCTGTACCAGAAATGCTTCTGCTTTCATTTGGAAGATTCTATAGCTGGAGTGCGTTGTGTCAGATTATGAAGGTAACTGCTAACATTAATATCACGTTAGTCTAGCTATCTAAAATCATGAAGTTAATGAATGGATGAGTAAATGAATGATCGTTTGGGTCTAAGTAATTTATAATTTTCTTTGGAAATAAGGCTGCTTACAAGTTTTGAAAGCAACCAATATCCAATATCAAAGGGCTAATGTAAAACAATTTGGGAAGCGGGCATTGCGTGATTTAATGCTATTTTATACTGAAATTATTAGCCAAGTTGTCAGTTTTAGTGTTTTACAACTGCAATGCTTCTGATGAGCCATGTTTATTAGGCTGTGTTGTTGTGTGATAAAATTAATGTGACATCAATCTCACTTGGCTTTCAGTAATTTTCTTTTTTGTATTCAGTGTTTGAGGAAAGTGGCATTATTTCATGTACTTTGGAGAAGCAATGCCAAATGTCAATGAAACTGAAAGTTTTTGCCTAGACCTTTTGTTCACAAGTGTTTCTTTGGAATCAACTTGTAGAGGGGCTCAAAATCAAATAATAGGGTGGGTTTGTACTTTTCTGAGAAAACTAGTTGATTTTGAGTGAATGTCAGTGTAGAAAGTTGTCTGACTGTTTTTTTTCCTTTGTTTACATTGGAGGTTTTATAGCTGTAGAGTTATTTATTCACTCCTTCTCTACATTAGCTGATGTGTGGTGAGCATTCTAGTACAAAATGCTACCCCCGCCTTCACTGTATAGCACATGGAGAGCTACACTGCCTGAGAGCTGTGGAACAGAGAGGTTAGGCTTACAGAATCAGACTCTGGGTCAGATGAAAGGCCAGTGCATGGCTAATGGCAAAAATAGGAGGAAAAAATAGGAGGAAAAATATTTTCCAAAGAGAAAAATATTTATAAAACAAAGAAAAAATGTAATCTCTAAAACAAAAGTTAAGCGGTATAAAATAAGTGGGCTGCAATCTCAGTGGAAAATAAGTATTTTTCACAGACTTCACAGCAGCAAGCTTCGCAGCAACAACCTAACAGCAGAAAACAGGAACCCGGACAATGCCCAGGAAACAGGACGTACTGTATTTCTGCGTAAGTCTGATTTATTTGAATTGCCTATGCCTTTAAACTTTGTATGCACCAGTTTGACTTTCCCCAAGTAGAAGTCTGATAGTGCCTTCACAGCAAGGCCGGTGAATTACAGTTCTGGAATGTAGAGCAAGCATAAGCCCTGGTAGACGAATGACCACCTATTCGCATTTCCAACAGGTTCTCTCCCCTCAGCAACACATCTGCTGAGAAGCCTGTTGAAAGAGCTCTGGTAATTGGTGACTCTATTTTGAGAAGTGTGAAATTAGCAAGTCCAGTGACCATAGTTCAAAGCAGTCCTGGGGCGAGAGTGACCAACATAGAGGCAAATCTAAAAGTGCTGGCAAGGCTAAGTGTAAATTCACAAAAATTGTTATTCATGTTGGCACTAATTATGTCCAGTTTAAGCAATCGGAGATCATTAAAATGATTTAAAATCAGTGTGTGAAGTAGCAAAACGAATGTCTGGTTATTTGCTCTGGCCCCATCCCCCTTGGCCCGGTGACAAAACAGCAGTGTCATCACTCAGTTCAATTCAATTTTATTTGCTTTTTCAGAGAACTGTCACAAAGATGCTTATTAAATTCTTGACTGTCAGAGTGGTGGTCCTCTAATAACCTGGGCTACGTAGGTAACTGACATACTTTTCAGGCTTGGTCTTTGGAAAAGAGATGGTGTTCACCCCACATTGGAAGGTGTCACTTTTATAATCTGGCCTATAGTTTTAGGAATTCAAATCCCTGACTCACCAGAGCGAAGGCTAGGCAGCAAGTCTACTGTCATACATTGATCTCTGTTAGTTCCCTAGAACTGCTGCCCAGATTTTTTTTATCCTATTGAGTGTCAATAACCTGACCTTCTAAATTATAATGAGGCATTTGTTTTGACCACCTGAAAAACAAAAATCTGACCTTAATTAATGATGTTGGGTTTTTTCTTATTGCTTCACCCATGTACCACAGAGGCGGATCAAGGTTTTCCTACTTTCATGGGGCACCAGCTAATGACTTTCACATTAGCAGTAAATTATCAATAGCAACACCTTCCATTTGAGTTTGTTTAATCAATAGCATGCAGTTGTTAGAACTAAGAGACCACACAATTTGTAACACAAAACATTTATTCACAAATAATTAGAAGACAAAAGTAGTAAAAGTTTTTTTTTTTTTTTTTTTTAAGTAAAAGTACAAAGCCCAGGTGACACTGAATGAGATTTTAAAAAATGTGTGTGCAAGAGATAGAAAATATGTTCATGAATTAATGCGAATTGACCACAATATATAAATCATGCTCACAAATCATTTGTCTGACTACAGTCCTATTTCATTTCTTCCATGCAGAGTTACATCTTTAATTGCAAAGGGTGAGTATGTACATGCAGTTCCCAATCCTCAGATGTCAGCACAATCAGAATTTTGATCAAGTTCATTTAAATAGTCTTTACTGAGGCTTTTGGTGAGGCATTCACATTCATTGTGATGTTAACCTTGTCTCTGGACAGTCTCTGATGTTTTTACCTGATGGTTCTATGTCAACATGCCTGAATTTTTATTTTTATTTTTTGAAATGACACTCCCCTATAGTCAGTTAATCCTTTTGCATTTCATACGTAGACTGTCCTTAAGCACTCATATCCATCACAACCATACTCATCATGGCATCATCACTGTTCAGAGATTGGCACCTCGATTGTCCGCCCTGCGCACAGCTGTACTGAAACAGTGCACTTGTGGAATAATCCAAGAAGCTGCTATATTTATTGGTATTTGCACAGAACCAGGTTTCAGATCCTGGGACACAAAAAGGAGTGATCATGTGGTGCTTTTCAAAGCCAATCCCAAAAGGTTTTGAAAACAGGATTTTAAACTCTGATCCTGAACTCATTTACATGATACATTTCCATATTAAACAACTTTAAAATGGATTCATTTTAATGTTACTAGTTAGGGAGTAGGGTGAAGTAATAGTGTGTAATGTAATGTATTGATTCAACTCAGCTAGTTAGGGTGTACAGGAGCAGTTGTCTCAAAAACCTCCAGGACAGGGGGATGTTGAAGACTGAGTTGAAAAGCACTGTCAATGGCAATCAGTTTAGCAGCTAAGAGAAATACATTTGATCTAAATAAATAAAAATTTGCATCACAACATAGATGCACAGGGGGTTCCCAACTACACATGAGCACCATTGCTGTGTTATGATGACTGGATCTGAGTGATTCAGGACAGCCTAAGTATGAAAATCAAAAGGACAAAATGACTATAGGGGACTGTCAGCTTCATATATTATTTTAGGCATATTAACACAGAACCATTAGGTAAAAACATCAGAGACTGACCAGAGAAAAGGTTAACATCACAATGTTTTTGTGAATCGTACCAAAAGCCTCAATCAAGACTATTTAAATGAACTTGATCAAAACGCTAATGATGTTGACACTTGAGTATACATACTCACCCTCGTAATTGAAGATGTAACTCAAAACATCAAACAGAGTGAAACAGGAATCACTGAGCTATTTTGAAACTTTCTCCACAAGCAAAAAACAGTCACCATCCATTTCACCAACAACCAATGGACTATCTTGACATTTTCATAATGTCAGGATTCTGCTCAGTTTCTGTTTTTCCTTTTCTTGGCCGCCAGATGGCGGCACTTCAGTTTTGTGTTTCAGTTCATTCTCCCTCTTTGGTGTTTAATTGTACTATTGTTTTCAATTATTCAACCATTGTTTTTGTTCGCTTCTCGTTATCCCTTCCCTCTTTGGTGTGATCATGTCTTGAGTTCACCTGTGTCTGGTTATTTGCCCTGTCTATTTAAGTTCTTTGTTTCCCTGACTCAGGTGCTGGTTCCTTTTGTATCTGCCTGCGTTTCTGTGTGCGTATCTACCTGTGTATCTGCCTGTGAGTTTTGTCCTGCTTGTGGTTCCTGCCTGCCTGTGTTCTGCCCTGCCCGTGTTCTGTTCTGCGTGTTTTTGGATTTTTGGAAGATCTGCTGTTTTGTTTTTTGAAGGAATTTTTGTGTTTTTGAAAATTGCCCTGCGTGGCCTCGTTTTTTGGTTTCCTGTTTTTTGTTACCTGTTTTGTAAATAAAGTCTTATTTTGAATGTACCTATTCGAGTTCAGGGTTTTTTCCACTCTGCATCTGGGTCCTAAAACCCCGTTGCCTGACACATAAATCAACAAATACATTTTTTTTTTTATATTTGGGTATTGTACTGGATCCCCACCCATAGTTTCAAGAAGCATGTACAAAAAGATGGCTCATACATTGAAACCTCATTTAGCTAGCTTTATATATAATATGAACTCTTTCAGTTCAGGCATTCAAAGCATTTATGCTACGTATGCTATGATTTTCCATGATTTTACCTACTGAATATCATGCTGATTACAGGCAAGCAAAACAGCACTGAATTTTGATTGGAAATTACGAAAATATCACTGTAGCCATATACGTTCTAGATATACAGTAATGTTCCATTGTGACAACCTCACTGTGTACTCAGATGTTTGGCATTTAAAATGATCCATAATGCTGCCCCTCCACCCCTGAAGACCTTTGTTCAACTCTGTTCTGAGCAGTTGAGCAGGGTTACGAGGTAAATTACAAGGGGGCAGTGTAGCATTCCTAAATTATTTACTGCCTTCGCTTTTTATTTTAATGCTACAAAGGAATGGAATGAGTTTCCATCTGATCTGAAAATGTGCACACTTTCAAACGTTTTCCTGTTTAGTCAAAAATGAATTGTATTTAA
Organism: Anguilla anguilla; assembly: GCF_013347855.1. Taxonomy (NCBI): domain Eukaryota; kingdom Metazoa; phylum Chordata; class Actinopteri; order Anguilliformes; family Anguillidae; genus Anguilla; species Anguilla anguilla. The sequence goes on along the minus strand of NC_049203.1, from coordinate 51,417,314 downwards.
CCAGACATGTTTGCATTAATTTAAATTCTGGGACAGCATGTGTATATGGATTCCATGATTTTATTGTTGCTGGGGGTGTGGGTTATATTGTAAATTTGTGATTTTACTGTCTTGTATTCTTGTATTCAAAACCACTTTTTATATCTACCCTTGTCCAGGGACTGCAGATGGAAAGGACCTGTTAGCTAAATCTGGTGAAAAGCACCTCTCCTCTGTACGATTAATGTACTTGTACATGGTATCTGATATATAAAAAACAAACATACAACTTAAAGCCCTTCTCCAGCATTGGTGTACTGCTCACTTTAGCAAGACAATGGACATCAATCACACTCATTTTCAGCAGCTCATCCAGGCATTGTGTATAAAAAAAGCCAGAGAAAGCAGCTGCTACAGGCTAGCTAATAAAACTAGCTGACTTTTATGGTTGCTAAAATGCACCGGAGATAGCTAATATATGAACAACAAAGGTTACAAAACTTAACAAACGATAAATACTATAAACACTATTTAATGGCGTAAGCTATGTGTGCAAAATGTCACTGAAATAGGAAAACTAAGCAAGCATATGAATTTTTTAGGTAGTGAACTGACTGGAAGTAAACGTACGTGAAGCAGATGTGCGTCATACTTCATTTTACAAGAGGCTGATAGCCTCCTTGCTTCCCTAGAATAGCTAAAATTGCCATAGGTGGTAGATCCTTTTCCTATTATGCTCCTTTCGTATGGATCCATTTGCGTGCTCCTTTCATATGGATTCATTTGCCTGCTCATGTTTAGAGTGCAGAGACCCCCTCTATATTAAAAAGGTCGGCTTATGACTTACGTTTCAGCCAGTTCTATACAAAATGGGTTGGGTGGCTGCCATAAGTCATTGTGTCTCTGGTAGACTGTCACTGCTGTCACTGGATCATGCATGGTGTTAAGGATTTTCCTTATTGCCAACATGCACCTGCTCTATCTCTCACCAACATATCTGAGCACCCTAATTATATATTTTCTCCTTTGCTCTTTTCTCCACTTCAGGCAATTGCCCAGGGTGGTAGCCATAAGCCGTAGCTAACCACCTTCCTCAAAATGGAGTTGGTTCAGCTCCAGCTCCACCCCTGTCCCCTTCCAACTCATCTCTCATCATGAATAGCCATCCTTGCTTGGCTTCAAATGCATATTGTCATTGGCATTTATGTACTCTCATTTTCCTGTTTATCACACCTGTATTATGTAATCAGCCTTTTTCCAATTAACCAGTGCCAGCCAGCAGCAGATGGGCCCCCCCTCAGGCTCTGCTTACCACCCGGGGAGGATTTCCTTTCCACTGTCGCCCTTGGCATGCTCGTGGGTGGTTCAGGCCTGGATCTCTGTAAAGCCGCTTTGTGACAATGCCCTTTGTAAAAAGCGCAATGCAAATACAATTGAATTGAATTACTCACCAGCTAAGATTTCTTGCTACCCTCCACGATGTGCTCACTGCTGCTTCAGATGGGTGATGGTGATGAGTGAAGTGGATTGGTGGGGATTTTTTCATTTGATTAATTAATCCATTTTCACTTTGGAGGTAAATACACTTTTTTCACAATACAACTGCCCTTGCTAAATTGGCTAGCTGATGCAGTTGAACCAAATGCAACCAGTGCACTCATGCTAATGTGGCATGACCAAGGAAAGCCAATACTCAAAATAAGCTTGATTAGTTGTATGGTTCAATTTATTAATTTAATTCGCAATTAGTTCTTCACCAGCCTCTGCTTCAGAATGTTGGATTATTGATCAGAACCACAGCAAATCTCCAGTTTCGTAAGAAAAAAAAACTGCCACCTGCCATCCCAATTAAGCATTTGCAGACTTTGATTCAGACAATGCTAAGCATGCCTTAATGTTGAATAGAGTGGAATAATAGTTGAAAGTGAATAGGAAAGCCACATTGCTTTTGAATATGAGTCTGTCCACATAAGTATAATTAAGCTAACATCAGACCTCAAAAAACTATGGAGATTGTGTAGCAATCTTTTCCTTTTGTGCATTCAAAATCTGAAATTCCTCCCTGGCTTTGCTATTTTGTCTTTTACATTGATCACTTGGTGAGAATTAGGTAAAATGAGATACTAAACCTTAACACTAAAACAGCTAAGACTATCAATAGGATAGTACAAAAACAATTAGTGGCACAGATAGTCAATGTGTTGAAAACTGAATAAGAAAATGAGGAACCGCAGCCGCATCTAGTGTGAGGCCAGCTGATTTATTCTATAATCTTTGCTTGTGACAATCAGGCAAGTAATTCACCACAAAGAATTTAAATATCTTATCAGAACTGTACAGAAATGGATTCAATAGCTGTCCAATTACCTGAATGAAGTGTACTGCACACAGTTTTCTTTATTAAAAAACAATAAGACATGTTTTACATTTTCAAATAGAGCATGTGCCTTCATGTATTTGCATATGGTTTTTGGCATTTTTGAAAATTAATTTTACAATGAAAATTACAATAATTTTAATCCTCCTTAGGCAGTTGACCGGAAGGGCATACCCTCCAATAACTATAATTTTCTGGCCAATGCTTGCTTTTATTCAGCCATATCTGTCAATCTAGTCACAAATTTTATTCAAATACTGCTGGGGGACAGTGCAAATTTAAGAAGTGTCGGTTCAAGTCAATGGTATTCATTAATCTTCATTAATAATCTATTGGGGTGTCCACTCTGTCTCCATCACATTAAATCATTGCCAGGGTGCCTAAAGCTCTATTGATAGACTCAATAGTGTGCTGCAGCAGCATTACAGGATATGTTTCTTTTCATACATTCAGGCTTACTTGTGTCACTTATACTTTGTATTCAATATGCACTGAAATCTGTTTTCTGGAAAAGAAAAAAAAACATTTAAATAAATAATACAGTAATATGTTTAACAATGATATGAATCAATGTTTTTCAAAAATAACAAATGGGTAAGCTGTCCAAAAAGCAGCCGTTTCAGCTGCTGTAGGGTAAAATAAGAGAACATAAGAGTGTTTGATGGAGAGAAAAGGCCATACAGTCTATCTAGGCTTGTCATTTTGTCCTAATGCTGTATGTGCTTAAAGCACAAAGCATTTATTCCAGGCCATAGCGAGAATGTTCATATGATTGAAGGGATGACACCTAGTCCAGAGTAGACTGCCATGGGCAAAGATTTGCATTTTCTTTCTTCAGTTCTGCCATTGGCATATACCTTGGAGCTGTAATAGTGACATAATGGGTAGAATATTCAACATGCTTATCATACCAAGGGCAGTGGAAGTATACATTTCTCTACATCTGGGGGCATGTAAACCCTTAATATGTAATCCCTTGGAGAGTATTATGAAAGAAGGTATATCCACACAACCTGAAAAAAGAATCAGGCATTCAGAAATGGGGGGTGAGGTGTGCTAAACAGTTAACAGCAAGACAACTGCTTTCTTGGCTCAATTAACGGTGAATGAAATCACAAATAAAATAAGACCAGTAACACAATCTTATAGTAAACAGTAAAATCTTCAGTGCAACTCATATACACATGGTCCCTATAGGACTCATGTACTCTGTTACAGTTGAATGAACACTGGACATTTCATTTTTTAAAGGTCAAATAAATTAAAAAGTGGTAATCCCATATGAGCCACTTAGATTAAAGCTATTGACAGCATTGGGATCTGAATGTCTGTATATGAGTGCCATTTATTTATAAATAATCCAGTTCTAATGAAAAAGTGTCAGTCAAAATAAAGCTAAGCTATATTTAAATGCTATATTCTTTCTTTCTAATATACAGCCAATAAACAATTCAACTCCATGAAAAATGGAGAGGTATTGCCTGAAATTATGGGCATCCTGTGTGGGAGTGGTAGGATTTTAAAGGAAAATGACAGCATCTATATACATATGTTTTACCTGCTACAATCACCATTTAGAGAAATTACAGTACACCCATTTAGCAGACACTCATCTGCAGGAGCAGTATAATTGAAACTTAAGTTAATTCATATTAATATGAGCAAGAGTGACAGACCTGGCTAACAACAGTCCAAGACCAGCAACTAAAGATATAACTTCAATTTAACTTTACAAATGAAGGACAAAAACACTATTTCAAAATGCCTACAGACAACATCCATAACAAGTCCTGAGAAATATAAAACATTAAATCCACAATCTAAAACCATTAAAGCACCACAACTTAGATTAGTACCAAATGTGGGAGTGCTATGGGTTGGGGATGGGAGGGAAGATAGTCAAAAGATGCAGTCTAAAGAGGTGGGCCTTCAGTCTGTGTCAGAAGATAGACAATGATTCTGCTGCCCTAACCACTTTTCAAAGGTCACTTCACTGCTTTGGGGCCAGTACAGACAGGCATTGTAACTGTGAGAAGCAGCCACGCAGGGAGGGGAGAGCCAGTTGCCTCGAGGTTGTGGAATGGAGAGATCTTGCGGGGGTGTACAGTTTGAAAATTGATTGAAAGAATGGTTCAGCTGTTCCATTCGCTGGCCTGCAGGCAAGTACTAAGGTTTCAAACTTTATGTGAGCTATAACAGGTTGCCAATCGAGTGAGATGAGGAGGGGTGTGACATGTGCATGCTTGGGAAGATTGAAGACAAGTTATGCGGTTGTATTCTATATTCGTTCCCGGGGTTCTATTGGGTGAGCAGGGAGACTGGTAAGAGGGGAATTGCAATAGTCCCAGTATGAGAGTACCAGGGTGTGATTAGGAGCTGTGTACAGTAGGTAATGAGGGTGGGCCGGATTCTGTGTATGTTGTATAGAAAGAATCTACATGCCCAATTTACCATCGCTACATGGAATGAGAGAGAGAGTTGGACATCTAAGGGTACCACTAGGCTTGCTGCAGTAGAACCAGTTTGGGTGAGCTCTCCTGAAGTGTCTAGACTAAAGAAGAGGTCTAGTAATTGTGGGGACTATACAAAGAAATATACAGCACCTTTTAGCCAATTTGAGTTTAAGACAATGATTCGCTATGCAACATGAAATGTCCATCAGGCAAGCTGAGATGCGCAGTGAGACCTGAGTGTTAGACAGATGCAAGAAACCTTAGGACATGACAACCCCAAAAGATTGCAAAAAAGTGAAAGAGGCTGGGGCCAAGTACCAAGCCTTAGGGGATACCTGTAGGTAGGCCCTGGGCATGAGATGAGCCACCATCCCAGAAAACCTTAAAGGACCATAGGATTTAATCCACTAAAGAACATTGAGATTCCAAGTGAGGTCAGGTTCGAGAGGAGAGCAATGTGTTCTATGGTCTCAAAAGCTGCAGGAACATCCAGTAGATTTAGAATAGACTTAGCCTACTGCAGTATTCAGTCCAGAAAAGAACCGGATTTGTCTCAGTCAAGCCAACCGGTGGAGAAAGCACACGCACCTGGGTTGCATTAGCTAATCTGCCTAGGTGCTTAAAAATGTGTCTTTCTCCACGGTATGGGGCCTAGAACGGGAGGTACACAGCTGCAGTGCTCCTTGTGTGGGCTGTATGTGGAATGGCAGACTTCAGATGCACAATTGTTATTGAAATTACTGACAAAAAAGGGGGACCATTGTAAAACACTCACACACACACACTGTAGCCTACCTCCATTATTTTATTTATAACGCCATCAGGAAAAATCAATCAAAAGGCAAACCCTAATGTTAGTTGCATTGTTCTTGAATGGAAAACAAGTGTTTCACAGCCATGGTTTGATGCTCTATGTTGGGAAACTCCATACTGTACATTAATCATCTTTTCAATGTCATAATGGTGTGAAATCCTTTCACATTTGGGCAGACTTCAGCCCGAGAATGCCAGACATTTAAACGAACATTGCAACTGACATGTCACGCAGCATCAGTGTCTGAGGTGACCTTTTGGGTTCATGAAATACACCCATGGCCGGGAATAATCCATAACTGTTGGAAATGTCAAAATATTTCAGAAGTATATGGAAGAAGAGAACAAAATAAATGCATCATAGAGTGAATTTGGTGGTATTGAAAAATGATATGCATTTGTCTCTAAGCTATCAGTTTTGTATCTTTAAAAATCAAAAGGGAAGCTCTTTGAAAGAAGTAATTTCTCATGTGCATCAATTTTCATAAATATTCATTAAAATAGAGCATTAAGAACATGCTGCAATCTATATGTGGTTCATTTTGACATGCAACATTTTACCATTCTGTATCAGCATGCCTGCATTTATTCTCAAATTAACTTTGCTGTTCATTCATGCATGTGCACAAATCACATCTCAAAATTTCCACTGCTGCCATATTGTAAGTAGACACATTTAAGGTTTACAAAGAGGCAGTGATTTGGCTATGCTGACTGGTCATAATGATTAAAGTGACATCTCTGGGGCAAGTGATTATTTCCGCCTTGCAAGACAGATTTAGTGTACTTTCCACCTTAGGGCAGAGATTTCCATCACTCCTTTAGTAGCTTTCACTGGTTGCCCATAGTCTTCTGTACAGAATCCCATTGTTACGGGCCATTTTGGAACCAATGACCCAGTCTCAAAGCTTTATGGCTGTGTGAGATAAATTCAAAGATTGACTGAAGGCTTTCAGAGGCAGGGCTTTAGCATTTGCATGTGCATCACAACGGAGAGAAGGAGTGAGCCATTAAGCATGCGGTTGAAACCAAGGGCAGAGAAGAAAGGCATTGATTGATAGGGTGCCACCTCCCTTTTTTTGAAGCCCTCAGATTCAGACAAATGTTGGATTGCATCTGAGCTGTTTTATGCAATAGCATAGTGCTGCATAGCAAATTGCAGGAATGCCTATACTGATATAAAGATGAAACAGACTTGCACCATCTTGTTGCTGGATTGAAATGATATTGATGCCCATGAAAATTAAAACATATCTATGTTACCTCTTTACAACAAATAAAGCCAAACACTTGGCAAAATGGATGTCTCCACATTTAGACAGAATAGTAGTGACCAAGAAGCCACTAAGGCTAGGTAGCAAATAACAATCCTGTCCAATTACAACTCCACATATACAGTCTACTTCACAAGAGGGAACCCTTTCTAAATATACAACTGTAAGTCAGATGAATTATTGAAAAATGAAATGCAAGGCAAAGCTGCTTTATTTTCTGTTCAGTTATGCAAGATTTGTGGGATTTTTATTTATTTTTTATTTTTTGTTTTTCCAGTCACAGTGTAGCTGATGATCCTTGTGACTGTCATAATTCCAGAATATTCTGTTGTGTCAGTGTGTTTGCTGTTTCAAATGAATAAAATCAATAAAAAATTACTCACAAAACAATTGCAGGCACATTGGCTTTCATCAGATGATAGACTTGTCTACAGTAATACATGCAGCCCAAACTACACAAATGGGAGGAAAGACACCACATGAATTCAACACATTAATGTGAAAATCATGGACAATGTCTGGGAGCTAAGAAATAGCTGCATTTATCAACATTCTAAAACCAATAAAGCAGTTTAATTTGCTGTAACATTAGGCTGGTAGTAATTTACATTAAATTGAAATAAATATAGTGGGGTTCCTACCAGATACATTTCCAGTGTGTCTTTCTCTCTAAAGAGAAAAAATAACCCTTGGCATTATTGTAAATGATGAAACCCAATGAAGTCAAAATTTATCTTCATAAAATCAATCAAAATATTGACTATGTTGTAATTTACTTTTTTTACACATATTGATAAGTATTCTTATACTTTGGTAATATGAAATTTGAAATGGGAATACATGGTGACAAATTAAGGCCAACAACAGTTAATTAAAAATTATATTGTTGATACTGAAGTCTGGAGACCAATAACAGTGTGCCACTTTTGTAATATTGTAAGTAAGCTGATGCAATTAATTTTTATATCTGTTATGGTATTAATCCATGCCCATCTGTGGCATTCTGTAGTCGTGTGTCTATTCCAAGATTTTGTAAGAGACAGTGCAGCAGAAGAGGCAATTAATTTCAAAATTGCTTACAGCATTTGTTTGATTTCCTCTCTTGAGAATAACCATAAAAGTATAAAGTGTACAAGTAATCCCACAGTGTTTAGTCTGAAGTTTTCTGAATGGAAAATTTGAAAATTTCCCCATCATTCAACTAAATTCTAGATCTCCTTTTGGATAATATTATAGGTAAAGGTGTGCAAATATAAGTTATCTGTCTAAAGGTACATTATTTTGTTATAAAACAAATTGTTCTTTGTTAGGTCAACATTACTGATTATAAATGGGCCTCTATGACTTCTTGGTAATACCACAACTTTGTATTCCTGAAAGCAACACTGGTGGTCTTCACTACTCTACATCTCTCTGGATAAGAGCATCTGCCAACTGATTAATTAAATGTAATGTCAAATATTTATATATCTAAATTCCCCTTTGCATTCAATTTGTTTTCAAAAGCCTAATTAAATGCACTTCAAAAATAAGTAACCAAGCATGCTGTTTGCAAATAAAACAGACAGGGCCTACCATTTTTGTAAAAAAATAAATAAAATAAATACATTTTTAAATCCTGGATATATGTTTGGAAGAGTGAACAGAATCTGATTTTCCACAACTCCTCTGCCAAGATGACTTTCTCACTGGACACCAGAAATTCTGTTTAAAATTAGTGATGATCATTGTAATGCGGAGAATATTAGCCATAATATTAATGGAGCCATAGTTCTAATGGAGCTTATTTCAGTGTGTTGAGACTTAATAGTGTTATTCACGTCCAAAAATATGAAAATGTTTCAACAATGCATCCAGTCCGCTAATCAAAAAACTATTTTAAAAAAAATAAAAAAGTGGTTTGGATTCATTTGCAAGCTACACTTCAGAGTCAAGAGAAGAAGAAAAAAATCATGTTATTCTTTCATGTAAAGCAGTATTCAGTAAAAGTAACAGTTTTTTTGTTGATTTTTGATTTTATATATAAATTGAATCAGCTCCATCCAGTTCATTAAAAATAGTTGTTGAAATATTGGAGAACTCCCAAACAGGACCATAAAGAGTATTTCAGTACTGAGATGTATCATCAGATGTAGGTAACAATCATTTGGCCTCTGAGGAGTTTAAAAGTACAATCGGCACATTTTAATAATCTTGAAATGAGGGTGCTCACCTCTCATTTACAACCTAGTATGTATTCAACCAAACATTTTCACAGCCACTGACATATTATTTTTGGTTGAGAATTGTCAGAGGATATCCACAAGAAGGAATAAGCAGGAATTGTTCATACACTTGGTCATCAGTCCAGAAGATTAATCCCAAAGTGCCTGAGATAGTTTCACTGATTACAGATGCCCTATGCCCCGAGAAAAATAATCACATCCACTAGAATCATTAGTTATCATTTCCCCAGAGAGGAAAAGCTTGTGACACTATGTGTACTGAAAATTAATTCCCAGAACCTAATCAGAACAACTCTTTGAAGGAGAGGGTTTATTAAGACTCTATCATGAAACACACACCTGCTTTTCTCCCAATTTACTATCAAAGAGAACATTTCCTAGAAAACAACTTTTTCTTTCAGGGTAAGCCTGAAAAAAACAAACAACCCATACAGAGAGAAAGTTACGAAAGCTTCTTGTATATTGTCAAGATAAGATCAAACATGTCACTGAACCTGTGAAAACCTGCTAGTGGATTTTGTTCTTCTGTTCTGTGCATCTAGAAAGGCAGTGTTATATAATGGTTAGAAAACTGGGATCACAACTCAAAAATAGATTATAGGGAACTACTTAACCTAAAATTGCTTCAGTAAAATTACTAAGCTATATGAATTGATTTTATGTAAAAAATATTATTTATGTTTGTTGCTCTGGATAAGTGTGCGGTAAATTGTGAAATGTAAATGTAGAGTTTCCCATATATTATTAACCACAATGATATCTCAACCAGCAATTCAACCATAAAGCAGAAAAGGTATAGTGTGACCTGAATGAGGGATAACAGCATGGAAGGGACCCAGTAACAAAAAAATCAATTCCCAATCATGCCCTCATAAAAAGTAAGACAAATGTCATAGAAGTTTTGAAATATCCCTGTTGCTCAGAATATGAAAGTATGTTTAGTCCCTGCATTGTTTCTACAATAGAAAAACACTTCCCTCCCCTCAACATGCAAGTTACTGTTGAAGCAAATCTAAAAATAACTAATGTTTTGGCACGTTTCCCTTATTCCATTTTGCGACTACAAAAACTCACATGTATATCTTGGCACTGGGCACCCCGCCCCCCCCCCTTAACAATCTAACAATTCAACCATACTCTTACTCAACCGTACATTTTTATTATTGTTGCAGGTGACAGTGACTATTTTCTGTATTCCTGGTTGTGCACACCTGGTTGTTTCACCAGCAGAGGTACAGAAATAAAAATGAATACAGTGGGGGAAAATGCTCTGTGAGTACCAGTTTATTCCTTTCATTTTAACCGGCATATTACCCTGGCACTGGATGCAGCTGAGGTTGTGCAGAGGGGCAGTGGAAGCTTGGTGGCAAGGCTACAGGGGTTAACTGCAACCACCAGGCAGGCAACTGAGGGGAGCAGTGGGAGATCAGTGAGGGGACATGTGACATGTGGAATAGAGAAAGGTATGGAGAAGAGGGTATGGGTATGCGGTGGGTTGGGGAGGGTGCTGGCAACAATTATACGGGTGTGTGAAATGTGTTGGTGTTGGCGGTGGGGGGGGGGGGGGGGGGGGGGTGGGGGTTATGGTGGAGCGGGTTCCAGCACATTGACATTGATTGAAATTAACTGGAAATAATTTTGGTGGAGAGAACCACCACAGGTGTAGGCTGGCAGCCACCTTAGACATCCCCATCAGTTCCTCTGCAAAAATGTTTTATCTAGACAATTCTTACAGTAAGTTCAGTGACTACCTGGAAAGTCATTCAACGCCTTTCAAGAGGCAAAAATATCACTACTGTAATGAATCACATTTCATCTGTTTTCCTGAAATGAAAGAAAACAGATTATCTGTATAATTAGAATGGCTTCTAACAAATATTTAAAATGTGTTCATTAGTTCAGATCTACAAAGAAGAATAAATGGAAGTTCTGCACACCTTTTTGGTTTCTGTGCTTGTTTAAATTGTTCCTCAAGGACAGCATGTATACAGGATGAATGGCGCAAAAGGAATTGAGAAAAAGGTAAACAAAAGCCTTCTTGTCAGGAAAAGAGCAAATTAACTTTTTCTCCATAGTTAATTAGCCTCACTGTCCTTTGCAGATTAGCCAGTGAACCCTCCGTGACTTGAATGCTTAATTCATCTGATGCATAAACTACAGATATTCTGCATTTTCCACCTCTTAAAAACCACTCATTGTTATAGTCTTGTTTGTTAATGAGCAAGAGGTTCAGAATAACTCAAAATGAAAAGTCCAATGCTTCATGAAGTAGTACAATGTTGACTAAAAATAAATTTGAATAAATCAATTACCCTCTCTCTCAAGCACACACAAACACACATACACACACACACCCACACACGTAATTAGCTGTCATTGGCAATGTATGTGAGAATGTTTTAAGGTGTGTGCACAGTGCAGGATAAAACAGACTTCAAATTTTTAATAAAACTCTCTTCACATGAAAAAATACAGCACTGCTCCTGGTTTTAATGGAACTGAGACTAATTGAGACTGGCCAACTTTTTCAGACAGCTAATGGAAGAAGCATCATATCTACTACATAAAATAAGATACAATGAACTTTGTTATTCACAAATGAAAATCTGACTGGGTCACGACAGACAAAGACACCTTTAAATATGCATAAACATTACATGAAATTTTGCTAATTAAAAAATTGTTGTCCCAATTTATAATGGACACAATTATGTGCCACACAAATCGCAAACTAGTCAGATAGGAAGTTATATGTCTGCACATTACTGGTAACTATTAAAACATTGAATCAATCTAACTGCTGTATGTTGTATAAAGCATTTATTTTGCTATTGGCGACTCATAGGGCATTAAAGTGCAATCTCACAACAATGACAACTTGGGAGGATGAAAACTAAACGTTGATGTCTGCAGGAAATCTCACAATATGACACCATTGTGCTCTGCATTTGAACAATTTCAATTGCCAGGGGACAGTTAGGAGTGCCGGATTGATTTTCTAGTTTGCTGAACGAGGAGAGGAACATGGCTCACCAGTGGATGGGAGGTATGAGGTATGGCCCTGCTCCGCCTCGCCGTTTATGCTTGAAGAGTGTTTTAACGCAGCTAGAGAGATTTATTGATACATGTCTGACATTTATAGTACAAAGGTGCTCAGATTAATCAGAAGAGCAGGGACAGTGATTTTATGTCAGGCAAATTAAGATTTGGTTCAGTGGAACAGACATGTCCTTTATTTCTACTGGGGAGGTGCATCAATGTGTTCCAAGTCATGTCCTTTGCTATTCAAGACAATGTTTCTAGGTGTCCTCTGTATGTTCTACACAAAACCTATGAGTCATTAAAAATGATGCTTACCCATCAGCGAGCTTAATAAGAACATAATTAGAAAAACAATTTCTAGATTTTTTAGAAATTCTACAAATTTCTAGTTATTTATTCTAATTTAAATGCAATCAATCATCAATAAAGCAGACAAAATACATTTCCTTTGATACAAGTATATTGATAATACAAGCAAAAACAATAATATTTCTAATAATAATACAAATAATAACTTACCATCTATAACAAGAGCATCAACATTACATAAAATCAAGCACTGCTGTAAACCATGGACACTATTAACAAAAATATAGTTAATCAACTAAACACGTCCTTATGAACATTAGCAGAACAGGTCCAGCTTCTGTTTTGTGTGCAGTGTATAGTTCTTTGCAATATAACCTTGTTAATCAAAACATTCTTTGATTAACAAGCTTATACTGTATGTCTTTAGATCTTTCTGGAGGTGATGTAAATTATACCTTACTATTTAAAATGTTTGTGCCAACTCTACAGAACATTTAAGAAATTGGAATCCAGAATTTGACTTCCTAGCTAAATAGCTGGTTTACTTTAATACCCTTGATTTTGTAATGAGATGTTCAACAAGTACATACGGGCGTGATGTTCAGGTGTCCACATACTTTCGGAAATGTAGTATATCTCAATATAGCTTTTATCACCAGGGAGTAGAGAAGCTAAATTCAACCAAGGCACACATCTGGGAAGAAACAGGCCCTCCTTCCAATCCCCAGCAGGTGTTTCAAATCCCAGGGCCAGCTAACATTCATGAATTCAGTGCATATGTTATTTTTTACTTCCCTTTCTAAATATAATAATAGCGTTACTATGCTGTTCTACTTTAGATGCTCAGCTTTACATTTACAAACCTTCAAAAGACCCTCAGTTTGACATTGCCAGTTCCAGCAGGTGAAGCAAAGTACTGCTATTATTAAAATTGTTATTAATAAAAAATACTAAAATTGCTATTCTGAACAGCAGTATCCAACTACTGTCATCCCTAAAGTGTTTCCCCAGTGGGGGTGCTACTTTATGTCTGGTTAGGAGGTCACCCATTAGACATTTTGTATCAAACCATGCCATATCTAGCCAATGCCATTGCAAATGGAAAAATACTGTTGCAAGCGATGATCTGGTGAAGCTTCAACACAGGACTCCCAGGTAAGTGGAAGCCGCACTAACAACTATGCTAAAGATGCATTCACCTTTAGCACTGGGAGTCCCACTAGCAGATCATTACACTATGCCTTCTCTTCCCCAGAGCGTACGCTCATGAGGCACCACCCTTCCCATCAAAGCCACGCCTACTCAAATCCAACTCTGAGACCAGTGGAGCAATTTCAGTGAAGGACAGACCATTTGGATCATTTATTTGAGCCACTGCGATTGTTTATTAACAGAGTAAAACACAGCTTTGGAACAGGCACAGGATTAAGATTACTGGCGGGAGCACAAGCTCTGCTCTTTTTATACACTAATTGCGAATCATATTCATATCTGCCATACACATTACAGCCAAAGCCTAACTGGCTATCTCATGGTCCAATCCCAGAATAACTGCAAAAACAGGAAGTATTACACATACACACAGACTATATACAAGACAAGCCACCTCTATAACATATTGAGAGATATCAAACAACAGATTTTGGATAAAACTTTAACCGCGCACAACAGTTTTCTTGGGCGTAGAAAATGAACTGCATATAATAACAAGAATTATGGCACACAGGTGTTATAATCAAAGGTGGGAAGTACCTGTTGGGTGGACAACATGAATGGAATGTGAAGAAATGGAAATCTCATTAAAACACACAGTGAATATAAAGCAGTTATATTTTGGGTTAATAGTAGTGAATATCATCACCAGCCCTGTTTTCTCCCTGGAAAAAGTGAATAATTCATTGCCACTTCATATCCATTCTCCCAAAATATTGTGACATTGATCTAAGCGTGTTGATTCATTGTGGTAAATATCTAATTTTTTTTTTCACACTACATCCACATTATTAACATGTTCTGATCCAAGCCATAGTGTTGTCTCACTTTTAACTGTCCTGTTGAAAGCCACTAACCAACCAAATACATAGTCAAACTGGTGTGTCTCCACCTGCTCTGAAGCCACACATTAACTCAGGTCTCTCCACTGTCTGTATCTCACAGTTTAAAGTACATTATCCTCAAATTCCTAGCACAGGCGCATTGGAACCTCAACCATAATATACCAGTCTCATTTTGTTTGATGGATGAATGCCAGAGTAGTAGGAGGTTCAGATCTGGAGCATACAAGGTTAGATTCCACACTCTCCATTCTGGATGTATCATATTTTTCTGCAACTTCCCCTTTAATATGTGCAATTCCAACACAGACAGACACAGACGCATGCACGCTCACATACAAGCTATGTGCTATTGAATGTTTTCTTCCGAGACAGAATGTCCTGCTCTTCTGCTGCAATGGTCAAGCATAATTTGCCCCCCTTTTATAATTGTGTTTTCAAATGGATGTGGAATGCCACATACAATTTGATCATTCTTATGGCTTTTCCAAAAGCTTTAAGAATATTAAACAATATTAAGCAACAACACCCAAATTTTTTGGAATTCTCTATTTTTACCTGACCCATAAAGAGATTTACTTGTTTGCAAACCTACATGTACAAATAATATACATGAGGTAGGTGTGATCTTTTAAATGTCTGCCTTTCTCTTGTAAGGCATTCAGTACAGAACTTTAATCTCTGAGGTTTAGCTGCCAAAAATATACTTCAACACTGCACTGTTGACTCTCTCAGGACTGAAGATGTGTCAAAGACTCAGGAGTCCAAAAACAGGATTTAAATAACAAATTTGACACACTCACATCGAATGTGAGAATTCATAAAAACCTGTTAGTTGTTTTGTCAGAGTATTGTTGGTCCTATGCAATACTTAATCTATTTTGATCACGCTTCTTTCATGTTTTAGTTCTCTCATTTGGTCTTCCTCATGAATTCTTTAATATAAACAAGAAAAATTACAATTTCTGTGGCTGAATTTATTTAAATATATAGCTTCCAAATTTCATGTCCTGAAATGAAGCATGAGCACATGGACATGCAGGCAATAGTGCTGTTAGTTCTACTTTTAGTTAGTTCTACTTTTAATATCACAGCCACTATTGATTAAAAGTACAAGTAAAAAACACGTTGAAATTAACGGAAAACATAATATAATATAGGAAATCATTCTGGAAAAACTGAGTACTGACTTTGGCAAACAAATGTTAAACAATACATTAGAAATTAGTAAAATTAAAGTTTTCCTAATTACAAACAGGCTCAGTTTTATAAAACACATTCCTTATTTGTTTTGGCATCATCACAGTGAATAGAATGTGCTGTGGATTTTGTGAAAATCACAAATTTGCTTTCTTTGGACAGTGTCATATTAAGGTACTAAAACAATAAATAAAAACTATCTGAAGAAAAAAATATGTATTAGTATATTTATATAGTATTTAATCAACTAATTCTAATGAACAGCACCAAGGTTACCGCATATATTAAAATTTCTCCACATACGGCTGTGTGAAGAGTGCACCGGTATATTTATATATTTGAATCAGTTTATTAAAAATTAAAATAAATAATTACAGCAAATGGAATGTAGTTGAGTGTATGAATCATGTTCCTCTAAGGAATTCTTCACACAGACTGTAATGGGGGCAATGGCTTCAGAGATAGCAGAATCAATCATTGGACTACCAACCCACAAAGTGAAGATAAAAATTAACACCTAAACAAGGCCCCCAGACTGTCCAGCTTTTAGTTCATAATTAAATAAAATAAATAAATAATACATTACACAAAATCCTGCAATAGTAAAAAAATTTTAAAAGTTGGACACCTGTGTCAGCATGAACCCTGATGGACATCTAACAGCTACTTAGGAATGTGAATCTCTATTTTTTAGCTTTAGGGTAGGCTTTATTTGGAATCTGAAACATAGCTGATTGCTCTGTTATCTGCCTTTGCGGTAATGAAAAGCATGTCCTGAATCTGCCAAGGGAGATTAGGTGAATGTGATTACTGTCCTATTGCAAATGTAGATTTATGCCCACAGGGATTCCCGTGTAACAATCCAGATGTGCATTTCTTTT
Organism: Anguilla anguilla; assembly: GCF_013347855.1. Taxonomy (NCBI): domain Eukaryota; kingdom Metazoa; phylum Chordata; class Actinopteri; order Anguilliformes; family Anguillidae; genus Anguilla; species Anguilla anguilla. Next base: position 51,400,707 of record NC_049203.1, on the reverse strand, counting down.
TAATCGACTGGGGGTGGGGGGGGGTGTAACATTCATTTTTACAAAAGTGTAATTATCACACTAAAGACACAGAACCACCAATCAGTTGCTTTGTTTTTGTGCATACATGAATGACTGCTAGTAAACTATTTATTTTATAATACTTAAGCCTGGGTCAGGTTACTGGTGTTCTATTTATTTTAATACTTATTTATCCATTATTTGCCCAAGGAAAATTTAAGTGATTTTTTATTTTAAATTTACAGTGAAAGAAAATTACATTGAAATTATGTTCCTATTTTTTATTTAATACTTTATTCTTTCATATTTTTTTTGGTTTGATCTCTGATGTATGAATCTGCTATCTAAGCATTTGTGGAAAAAAATCAAATTTCATTTGAAATGAGTAAATCTGACAACAGTTTCTGAATTCACTAAAGGTGTAAATTTCATTGTTGAAGTGTACATTATTTAGTACATATGTGTAGTCATTGATTGGCACAGTCTATGCTCCATGCAAAGTTTACTGTAGAAAAGTACTGCTCCGGCTCTGTATTCCAATTTTGTAATTAACAATAGTTTTGTATGGCAACAGTCCCATGATACTATGCTCCTCCACACTGACAAAAATATAGTTTCTTTAAATAGACTTTATTAGTCTTTATTAGTATTATTAGTCATTATAATTCTTTGGTCATCAGCTGTAGAGGTCTTCCTTAGCCCTATGCGATTACTGAGCTCACCCGTGATCTACGACAGATTTGGCCTATGTCTCTGATTGTTTTTTCTTCTTATTTCTCAGACTCAAAATGGCTTCCTTGACTTTCATTGTCACAACTCTGGTCCTTATACTGACCAACGCCAATAACTGACTCCAGAGGCAATCAAAAGTCAAGACTGGAAAGAATCTAGAAAGAAGATTAGATACTGAAAGCTCTCTTGCCGTAAATAAGCAATTCACCAGACTAATCACAAAACCACTTGTGAAGCCATTTGACCCAAACATTATGGCTCCCTGAAATGGGGTGCTATGTATGAAAAGTGCTGTTATTTCGAAATGGTGAAACCAAAATGTACAAAAATAACACTTAATGAAAGTTTAATAAAATTATAGGCCAGCACTGTGGCAAGCCTAGTTGCTAGCTAGGCTACTTGTGCATTTGCATGTTAGCCTACGCTGATTTACCCCCAAAGTTCATTGCAATGTGGAACACAAATTAAGTTAATGCTTAAGCAGCTGTTTAATAATTAGATGTTTCACATTCATTTATATTGATGAGAAAAATATGTATGGCGAGGAAAATAAATACCTATATATGATGCTATTGAATTATGAGTGGTTGTGCAGACTATAAATAGCCTAAACAAGAGAAAACCTTACCTTTAACACCAACCCTAGTGACGCCACTGATATTTACGATTACAGATAAGAAGGATATATAAATGTTTCGACCCCCCTGACTTGTTATTTTTTACCTCTTTTGGGGGGGGGGGGTCCAGGTCTTAATTAGGGGGGTCAGACCCCGCCAATTCCCCCTGTAATTCGAACCCTGCATTGGATTTGAAATGGAACAGTTAATATGAGGTTAAAGTGTAGACTGTCAGCTTTAATGTGAGAGTATTTACAAGCATGTGGGAATTACAGCCCTTTTTATACATAGTCCCCCCCCCTCCCCCATTTTAGGGGAACTAAAGTCATTTGTTCATTGTAATTGACGGTGAAGTTTGAATATTTGAAGCTTCTACCCATTTCTTAATAAAAATAATTAACTATTTCTTCAGCAACAGTAAACAAGAAGTGGTATTTACTAAATCAAAGGGACATATGAAGTGGGTCTAAATAGAATAGATAGATACAAAATAAAATATAGAAATAAAAATAAAATGAAATAAGGAAGGATCACATTAATGTGTAAAAAAGAACTGAATGATCAGCTGGATCAAAGGCTTTTCTAAGATCGATGAACATTGCGACGAAAGTTTATATATTATTTACACCAAAATATTTAATCAGGGATGCGTGCTGAGATGAATCATGTGGCTTAAAAATGTGAGCCAGGTGGAGCCATTTGATGAATAACCTGATGAAATATTCATACAAAACACTCATTAAAGCCATATTCAGTGCATAAAATTGACGGCTTGGCGGGAAAGGGAGAAAGTCAAAGGGGTCCTTTGTTCGAGCCAAGGAAGGTGTCACGTGTTCTTAGGCCCTGGTCTGCCGTGAAGGTAGTCTGGGAGTGACTCTGCAAATGTCAGTGTTTGGTGGAGAGGGGTAAAGTATGTTTACTTAATTAGATGCATCTGAATAATTATTGAGCTGTAACAGAATCGTGTGATTCATCTCTTCCCCCAGCATCTGCTCCTGTAGAAGTGCTCCTCTGGTGCTGATTGCTGTCCCTGGTTCTGTGTCGTGTTAATAGGCTGTTCAAACGCTTGCCGTTACATCTACAGCTGCACGGAGGAGGGGCAGGGGCAGCTGTGGCTTTGTCTGCCACCTGCTGCCTGTCAAGGCGTCCCACACACTGCAGAGGTGTGTGCTGACTCTCCAGTGATTTATGCAGGTACACCGAAATCATAGCAACTGCCATTGGTAATGATCGTAGTGCCTAGAGGAAAATGGCTAGGGACAATAGGTCAGATTAGTGACCCTTGTGAAGCTAGTCATGCCATACCAAAGTGATAGAAATGCAAATGATTTGGAGGTCAGAGTGCCCTCATTTTATCACAATGCAGTAAAATTAGTAATAACACTTTATTTTATCCTCATGTGAATATACTGTAATATTAAGCTCTTTCAAGAAAATTGATGCACATGAGTAATGAAATAATAGATTTAAATTTATGTAATGCACATGTGTCAGTTTAGTGCAGTGGGTAAATACACCGAACAGCCATAACATTAAAACCACCTACCTAATATTGTGTAGGTCCCCCTCGTGCCACCAAAACAGCTCTGACCCATCGAGGCATGTACTCCACCTCTGAAGGTGTCCTCTGGTGTATTTGGATTTCTGTATATATTTGTATCTACTGTATAATTGTATCTGATATTTTGTATCTACTGTAAATTTGTATCTGATTGTTTTACTTTGTTGTCTTTGATGCTGCAACAGTGCAAATTCCCCCCGGGGATCAATAAAGTACACTACTACTACTACTACTACTACTACTACTACTATACTACCATTATTGGTTTTTATTACATAAAAAATTTGAAATGGATTACATTATTTGGAGTTATTACACTGTTCTTAGTTTATTAGATTATTAGTTGCTACAGGGCTATAAAAAGCTAAGATATTATTAGAGGGTGAATTATTTTCACATGATTTTAAAAACTCTCGACGAGTCAGAGCTGTTTTGGTGGCACGAGGGGGACCTACACATTATTAGGCAGGTGGTTTTAATGTTATGGCTGATCGGTGTTTAGCGATTCAGCCTCATGGACCTTGTATGTGATCCTCTGAAATAAAAAATCAATCACTACCCTGAATACTTGAAGACACATTCACATGTAGGCCTTGTGATATGTATATACATATATACAGTATATGTGTGTGTGTGTGTGTGTGTGTGTGTGGGTGAAAACTGAGACCATTATTTCAAATCAGATTGGTTTTGCATATAATAATTGACAGTGTTGTCATAAAGTCAGACCATGAAACTCCATCTAGCATAATCCACAGACCATTGTTCTTAATGTCTATTCCCCGAAACCTTTCATAACACGAAGCCGGGATATAGAAGTGTCAATTTATCAGACCTCAGAATAATTACGGACACAGAACATCAGTAGGGTGGCGATGCATGGCTGTGGCCTTCTCCCTCTTTGACATTAAATCTCAAATTTTCCAAATTACATGACGTGCGGTTCTGGAGGGAAAACAAATTAGCCAGAACCATATTCTTTTCCCTTAAACTCCTGATGCATGGAGTACATTGCCCTCTGATTTCAATTCAAGAGTCCCAATTAAAATTGCACGGGGCTTGCACTTCATTACCTGAGCCCCAGGCAATTTGCAGGCCATTAAGCTGCTACCTGTATCGGCGGACACATTTTAAAGGTGAGCATCTGGAGGTTATGAGGCAGAGCGTGAGATGAAATGCCCCTAGTTCTGGTCACAGCCCTATACCTAGAGACCCTGCAGTGCAGAAATGCTATATTATATTTTGAGATAAAGCTACTGGAGAGTCCAGGCTATCTAATATGAGTGCAGTGCACTACCCTGTCTTAAGCAGCAATAACCTATAGGTTTGGGCAGGGGTGTGAACCTCAATAAGAAGAGGTTACACGGTATAGTCTAACAATGTATAGACAACAGTTAGTACCAATTTTCCTATCAGATAAATAATTATTTTGAGCTCTCTATTCAATTAACTGGTTTCATTATAGTTGCATAATGGAGGTTCAATAGGATACTACAAAACAAACTGTAAAATAAATTATTGTTGTTGTTTTGCTGTTGTTGTTGTTGTTGTTGTTGTCTATCAGTCACCGGCAGGATCAGGTTCAAATTCCTGACCATAGCCTACCCTGCCGCCAACAAGACAGCCCACGCCTAACTACAGGACATAATTAAATCCTACGCTCTGCTGCAGCAGGGCAACTTGCACTTCTTGCCATCCGGGTGAATGGTTATCGCCCAACCCAACCACAAACTTTCTCCATCTTTGCTCCCCAGTGGTGGAATGAACTCCCCATTCCTCTATGGACCACTCGGTCACTGCCCATTTTCTGCCATTCAGTCTAAAGATGCATCTCTTCAGACTGTACCTTGACAAACTCTAACACTACTCCTCTGCAGGGTTACTCCCAAACTCGGGTCACTCTTATATTAGAGATGGTGCCGAATACAAATTCTGCACCACTGGAATAATTTGTTCTCTCCAAATGGTTTCTCCTCTCGAATTTGGCCAATATTATTCAGATTCTGATCTTTTTTTCCCACCTCTTTGATGTGATTCGCTCAGAAGTGAGCAATTACACACACACACTCACACATACACCTGCGGAGAGACAGTGAGTGAGAGTTTCCCTTAACACTAGATGGACCGAAGCGAGCCATGGGGCTTTGAGGACTTTAAAATTAAAATAGCTTCAACAACGTAAATGCCACATCTTTTTCCTCCCACATCTTTCCTAAATATTTGGGCATAAAATATTTAAAATTAAAACATTTAAAATCGACTCAGTACAGAAATACAGGCAGTTGTACCATTTTCACTATCCCATCGACCAAAGCACCAGCACCACCCAGTGCTCTCTCTAGCAGTGCCGAAGGTGCAAGCTGACACAGCACAATTTCACATTGCACATGGACCTACACCCAGATGCGCAAAGAACAAAATGTAGTGGACCTTGTTTCTTCCGAGATATTTTCAGGGAGATATGAATGATAGTCACACAAGCACTGTTTCCTGGGGATGGGGGGAGCAGGAGTGGGATTGTGGAAGGAACAGCCTGGCTGCTCCTTTTGACATGAGCTGGAAAAACACACTTCTAAGGGCATTTACAACCACTAATTAGTACATTTTACTTTAACTTACTCTTCAGATTTTTCACCATAGCTTGAAGGGCAGCATAAGCTGGATTCACTAATTCATCATTGTATGAATTATTTAGGTTATATATCTATGTTATACTGTATGTCCCCTTTAGCAGGAACCTCCCAGCCTGGCTGAGAGTCAGCCTTGGGCTTGTTAGTAGTCTGGCCTAATCAATATTTTTAAAAGGTCCAAGCTAAATATTTTATGAATTATTAACCTAGAATTTAAAAATATCCCATCAGCACAACTGGCAGCTACAAATGCACGATTAATTAATATTTAATTAAACCAGAGTTTTAAAAATTGTTGCAGGGTGATGCTCCCTGTTCCTAATAGGCAATTTAGTCCTTGAAAACAAGACAAGTGCAATGTGTGTAAACAAATATTGCTGCATACTTTCGATGGGGTTTCCTCTTAATATTCTTCCCTCATAATCACCCTCTCCTATCGTTTAGCTGACACACATTAACAAATTCCCTGCACTATTGTTACAGAATATTAGCCAGTTATTCCAATGAACTGTATGCATTTGCACAGTGCCATTCATCATGTAGATGGCCTCCACACAAGCATTCATGCTGTGATGTTTACCACACAGCATGATACGGACAGCGAAACATGGTTGTCATAATAATGCCTACTTTGTGTATCGATGCTTGATTGGGATTAGTTGATTATAGAAATTCAAGATTTCACAGGTGAAGCCAAAACTCACACCCTTACACCACTTAGCCCTTGGTTTTCCTTTGTTTTTGTTTCATTGTTTTACAGATTCCCACCAAGCCTGCAAAGCCCCAGGACATGTACATTAATGCAATACATTTAGACCATTCACAATATGCATTATACATGGTCACCCAGTGGTCTGCTTAAGTCCACAACTGCCGGAGTGGATTATCCCACATGGATCACAGAGTGGCCTTGAAAGAAAGCATACACCCAAACACCCACAGTAGTTAACACAAGTAAAATAGCGCGAAGATGGCATAAAACCCACATGCAAACATACACCCACCTAATTAGTTAAGTTCTCCCCTTCATACCCAAGATTCACTAAATCTAGCTGAAGGAAAAGGAAAGCTGGACACTGGCGATGCACATTTAACCATCCACCGCACCCGCCACACCCACTCCTTTAGCCAGACCAACTCCATCTGTGAGCCAAGAGCTTCAAAAGGTTGGAATTCTTTATTTATGTAAGCCTACATATTGAACTATTCCGCTTTATTGCTTTATTGAATTTTATTTTATTTAAAAAGGACCAAGGATTTTGAGCATATGTAAATGCACTAGTTATGCACTATTTTTTTTTTTACCTCAAAAGATGTAGCCTATTTTTTTATTCAAATGTGCCCAAGATATTGATCCTGTGTTAATGCACTTGTTCTTCCCTATTGGATTTTTCTATCTCATTGTGTTTTGCACTGTAGAAAATTACTTTTGTTATATTTTTGCACTTGAGAATAAACATTGATGTTTTAAACGTTACACTGTTTACATATTCATGTATATATTATAGAAGAAAATGACAGCCGGTAATTTCAAAATGTATTTTTTTAATGCTGTAAAGGTAGTAATAGTTAAATTATGAACATGAAGAATTAAAAAAAATGAAGAGAATGATCTCAATGCAGATCCATCAGTATAGATCATGCAGTATATTGTGATCCAGTTTCCACAATCATGGTAGAACACTTCTATCGTCATAAACAGACACAACCTAATTTCAAAAATTTCACAAGGAAAAAACACACTCTGAACTGCCCATTTATTTTACAATGCATTAACAATATGAATTAATGTCAATACATTGCATAAATTGGATTAGATCGTTGCCTTTGAATCAATGTATTGATCCAAATCCATGTATTGCTACACCCCAACAGAGCTATGAGCACTACTATTACTACTAGTATTTTTCTCTCTTGTATCTTTGCATACTGTGACTTGGAACCTTTTCACTGCCCAACCCTAAGCCTAAAGTCATTCGCGTGGTTCCACTGTGTTGCATGCTCCTCACCTCCACCCTGACAAGTCTCTCCAACCCATCCAAAAACAGCATTTCCATCATAAAAATATTCATTGTGTAGCTCACAAAAATTATGAAGCACACAACAGGCCTTTATTTTTCTGTTGACAAAAGTGATTAGGGTCTCATTTCTTTTGAGGAAGCTCCTCAATCAACCATTGAGCCTCCTAAATGGCCTCTCCACTGTTATCTGTGCCTGCCTGAGTTAGTGGTTGAACTGCACTTATTCTTCTGTAATGCTTCTTCCTTCAGGAAAGGATTTCACGAGCCATGGGATGAGAGGGTATCCAGACTGCCCCCAGGAGAAGTAGAGGCACATCCACTCCCGTCAAATGTCTCTGTCCATCCAGGCAACAGGGTTCCATCTTGGTCTCGGCAGTAAAATGAGGAGTCATGGATCTTACTCGAGTAGCTGATGTTATTTGTGAAAACATCATGTGGTGATCCACCACACCTTGTTGCAGCACAGAGAAGAAGCCACTGAAGTAGTCAATAGCGGTATCACTTGGGGCCTGGATCCCAATGTGAGTACCATCGATTGCTCCAGCAACCTGTGGGAAGAGCCATTCATCCCAGTAGGCGTGCGCGATGGCTCTCAGCTCAGCTGCAGATGGAGGCCTGATGTACTTCAGCTCGATGGTGTTATTAATGGGAGTGACTGCCTCTAGGGTAATCATGCAGGCTGTTGGCAATCCTACCCCAAATAGGTGGGAGAGGTGCCGGAACTCCAGGTTGATGGCCAGCCTCCACGCACAAATGGCAACCCGCAGCTCCACAGGGACAGGTTGGCAGTACTGGCTGTTGTTCCTGATGAGAACTGGCTGCAAGAGGACACATAAGCGCAGGAAGGCGCCCCTTTTCATGCAGAAATTTTGCAGCCATTGCCTGTCAGTCCAGGTCTCCCACAGGCTCCTGTGGCAAGGGGAGAACGATAACATTTTTATGTGTTTTATATTTATATTTATTAAATAAAATTATAATTGTCTGTCTTAATATCTGATTACTAAAAACAACAAAATAACGTTTGGATAGATGTTGATCAAGCAGTATGCAAGGATATTTCTACATGAGACCTTCCATTCCTCAATACTACAATAAAACTGCTTTGCAAACACAATAATTTCCACAATTCTGACAGCCTGGTGGAAAATAATCAAATTCAAAACTGCTCTCTGACATGAGAGAAGACTGACACGACTATATCACGTCCAACAGCAAGATGGGAACAAGATCTGCAAAATTCTTCCACCACCAACTTTTGGACTCAGATATGCAGGACAACTTTCATCATGACTAACAACACCAACTTACAACTAATTCATCATAGAGCAAATATTATACAGCACAGGATGTATAAAATTGGATTAACAGATTCGGACACATGCACGCACTACACCCGAGACAACTATTTTCACGCCATCTGGCTCTGCCCTCCCACCCAACGTTTCTGGCACACTGAAACAATATCCCTCTCTTTGGGCTGCAGCATTCCACTATCTCCCTCTCTCTGCCTACTTGGAGACCTCACACCAATCGAGCCAAAAATTCAGAGCACCAAGGCCATACTCATCACATTAACTATAGCCAAAAAAATATTCTTCTCAACTGGACAATTAAAACACTTTAAATATTTAATTGGATCAACCTTCTCATAGAACAAATATCATTGGAAAAAATAACTTCCTCTATCAACAGTCAAATCCTACAATTTAAAAAAACTGAGAACTACATATTAAGACTTTAAATCAGAATAAATCGGTGAGCTAGTTTTACCTTTAAAATGGGTCTGTCTTGAAGTAGATCTAATGATTTTGTCATTGTTAGTAGTAAACTTGATAATGTGTTTTGTGAAGAACACTGATAACACTAGGCTGGTAAATGTTCAATGGCGATGGCTGGATAGCTGGCTGCCTGCCAAAGAGAAAATCTCATTACATCCAGAGCCAATTGTGTACAAAGGAGATAAATTATTAAGTTAAGAAATGATAAAAAAGAAACACATGAAATTCATATATAATTTTAAAGACCAGAGAGATATTTTATGCAAGTGACTTGCTGTAATATGCAGCCACAATATTAGAGCCTTTGACAATAAAACATTTAAAAAAGTTAGTGTTTAACATTTCAGAAAACATTTCAGAAGAATTTAAATTGTTATTATTTTATGGTGAATTCATATTTCCCAAAAAAACAAGAAAAATCTAAATTGAAAACTGTGATTATTTTCCAAAACCAAAATTAAACCAAACTCAAAAACACTAAACACTATTGGAGACCCTTTTCTGCAATTTATATATTTTTTACCCATTCCAGAAAACAACACCATCCTTTATTGATTAACTAGCGGATAATCTTCTGTTGCACTACCTCTCTCGTCACTGTTCATTTTGCTTGCACAAGAAGGGGATGTATATATTCACACATGCTCTGCACAGTTGCCAAGTCCACTTTCATTGTGTGACTTCGGGCTTGTTTTTTCAGAGGTCACTTGAAAAAAAGGTTAATATAGTTCAGGAACACTAGTTAGCTTTTTGATTTAGCTCAGCTATTAATTTAGCTAATTTACCTATTAATTTTCCTTTGTGGTTGGAGTTGTGAAGTATTACAATATGAAATTAAGGAAATATAGAAAACAGTAAATATGTATTAAAGATGACACATAGACTATTTGGTATTTGTCATGTTTAATATATGTAAAATATTTAATATATAGATTTTCATTTTATTTTAGTTTATTATAAAATATGTGATAGCGCATTTTTATGCTGATGGGTCAGAGACTGCATTCATTTTTTTGTTTACAAAGAACAAAACAAATGCTGTTGTGCGCTACCTGCTATACATTTAACTAGGTTAGTTGTCCTCATTCATCTGTACACAGATTTTCCAGAGATTGTGCCCTCAAGAAGCATGGTGTGAAATGATTATTGATGGATATTCTGTTTTTTGGGGGAATGATGAAAATAAGAATTATGCTTTTTTTTAAGAGGCTGGTTCTGTGCTTGCATTAGGGAAAAACATTTCAGCATTTTTCACGTTTATAGTAGTCATTTAACCCACCCGGCACCACACCATGCATGGTTCATTGACAACTGCTCTGACTTTAGTTCTTATGCCACCAACTATCACTTTAATTGAGCAGTGTAACATTCAGGAAGTTACTGGAAAGTTATCCCAGAAAAAATGTAAATGAGCACAGATAATCACCTCGATAATGAGCTGCAATTTTCCTTGTTATGACTTTGAAAGCGTTGCCAGTAAGTTTGAGTAAGTGTTCCTTGCATATGCTTCAATAACAAAGAAAACTGTGGTCAGAGGTAGGAATGCATGATATGGAAATTCTGTGGCAAAAATCAATAAGGAATATTTGTCTGGCCATATTGATTTATTCTGACAACACCCTGTTTTACATTACTTCAAAAATGCAAGCCACAAGTTCCCACATTCGTGGAACTAATCGATGAGTATAGATATCAAGCCTGGTGGTCTGGGGCCACATCTATGGGTTGAGTTGTCACACACACCTGGGTTGCACAGGTGTATCAGCCCAGGGTGTCCACTCTCCACAGTGGGAGCTTTCTACGGTTGACTCAACTGGAAGTCATTAATTTCAAAGGAGAGTACTGTAGCAACGCAGCCTGTTGGCAAATGGTACTTGATAATTTATTTCAACATTGTTATTGTTTTGGGATTGTGATGGAATGAAATTTATTAGTTTTTTTATGTAAATGCTATGTGGATAGTTTTTATGGGTCTAAGTAAATTTTAATCTAATGAAACAAAAATTGCTTTCTGTGTTTATTACTGCATTAAAATTTGATTAGTGATTGAATAGCCCATTTAAAAAACATATTGGCATACTGAAATTTCTCTCCAGAATTTTGGCGGCCTATGGAGTTCTATAGAAGGAAACTTGACATTACTATCTACTCTCTCCACACTGACACACTTGAGTCATGCTGCTTTATAGGAGTCATAAAAAGAGCCAGTAGAAGATAGAGATGTGTGTGGGTTCAGGAGTACTGCCAAGGTGTCTCTGGGGGCTGGTTTGATGTCATCCCCCTCATTTTACATTACATTTATTTGGCAGATGCTTTTATCCAAAGCTACATACAATATAATTAGTTAGAAAATTGGAAGATCAGAGAATAATTTTCAGGAGTTCATTACTACACATACTCAGTGTCATACAGTTTCAGTTTCTCCCCACCTGTGTAGAATGACTGAATGAGGGATACTTTTGACATACTATTCCACACCTAATAAAAAAAGAGATTTTAGCAGAGGGTTTAAATGGGGAGCAACTGCAAATCAATTGACTGCTAATTTCAATCCTGTGCACTAGCAAGCAATGATTCACAGTGATCTCCCATTTTTTGCCATTTCTTTCCTGCTGGGAGAAGTGTCTTACAAGATGACAATGCCCATATCCGCAGAGCATGTGCAGTCGCCCAGTGGTGTGACATGCAGGACAAAGATGTTGTACATATGCCTTGACTCCTCAGTCACCAGATCTGAACTCAAATGTGCATGGGCGGGTCTAGGCTTAGATGACAATGGGGAGTGAGCTCACCAAAAATAAAATGAAACAATGGAGAATTGCAATCGCTACTTGCAATACAACCCCCCCCCCCCCCCCCCCCCCTTTGTGTCCACACTATCTCTCCAAGGACGACACAAAAGCCCTGCAAATGAGCATTTATGGAAGATTCTGGAAAGACACCTGAGACAGCATTTTCCTCCTACAGTAAGGCATGAGTTGACTTCCTCTTGGAAGAATGATGAAGCTGCATCCCTCCTACAAAATTTGAGAAGCTGGTAGATTTGTGAAGCTGTGCCTGAGTGAAAGGACCGGTGGTAATTGGTACTGTGCAAGGAATGGGAGCTAGTATAAACTCATAATTTTCACCTAAACTGAAGCAGAAAAAATTATTACTGGCCATATGAAGTGAATGCGTGGAGCTTTTTTTCTTTCTGTTTAAGACTGTCGCAATAAATTTCACTGTTAAAATATAATTTGCATGTCAAAAAACGAATTCAGGTGGAAAAATTATTAAATGTAAACAGTGCTGCCTTCTCCTTTACTCTGCCATTATTGAACCCGTCCTGTTCTGTGGCTCAATCTGTTATTTTTTTCTTATTACTCCTTGTCACCAACAAGAACACCTTCCTCAATATCTCTCACACAGCTTTAAAAATAATCTGACTCCCCAAACTCAACATCCCCCTTTCGTACAACAGCAGTCAAATGAAAGACCACCATCATCTCCTCTGACCTGTTCCACCACTACTTTGCCCTGCTGCCCTATGGTCAGAGATACTGCAGTGAGAAGGGCACACTTTGGTAATAGCTTTGTGCAGTATGCTGTCAAAACTCTCTGTAGATCCTGCACCTAATTATTGATTATTCCTCCATTTTGCCCTCACACTGACTGGACACTAATTGTACCACATACCATTTACCTTGACTCTTTATACTGTGGGCATGTGCCCTGTTGAAGTATTGTACTATCTACAGTTCTATTGTGATATATGAGGTCCAGTATTTCTTGTGTGTCTACTAATATATGTCTGTTGACTTGTCTTCATAATGATGGACCAGCTGGGGAAACAAATTTCCACATTGAGGTTTTTAAATCTCTATTCCCTTTCTCTGTTTATTTATACAGCATGTCCCTAATTGCTATTTTTGCCTAATTCTTAGTTGTATTTGAACATCTAAGTCTTTTTCTTTTACTTTTCTTTTCTACTCTGCCAGTAATATGACAGTAACATATGCATCTCGTTCATAGCTTGATAATGATTTTTTAATATATATATATATATATATATATTTGTAGTTAATATTTATTTGGGATAAATTGCCATGGTTCGTGTTGTCACTAAGGAAATTCCAGGAGACCCCAACCAGTCTGGTTAATTTGTCCAATGACTTTTGGTCCCCTAAATTGGGGAGAACTAAGTATAAAAAGGATTGTAATTACTACACAAATTACCTGATATGGATGTGTTTATCCTCAAATTAACAGTCTGGACTTTAACCTCATATTCAATGTTTCAAATCAAATCCAATGGGCTGGAGTGCAGAGAAAGAAAAAAAAACATTCAGTCACTCACTTAGGGTTTTAAGTCGCAGCTACCACAGTTCTAGTGACTTCAGGAAAGCTTGAATTGTTTGCAGTGTCTGAAAAGATTGCTGTCCCTTCCCTGTAGCTTTAGATTCGGTTTGTATAGAATATAAAAAGTGTCTGCAAGATAAGACAGTTAAAAGCCATTTCTCTTACCTAAATGAATTTGCGAGAGGTGACTGTTTCTCATTGAAGAAAGCATGTATTTCATCCCTCATTCATATACTCAGCTGACCACACTACCCTTTGACAACCATCTCTACATCTGCAGTAAATTTGAGTGCTTGGCTCCCACTTCAGAACACAGGGCCTAAAAAAGTCAGCTATTAAGAGCACTGCCTTTAATGAAGTTGATAACTTTAACAATGTCTTTCACCACCACTACAAGCTGTGGTGGGAATCCTTCTAATTCCAGTGCTTCACAATGAATAAAACAATGATTCCAAGCAATGTTCTGTCCTGCTGTGTCCTTTATCATTCTGGCAACTCCACAGTTTTTTCCAGTGATGTTAGCTGAGCCCGTACCTGGTAATGCCGTTGCAATTAGCACAGTTCAGTTCATACTTTATTATGCAGGTATGAAACTTATGACTTTAACGTTAACATTTTCAGCAGCTTCATTTTGAGGGGTCGCTGTCTCAGGCCCTCTTTTTCATGTAATGAACTGATTGATGATACCACTTGTCTTTGGCCTGTTCTTTTTTTTCATTTTAAAGGCATGCAATGTAGAATTTTTTTAGCTTTGCTGTGGTCCTGTTTACAATCATAGAAGTCTCCTCCTCCATTTTTAAACCCGCCCACTCATCCTAGAGTTCCCGACCGAGTCACAGGCATGCAAATTATCAGTAAATTTCTCCCAGCAATTACTCAGCCTGGACATTACATTGTCCGTTTGGGACCACAAACTAGACTAATGTACTAATAATCTGAAAACTGAACATTCCAGTCTAATAACTGGCAACCTTAACTGGATAGCTACAGGTAATGTTACTCACAGGTCGAACAGAAAATAAGCGACCTACGCGTTGCTTTTTATCCCCTTGACGAACTTCAGCTGACGCCAACAAGAAAAAGCAATTCCAAGGTTAGCTCCAGTTTGTGAACGAGCCCTGTTGGCTAAAAGAAACTCATTGTCGCCTCATTATCAGATTTGAATTTGGCGTCCTGAGACTTGTCAGCTGATGCTTCTGCCCCTTCTCTTTTCCTGCCTTTGTTGCCTTAGTTCGTAAGTCACTCAAGATCATATTCAGGCGTTGACTGTTGGAACTGCTGGATTCAGAAAGCACAGACACATAACCTCCTGGTTCATAAACTATACCAGTTACCAGGGAAACCATATCCCAAGGCAACACATATAGCAGGACAAACATTTGAAGAATATGCACTAACTGTGTGTGCTCCAATTCCTATAGGGGAGAGCAAGGAAATAAGTAATTATTCTTGTATTTGGCTTAATTCTGAAAATATTATGAGAGCTATATTAATAACTTTTTTAATACAAACAACCTACATCCCTTGGCTATGATTACACACCACACTGAAATTTGTGGGACATATCATATATTAGCAATCCGAACTAAAGTACTGAGAGTGAAATGTTACATTTAACTTGAAGTTGGGGTAAAAACTAACACAGCGCGGGGTATACCTAACAATTTTAAAAGCTCTTACATTTAACACAAAGTAAGGCAATTCAATACAATTCCATGTCACATGGTACAAACAGTCTTTAATTAATTTTTTTATTACATGTATGTGTTTTTCGTGGCCTATCTATATCAATGAATATCTACCACAAGACTGTACATTATTCTCCGGTTCCCATCTAATATCTAATATCTAATGTTCTCGGATTACTTTTGAAGAGAAAAGGATTATTATTGCAAGAGGACATCCAACTCCCGAACGTGGCATCATAAAAACAACAAAGAATTTCCTCCGTCATGGGCAGTCATTCGTTCGTGCATGTGTGCCGGGGAGGGGGGGACGGGGACGAGGTAGCATGCCCAGCTTCAAAGGTCACCACTCGCCACTGTCTCCCACCATTCGTTGGAGACACAGAGATGGTAATTCTGTGTGTTTAACCTGAAATACGTTGTTAATGCTCAATGCATCTACCTAAAAATTCTGTGTTACATTTTGACCTATGTTGGACTTGTGATTTTTGTGGCTCTGCCATTGTACCAGTTAAACAAAATACAGGATACAGGGTCTGAACCTGTCAACTTTCCAATCCACTGTTTTTTGTTTTTTTTACTCTGAAGGTGATAGACATGGCCTTGATGGGATTTAATAGGTTACATCAAAGTTCAAGCTAGGGGGCTATAGGTATTTTTTAAAGGTGTGTGTGTGCGTGTGTGTCTGTGTGTTTCTGTGTGTATTTGTGAGCGCTGAATTGAGTTTCCATCTGAAATGCAGGCCTTTCTGTGAATATCAACTTGTCTTTCTCACATCTCCTGGATGCCTGCCCATCTTCTGGCTTGACCTGTCCATGTCAGACATGCTGCATATCTTGGCTCAGCCTTCTTTGATCCAGGACAATATCACTGTTTTAAAGCATCAGCACATATTGCAAAGTGACCTACACTGCGGTATTGCACTGCAAGGCTTACCTATGGTTACCCCAGAGAAAGACAGGGATATTAACTAGACAATCCTTGCAAAAATTGTGAAGTGTGGTTGCCGCCAATGAAAAGTTGACTTTGTGCTAAACAGAGTGAACAGAGTCTATAGTATGAGCAGAAACAGAGTATTGTATATGTGCTATAATATCACGGCAACGAGTTGATTTGCAGCACATATATACAGAGCTAAATTAACTCTTCATCAAAATTAGATGTGTGCTATGGTGTTCAAGGTGGTTGCAAGGGTGTTGCTAGGTGGTTGCTATGGTGTTGTATGCAGTTGCTAGGGTGTTCTAGGTGGTTGCTAGGGTGTTGCTATGTAGTTGCTAAGGTATTTTACGTGGTTGTTAGGGTGTTGCTAGGTACTTGCTATGGAGTTGTAGGCGGTTGCTATGGAGTTCTAGACAGTTGCTAGGGTGTTGCTAGGTGGTTGCTATGGAGTTTTAGGTGGTTGCTAGGGTGTTGCTAGGTGGTTGCTATGGAGTTCTAGACGGTTGCTAAAGTGTTGCTAGGTCATTGACATGGAGATCTAGGCGGTTGCTAGGGTGTTGCTAGGTAGTTGATATGGAAATCTAGGCGTTTGCTAGGGTGTTGCTAGGTGGTTGCTGGAGTGTTGTATGCAGCTGCTAATGTGTTCTAGGAGGTTAGGGTAATGGTTACAGCTAGGCTTAGGGTAAAGGTTAGGGTTACAACTAGGGTTAGGGTTTGGGTTATGGCTGGGGTTAGGGTTAGGTTTACAGCTAGGCTTAGAGTTATGGTTTCAGCTAGGCTTACGGTTCGGGTTAGGGTTAGGGTTAGGGTTAGGGTAACAACTAGGGTTAGGGTTACAGCAAGGGTTAGGGTTAGTGTTAGGGTTACAGCTATGGTTAGTGTTAGGATGAGGGTTACAGCAAGGGTTAGTGTTAGAGTTAGGGTTACAGCTAGGGTTAGATTTATGATTACTGCTAGTGTTAGTGTTAGGATTAGGGCTTGGCTTAGGGTTACAGCTAGGGTTAGGGTTATGGTTACAGCTAGGGTTAGGGTAAGGGTTACAGCTAGGGTTAAGGTAAGTGTTAGGGGTACAGCTAGGGTGAGTGTTTTGGTTACAGCTAGGGTTAGGTTTAGGGTTAAAGCTAGGGTTAGGATTATGGTTACAGCTAGGTTTAGGTTTAGGGTTACAGCTAGGGTTAGGGTTACAGCAAGGGATAGGGTTAGAGTTAGGGTTACAGCTAAAGTTAGGGTTACAGCTAGGGTCAAGGCTAGATTTACAGCTAGGGTTAGAGTTGTGGATACAGACAGGGTTAGGGTAAGGGTTTCAGCTAGGGTTAGGGTTACAGCTAAGGTCAGGGTTAGGGTTAGGGTTACAGCTAGGGTTAGGGTTATGGCTAGTGTTAGGGTTACGGCTAGCATTAGGATTACGGCTAGGGTTAGGGTTAAGGTTACAGCTATGGCTAGGTTTAGGGTTACAGCTAGGGTTAGGGTTAGAGTTAGGGTTAGGGTTACAACTAGGGTTAGGGTTAGGTTTACAGCTAGGGTTATTGTTACAGCTAGGGTTAGGGTTAGGGTTACAGCTAAAGTTAGGGTTACAGCTAGGGTTAGGGCTAGGTTTACAGCTAGGGTTAGAGTTATGGTTGTAGATAGGGTTAGGGTTACAGCTAGGGTTAGGGTTACGGTTACAGCTAGGGTTAGGGTTACAACTAGGGTTAGGTTTAGGCTTACAGCTAGGGTTAGTGTTAGGTCTAGGATTACGGTTAGGGTTACAGCTAGGGTTAGGGTTACAGCTAGGGTTAGGGTTATGGCTAGCTTTAGGGTTACAGCTAGCGTTAGGGTTGCAGCTAGGGTTAGGGCTAGGGTTAGGGTTCAGCTAAGGAAAATAAACAATGTTTTTTAGGGTGCTTTCATATTCAATGTATTGTTTGTTCCTTCCAAACTTTTTGCAAAATTCAAATATTTTTGACTGGTGTGAACACACTATATGGAGACTTGTCCAGACCAAAAATTGCAAAAGTTTCACAAAAAATAGGTGGTTTTGGTCCTCTTCATTTGAACCGAGGTGAGGATAATTTCTGGTGTGAAAACAATTTATATAAAGTCCTAACCAAATGGAGGAATATGAAGATATGTGTGCAGTGTATTATTTGTTCACAGCGGGTTGTTTTGAACGTTTTAGCCAAATAACAGCAAGAGCAAAGTTTACAGCTTGCTAGCTACAAATTAGTTTCTTTTTTTTCGTCATGACAATCTGCCCAAAAGGTCTGCTTCACATTGGTTATGTGAAATTAACTGTACTATTACAACATAACAATTGAGCAAACTCTGACTTTAAAAGCACTATTATATGTCAAAACACCCCTATTGTTTTTTTGTTTTTTTGGAATATTAGTAAAAGAGTTTTCTGAAATATCAATGTGGAATTTCTGGATAGGCAGAAAAAGATAGTTTAGTGAAAAGCCTCTTGAAATTTTTATCAGAAGCAATGATGTCCATAGTCAAAGAGGACAGAGAGTGAGAGAACAAGACTGACAGTAGAGCATAACCACTCAGAACTCAGAATACATCATGCAACACAACACAGTCTTAATGAATGCTGAGGGAAATCTGCTTGTATTATATAGACCATTAAACATATTTAAGTTGGACAATAAAACAGTTAAGTGAACAAACAAACAGACAGATGGAAAAAATTGAGATTATGTAAAACACCCTGAAAAAAATCTAAATGTAATGTGAGCAATCATATCATTTGGAATTAAAATGAGTTTGCTTTGAAGTGGCATGGAGATTACTTGGAATGTATTCTCATAGTGACCTGTTAGACACTACGTTTACAGCAAAACTGTCAATGTTTTTTTTTTGTTTGTTTTTTTTTTCATTTTACATTTATATTTACAGAGTAACATTTTGGCTGAAGTCACTGCTGAGGCTTGACTAGGGAATGTTATATTTTTAATCACCAAAATTCTTTATTTTACCAATTTTGTTCCAATACAATATGATCATTGTTCTTTATTTTTGAAAATCACTTTTTTTCATATTTTGAACACGAAAGATATGCGAAACAATGGATCATCTTCAGTTTGAGGGCACAGCATGCAAGATGGCCAGTGTGTTTTCTAGGCTGATGTACTCTTATGGAAAGACTGAACCCCTTTCCTGTTTTTGTGGAAATAAATTATGCCTGAAACTGAGAGTTCTCCACAGAATTGTGTGAGTTGTCTGCTCATCAGGGTCTGCTTGCAGCACTGGTGGTCACCCTGATCCATTTTAACAGTTAGACTCATGAGGACGCTGCGCTATGCCACGCGCTTTGCTCTCCATCCTGAAAAGCTCATTGCACCCAAACTAAGACCAATGGCTTGCCGCGGCCTATTGCTACGGCAACGGTGGTTATTAGCGGACTCTTGCCCTGCGGTTCGGCCCTGCCATAAATGGGATTGGACAGATTACTGTGTGCCAGCGTGATGCTACTTCATTTAAGGCAGCTCCCTCGTCAAACCCAGGAAGTTTTCCCACCATTTTCAGACCGTTCGGATGAGCAGGGCTCTTGTTTTGGGGAGAGCCAAGTAAACCTCCGGAGGGACATGCGCAAGGCAGCCAGACCACATGAGCTGAGACCAAAGAATGGACAATATATTGTATATGCATGAAGCCAATGTTGTCAAGTCAATCTAAATTGGAAGGGGAATACATTTATTGATTTTTTTTCCTGCCCTGATAATACAATTACAGATGCTGTGGAAACCACGTTGGGATGCAGACCAGCCCTTATTCCAACCTACGGTCACCCCTCCTCTTGGCTTTGAGCTAGGCTGTAAAAATGGAGGAGGGCTTCTCTCTCAATCTGTCTCAGCCTGCTACCTCTGCAGTGACCTTGACTGATTACAGGAGGCCTGTTGTGGAGCCTTGGCTCGAGAATGAAAGAGATGTAGATTCCTGGAAGGTGGTCAGAGAGAAGAGTTCTTTGGACTGTGAAAGAGGGGGAGGTAGGGACTATATTTCCCAAGACTGCAGAAACAAAAAAAACTGTTGTCACTCCCTCTATTCCTCTATTCTTGTGTCTATATCAAAACAGTGTCATAAGATGTATTATTTCTTGTGCTTGCCAACTCGAGAACTGTTAAATAAGAAAAGTAGCCATAGTATGTATTCTTTTACAGTTTAGATGTGGTCTATCACAGTTGCTTTTGAAGTCAACATTTTACCATGTAGGTCAGGTTGTCAGAAATCTTGTTCCTGCCACTTTTATTTCTTAATTTTTAAACTTCCAAAGCCAGTTATTAGACATTTTACTTCCTCCCTCTCCAGGTAAATACACAATGGCTTTTCAGTAATAATGAAAATTCAGTGCTGAATTAACTAAAAGACTCTTTCTGAAAAATATTGTTAACTGTACATGGCTGCATGGCTGAAAGACAGAAACAAGAGTTTGATATCGGGGCGACATTCAGTGGTCAAAGTAACAAACAGCCTCTCAGATTTCTTTTTCTCACCAACACAGAATCCTGTGAATAAAAGTGAGAGGAGAAATGGAGGGTATGTACCCGAGGGAGCTTGATACATCAACAAACTGTTTGCATCAGAATATAAGAGGTTCTTTGGGTCAAAAAGGCACATAGGCAATCCAGAAATGCTGTCTTGGGGAGTCTGTGCTTGTTTCATGCACACAACAATGTATGTTTTCAATCCCACTTTCTTCAATTCCATTGCTTTTGACACAGTTGTAAATGTGAACCTGAGGAAGTAATTAATGACCCAAAAACATCTATTATATTGTCACAGGCCGCATAAAGAAACACCTGACATGTATTTCGCTTTGTCTGACGGGATGCCTGCAGTTGGGAACAAACATTGTTAGTGAGGTAGAGAATAAAATCGAGACAAAGCCCGGAGTGTGGAAATGAGACTAACACTCCTTCCATTTTAAATATCAATAATTAAATAACAAGGAGACACATTCCCTCTGAAGTAATAGACACATTGTTATATGATGCTGGAGAAACACAATTTAAAAGAATGAAGTCCTGAGACAAGTAAATCAATCTCAGAACAAACAGTACATGTTTAGAGATCCAATTATGGCACTGTAACAGAACTGTCTAGCATGCATTCATCAGAATGCGAATAAAAATGAGTGAGGCTCTGCACTGTCATTTCTCACACTTCTTAAACATTGTATCAGAAATTTTTCTGAAGGCTCAGCTTTATAGTATCACACACTTAAACCTAAGAAATGTGTAAAAATAGGAGCCCAGTCGATAACATGTGCCTGTGATGATTCACTCCATGTAATTTATCAAACTTGAATATATTATGAGTAAAGCATGTCGCATCCATTCAAAGGTTTTTGAACAAGCTGTTTGCATTGATTAACATTTACCCGTACATTGCTCTAATTGAAGATTATGCTCTTGACGGATGTTGCAGACTGCTTGGAGAAAAGCAATTTCACAAAAGGAAAGGAATAAGACACAAATCAAGAGTGGCAGGAACTCAGAGGGCAATGAAGAGAACACAGTCTAGTACATAGCAAATGTGTCTATATTTAGTACCTTGACATTCCTCCTTTTTTTCCTTGAGATTGTGAATCATCACATCTCCACCACTCAAAGAATATTGTAGTTCACCTAACCAGTTTTCTTTCATAGACCATTATTAAAACCTGATTTTCTAAATTTAGTGAGGGAGAAAGAAACATGGCTAGAATCTACCACTTCTTTCCCTTGTATTTAAGATGAGAGATGAATGTAGTGACAAAAACTTTTCAAAAAAGAGACTAACAAAATTTGATTCAATGTTGCCATCTTGTGGTCAATAAAAATGAAATATATAAATAACTGGAAGCTCAGGACATTTCCATGGGGGGTATTGGTGCCAGGTAAGAGGTTGAATCTGAGAAAACTGCTGTAATAGATGGAATAGCAGCTATGCAATATGCATGCTTACATCACAACTCCCTAAACACTTCACGCTCAGTTCAGTATTGAATGGTAATAGAGAACCATTAGCTGAGGGAAACGTAATCTACCACCACCAGTCTGTTCTTAAATGAAGATCAGCAGATACTATTTTGTTCTTAACTATGGAGCACTGAGGGACCTTACTTTGATTAATGAAAGTAGAGGGGGTTGTTCTAATTTAGCACTGAGATCATTACAGTTCCTATTCCATATGGCAAAAGTACTTAAGGTACATCAGAGTGCTCTCTGAGTAAGTCAGCAAGAAGCCAGAACCAATGTGGCCAACTAAGTCTACCTCTCCAAAAGGATTGTGATTTACTTTATCATGGAGTAGAATACATTCCTTTCAAAATAATCTCATTTATGTTTTTTTGCCTCATCAATTTCTCAGACCATGTCAAGAGTGCATAGTTTAAATGAAAAGCTATTCTTAATTTGGAGGTTTTGTGAGACCCATGACCCTCGTGTAGGTGTCTGCGCCATGTCATGTTTCTGTAACGCACAAAATCATTATTTTCAGCAGTAAGTGCAATGGGTTACTGCCCAAGGACACGATTTGATGTTTTGCTTTTGTTTTTTGTTTTGTTTCGTTGCCCACCCCAGCCCACATTGTCAGCCCTTCTCAGAATTTGCTCTCCTTCTTTTTAATAAGTGGAGAGTTGCTGCCTTGAGCCGGCATAGAAATTCCACTATCACTTTGTTGCTTTTGTGAGCACAACTGTGCTGGGAGTCTATAAACCTCTTCTCGCTTCTGTTATCATAGTCAAACAGGATTTGGAATCTCACCGGAGAATTGGGTGGTACATGTTGTATTCTGGATGATATGCAGTAATCGGCCTCTTTGAGTGCCTCCTTTTAAGCTGCCGCATAACTTGATGTGTCTTTATGTTACATCATTCTCCACACAGCACATTATTAAGCTTTGAGGATCTGGCTGGAAGAAAGCCGCATCTTCAGATTTGTCATTTGCATAGAGCTGAAGTTGTTACAAAAACAGATTAGTCATTTGTCTACCACTGTAGTGCATGCAGGAATAAAAATTATTTATGTTGAGTTTTGGATCGCAAGGCACGTTCTTCACTTTTTCATAGCACACAAATGGTTCTGGTAGCTACTCTTTGGGTATTTCATTAAACACAAATGAAATGTTCTTTGTTTTATGCATCAAAAAAAGGTGATATGGTCAGTGAACTGGGTAAAATGGGGAGGCTTGGTGTTTTCTATTGTTTTTTGTTTCATTTTTTGTTTTATTTCCCGGCCTTTACAAGTCTTACGTGATGGCCATTGGAAATTCATTGCGATGATGCTCGGGAGTACAGCACCACTGATTATCTGCACTGCAGCAGATCGCCATTGTTTGACACATGCTTGAGGCTCCCTGCCCGGCTGTCTTTTGTACCGGTGAATCAGTAATTCTGGTCGCGTTTGATCCAAGGGGTCAGCCCCTGTTAAACCTGCTTACCAGACAAACAGTGTGAAGGGCAGGGTGGGGGAGGGCTTTACAGCTTTAAAAACAATGACAGGGACTGTCACTCTGCTCAGCCAGTCGAAACAGCCTTTGCAGAGGCTATGCACCATGTGTGACAGATGTACAGCAGTAAGGCATGTACTGTGTTGAATTATGAAGAACATGCTAACAAATCTTAAAGGGCAACCCTTTCAGTTAACATTTCCTTTTACACGGCCTTTCATTCCATTGATGAAACCCTTGCTAAGAGCTGTTATTCCATTTTATTTTGAGATTGTACCATGTCGATGTTTTTCTTTTCTTTCCATTTTCTTTATTTTTTTTTCCGCAATAATTTTTGGTTTAAACTAATGCTATTAAAAGTACTAAGAAACACAAAGATAGAGGAAGTAAGTAAATAATAAAATTGAATTTGTTGACTGCATGGATTATAAGCGGGTGTGTGGCACTTGTTTCATTATGTGATTATGATTATTGATGTTTGCTTTTTTCTGAAAATTAAACACACAAGGCATACATTAATTAGATTTGTAAATGATTTTCAGCAAGTGCCGGCTGTCCTGATATTAAGATTATAGACTTTTATATGGCCCTTTACATGCCGA
This sequence comes from Anguilla anguilla, assembly GCF_013347855.1. Lineage (NCBI taxonomy): Eukaryota > Metazoa > Chordata > Actinopteri > Anguilliformes > Anguillidae > Anguilla > Anguilla anguilla. The sequence continues at coordinate 51,376,388 of NC_049203.1, read as the reverse complement.
ATATATCTGACATCACCTTAGGACAAACTCTTCTAATCAATGTTTATCACACCTAGATTCACTTAAAGTGGATTTTCAGCAGTTACATGTCATTTTATTAGATGTATTTCAAAATTTTTCATCATTAACTAAATTATTGGTGCATAAAATGTATTTATTAAAGTGGAAAGTGTTTAATTGGATATTTCAAGGACATATTAGACTGATTTTTTTTTAATGATCTGGATGTCCAAGCAAACACTCTTCTGATTTATATCTGTATATACTGTAGGCATTGCTGGCATTCACATGCTGACATGCTCTGGGGTATTTGTCCTTGAGCATTTTATTATTTGCAGATTTCCCCCAAAAGCTAAAAAGGTCGCTTGGGATACAAGTGCTTTTTTTTTTTTTTTTTTTGCAAATCAAGAAGATACAACTTACTCAAAATTATTGGAAATGGAAATGTTGAATCACCAAAATCTGTTGGTCATTTGTACAATTGGTTAAAAAAAAAAAAAAAAATACATTTTAAAAAAGCAGTAAAGGAAAAAAAAATAACACCTGAAGAAAAAATATGCAATATCAGTTTTCAAAGTGACAGTTTAATCCCAGTGTGTGTATATATCAGCAGCTTTTCATTAATAGCGTATGTTCGCTCGCTGACTACCAATGATTCAGACCTACAGCAGGGTCAGGGTACAATTTCACCTGGAGCAATGCTGCATACCGCTGTATCCACTCTGTGTCTCCAGCTCTGCTCACGATGTCACATCCCTTAGGCTCTTGTTTATCCACAAACTCCAAACCTGGCTTCATGTCTTTTCTGAAATGAAGGATTAAATCAGCAAGCGCTAGTCATTACATGGGCATTCAGCATCTTTTCCCCCTGAAAACAAAAGGCCAGTTCCTGTCGGTGCACACAAGGCTGCCACTTACTGTCCCCTTCAGAATGACAACATCATGTTGTTTCCTGCTTTAACTGACGCCTGGAGCCTCTCAAGCAAATTGGCAATTATTTCCATTTACCTGCCGTCCTGGGCCATTTTACAAAATACTCTTCCAGGTCAGTTGAGACAGACTGTATTTGTCACTCTCCAGGCAAATCTCCAGATACATTATTGTAATTCCAATGGGCCTCTCATGATGTTTTTCTTTCTTTATTTTTCTATCTTTCTTTCTTTCTTTCTTTTGCTTTTTCTCTCTTAATTTTTAAAGTTGGACACGTTTGGCATATTGATTATGTAGGACTACATACCAAACTGATACAGAGAGTAACTAATCCTACAATGAAACAGTGACACTTTTTACTGTATAAGTTCATTCTTATTTAAGTGCACTTGAAAGGAAACAACTGAACAAAAGAACTGTTACAGAAGAGTTTTGACTGAAAGGACAGTAAAGTCAACTCCTGTGAAATTACTGGCCAATTAAGAACAAAAAGTCTTCACTTGTTCTCCCTGCATGGTACCCTGTCTTTATTAGCATATTTAACTTTGCCCAAAAAAATCCTTGGCTGTAATGCAGGCAATTGTCTTTTGTTGTTAAATGATGTGGAGCTTGTTAAAGCGAAAAAAGGGGCCGAGTGGTGAACTTTAAGGCTACATTTAAGGAGAGAAATGCCAAGCAAAGCCAAAGGCAAAGCAGGGCGTCGGCCTCCGCCGGGCAGCCGGACTTGCTTGTAAAATGTAAAGTGAGATCAAATTAATCCTTCAAGTTGTTAGCCAGAATAGGGCGGACTGCCAGGATGAGAGAGGTTCAGCCTCTGCAGCCGTGGGCAGGCCTCTGGGCATGGCTTGTCTGTGACTGGGTTCATCTTTGTGTGTGTGTGTGGGGGGGGGGGGCATGCATATTGTGACTGTGTGTGTATGTGTGCTATGCACCAATGGATATGTGTGTGATATTTTGTGTGCTCTTGTGTGAACATTTACATGTAGTTTCAAGGTCAAAGACATCACTGATTTTAAATATTTGGGTGCCCTTGGTTATATGTTCAGCCACAGTTTCAAATAAAGAATTAAAATGTGTGTGTGCGTGCGTGCGTGTGTTCATGCATGCGTGTGTGTGTGAGAGAAAGAAAGAGAGAGAGAGAGAGAGAGAGAGAGAGAGAGGGAGAGAGGGAGAGAGAGAGAGAGATGTGCAGCCCAAGAAAAAATGAACAAACAAATTTATTTATTAAATAAATAAAATGTCCTAATATTGATAACATCAGCTTTGTGCACTGACTGGATTCAAATCTGTAAGCTATTTAAAGCCATATCCTGAGGCTGGAGAACCATCACTTTCCTTTCCAAATATATATATATATATATATATATATATATATATATATATATATATAGTATTACAGATACTTCCTGTCAGACAGCAGTACAAAAAATCATGGAAAACATCCTAGAATTAATTCACAATAACTGTCTGTGCCCCATAGCTGCAGGAATGCTGCTCCAAAACCCCATTGTGTGACCAGTGTTCACCCTCCATATTATACAGGGTCAAATGGGGCTCCCGTTTATTGGCAAACATGATTACAACTTTTTTTCTTATTGTCCATTTGTATAGGTGTTAATGTTCATGGATTTCAGATGGCATTAATAATTCACCAAGTTACTCCATCTTAAGGATGTCAATGTTGACCAGGCATAAATGATGGCAGCTGCTTATAGTAGCTTGTTGGTGGTTTTTTTTTTTTTTTCCGCTTTTTCAGTTTGTTCATTTTTTGCCACTGATCTCCATACCTGTGAGATTAATGTGGCAAAATTCCCTGAGAAGTAGTAAAAAAAAAAAAAAAAGGGAATACATAATTCAAGAGACTGAAACAACAGGCTTTAAATTACATTACAGAGACACGATCTTGATCTGAGTGAGAAGACTGTCACACCAAAGTAAGATTATGCGCACCCTGTGCCTGTTCTCTTGTTTTCAATTATTAATTAGGTGAGGGCAACAGAGGCAATTTGCGCTTGTGTTCTATCTCTCTAAGGTCAGATCTAAGGCGTTCTCCCAGGGCATAGTTCCTGAGATGTTCTGCACCGTGTGGTATTTATGAGGATACAATGAGTCACACTGACCGCTTCTTCAGGGACCATCGTTTTATTGAGTGATTTTTACGATGCACCGGTGTGCATGGCGTTATCAACTCTGATTTTAAAGCACCACATTAATCCTGGCAGTTGGCTGTATTTTCTCTTGTGTTGTAAAAGGCTTCTTCTTTTGGATCTGTCTCCGCTTCAGCAAAGAAGCAACAAAAGAAGCAGCAAAAAAACCTTCATGTACCATGTTTTACTGCTGCGCAGTTTGATCTGCCCACATCTACTTTGTGCCAAGATGGAAGTAGAACACAAGATCCTAGAACACAAACCTGTGGTATACAGATATATTACTGATTTGCTAACATGACATAACCCAGGAATGAGCATCCAGAAGGACAGACTTATCAGACATAATGCATGCAACTTTTTAATTGTTTCTGACCTCTTGTGGCAGCTCCCCCTTTGAGGTATAGTAGTTGACATTTTACATTTGTGCAAGTTTTAATTTCATGTGGAGCCCAAAGACAATTACACGAATATACGAGTGCAAATTGAATACTTTATAGGTCAATTGTCCCATTAATGATCCCCAGGGAATCTCTTCACAAAATAAGCATCAGATTCAATTTCCTTAATAGCCTCTCTGGGTTTACAGATCCAATGCTGTAATACTTGTTATTATTATTATTATTATTATTATTATTATTATTATTATTATTATTATTATTATTATTATCAGTATTATTATTCATATTATTATTATTATTATTCCCTTACATGGGGGAAGGAGGTGCATTTATTTCAGATACCCCTTCCCTCTAACGTGACAAATGCTTTGTTAACACGTAAAAAAACACACTTGAGATAAAGCTGTCTGAAAGCCCAATCCCATTTACTCACTTGCCCAGTAAGCCATTGTTTCAGTGGACAGAGTAAATCTCATTAATATTCCTTTGTGCAGATGATACAATGGTTTGTAAGGTGCCTGGCCTTTGTTCAATTAGCAATATTCATTTTGGAAAACTGCAGGATGTATGAATATACCTGTACCCAAGTCTTATTTTATCCAGAGTCTGTCCTGTTGAAGGCATTTCTGCTAAGAGTGCACAAGATTGCTAATGTTGTAAAGACGGCAAACACAGAAAGAGTTCTCCCTTTGACAATTTAGCATGGAAAGTAGCCTTCCTTTCAAGGCAAGGTAATGACCTGGAACTCTAACTGTCACAGGTAGTTCCTCTTTAGTAACAATACCTGTCAAGACTAACCTCTCCTAACAAAGCATAGCTTTTCTTCAATATAACAGTGATTAAGCTCTCTTGGAGGTGTGAGGAAGAAAGCACTACTGTTGTGGAAACTGAAGAGAGAACGAATACTTTTATTTGGTTAGAATGGCAAATGCAAAACACTATGTGCGTCTTTTATATTGTTAGTGGCGGAAACAGAGTAATGTGGTCCAATCCAGACATTGGACTGCAGTCAGTACAAGCCTTTTATTTAGCATAAACTGTTTGATTTTGTTGTCTTTAGTTCCTGTGCATCCTGTTTCATTGCAACTTACAAAGTATATTGTACGAATGAATATGAATACAGCTGCAGAAACGGCGACCCTAAAAATTTAGTTTCCCACTCACACAATGCACTCTTTTCATTTACAAATATTGCATGGAACAGGAAACTATGAACATTTAAACATGCTCCATCAGCGACAATATAGTGCCTCATAAAAGTATTCAAACCCTTTTGGTGTCCACGTGTTGATTCAGCTAGAAATAAATAAGAATGCATATTTTTGGTTTGAAAATAAAGTAGAATTTCAGAGTCATTGTATTAATTTTCTAATTATTGCAATGAAATGGAACATCACAGGAGAGCCAGTAGTTTTATCTACTAGGAAGTCATTAAAAATTGAAGCTTGACTGAGCGGATGTTTGTAGAAAACACAATAATAATACTGACATGCTTCCTTGTTCAGTGAAAAACTTCACTTACAATATCGCAGACACAGGAATTTCTGCCATTTCTGATTTTTCTTTTTTTTCACAGTGTCAAGATGATCATGATTGTCACCACTTCAATAGAAATTCTAGCGTTTTCCCAGTATTTTTGAATCACTTGACAGTATCAAATATTTGAGGCTGAATTTAACCGCTGGAAGCTCAATCTAGCACCTATTTACCTTTTACAAATGAACCCCAGTAAGGCCTAACTGGGAAAAATCGCTAACACACCCAAGGTTGGTTGATTTACCAGCTGTGTCATTTCCTGCTTGAATTAAATTGCTCCCACTGGGTACTCCAGCTTTTCCAACATGAAAATATGTATAATATACATAAATAATATACATATTATACATAGGTATAATATACATAAATAATTCATTAACTTCTTAATTTTACTTAATATTTTTAATATTTCAGAGTTGCACTGATGAAACCAAGGGGGCGTCAAACCACTCCAGGTTCTGACTATGGACCTCACCACCCACCAGCAGCATCACTGAATAATAGTCAATGCCAGTAACGGCTTCTGGGTGAGTGATTCTGGGGTTCTTTTCAAAATGTAACCACAGGGCCTCCATGTCCTGCCAGGCTTTTTCTCGCTCATGATTTTAAACACAGTAGCCCTACCAAGTCAATGCCCATGCATCTCTCATTAGTCTCATATGAACTGGTAGGTGAAAAAGAGAGGACGATTATTCTGGTAGGTCTGTTGAGCTGTGATACTCAAGTGCTTTCACAAAATGTGTGTCATGCCAGTTCAAAGAATATTGAATTGAGTCGAACTGATCTTACAGAGAGATAAGATTGTGGTACTGTGCTGACTGTGCTGGACTAATCGACCAGAATACAGACAAAGTGAGCGAGACTATTTATCTTTGATTATCCGGATTATAAATTAAATAGACACAATCAACTTTAATACTAATTTCCAACAAGAAGTATGCTTCGGTAGAACAGGATGCTTCTCTTCTAATAACCCATGTCATGTACACATATCAACAAAGGAAGCCAGCTGTACTTGATTTATTTAGCAGAATCAAACATGGTAAGCCTCTTCCCTCTTGCAGGAGAGATAACCTATGCTGCCTAAACTGGGAGTTGGAGGAGATAGCATTCATCAATGTACACAACAAAAACAGAGAGAGAGAGAGAGAGCTTCAATCCAAGTTGTGCTTTGACCAAGGAAGCTGAAATGCTATTTGAACAGAGAAAAGAGAAGAGTGCCCCTCCAGATGGATCAAAGTCAGAATCTGAACCATCTGTCCCACACCTAGACATTATTGCCAAAAATGATTTCACCCAACTTGAATTCAAACTCTGCTTTTAATACCATATTTGGGAACAGCCAATGAAAAACACTCTTATTCAGTATCATGTGAAAGATACAATCAGACAATGAAAACTTTAAAGAAATACTCAAAAACATTAATAACACTTACAAATCAAATAATATTAAATATCAACCACAGAAACCAGGAGAGCTGAAGAGCTATTGTATTTGTTAGGCTCTTATATTTTTAACTGAAAATATAATATCCTTGGGTGTACACTTTTAAAATTTTCTTTTAGATGTATGTTCACTGTACACAGTTTATAACTGGACAATTTAAGTAAAAGGTTTAACCAGAACCCAGCATACATGTCACATAGCCTTTCAGGATTTCTTATTTATATAGATTAATTTAAAAACATTGATCCATGTTTCTTTCCCAGTATATTGTGTGTGTATGTGTGTTTGTATATGTGTGTGCGTGCACCTACGGGTGTGCATGTGTGTGTGCCTTTGTATGTGCATATATGTACAGCATATGTGTGTTGTGTGTGTGTGTGTGTGTGTGTGTGTGCATTTTAAACTGCACTTGTGCACATTTCTATTTATTCTATTGTATTTTTTTTTTTTTCCTTTTTCAGCTTTAAGCAATTATAATAAAGGTATGTCTTATCTTTAAATTGTCATCCAGGCAAATAAATTCCTGACACAGTACAATGTCTAATTATCAAATCACAAATGCGGGATAAAATATGCAAAGAAACATTAGGAATATCTCCCTGAGGCATTCCCAGTTTCTTGAAAAATAGGCAAGGTGGTGCACTGCATAAATTCCACTGGCTCCACACAATTATGGCAAAATTGAGACAAACAATAAGAAGCCATCTGTGGTGATGCCCTGAGTCAGGTCTCCAGCGCAACTTCTCAGGTCATACAGAGGTCACCTGCAGCCTGTATAGTGTCTTCTTTCGATAAACCAAAACAAAGATATAAATATAGTTTACCCTATGGTGAAATACAGATTGATCGAGAAAGTAGTTCACCAAATATTTTAAGGAAATATTTTTATTTTTACATTCAGTCTAACCTGATGAACTTACAAGGTTTATGTCCTTGACAAAAAAATATTTACTTTCAGTCCAGATAAAACAAAGTACAAGTAGCCAGCAAAAAAAAGACTAGTCCTGTTTCTTTGTTCAGTTTTACTGAGGGAAGTGAAGAGTCTGGTAACCTATATCCTATCAAGAACCTGCCAAAAATTGATGAACAAACATCTCAGGGCAGTCTAGCAAACGTCATGCTGTATGGAAAAGGATTGGACCAAGGGATGACTAGAGGTTGTTTGAAATGGAAGCCCTGGCTTCTCCTTCACAGATGTCCATTACTGCTCATCAGACTTGGGTTTCTCTGGGATAGGAACCTCATGAGAACTCCCATCACAAGTGCAATTATCTTCTTTTCTATGGCAGGCTATTATTTCTTTTCGCTATGTGCTTGTCTAATAACTGACTCAGTTTCTGGGATTTCATTTATTTCATCATGTTTCACAAGCTGAATACCATTTCATAGGTTTTAAATGTCCTGACACCTACACCCAATACTTCTAAATTGTAGAGGTAAATACATGCTGAATACACCTTCTGAATACAGAAAAAGGTATAAAGACCTTTTTTAATAACTAAAAGGAATTTTTCTATCCAAAAAGCAGCTTGTTATTTGAAGTTACTGTTCTCCCATACTTCAAAGATTAAGTTAAAAGCATTTTAAATGCCCTGAGATAAATTGACTACAGAATGGGTAGATTGCGGAAATGACAATGCATAATTACAAAAGAAATTCAAACGTCAGAAAAGGTATTTACATGTTTTTCCTGTTTGTGCAACATTTACCTCCAACTGCAAGTTCCCAAATGGAATCAATTGTTTGGTGGTAAAACAATGCTCCAAAACCTTTTTGTACTATGCTATTATGCTATGTTTCGACAACAATATGGTTAAATAAAACTTCTTAAAAGATTTGTATGCACTGTACTATATGACTGTCAACCATTGAATTAAGTTGTGAAAAGGTCCAGCTTCAATGAATTGAATGCAGTCGATTGAAAGGTAACCTTTGTCGTACTCCAAAAGAAAGAATGTGCCAAGGCCGAACAATAAAGGTAAAAGCAAAGCACAGAAATTGTAGGTAAGTCTACACTTTTCCGTTTAGCTCTTTGTGTTTCCATAGAAGCCCTTTTAAGCCCTGTTCTGATCCCACTGGAAGAGCTGCATTAGTGGTAAGCCATTACACAGGAGTAGATCATCCAACACATAGCATCCTTTATTGACGTAACTCACAATTAACTTTCACATCACATTGAAGCTCTCAGACCACAATGAATATTCTTTGTGAGTCTTTGTGCATTGTGAGTTTTAAAAATGTCAAATTCTGTACAAAGTTTAATACAAAGTCAGATAAACAAGTCTATTTAACTGCAGAATCAGACCACCATATTTGTAGTGATAATAAACATTGATGATTGGATTATAACCCTGAATACTTCTTCTACTATAATACTACTTCTTAAAATTTCTCTGTTTGACATTGTGCTGATACTTTCAAACGGTCCTGAATCAGTTGAGTTGTAACAGTCACACAGTAATTGGTAAAATGGATAACAATAGAGCAATGTTGTGTGATATACACTCAAAAATCTTTGACTTACTTAAATAAATAGGACGTTTTTGAGTAGTTAACTTAAAATTGGTGCCTTGACTAAATAAATAAGGAAACTGTTTATTCACTATTTGAGTTAGTTAACTTGATTTGTTTAAGTGAACTGTTTACTACCCAATCCCTCAATATTCTACAACATCATTGCAGCAGTTAAATGTGATTCAGACCAGAATTGGTCAACTGAGAATCTGCAACCACATGAGAATTGTTGGATACAAATGTAAAATTGTGGAATACAAAGCTAAATCAAGAGAAAAATGTGTCTTTGTCCCAGATATTCTGGAGCTCACTGTATATTATGTATATCAAGTTAGTTTTGCTAAAATAAATCAATGTAAACCCCCGAAAGACATTGATAAATGTAAACCAAAAAAGTTGCATTTCTAGGGGCATATATCATGAAATGTACACATGCCAATGCTTTGCAGTGGCTGTAGCCTAGCTATTTCTCTGCTCCATTTAATGAGGGCAGATTAAAGGGGAATTACACTTTATAACACTTCTGCTTCTCATGACTGATATCGTCCTTCTAATTAATGTGCCGCCCTTCATTTTTTGATTAGTTATTTCATTTTAACTGTCTAATGTTAGAAACAAAGACATAATTTTTTTTTTTTTTTTTTTTTTTAAGCGCAAGTCCACATAGTAGTACAGTTTCCGGTTTTTTCTTCTTCTTCGTTTTCGTTTCCCGGCAAAATTGAGAAGAAGCGAAGCAAAACATTCCGTTAACTTAGGGTTTAAATCGAACAAACTAATGTCTGCTAGCTTTTGTTTGATGCAATATCAGTGTAATAATGAGGTGCATTGTACCTGGTTGTTATAATGCCCCCGTTAAACTTGCCTTGAAAGCACATTTTCATAGTTTTCCACGCAATGTAACTTCGTGCCAGACATGGCTGGATTTAATCAGACACCCCAACATAATAGCCGAAGAAGTTCGCAAACGAGGACTTAGGGTATGCAGCGACTACTTTGAAGGCACCGACTACCAAGGCAACCATCTGAAACTTGGAGCTGTACTCACCGTTTTCCCATCGTTGGTCGAACCACTTGAGGTAGGTACTATGCGGGCTGGCCAACGCTATCGCGTCTGTCTGTGATACATAGGATGTCTACCACCAGTTGCCATTTGTCCTGGGAATAGCCTGTGGTTCCTCAATCTCGGCCCGCTCCTGACTCGCTCTCGCTCTCGCACGATCAACTTGCAAATTAGCCAGCTCTTCTTCCGTGTATTCCGGCTCGAATCGATAGGACACAACAATCCCTTGATCAAAAACAAAATCTCCTTCATCCTCAGACATTTTCAGTTACAACACTATTTGTACGATCAACCTAATGTTATTGTCTGCAGGTACGCCCACATCAGAAGTCGCACAATGATATGCATCCTCGAGTTTGACACTAAACTGCCTGTGTCTACTTCCTGCATTTGTAAAGGAAAACAAGAAAACAGCGTAAAATATTAATATCATGAAGTAACTAATCGAAAAATGAAGAGCGACACATTCATTAGAAGGACAATATCAGTCGTGAGAAGCAGAAGTGAATAGAGCAAATTCTGCTCAATTCGGCAATTTGTTAAGCAATTCAATTATTTTTATTTGCATTGCAACTTTTTATTCAATGTTTAAAGTATACTTATTAATTAAAAATTATTTTTCTAAATTGAATTCATTGTCTAATCCCCCTAACATTGTGAAGAACTAAGCAGCCATTTCTGTGGTAGTCCTCTTTAGCTACATGCTCGGTAAAGAAGGATTATTAGATAATTAGACAGGCTAGCTGATATCTGGTTACCTAGCATTGCTGCCACAATGCTAAGTCAGGCTGTGGTAGCCTCAAACTGCAATTTACAATTCAGTGACTATGGAGTGGTTCATCTTCTGAGTCGTCCTCCCATTCAGGGTCTGACTCCAGCTCGTACATGTATGGCCATGGGCCATAGTTCAGTTGAAATTGGCTAGCCAGCATTGCAGTGGGAAAGACATCGGCATGTTTACATTGTGAGCATCTGCGCGGGCTGCTCTGCCATCAGTTGCCCATAGCCAATCAGGTAAGTCTCTCAGCTATGAAGTAGTGAGTTCATGAATATTAATATATGTGACTTAAATGGCCTATTCTCTATGAGCAGTGAGAGAAGGGATGGGAAGGTTCAAATAACCTTCACACTTTTTATCTAAAAATTAAATTAAAATAAAATAAAAATAAAAAATAAAAAATAAAAAACTTCAACTACAAACAATTTACCAAAATTGATTAAGTCACATATGGTCTACACTTTGAAGGCAACAACAGCCTCAAGAGAATTTGAGTGAGAAATGGCACATGATAATATGATTACATACTCTTACACCCTAAAATTAATCCCCATCTTAGCATTAGACCAGTGGTTCTCTCACCATAACACCTAATACTTTCTGGTTTACCCTCCCCAAAGGTCAGGTGAGAACAGTGTGACCCAGGAATAGGTGTTTTCATGCTCAGGAAAATGTCAGAAGATCTGGGGGAAAATACAGGAGAAGGAACCAACTCAAAACATTCAAGCTTTAAAGGCCTAAAAAGAATAGCACCACATAAATCCACCTTGACGATGCCATGTGCTTCCACAGAAATAATACACAAAGATCTTCAGGAAATTTCCAATTAAATATGAAAACTGGATGCCATGATTTCATATAGTTCAGCTGAGTTGGCTTTTTTTTTCTTCATTTTTCCATATTAGAATATTTGCACATTTGTTTTTGTGTGCCTTTTAAAATGCCAGTGTTCCAAATATTAAAGGATGGATTGATTAACTGGGTAATTGATAATCTTGGTTGGATGGATAACCTGGTTTCAATAACTGTAGAAATTTATTCAAGATTGAAATTTGTGAGGTTCTGCAGATTTTTTGTAACATTCATTGGTTTGTTTAGCAAATGTGCTGTCTTGATTTAGTTTTCATTGAATGGCTTTAGCAAGTTTCAAATCAGTGTGTTTTCCTTCACTGATTTCACCTTCCTCTATATACAGAAGGAGCACCGACCATCCACTGAGTAAAAGGCCCCTTGTGATGAGTTAAAATCAATCAATCAGACAAGTGTGCAGTGAATGTGAAGAGAGAAGTGCCATCACCATTGAACTGGCCTGTTTATGCCGACATTCATAAACAAACTAGAATTAAAGGGAAGTCTCAATTGGGTAATTGCCCGACCTATTTCATTTTCAGCGCACTTATTGCTGTGCCATTATAGAATCTTTATTCAGTGGTCCACAAAGAATAAAGGAGAACCAAGATATTATGGGCAAGAAGCGTGAATTGGAATGGCATTGCAGTAAAAGCTATTAGATATCAGCTCCTCCACAAAAGATGATAAAACCTGATATTATAAAATTCATTTTAAATAGACTGAAATGAAAATGACATTGGCAGTATGATACAAAACGGTCATATCCTAAGAAATAAATAACAGGGACCCAGGTGGTTACAGCTTTTAAAACAAGGGGAGCTGATTTTGGGCTCAAATTAGCTTATCTCATTTGATGTGACATTGGCATTGTGTGATGGTTTAGCATGAGACCCAAACCAGGAAAAATCATCAGCTGATTTATATATTATACTGTGCCCTTCTGGAATTGTTGGCATCCTTGGTCTTTTCTCCACTATTGTATGTTATTCTGGATAAGTCTGCCAAGTGATTTTAATGCAATGTATGTAATGATAAAGATAAACAAAAAAAGCTGAGAAAAATGCCATTGTTGTTTATCAGCTTGATCTTGCATTCAGTATGAAAGAAGCCTAACCTTTAATTGAGGTAAAATTTTGTAAAGCAATGGCCTCAGATCTCTTGCTATACGTATGTCTTTCCATCAAACATTATAGTAGAAGTGCAGTTTTACTGGCAAAGGGAGGGTATACAAAGGACTAAATGCAGGGTGCCAATAATTGTGCCACACATCTCTTTCAGTAAAAAAATCCTTGTGTTAATTTTTTTTTAAAAATTGTCTTAAGCAATGATATTGCAATAATATTGTATAATACTTCTCATTTTTCTGAGCTTTTACGAGCAACATTTGATAAACAATAAAGTAGATTTAATCTAGCATTTATTGCTCATGCTAATTGAGAGTGCCAGTAATTCCACAGAGCACAGTGCACAGTGTGTGTGTGTGTGTGTGTGCGTGCGTGCACGCATGAATGTGTCTGTGTGTAACAAATTCATTAGATTTTATGTCTGGCAGTGATGACAGATTTGAAATGTGTGGAGTATGCAGCATCTGACATATTTAAAAGAGCCCAGACACAAAGAAGCTTTTAAGGAGAGTGTGACAGAGTTCTAGCCCATGGTGTGCTGACAGGAGAATGATATTAGCCAGTAAATGATTTTGAAAGGGACATAGGGTTATGGAAATGTGCAACTGACTGAGTAAGCCGTGACTGTCTGACTGTGGAGTGTGGGAGGAGGGTGCTCTTTAATTAACAATACAATTTCATGACCAGCAGCGTGACACACATTTAAATGATGATCATGTTGTTAAAATGTATTCATTTTTAAAGGAATATTGAGTCTGTTACAGCAGAAAAATACCAAGTATGATTTTTCTAAAAATTAAGTTGGTATGTTTGCTAACCTGGCCCATATTCAGATTGTTTGTATTAAATATGGCCCATTTTAATTATGTTCAGATTGCCTTTGTTTAATATGGTCTGGTCATGCATCATGATTTTTTTCTTGCATACATCTTGGGGTGATATCATTTCAGCATGCACTGGCACTTGACATTCATTTGAGGTAGAACTGCAGGGACTGCAGTAATGATCAAGGTCAAACAACAGATGTCTAGCCCGTTACAGGTGTTGTACCGCCAAAAACCTCCATACCTTTCATTTTCCTACAGTTATCCATTCCACAAATGGTCACAATGGAAGCTATTTCTCCCTCGGGGTCTTTTGAAAAAGGTGAAAAAAGAAAAGACAAGGGACCAATAATGCTATAGTGTAACCCGCACCTATTCAGAATAGTAAAGAAGAGGATTTGTCTTCATTAACAGACAAATGGCCTTTTTAATTAAACTCAACATTGATGTATCACAAACTCTGCCTCTCATTAAAATAGTCTTTACATGGAAAGAAAGATGAATTACTTGCACTAACATCAATATGGACATGCCACCTCTCCTTTCTATCTTTTTCTTTATGTCTTCTGTGATCTCTCAGAGCCCGGGGTGGGGGGGGGGGGGGTGTATGTGTGTGCGTGTCTGTACAACATCCAAAGACAGATAAGGTAGTTCGATAAGCAAATGGTAGTGTTATAAGTATGCTCTTGCACATTTTTGAAGGGAACCAAAAGCTTATGTAGGTGTTGATAACACAAAAAACACAACACATACAAACAATCATTCAGCGCCAATTTCCTTTGCAGCCTACCTGGTTACAGCACAGACACATTGCCTTAGCAAGTGATATTTTTATTGTCATTGTTTCTATATAAATTTTAAAAAGAACTTTTGTTATTATTATTATTATTATTATTATTATTGTTGTTGTTATTGTTATTGTTATTGTTATTGTTATTATTATTATTATTATTATTATTATTATTATTATTATATGCAGAAAGTCCAGAAAATTTAACTAAATGTTGCAATGCATTTTTATCCATTTTTTTTTTTGGGGGGGGGGGGGGGGGGGGACTTCATAAGAAATGCACTGAATTTCTCCATTTCCCCATTTTCATTCCCTTAAGAATACTTAGGAATACTACCCTTGTTTTTGTTAGAAAGGGAGTGCAGCCAAACTATGACTGCAATACAACTGAATGGGTTTTCCCTGCAGCCTTTGCTTCAATCGCTGACCTGTGATTGGATCACATCAGCTTGGTTGTGTTTCAGTCACAGTTGTTCCAGGAAATCCCATAGACACACTGAGCATGAAATCATATTATTTTTCAGAAGGCCCCTTGTGATACACAGTGTGGCAGTTTATAGGGGTAATTTTACATTAGAACTCTGGTCAGAGTAAACCTGGTGCCTTAATGACTTGGCTCCCGAGTGCACTGTTATACATTATGACTTGGCTGTCAGATTAAACTTTGCCTGGCTTACTATCCCAGAATTTTATCACAGCTATGTATAATATCCCAGTGATATCTATTGTTTGTTACAATATTAAGATACCTGATATGCAACTTTCTTTTAACTAGGAAAAGAATTATGCAAGCAAGCAGTGATGAAATTCTTAGCTAAAACAATTATGAAAAATCAATTAAAACTTATTGTATTGTTGACACCATTATGGGTATTGATTGTTCTTGTTCTTCAACTAATTTAATAGTACTATAAAGCTACTTTATGAACAGGGTTGAAAACAAATGAAAACTAATTAGGTAGAAATAATCAATACAACAGTCATAATATGACTCTAGGGGGAAGGTGTTTTTTGGCAAATTATGCAATAGACAAATGATATCAGTCTCTTTATAGTCCTGAATTGGCCATTAAGGACACATTGGGTTTGAATGTTGTACAATTTACCCCTTTAATGCTGATAATGGAAAGAAGAAGGCTTGTCCTCATGAGAAATTAAGGCTAATTAACTAAAAACATTAATTTATTCATGGGTCAGCTGTCTTTGCTCAGAAAAGTGTTTTTCTTTGAATTCATCAATCTGGGCATTTATTTGTTCTGTTTAGCCCCCTCCCCCTCCCCCTCCCCCTCCCCCCGCCCCCCAGTCTTCTTGGAATGGAACATTTACTGAGACATTTTGTTTGCAAGAGCAGCACAGATAGGACAGATTATAATTTGACTTTGACAGATAAAATAGAACGTAAATACGGGCAATGAATTAAAGACTCTCAGAGGGTAGCTGGGCCCATTAAAATGATAGATTGAGCAGCGTCATGGTTTATGCAGAGGGAGACTTTGCACGCACAAAGCAGTCTAATTGTATTCATGCCTCAGACAGGTCCACAAATGTTGCGTTTTGGCTCTCAGGCGAGTTGTCGGCTTGCCGCTTGACAGCAGCTGACAGGCTTTGAAGGAATAGAAAGGAAAATATACATTTCGATGAATGAAAAAGCAAGTGTCCAAATCAACTGTCGGCTTGACAGGCCTGCCATGCATCATTTCAAAGCCAGGGAAAGCAAGCAATGGGCATGCTCCTCTTCATCCAACAGTCCTTTTGTTGATCCCTCCTTTCATCTCATCATATCTTGTTTAAAATGTTTGGCAATCAGTTCACAGTTTGAGTTGTCCAGATTCAATCAACTGCCAGCGCATTTGCTAGTCAAATGCACATCAGAGGCTGTTTGAATACACTCTGCCTCAGATACTCTGTTGTAGGGTCATGTTTGCGGATATAATAACTAATTTGATATTATAAATTTATTTCAAAATGTTGAATATGGACCTATATGAATATATAGGGACTATGGGTGTCCAATATTGCCACTATTTGTATCTGTAGCTGCATTTATTCAACTGATAAGTGTATTTGTATTCATATTTGTATTTGGATACAAACCAGAAGTAAGCATGGTTTAAACCAGAAGTAACACAAAAGTAAGGGCTACATATTTTTTGCTTTATATCCACAGAACAGTTCTGTCTTTATATTCACTGTGATTGATATTCATCATATACTAAGATATTAAATACTGTACAACTTCTTGCAACAAATTATGGCAATTATATATAGCTTGCTTGTCTGCTAACGGGGAGTGACTTTTACAGTTATGTCCCAAGTAGGCTATTACTGAATAGTGCACATACAGTACATGAAGGATATTTAATATTTCAAAAATAGTATTGTATCTCTATCTTCATGGTACTCTTAGCAGGTTTGTTTAGATTTTGGTGATGAAGTAGAGAGGCGTGTGAACGCTACATGCGCTATCCTACACTGTCTCTGGGTCACCTACAGGCCATTTAGGTGACAGCTAGCAGAGGAGGGGCTGCTTGAAACCTTCATGCTGACTTGCTAACTCCCCCATCGATAAAGAAATGCATGACTTCTGTTGTTGGACAAATGTTTGAATAACAATCTGCTTGCATTAACTTGATCTTGTTAATCAGGCTAAAGCTTAAATGACAGGAGTTATATACAGTATAACAACCATTTGGGCTATAACAACATGTGCAAAGGGGCTCCAGCCAAAACTGCATTATTGAAACCATTTTAACAATATCCCATTGCATGTTTTTTTTTTTTGGGGGGGGGGGGGGGTTGCCAGACCCTGAGGGCGGGCCAAGAACGGTGAATGGTCTCTTACTCGGGGACTTGCTGAGTTGCTGACTCCCCATTTTTGAAATGTGTGTGAGAGTCAGTGTCAGTGGTGCGCAGTCAATGGTGGTATTAATCTTAAATGACTAGCAACAGCAGGTGAGTACAATAACTTTGAAGGCTAGTTACAAGTGGCTAACATTTAATGGTGTGCTGAATGCTTACTGATGGCAAACTAGCTCCTTAGCTAACGCCCATTTAATAGTGAACCTAGCTTAGTTGAAGCCAGAGACATTGTTTCGGTATGGCAAGGTTTTGCGCTCACCATACTTGGGATCCATAGACTTTTTTATTATTTATTTAAAATAATGAATAAAAAGTGATATAACTCTTTTACTTGAAATAAAAAGAAGTATCATCTGAAACTTATGTGAAAAGAGGGGATGCATTTTACAATATTTTGAGTTACTAATGCTGGTTGCATTAATAATGATAATGATTAAAGACGGTTTTTGTCATCAGTTCCTCAGTTTTTAGAAATATTTTTAGATGTGCAACATTAACATATTCCTAATCATGAAACAGTGGTGTGTAATGTGACTTCAAAGGTGAATGTATATGCATGCTAATTAATTCTATTAATTTATAGCACTGCATTTGTTACTCATGTCATGAAACTGGTGAATTTTCTAGGATGGATATAATAAAGACTGACTCATGTCATGACGTCTAGCACCAAAAAAAGTGGAGAGTTCTATATCAATATAGTGGAGAAATCCATTACCATTGTTTGAAATATCATCACAGCAAATCAAAGGTTTTCAAAGAAAGTAACACTGGTTAGCATTCCTGGAGTTTCTTTAAATACATTTTTGAAGGCTGAATTCTGTGGTTTACATGAAAAGGTGTATCATGGCTGAAATTGTACCAGTATAAGACTATTGTCCACCCTTAATGAGCTCTTTAGGCTATTTTTCATTTGTGCTGTTGTATTGCTTGCAGTAACCAGTAATCAGGTTATGTTACTGTCATCCTTTTAAACTGCATTCCCTTTAACTAATATAACTGCTTTAACTGCTGCATGATTTCCCATTTCTTAATATCCATAGACCAGAGTCAGAGACAATGTGTTGCCACATTTGGTTTTGCCTTGTAACATATCCAATTGTGTTATTTTGTGTATCTGATCAGAATGGAAATTAAGTAATTCATAAAAAAGGGTTTAACTATTCGTAATTTAACTAGCACTGCTATTCATTCACTTGTGAGTTTTCCCAATGAATTTGCCAGGAATTGTTTTGTTTTTTTGTTTTTTGGGGCGGGGGGGGGGGGGAATTCAAAATTGAACCAATAAAAACTTTGGACAGCTGCGTCTGTGCATTGACTTGTCATTTCTTTCTCAGCATCATGTCATTCCATATATGGTACATAAAGTATCTGACAGTGTTCCATCATTACAATGGTGGGTTTTGGGGCAGTACATTTCAGATAACTTCAAAGTCGCCTGTACAGTGATGCTATGCCTCCAGATATTGTACAGTATGTGTGTGTATTATTCTTCAAATTTCTATTTCTTATTTTCCATTGGAAATTTCCATTGGAATTTCCTATAGGACATAAATACTGAGACTGCAACACTCAAAGAAAATGTACCACCAAATTAAAAACAGATATTTATGTTTATAATTGTGAATAAACACAATTACTTTTGTCTGTTTGTTGCCTCTGGACACATAATTTTGCTATACACACTGCTTTGGAATTTCTTAAATTTCATTTCCTTGCACACTTCAGAGCATTTATACGCATGTTGTATGTTTGTCTGATTTTTTTTAAATTATATATATATATATATATATATATATACATATATATATATATATATATATATATATGGACCTGTGAACTGCCGCAGTACTTAATGCACATCTTTGCATTTTACCGTAGGTATCTCTGTTGTTGAAAAAAATCTCAATTGCCTGACCCTTCTTGTGACTAATTCAGCCATTTCGCAGCCTCGTGACACTCAGAAATTGCAGATGTGCAAACAACAGGTACAAATAAAGAAATAATCTTTATTTCATGTTGAATAGAGTCACAAAATAGCACAATTCCTTATTTTGAAATTTCACAATTAACAGTTCATGATGAACACTCCTCTGACTACAATGACAAAGTATATCAACAAAAGGAATTGCAGTCATTGTTGAGCATTACATATTGACTAAATCTATTTATGTATTGATTAAATCACAAAAGAAGACAATGCAATTAGAGGTATTTATTTAAGGGAACTACAGGCTCTCTTTATTCTTTTTTTTTAAGCCAGACCTTTTACTCTGCTGAACAATGGCTATTTCAATGTGAATTCATGCCCAATTGCTTCCTTGATTGTCCACAAGACTTTTCAATGGCCAATTTCAAAGGGCTTAGACTTCAAAGGCTGCATATCACAAAAATAGAGGAGAAAAAGCAAATTCCCTAGAGAAAAGACAAAAACAAATTGATCAGTTCCACATCCAGTAAGTTACGAATGAAAAAAACAGCATTCAAGAACCTGCCCTGGTCATATTTCAGATTTCCCAATACTACTGCCAGGTTTATCAAGTGCACAAGGTTTATATTGACTTAATCAGGCTAGCAAATGTTGCCAGTAATGCATTATGATATATATGTCAAATGCGTTAATACTTCCAGAAAACCAAATGGTATTGAGTGCATCTCTAATTTATTTAGGCTTTTCTTATATATTTCTTTTTCTTCTTCTTATATTTATAGTCATTGTTTCTACAGTGTATAAATCTTGACTAGAGATTTATGCACTGTAACGTCAGTACAGGTAAATTGATCCCTCTGATCTCCTTCATCTGTGACTGCATCTATCATCTCTTCAGCTTGGATTTTGGGTCACAGGCAGGAGTATGTTGGGGTCCATCTGCTGTGCAGTCTGGACTCCAGATGTTTGCGCATAATACCCCTCTCTCACTTTGATTTCTCTTCTTCACCTTCCTTCCTTCTTACTTTGATTCTTAATCCATTCCCTTATCGTCTGTTGTTATCTGCCCACTGTCAGTAGCATCCCAAGCATCAGCCCAGACGTTTTTTTTTATTTTAATTTATTTTTATTCTGCCTGGTCATCCGAATTCAGCAACTCTACAGACTTCAGAAATATCTGCGCTCTTTTTCTCTTACTCCAGCAGTGTCATAAACAGGAGGACTGCCTGGGGATGAAGCAATTTACCTGCATTTTAAACATGAGTTGGAGCCATGTTGGCTCTGGAACCTGTCTTGAGCCAAGATTCCTTTCCCATGCAAGCTGAAGCCTTAAACTAGAAAAGGATTTATACAGTGAATGTATTACCCTGTAACAGCCAGCTGGAGAGAACTCCACTAAGGGATCCATTTGATAGCATCGTTCTTGTTGTGTCCTAGAGCTATAAATGTAAAAGTGAATCTCCATGACGTACACCAGGCTATTTGGTCCATAATGGGGTGTGTAAAAATCCCCTGGGAAAATAATCGTGCCTCCACAATGCCAGTGTTTCTTGATGCTGAACACCTTAAAGGTAATTCAATCTTAATCTTCTGTGACGGTCTTTAAACACAAACATTATACATTTATGGTCTCTGCCATCTTAGTGCTGGGAATTCAGCAATTTTTCCTCCCATTTACAAGCTTGTCATTTTTATTTTATTTCAGGAGCTAGTTTTACATTTCTGTTTTTACATGTTCACTATGCATTAAAAGCAGAATTTACATTCAGGGATTGCATCTTTTCTTTATGGCTGTCAGGCACTGTAACCAAGCTGTTGAATCATTGTATCTCAAGCAAATATAATGTAACCTAGATGAGGAAACTTGACATTTATTTAGTATATATTTAACCACTTTTTTTGATGATGACGCAGGAACATTATCACAATTAATTGTCCTTGACCTCTAAATGAAACTCTAAATGAACAAGGTGTTCCTCCTTTACAACATATATTGTCATCTACTCGCTTAGTCTTCCTACACATGTTGTGCGTGGGTGGTGTGTTATACAATGTAACAGTGCCATCTGCAGGATACATTGGTTATTATCAGAATCCACCGAAAACGAGAAAAGGGAAGGTCCGTGAAGTTTAAAAGACGGCAATTGTGATATTATAATAATATCATTGAGTATAATGGGCATAAGCTCATAAAACATCATATGTAAAATCATAAAATCAGGCATGTATTTTATACAGGAGTCTTTCTCCTGTCTAATTTGCAGAAATAACTTTTAAAATACAATTTATTTAATTTGGGCTGTTTTGTAACAGGTTTGTTGTTATCATTCTGTGATGTGTATTGAATGAATGATACTATTTTCACTTTGTATGCCGCTCTGGGTGGGATAATTTGTTATTTCTATACTCAAAATATGAAAAAGAATACAAAGATGTCTCACACATAAAATTGGCATCATTACATTTATTTAGCAGATGCTTTCATCCAAAGCAATGTACAATAAAATCATAAAATACAATATGTGCCATGGGTTCAAATGCAGATGCGTCAGCCAGACACTACCCTTGTAAGGGAATGTTAATCCATGCACAGTTAGTTGATAATAATTGGAAAACACTTTCTTAGTCATTGTTACAGAATGTGAATGCTTGATTGTATTCAGATCTGGTGACTGTTGGGTGACTACTGACGTTCCATGAACTTTCATATTGAAAGGCGCCCTTCTCTGCAGGGAAAATGCTCAACATGGGGCTAGTTTCGCTACATAATGACAATAATGATAATAACTGACAATAATCTTGCCGTCTAAGGGCATGCATACTCAAACCATGCCAGGAACATGCATCGCGTGCCATTATGGAACTACCTGATCTCTCCACTGTTATAGCACTGCTGCACTTCCATTTTATGTTCATTATCAATACTGACCTCAGTCTAATATGCATTTCTGTCTCATGTAAAGTCAATGGCACAAAAAACAACAAAGAATGCATTTAAACTCATGTGATTACTGTACATTCATTGGCATAATTGTTATCCCAATATGGATATAATTTGAGATTCCTTCAGGTTTAAATCTTAAATATATCATAATCTAGTCAGATGTTTGGTCTGCATGTTTTTGTTTGTTTTTTGTTCAGATCATACTTTGTTAGGCAAGCATTATTCAGTTGATTGTGATTTTCAAAGTGCAATGCCTTGCACTGGTCAGATGTGCTCATTCTCAATGTGTGACATAAAACATTTTTTGAGTGGCCAGGTTTAGGTTTCTTCATTAGTGTTGTGTGTGGTAGGCTTTGGGTACTTGGTATTGTCTCTGGTTCAGGGTTGATTTGAAAGGAATACTGGTGTACTGAATAGCTGACTGAATGCAGACTTTCATACAAGTGTGTGGACAAATGTTTTGTAATGTGCTGCCATATATCAGCCTGATTTGTATCAGAGCCTATCAGAATTTCTTTTTTTTGCCTCTCATGTTTAATGTTTAAATGTTCTGTGGAATGAGAGGCAGTTATTATATATAAATTGGTCGCAATTGATATTCCCAATAGGACAATAGTCACCTATCAGTGATGAAAGAGATGAATTTGTTCTTTTTTTATGCTCAGAAATAGTTTTTAGGTTGAAGACTCTGGTACATTTAATCAGGCCATACAGAATTACTTTAAGGTTTTTAATAGAACAATACATTATTCTTATTTGGTAATTAAATAAATTCATTAACAATTAATTAATTAATTAATCCACTAAGTATTAATTAATTATTTTTGTCCAGAAACCAACATTGCAGCTACTGAGTCGCCAGTCAGCTGTAACAGAAATGATCGGGTAGTCAGATTTAAAAAACCTTGGGAGGGCAAGGATTTGCCCATGAGGATGGAACTCATCTTTCTATATGTGCCACGTTAACATCAAGATGAGGTAAAGGCTTTGGTTTAATGGCTTATCCAAAGACAGCACTTCTAATCTATAGTACAATGCTTTGCGCACCGCAGTAGTGCATTACGTTTCACAATCATTGCAGGAATGGTCTCAGCTATCCCGCATGAATGGGTGACACAGCTGAAGGCTTTACATACCATATAGAGGACCTTTTTAAGAAAACTGGATTTATCCCTCCCAGGTTGAGAACATACAACCGCCTGTTATCCATTTGTCCCCCAAAATGCTGCCAGATATTAATTTCAGTTGACCCCATGTTGCATGCTTGTGTGTTTTCAGTGCTTGATCATGTGTTGATTAATGTGTTGTGGGATTCACTGCTTCAATAAATTATGAGATTTTGGAAAAACCCATGTGTGTGTTTTTTTTTTTCTAAACAAACTTATGCTTATTTGAAACTGGTCTAGTCCTCCATCGAGGGCTCATGTTGAATGCATCTTATGTTTGGGATTTTGCATATTGTTGCAGAAACAGTGCCAGATGTACCTTTGAATATAACCTGATTTTGTTTGTATTGGGATGAATGTTCCATTGACTCCAAATACAAAAGCAAAACATAGATTCCTTAGATAACAAAGAAAAAAACTTGAATGCATTGATATGAAGTGTTGTTACAGTTTTTCACAGATTTTATAAATGTATGCTTATCATGGGGGCAGGATGGAAACAGATTATATATACCAAGAAGTGATGCATAAACAATGAATTATAGCAGTATTTTTTTAAGCAGTAAGCTTTTCTTTCTTCCCCTTGTTTTTCAAATGTCAGTAAGCAATAATGCTTTTACAGATAGTTCCAAGTGTAGTTCAAATGGATGTAATTCACCACTTATATTCAAAGTGAGTAAATAATTTCATGTTAATTCATTTAATTATAGGTAATCACCTTTATGTCACACATTAGCATTAATGTTCCTACATACTCTGCTGTCAAGGGTTAGCTTCTCATCTCACCACAGCTGTCTATATCGTTGGAGCTCATGATAATAATTCTTTGCAATGGTGTCACAATGCTAAATAAATATATAAAAATTTGTGAATATCTGGTTCAGTTTACCTATAATTAAGTAGGCCTAATAATGAAATATTCTACATAGCTACATTTCTTTGTGTTCAAATACATCCACATAATTTTCTTTTAAAAAAAAAGAAAGAATAATTCTATTAATGTCTGTTTTGTTTTTTCATCGTAATTTGAATTCTAAAGATACGCAGCACTGAGTTCGTCTGACAAATAAACAAACCAACTTGTTTTTATCTTCAAGGTGAATATCCTTAGGGTTTACAGTTGTATGAGGAATAAACATGGAAGTCCAGGCAGGAAAGAGGTGGAGAAACAACTATCAAAAGTGACTATATCTGGTTAATATTCTGGGCTCCTCTGCATTCACTGAGCAGTGTTTACCCTGTGCTTTGTGTGTCTTGGGCGCCCGAGGCCAGACTGGAGGAGACATCAGGCTCCCATGTGGGGTTCATTAATTGCACCACAGTAAAACAGGCATAAATTCACATAAAGGTGTCCTCTAACAAGAAAAAGCAGGGCGCATTTCTTCTGGTAATGTTTAAGGGTGCTTACTGCAGGAAGCTTACCATTGGCCATCAAAAACACAGGAGAAATTATCTGTGAAAAATAAGCATTTTGTGCGCATCTATGCCCATGTGTATAGTGATGTGGGCGTGTGAGTAAAGGGATGTGTGTAGCCCCATAACTTAAATATTAACGTAAAAATAATGCCGTCATCACATTTCCCTCCTCCACTTAATCTTGAAGCTTAAACCCGCTTACGGCACATTTCAGAGGCATTGATTAAACTTCTTTGTTAACACATGCATTTATAATATAATAACTCTTTTTGAGGTGTTTCTCTAAGTTCAGGTCACACTAAACATTCCACATTTTATCATATTGTACTGGAAATTATCACCTTTGAACAAAATGCAAAGATCTGTGAACTGATTTAGCCCTTTTTTTCACTGTGAATGCATATTGCTAATTTGAAATCCCAGTCTCAAAAATACCAAAATAGAAAAGGGTGTACAGCATGCAGTATGCGATATTGCATGTGGAAAGCAATGAACAGAGCTTTTCACCATCCTTTGTGTGTTTACAGGGCTGGCTGAAGGCATTATCAGAATTTCTGGCTGCTTAAGGCATTGCCATTGGAAATTCCTCCCCCACCCCCATCCCCCCAAAAGACTCCAATGATCTCTTCATTTATATTCAGTCCTATTCACCATACTCACATTCTGATTGGTTAGAGATTAGAATTAAGCCTTGCTGCACATGGCCCCCTTGTGGTCTTTTCATCTAAATCATTGAACTTTATCATTACAGTATGTAGTCAATATTATTTGTTCTTCGCATTCATATTATTCAGCCTACAGATTGTTTTCAAAACAGGGTCAAAAAAGTGCCTTTGGGGCACAACCTGTTTAAACCATTGATATGCATCATAGTTTTGTTCCCCAGTTGGCTAATATAGCCAAATATCTACAATAATCTGCAAAACAGAAGTAGGTCAGAGTTACAAAAACTGATCTTATTATCTATCCTTCATGGGTGTAAAAGAGAATGCAAAAGCTATTACATTAGATTATGTAACTTGACCTGTGGCAGTGCCTTGAGAATATTAACAGTGAAGGAGGCACATAGTTGTGTTAGCCAGCTACCAGCATTCTAATTTCCAAACATCTAACAAAGCAATTGCTGAACACTATATAAGGAAAAACAAGCAGTTGGAAGAGTTAATGAACTGGTACAGGAACTAGCTAAATATATTTTCAAAGAGCCTATGTTAATTTATCTCTAATTAATCCACAGAGAATGTGATCTTCTCAAACTTTTTTGTAATGCTGCAGCAAAATATTTTAACTGTATTTCATTTCACAGCAGCTTTATTCACACACAGTTCTGTGACATTATACTTCCGTTGAAACTCAGGCATATTGCAATATATCCAGACAAACACCACATTACCAAGTGGCCCAACAGCCTGAAAGCAGGTAGACGAAGGAGGAGGCTACTGTGAAAAGAGGCTATTTTTGCCTCTGTCTGCTCTTGCCAAGTCTCTATGGAATAAGCAATTCTGGTCTTTTGAGTGTGGATAGGGAACCAAATGCCTGCATGGAAACACCAGCCAAAATGTCATTCAGTTCCACTGCTGTTCTGATTAAAATATCCAAGCACCTTTTGTATTGTGGTCATGTTCTGCGTGTGTAATGAGTCTCTCAGGCTGATGGAAAACATTTTACTCTTTTGCCTTTCATGTTCTCTGGGAATTCTCACAGCTTCAGAATAGTTTTTTAAATGCCAAATCTCTGAGGCACCCTTGGCCTGGAAAGAAAAAAAATTCAAACTGGTTCACTAATTTATAGAGAGCATTCCTGTGACTCCAGAAGGATGTCATTTTGTACTTGAGAAATATTGCAAGAGAAAAAGAACTGCAAACCTTAAGCCAAATAATTCATTATGAGTGACACAACCTCCTTGTGTCTTAATAAAGCAGTGTGCATGTAGAAATTTTGGTTTTGAGAAATTCTATATAAAGGTAGTTCAAAAAGGTTTATGATCAGGCAATTATAAGTATTTCCTTGGTCACTGGGTTTAAGTTACTTGCAATTCATAGTTGTTTCCATAGTTACTTGCACAGTTTAAGACTAACAGAGCTGCATATTGTTTCATATATCAATTATTAAAATATATATACGTAAGTGGATTCATTTCAGTTCCCCTGTCCCCGGTCCCATTCAGTATACTACATGGCTAATGTTCTTTTTCTATATGAATGTCCTATCCATGTTGTTTAAAAAAATAAATAAATGAATAAAAAAACACACAATCACAATATTCCATTGTTTGCATTGAATTATGCAGGTCCACCACATATTAAAACAATGTAGTTACCCATTCAGATGGCAGACTGAGTGGATGGCAAAATCTGGGACAGATAGGGAACTTAAACATAATAATTCCCCAGGTCTTTGTGATGACATGGTCTATAATGATCAGTGTTAACAATACATTCAGCAGCAACCTGGTTTTCTGAGTACACCTATCCAAGTACATACTTTTCCCTGCTTCGGCAACGAAAGCCATTAAGCAAGTAAATAAAATAATATAGCGGTAACATTTTGGTAGTTTGAGTGACAATACAAATGACAAATGTCTGTAGATCAGCTTGCCCATAGATGTAAAATTGTTGCATCACTGTACAATATAGTGTACAATGTACACACAACTGAAATATTTTGATATGTTCACCATTATTGATTATTTTATTTATTTATAAGAACTCTACTATATATATATATAATACTCTACATACTAAATTTACTGTACAGTGCATTTGGTACCTACTCAGTTTTGATAGTGAGGGCAAATATCCTGTTTCTATCAACATACATTGGTAACTACTCCTGAGCAACACTGACAATTTGTTTCAGAAGAACCTTCAGCAGTTTTGCTCATCCTTTCACTCTGGTGAATATATGCTGCTGCAGTCAGGTGGAATTACTGCAAAGGCTTTCTAAATTTATCATTAACTGCATGAGCAAATTTATGGCTTCAGTGTTTAATTACTGGGAGTCTTCAATAATTTCCAAACATCAGTCCTTGGAGGAGGACGAACAGTCAGCCTCCCAGCCCCAAATGGGATTCAGGAGAACAAAGGAGGTTAATAAATTTGAGAAGAAATAAAAAAGCTAACTATACAGCTAGATACAGCACATCATGTCTCCAAAGTGCTGGCTGTAGCATGTCACCAACCTCCGTGGCCAAACAGAATGCCCACCGCTCCAATTCTCCACATTAGGTTACACTCAATTAACACATAGTCTGAATATTGAAAAGATCATACCCTTTCCCTCTGAAATATTCTACCAAAGCTTATTTAATGGAAAAGAAAGCAGGAGCTTCTTTAGAGCAGCACCAACCCCCCTCCCCACCCTCACTCTGTCTGTCTCTCTGTGTTTCTCTCTTCATAGGTCTGTTCATCTTGTGAGTGATCTTGCCTTCATCTCTTGACATTTGGAAATATGAACCAATAAGTGTCTGTGAATTTTCAAAAGGTTAGGGTACAATCTGACACTTGCAACTATACATTTTTCACTCTTGTGACGCAGGAACGAAGCACCCTTTGATGTTGCTGCATTCAGGTTGGCTAAGTAAAACTATGACACTTACTATGTGTTGGGACTCACAGGAAATACAATGCTTTGGGGGGGGGGGGGGTTATGCTGGCGGGTAGTGTGGTAAAGACTACAACTCAGCAGGATGATACATCACAGACTCCTTTATATGCTGTCAATTTATTTCCCTGCACTTTTCATCATCTCCAAACGGCAAAATAAATTGCTTGATCAAACATTATGGAGTCCCTTCATCAGTTGGCCGAATCACAAAAACAAATTACAGATAGCAGCTAGCTCCCAGGGCCTAACTCCCAAGCCTGGGGTTACAGACAGGGGAAATTGCTGTAATAAAAGTGGCAATAAGTTATCATCTTAGCTTTATTGTTTCCCATTTAGGGTTGTCTTTATAATGCTGTGCCATTATAACACACACATGTACTGTGTAGCGCAATCATTTTCAATAAAATCATAATCACAATGTTGACAATGGTTATAAAACCCAACACTTAAAAAAAACAAAGAAATTATGTAACAAGGAACTCAGGTTAAATAAATAAATAGGGAATACACATGACTGTACTCAGTACCAAGTACTCGATACTCTTTCGGTAGGTTTATAGAAGGTAGTATGTTTCCCTGAGTGATAGTACAAGTTAGAAGAAGGCAAAGCTGGGAATGAGTTCAGACCTGGTTTAATCCCTATTCAGAACAAATCATTTGGATTATCGGAGCTGGTGAAAAATAACTCCTAGGACTGCAATCTGAAGCCATATCTGTGTGAAGAAATCTAATCAAATTAAATCAATTGTATTTGTATAGCTTTTTACAGAAAGCTGTCACAAAGATGCTTTCTGTAAGAGTAGCAGAAAAAGAGCAAAAAACAGGCCTGAACCACATGAGGTATAAACAAAAACTCCCCAGTGAGGAGAAAAATCCTCAAACAGAAAAAACTCCCTGATGGGAAGACATCTCAAGAGGAACCTGGCTATAGAGGAGGAGCCCATCCTCCAATGGCCGTCCTGGTGTAAAGTAGCAGAAGAATGGGTGAAACAGAAATGAAAGGATTGAATATAGCAAATACATTGGGTTGAGCAGGTTACATTTGAGGTAACTAGCTGGAATAGTAGAAGTCCAAAGGAAGGGACATACAGTGCAGTTTAGAGGGGCAGGGTGATACATCTGGACCAGGCTGCATCAAGGTGCGGGCATGAACCAGGGAAGGAAGTGATCCATGACCACAGAGCAAGGGACAGGGCTGGAGCGATCCCGTGAACTCAGGGTGAGGAACAAGACTGGAGCGGTCCGTGAACTTAGGGCAAGAGAGGGGCTGGAGACCTGGAGAATTAACTAAAGGTAGTTAATAAAAAACCCCAAGTTTTTCATCTCTTGAGATAAACTGTTCCAGGGGTAAGAAGGGGCAATCCAAGAAAGCAGCAATATTCAGAAAGGAGAAAAATTAAGCTTTTATAAATCAAGTGGCACAATGCATGCAGCTGTCAGTGAAAGTTATTTTTAAATCTTTCTTTCTCAGTAGATGTATTCAAGAAGAGTTTTAGTGAAGAAACTAGGTATTCTCTTGTTGTAGATTTTTTCACTTTTGTAACATTGTGTTCAGGTGTATTATTATGTGCATTTTGGTCAAGAAAAGGAATTTGATTCACACAAATGGAACTTTCTAAAAAGGCTGACAAGCACAGCGCTGCTATTGCTTTGAATGCCACAGAGTGCTCAGTAGACCTTACAAACACAATGTACTTGCTTTTCCACTCAGTGACTGCATTGTGCAGCTTATTTCATTTTTAATGGCTGACTTTATAAGCAGAGGCAAAGTGTGGTTCTAAGGAAGACCCCTTACATTCACATGACAACAGTGCCCTCAAGTGGAATCTCTGTTGCAAAACTCATTTTTCAGCATTGATTCAAGGGTCTTTTTGTCACTATTTATCAAGGGTGTGAATAATTTTGGCGGGTGCTGGATCACATAAATCTTATGTTACAGAATAGATATGCATAACCACATAAGTTGTTTTAACTAGGCTTCATTTTGCTTCAAGTTTGGTGGGCAATATGCTTTGTATGTAAAAAAAACTACTGACAATTTTACATTGAAAACTTGATCACTGATAATATACATCTTCTAAGCTGACATAATAGATGTCCTTGTGATGCAACTGCTTGAATCATGTCAGTGCCAAGCTGCTTTTATACTAAGGAAATGTAGCGCATTATGCTATTTACCTACATCATTTAGACAGCTTTCCAATGTAGCGCCAGCAAGTTGCCCTTGACACTAGCAGTCATCCTTGAGAATGGTGTTCTTGTGTCTGTGTGTCTTAACTGGAATATAAAGAAATGCTTGCCTGTTTTTTCTGGATGAGTACATGATAAAGGATCAGGTTATGAAACTGTTGGAATTTTCTAACTGGAATTTGTGTTTCCCAGCTTTCAGTTGGATGAAATGGCTTTAAGTAAGGAAACTGCATAGCACAAAAATATATGTTCAGAGCTGTTCATTCTAATTCTTATTTCCATGTGCATTTATAACGGAAACATTACAACTAGCCAAAAATATATTTTGATATTTCATCTTTTGCTGAAATGCCATTAGTGCTTGCTTGTATTTGATAAAGGTGGCAACAGTCAATAAGAGCTATCAGTTATTTCCCTACAGTTACTGCCAAATTTAATATTATTTAATTTAATTTAATATTTAAATATTTGAGTACAATAGAACCTCTGAGATATGTATGGCAGAAAGTAAATTAGAAAGTGATTTTAAAATACACTACTGTTAAGAATTCAAGATCTTTATTGATTGTAGCTGTATATTTATATTAGACAAGGCTCTCTTTTTTCTGCATCAGCTTTTAAAATAGGTTGACATCTTTTCAGTGATGAACTAAGTTCTTTGAGCAGTTTGATATTGTTCCATAGCTGTTTTTATATAAATCTAAAATGATCACCTAATGACACAAAATTAACACCTATATTATGTCTGCATTAGGTTTGATACCTATTGTAAAAGTATGAATGCACTCATGAGGTGGTACCAATGCATATTTTAAAACATTTTGTTTTTCAAAAGAAATATTTATTCCTTAGACATTTTAAGGTGACTATATCTCCCACCATACAAAAAGAAAATGTTTTAAGTTTATACAAATGCAATACAAAAGTTCCATACACTATAAAAATTATCTTATGCTATTATCTTCTCAGCTATACAGGAATCTTAAATAAATCTTGTGTCCAACATGTACGTTTTAAAGAGATTTATCAGAGACACGGAAGATAGAGAACAAAATCAGTTTATTTCTAGATCTGCATGCCATATAAAATACTGAAAAAAATCAAAGTTTTGCCTATAGCATTTTCAGCATTACAAGTATAAATACTTTTATCCTCTTAAAAGGCTATTTCTGGTTGGAATACTGTATATTCAACCTTGAAGGCCTGCTGTTATGCTTGGAAAAGCCATAATACATGTGTGAAATATCTGAACATGATTTAAAAATCCTGCAAGATCCATAACCATGGTCTCAGTACATGGCAGTAAATGATCAAGTTGGCACATTTCATATGTAACACCCAGAGTATGAATATATAACATTGTTAAGTGACAAGCAGTATCATTCAGCTGAACCATTAAAATATAACATACGAGTATACACAAATGTAAACCCAGGTATCATGCCAAAGAAAATCCTCTTATATACTGTACACTTGTTTAAGAATGGAATTATATACATGGCTGCAATCATTGGTGAACTTGCAAAACCTTTACAGTTATGTGAAATATCAATATGATATAACTGTAGATTCACTATTATGTAAACTTTTTATTTGCTCTGACAGACAAGACTTCTGACATTTACGTGCTAATGACTTTGGCATGATTCAGCTAAAAGCTTTGAAAACAGTTTCTTTTCAACTGATATGAAATGTACAGTAATTTATTTTCAGATAAAATACTTTTTTTGAAGTGTTTATTTTTCTTCATTTTATTCCAGTAACAATAAATATCTATTTTCACAAACAGAAACTGTTTTCAAAAGACATGTGCATGAGTGATTTTTTAAAATTCAAATGGCTTTCAGTAAACCTACTGTTTTTGCAGCAAGCACCAACAATAATAATAGTAATAATATTCACAGTGTTCCTTGAGACTGCCTTGTCCAAAAATAAAAATAAAAAATTGTCACAGAAAGCCCAGGAGAAGAAAAGGGTTGTTTTTACCAGTGTAATTATATTCTGTTTTCAAGTGGCTATGAGCAGGTGATACTTTAAATAGTCTACGGTGATGTGGAATAAATCATTTGAATTCATAGTGTTCAATCAGTTTTAATTCAACTATTGCTGAATTAGTTTTAATCTGTTCAGTCCATTGGTTTTTGTAAATTCAGTTTTCATTCAGTTGATTCTAACCTTTCCAATTTGTATATAATTTGTACAGTAACACTTATTTGTATGTGGTTGAAATGTGCTTCCTGCCATTTTAGCCACTGCCATATGTATTCATTTTATTTTAAAATAATTCATTGTTTTTTATCTCTATTCAATCAAAGGCAATGTGCTATTTGAGTCCAAAATTTACGAAGTTTAAAAATTGTGAACACATTTTTCAACAATGTGAAAGTATGATGAATTTCTATCATTTTTGTTTAAATTTGTTAATCAAAGCTGAGGACAAAGCAGGCTGAGGTTTCATGGAATTGAGACCTTTTATATTGCAAAAATGGGAAATATTTTCCCATAACAGTAATAATAAAAATAATCATCATCATCCACAACATCATCGTCATCATAATCAAAATCAGAAAAACTGCAGGTCTAATCCAGATGTCTGCCACTGTAAGTTAATTATCCAACTGAAAAATCCAGGGTCTTTTGAGTTGGCCTGGGCCCCAGTGCACTGAAACAGTGCCTGGTGTGGAATGTGATTCAGATGTAGATCTTGAAAGTGGTGTAGCATTTGTATATTGTTCCAGCGGTCACAGAATCAGCACAAAATACGTATCTGATTCATCAGAATGGAGTCTTCAAGGCAACTTCACAACCACAACGCAGGCACCAGCTCTGCCAATGTTCAGAGGCACCTCCTACAAAAGAAATAGCACAAAGGCTTAATCATCAGACAGCCAGATGAGTTTAACCTCTGTGAATCTGCAGAAACTGCTGGTAAGGTGATATATGCAAGATTTAATCAGCAAAGACTAGGCCTGCTTCACTTGATTTCTCAAGTGCGAGAATGATGCTTTGACAAAATCTGATGCACAAAAAGAGAGCAGGGTACTTTCTATATTAAGTCCTGATAGTAAGCTGTATTTGACAATCTGTTCCTGGCATTATTATTATGTTCCAGAAGCCACTGTCACAACATCCTGGAATAGTTTTCAGATGTTCTGACATTACATTTATGGGATGCCAAAACTGAATATCTGTGTAAGTTCTGTTATTGCTTAAATGTGATGACTACATAAATTCCATAACAATTTATGCTAATGTAATAGAGATTGAGATTAATGACATTCATAATTACGTTATTGATAAGCTAATATAATACATGGCCGGGTAGGTTTGGAAGTAGCAATACAAGTCACAATATGATATAATCTATAATAATATAATACAATAGATTCCATGAGTTAAAAATATTCAGCATGATAAGCCCCACAAGATGACAATACAGTACATTTATTTTTATTCCCAGATTTGCCATTTTTTATTTGCAGGTGATAGAGAAATATGATTTCCTCACTGCAGAGGAAACTTGATAATTACATTGATATTAATGCATAATACTGGTGCTTCCTACGGGGAAGTAAGAATTTGATTGTGCAAGGGGTGCCTTATCCATGAAGTAATGTAATCTGAATAAAGAAGTTGCAGAAGTTTCAGTTCTCTTGAAAAAAAATAAATAAAGCATTTGTAACCAAGCTGACATATCATATATTTGGAGATAAGTTCTCTGTCAGAGCAAAAACTTCTCTGAAACAGGTTCCTCACTACTTCAGTCTTATCTCAAGAATGTGTCAGGTTGGTTACAAATGAACATTTTTCATTTCTGTTCTCATCTTCCTTTATTTGAGAGTGATATTAATTTGCCGTGTAAAAATACGGCAAGTGGTTAGAAATAGATTATTCATTGGTTTTACCTGCATTTAAATGGTAATGTATGCCATTCCTGCAAGCCTATTATACATAAACATAACTATATTTGACTGGCTTGACTCCATTCATTACCATTTAAATGGTAATGTATGGTATTCCTGCAAGCCTATTGTACATAAACATAACTATATTTGACTGGCTCGACTCCCTTCACTAATCTAGTACAATAACACACAGTAGTTTGTATGTGTCAAGCTTTCTTCATCTTTTGTGATATCCAGTCACTAGCTTTTGCAATGCAAGAGCAATATCAAAAGGTATAAATAACAGTCAGGTACATAAATAGCTTATTTAGATGACAAATGCCAAATGCAAAGTAGTACTGGGCATATCTCCTGCATATACAGCACGGGGCACTTTTTTTTATGGATTCCCCCAGGAATAATAATATGACAACAGACTCTCACACCTTACAGTAAAATCATTAACATCTGTAACCTCTGACCTCATATAAGCACACAAAATTCAGATACAGCATCATGCAGCCACAAAATAAATTCATAAACTTCATTATGTGTTCCTTATCTTTTTACTTTTATCGATTTTCTTGTGCTTCTGCTTCTAATTCTCCTTATTTTTCTTGCTTCCCATCCTCAAATATGAATTCTTCTCATTGAACTATATCTATTTCAACCTAAACTAGCACACTTCACCCAATCACCATATCTGTTCATTTTTCATAGTAGCTAATATAGGTTAATGATATCGCTACAGAATATATTAATGTCATGACATTTCAGCCAGTGTTAAAAAAGAACTATCGATTTCAATTATTCCCTTCGGTTGGTACTGTTCGCTTGCTGGGTACAGGTAACTGAAAGATTAATACTGCTCTTTACAGAAAGGATTTCTGTGCTTATCAAAAGAAAGATATTATTTTTAATTTCACATGCATAACTTTACTTATTTATCATTCAACAGATTTCAAGATTGAGCAGAATATACACTTCCTGGTAGAACTGTACATTTATATAATATTGATTTATATCTCCTCTATGAAAGAGCCTGAAGAATTTACCTTCCACAAAAAGTGATCATCCATATGCTGAGATTGTTCTTACGTCTAAATCTTGAGTTACAGCACACACAATTTTTTCCTTCAACTTCTTACAACAATACAAGTTTGGCTCGACATCCATTCCCTTGTCTTTGAATTCTTAATTATCTACCAAATACTTAGTTTTAGTGGCTAGGTATCCATACTTTCAACAATTAGGAGCCTATTCATTCACCTCAGTCTTTCATTTGATCAAAAACCATTTTACCTCTATTTATGTAATCATTTGCAATACAGGACAATAAGTAAAATGTGATTGTGGAACTTTTATTCTTCATGACATACATCTCTAATATGAGTCTTAAGAGAGCAACTAATCCATCAAAATATGAAAAGCTTATAATTAAGAACAAGGGGACAGTGTCATTAATGTGATGCACGATGACTGCTACTGCTCCCCTTTATGGAGAATCTTCAGCCTGCTAAACATGAGTGAGCGTGTGAGTGAGTTACAAGTCAGGTCCCTGAGGTACTTCTCAAATTAATTGTGGTTGCAACAAAAACCAACATACTACACACAGTGGTCCCCAGGACAGAGTCTGAGAACCACTGCTGTTGAGCCACAGTTTAGCAAGCAGCAATCTATGAGATATTCTAGCTGCAGCTAGTTAGTTCACTCGCCAAAATTTTCTCTGGATAGATACTGTACCTAGCTGTTATTCAGGCATGCTTCTGAAAAGCTAGAATATTGCTTGGACAATATTCTTTCACACCGCACATTTTCAACCCAGGTCCAATGCAATAAATTCAACATCCTTGCGCCGCACTTAAGCATCAGAATATATGCCTTATCCTCTGACCATAAAGCACTTGTCATTTTTATTTTGGAGATTATTTTATTTTTAGCAGAACCACAGACGTAGGACACAAGCATTCTTGGCCCTGGTCTCCAGCTGGGTGAAACTCAATCAGGCTGAAAGGCTTAATACAGGGTTGAAAATGTGGCTGGGCATGCATGCCTATTTACCCCCGGTGAAAGTGCCAGTGTGAGATCAGTATATATTACTGATTTGATCAAATGAATACACACTGTGACCAGTTTAAGCCAAGCTACCTCAGTCCACTCATTGTTCTGTGCATCATAAGACTCCACGCTGTTCAGGTACGATTGGCCATCATATCCACCGACAGCATACAGCCTGTCACCCAGAAGGCAGACTCCCACTGCGTCTCGGGGGACACTGAGAGAGGACACAGTGGTCCACGTGTCTGTTTTTGGGTCATACCTGCAATGACATTTCAGGGTTTATTCAATGACCAAATCTATTAACATGAAAACACAGAATTATATACAAATAATAAAATTTCCTTTTGATGAAAAGTGTGCCATTTCTACATATGATAGCTGGAAAACTGCCTTGCCTTTTAAGTTCTGCAAAAATATTCATTGCATGAAAATCACACACCACTGATCGGTTAAAATGCAAGTCTCCATGTTGCTTACATATGCATGGTGGTGTCCAAAAGACTAGTACCAATTCCTAGTGTAGCAGGATAAGATCATTACCGCTTAAAAAATAAATAAATAAATAAATACATAAATAAAGAAATGAAAAATAATTAAAAGTCCCAACTGAATAATAATAATAATAATAATAATAATAATAATAATAATAATAATAATAATAATACTTTGTTTTATTTGGTTGTTTATGTATAACATACCTGTTTAATGGGCAATGTCTGGACATATAACTGGAAAATAATATCTCTGCTTAAAGCCCCATCACTTGCCTTTCATTGAACATGAATTACAACATAATGAGTTAACTGCAAGCTGGAGTTCAGATATTCTTAGCAATGAAAACAGAACTTTGTAACTGTCACTGGGCGTGACTACTGAATGTTGGTATCTTCATGACCAGAGGTGATAATTGCACAGCTCAAAGCACGCTGCAGATGGAAAATGGGCTGGATTAGGCTGAATATATTATCAGTCCATGTGTTGCAGCCAGAATCAGTCATAGACAATCAAATAACCTCTTTCCATTCCCTTTAACTGCCATGCGCTTTGTGTCCCAGTATACTGCCAATTTCTGTGGTCTACCACTGCAATGGAAGACAAGGATATATTACTCAAAAGAAGCTTGCGGAGTTCTTGTGCAGAGGTGTAGAGTAGGGCTGTCACTTTTCCAAAAATTGAGTTCAAACAAATCTCATAAATACAAGCAATTTGCTTGAATTTTCTACCGTCAAAATTTAAATTAAACCAGGCCTAAATGTATGGCCCAGTTTTAATTTCCTTTTAAACCTGTTGGTAAACAGCTTAAACATGCTATGCTACAACTATCATCAGTTTTATTAATGCCAATTATGCTGGTCACAGCAATAAAATGACTTGGTAGATGAACAGTTCCTCAAAGGAAAGTTATAATGCATGGTAGTGTGGCCAACAGGGGACAGGTGGGCATAATATTCGCCTATTCTTTGCTTTTATACGGTCTATGTAACAAGCAAAACCTAACAGGGCAATTATGAAATTAGAAATCCCGCTTGAATGGATATTTTCTGTCCCAAGAAGTTGAAACATCTGTTAAAAAAGAGGTCATCTTCTCTGCCTGCACATGATTAGAGAACATGATTAATTCGCAATCAAAATAAATTAATTCAGACTTTGGAGAATTAGTTGCAGCTTGCATACATTGCAGGCAACTTGCTCCTTGGTTTTATTTTGTCTCTGATGGCACAGAACCCATAATATTTCCAAATGGCACTCAAGAGATGCAGAGTAGTTACAATTTTTGTGGCCCCACCATTTCAAATGTATAGCCAACAGGCTGTGCGGATAACATGACCCACACATGAATTCAATTTTTGGGCTAACTAACGATAATGAATGCAGTTAATGCATGTCGCTTGCACGTACCTATTATTTTAACTACAGTCACATTATTACAATGAAAAGATTGTTCAAGTTCAAGTTGTGTTTGCCATTCTCCTAATTAAAGATGGGTATAAAAAAAACAACAAATTGGACAACATATGATCCACAAAAAACATTGATTGGCTTTTGAATAGGCTACAATCATGCACGTATTAGCAATTTGGTGTATACTTGGCTGTGACTTGCACAGTAGATCTGGGCTGAGCAGGTGAGCCGGCACAAAATCGCAGACTAAGCTGATGCCAAAATTGCAACGAGCTGCAGCAAAATTGCAGTGTGCTGCTTTATCTAGGCTGACACACCCCCAACAGCAGCTCTCTTCCCACTATAGTGCATGGCGAGTCACAAAATTACTACATTACTCACATCAAAATATATGAAGAATACACCACTTCGCCAGCACCATGCACTAAGAATTACGAGATCTGTATTGTTTAGGAATCCAGCTAAGAATAAAATTCCTAAGATTTAAAAACCTAAGAAATTAAAAATAAAGAGCTCCAATAAACTCCTAACCCAACTTTCCACATCAAAAATCTTATTTTATCCTCATACTTTATGGTCAAAATCAGTACCTGTAGTTACATAAGGTTTTTATTGTAATTCCTTCCTTTAACATAAATCTGAAAATGGTGGTATAAGCTACGTAAATATTTCATAGTTTTTCTTACATGACAAATTTTTTCAGTCTTGTTGAATATGCACTATAAATTGAATAAAAAACTGACCATAAAGAGTAGTTTAACTAAACTGCAATCTACTGTATTCAATAGAAATATGATCTGTGTTCTATGTTTCAGTCCAGTACCAAAGTAAAAA
This sequence comes from Anguilla anguilla, assembly GCF_013347855.1. Classification (NCBI taxonomy): domain Eukaryota; kingdom Metazoa; phylum Chordata; class Actinopteri; order Anguilliformes; family Anguillidae; genus Anguilla; species Anguilla anguilla. The sequence continues at coordinate 51,337,193 of NC_049203.1, read as the reverse complement.
AAGAATAAATGTGACACACAACAGCAAATCAGAAGTAGCAAGAAAATATATTTCACTTTTCTAGGTTTTTTTGGTTTTTTGTTGCAAGAATCATTTAAAATATTCTGGGCCATTTGTGAATGCAAAAATAGTATTAAAGCAACACATCAGCAAGGAATTCACAGATTTCAGTTTCCTGGACCTTTAACGTATTCATTGGCCTTTTCATAACCATCCAGTGTGTGTTATTATGTGAATTTTATGAAAAACAAAAGCTATAAATGAATGTTTGAAAATTTAAAGTATAAAATTTAATTACTGATGTGAAATACGTAAAATAAATTTAATAAAGATGTTCTCCCCTTCTGTATGTCGCTCTGAATTGTGATGAAAGTGATTGTAATGCAATGTAGTTTACATATAAGTGTGTATGGAATTTATTTCCTTTTACTTGAGGTGTTATACATTAATGTGTCTGATTTCTTTCAAGAATTTCAAATAGCACCATACTGAATTTACAATCACAACATTCAGGGGATTTCAATATATTAAAAATATATATATATATATTCTTATCAACGTTACTTCGTGTTTATGCCTGTTTTCATGGTGAGATAGTTGTTGCTCTAAACTTTGCCAGCAGGGGGTGCCTGAAACCAAAGAATAATATTCCATCGAGCAAGTGGAATTTGCTCTACCAGAGGAGGGTAGCCGAACACAAGGAATGAATGAAAAACATTTAGAGCATCTGTGTATTTCAGTAACAGGCTTTCAGTATTTCAGTACCATATTTCAGTTTTGCACAAATGTGCATGATGACTCAATAAAGCATGCCATAGGCCTATTGAATAACTTTTTTATCAGTACATTGCATTAGATAGTATTTCAATTGTGACTGCCTGCTACTCCAATGTTTATAAATTACATCACAGAATATGATGGAACCACCTAGAAAAAATGTGAGAAAAGTACTTTTTGGCACTACCCTGCACAAGTTTCTCTTCCACGTGTCTGTTCTTATTTCAATCACCTGGTCAGTCAAAATAATAGATGATAAACAGAAGATGTGTGATAAAATCTCACATTGCAACTGATAAAATTGTCTCTTTATAGGGAAAATGCAAAAATAATATTGAGCGTGATTCCAAAAAGCAGGCTAAGAGAAAGATGTAATTCATCTAAATAGTCGAAGTGGAAGGATGGTAGAGATAGTTCGGAGAGTTTAATAAAATAGAAATGTATAATTTTTCTCTTTCTTTTAGATTTTCTCTTTTTTTCATTTATGGCCATCAGTTGTTGTACTCTTATATTTTATTCAAAAAGTATCACTGCTCACCTCTCTACACAGTCAGAGAGCCGCGAGCAGTGGTTGGAGGCTGGGGCATCGTGACCGCCCACCGCATAGAGGAAGCTGTTGTATGTGGCAACACCCACTCCACCTCGCCTTTTGGTCATGGGGGCACACATGCTCCACTTGTTTGTGTGAGGATCGAAGCATTCCATCGACCGCAGGCATGAGCTTCCATCTCGACCTCCAACTGCAAACAATCTGGAAAACAACGGCCAGGTTAGGGGTCGTAAATCTTTTGCTGTAGCAGTAGTGTGTATCCTTTAGGTTAAACACATTTCTAACACATTAAAGACCCTGAGCAATTTAATTGTTGTGCAACATAATTTTTTGATGATATGTTGGATGTAAGGCGTCCACATACTTTAGGCCATGTAGTGTATATACCCACACATAGTATACATGTATAATGTATATAGTAATTGATTGTAATCTCTATTAAAAACAAATGTTACTAAAAAAAATTACTAAACATTTACTAAAAACCACGGTAGCAGAAATTGCTTCATTTGGTCAAAGGGACATTACATGATCAAGTTCAAATACCTGAACAATACATGGTCTTACTAGATTACAACCACTGTTTCCTATGCATTTCAAGCTGTTTTCTTTTAAAAATGAAATACTGTTTTCCCATGCCTTTGAAATACAGTTCCCTGAGGCTTCAAAAGGAAGCAGGCCAGGAGGAAACACCTTGGTTGTGGTTTTTTTGACCTGGATGCAGAGAGGCTCCCAGGCCTGTCAGTCAACACCAATATCTTTCACAACCCGACATCTCTGCTGCCAACTTAGTTCCAAGACAAAAGCAACCCCCCTACCCCCCTCCCACCAGCCCCTGAATCAACAATGGAGACTAGCCCTTCAAAGTCATTTGTTTGGTGAAAGGCACTGGTGTCAGGGTCTCCTAACCCATTTCCTTTCAAGACAGGAATCTCGAGGAAGAGGAATGAATGTAGCACTTAATTCAGAAGTTGCTATGGTGAGAGGCCACAGAGACAGAAGCAATAAAGAGCCGTAGCATGGAGCCGGGGTGCATCACACTGTCAAATGCAGCTCACTGGCGCATGGAAATGACCTTGTCTCAACTGCAGACATTTACTTTCTTTCTTTCTTCATAAGACATTTTGTGGGCCTACAAGAATAACCCAGGAACACAGGGAACATGGCCTTGGTGAACACAGCCCTGTGTCTTTGCTTCGCCGTGTTTCCCCAGCAGTGTGATGGTTTGAACGATCAAGCTATTATTGGCTGATTCATTTCTTGCCGCTTTAGTGCCACTGATTGCCATGATTCCTCATGCAGGTGAAAGATATGCATTGGCAATTGGGGCCCGTTTCAAAATCACAAGACCTTCTCCTCTCCTTTTATCACTGCCCCACCAGCAACTTACCTACAGAACACTGAGCTGACAAAGCACAGGAATTTCAACACCACTGAAAGCTTAAGAGGTAAACAATGAACCTAATTTGTTCTTTCAAGCATGCACAACTGGAATTGCGAAAAGCTGTATATATTTGCACCACCAAAGTGGGCAAGGCAAGTGCAGGTCTTGCTTCAGAGGTAGAATACAAAATTTGGTCATAATTGTTGCATGCTGCTTGGACCCTGTTAATTACAGGCTTGCGGTTATATTTGTTTATTGTGTTTTTGTTTATTAACGTTTTTGTGGACCTTTAAAACATTGGATTTATTATTAACTCATAAACCACTGATCAGTGAGGGGTGTCTGATGGTAGTTACCATGCAATGTATATTTAGAGTACAGTAATGTCACGTGGATTTAAAGGTCCAGGAAACTGAAATCTGTGAATTCTTTGCTGATGTGTTGTTTTAATACTTTTTTGTATTCACCAATGGCCCAGAATATTTTTTAATGATTCTTTCAAAAAAACGTATAAAAGCCTGTGGAAAAATTGGCTGAACACCCAAGTTTTCAGTGGGCAGGGTTAACTGGGTGATAGTTATAATACAAAAAATGCTAAGCCCAGTGAAATCCTTTCAACATGTAATATGCAAATTAGGCTCTTGCCACTGTTTTGTGCGGGCAAGACAAGCTAAGTGGAAAATGCCTAAACCATGCCACTTATCTGGATTCAGAGAAAGCAACAGGCTTTTTTCTTTTCCAAAAAATGAAGGGACCCGCAAGAAATGTGTTTAACTGCTGGAGCCCACGGCTAGTATTTTCAGTGCCAATTTTAGCCCGGAACTTGTCACAGAACAGAGTGGATTGGTAAGTAGGCCTACTGTTAGCTACCAACAAAAATAGCTTTCAAGCTTAGACATGTGGAATCAAAGCCTGTCTTTATTTGGGTGTAATGTCTGGAGTTTCAGATGTAATTTAATGTTAGTGTACACAATGAATAATCTTCAGGTTTAACTATAATATGGTAAAGCCTAGTTTATGTTGCATTCTTTTCATTTTGTCTTTTATTTGTCTTTTGTAATGTTACTGCATGGGGCAATCTGCACTAACTGACTCTAATCTAGCAACAAGAAAGTTTTCAGAGGTCTGTCAATGCTATGTTTGTATCACAGACTAATCTAAAAATTGAGTGCCTTCCTATAGTAGTAGCTACATCACAATATTGCAATGTTCAGTTAATTTACTTTCAGGAAGCCTCCGGCTTGATAGCCACAACAGATGGATATAAACAGAACTTAACTGTAAGTTTGAATTGGGTGTCAAAAGCAGGTCCTGAAAAGGTCAAAATTCAGGAAAGTACCCCAATGTGCCTCGATGTAGCTATGAATGGCATGGCAAATGCATGGCTGTCTTTCAGAGAACAATAAAACATTGAAATTTAAATCTTACTATTAGCAAATTTCACAAATTCTTGTGGGCATTTCATTTAAAACTGCTGAAACTGCCAAGGAATTCCTCTGACTTTACAGCGACAACTGACTTTACTTTGGGAAAATAAACGTTTCACAAAATTTCAGAAATAAAAATGCGTTAGGGTGAAGTGAGAGCTTGGTGAACAACCTACAGAAAAAAGAACATATGCACTTACTTTCCGTTAAGCGATGTGACGCCCACCGTGCTCCGAGGAGTGGACATGCTGGCCACGTAGTTCCACTGTCGTGCCTGGGGGTCCCACCTCTCCACCGTGTTCAGATAGCTCCATCCATCATGGCCCCCGACAGCATACATGGGTCCTTCCAGCACAGCGATCCCTGCTCAAAATGAAAATGGAGAGCGCAGTGGTTCAGTGTCAGAAATCTTGGGACACTCACCAAAAGTGGTTCACTGTGGTAAGTACCATATCATTTTATTGGACTGATCTCTCAATTATGAATCTGGATTTGGTACAATTTTAGAACAAATTGAGATTGGAACTCGAGGGAAGGAAAAATCCACCCAGATTCCAGTAAGAGCCACACATGTATGCAGAATATTCTTAATTCAGGTTTACTTATTATCTCCGCTGGGCGTGAGCCTGGAGGGGATTATGCGTCCGGTTGTGTGTGTGTTTGTGCGTGTGTGTCTCTGTCCACAGCTAATCTTGCATACTACTCGGCCGATCAGCCTAATATTGCATGCTGACAGCAGGCCAAGGACCTGAATTCTGGAATATTTAGCAAATCGGTCAAAGACAAGTATTTTATTTGAATTAATTTCCATCATTGTCCATTGAAATACATTGAGTGCTAACTCCTCACTCCTCCCAACCGGCGGGTAGGGGCCACAAGTGATCAACAACTGCTTCCAAATAGACAGACACGCCTGGCGGAGATCTGCACTCTACTGAGTGCACTCTGCTAGTTGCAACTGTACAAGCAGCCTAGTTTTTTTGTGCATCTTAAATATTCTGCAAAATACTCTTACAACTGCACTGCAAGAGCAAATGTGGTCTAGCTCAAGTACAGTATAACAGCCTGCTGAAATTCAATTATATACGGCTTTTTATATGAATCAAACATATTTGACACTAATGTTTGAACCGCAAAAAATCTAATTCCACTTGATACGTGTTATATAAACACAAGGGCAAACTACTGTATAACAGGACGCATGCGGAAATCAAAACGATGCTTCCTCCTAGAGGAAGCTGGCCCCTGGGCCCAAACTCGATTTCAGCACGAGGCCTCAGAGTCGCTCTAGAACAGCCATTACACATTCATGCTGCATCCTTCCTCTGCCTCTGTCGCAGGGCTGCACTGAAACGATCCCTTCTCTTTCTGTGGAAGTGCAATAAATCTTTGAACGATGATACTTTTTGACAGACTCTCGACATTTAAATTGCCATTTGAGAGGCCTGCGTTTGGAGCGGCCCCGGCTCTCAGATAAATGCAATACACCCCTCAGGACGTGAGGGAACTCACAGAGGTATGCTTTGTAGCCCTAAATCAAGTGAAACATCACAGTGCTATGATTTCCTTTTTTTCTGTGCCTAAATTAAATGCTCATGCATTCATATATTTTGCGGCTCTGATATGAGTTTGCCAGCTCATTGATTCCATTTTATTTTATTTTTTGGATGAGAGATCAGATGGCTTGGTTTTTTAAAACTGCTCAAGAAATCTTTAATTAAAACACAACTAGAGCATGACTCAAGATCATAGTTTCATCCTCCCACAATGATGAGACACACCCAGAGATAGCTTGCTTCAAGGAACAGAAGCGCAATTTTGAATTAAGGGATATTGTGAGACATAACGATATGGCAGCCATGTGTTCAGTGTTTATGCCCCATGAGGCAAATTGTGTCAGTGCCACCCCAAGCAGCATAATATCCATGCATCATCAACTGGCATATAATCTCCACAGAAACAAGCATCTTCATCACCAGGACAACTGCACTGCTATCTCACACACACGACTGCTCCATCAGTGGTGCAGACCTCCTCCACTACTACTCTCTCTCACACACACACACACACACACACGCACACACACACACACACACACACACACACACACACGCACACGCACACAACCACACACAGTCCATCTTAGTCATTACTCAGCTGTGTTAATGTAGTATCATAGCAAGTTCAAATCACATAACAGAGCGCCGTAATTAAATTTTAAAACAAGCTCATTTTCAAAAACACAGCGGAAAAAATACAATTCCAGGAAAACACACGCACCCCATTTCCGCAGCACAGCTGAAACACATTTGCATGAAGCAATTGTCCAATTGTTTTCTTTTTGTCTTCAATAATATCTGTTTCTCCTTCCTCAGAATGCACAATTTGAGGTACTTTTAACAGAACGGTGACTATTACAGGGGCAATAATATTCAGTCAAAATGCACAACTTGCTCTTGCTGCCGGGCCTGATTATTGAGGCACAGTACAGGTGACTCACCACTCTGTTGTTGTGCAAACACATTCTGCAAACAGGAAGAGCCAGTAATGTTGTGCTGTTGCGGGTGCCAGGAGGTCAGAGTGAGGTGGACAGCGTATTTTTCTCCATCGTTCTCTCTGAAGTAGAAGGCACATCCCAGAGGAGGCTAACTGCATATTGCTTTTTTTTTCAGATGGAGCTGGGTGAAACTTAAAGGAACATCTGTCTTCACAAGCTTGCAATTCTCAACTCTTCGCACCCTTGCGCAGTGTAATAATTAAAGAAGAAATTTTGGTACCATGACTCCTGCCAAAGCATTCCATGCTGTTTAGTGTCCTAGTGGCTGCCTCGAGCATCTTGAGGCTCACAGCATGTTGTCCCCTTTTATTTTTCCTACCAACATTGTTTATGCATTTATGGGTTGGGAGCCATTGTTACACCTCCAGGGGGGAATTGCAATCACTGTCTGTCTGTAACAGCCATAGTGCCTACAGTTTAGCTGAAATTTGGATGAAATGTAGCACATAGGTTGGCAGGTGGCCAGGATAATTATTTTTTTATTATTATTATTATTTTTCACTAATGTCTATTGACAACAAGGATTAGGATGAACGTCACACCCTTTGAACGCACAGGAGAGATACTACACTTCTTGATTGCACGTTGGCAAGTAGGGCTACACACTACATAGATGGACAAGATGACTTTGCCAACACATTCCAAAATGTCATTCTTCAGAAGCGGAGGTTATCTAGGAGAAGTCTGAGCTTTGAATGTAAGTAGGGAGCTGAACATGACATTAAGCTTGTCCGGTCGCTGCAGGCAAGTCATTTTGCGTATGTGCAAGTCTACAAAAGGGAAAACTAGCCCGTTTAGCTAATGAGATTTTATTACGAGTATGCCACTTATTCATACAACCGCACATCATAGCAAACATAAAAAGGAATCTACGTATAAACTAATATAAAAATCCATAAACAAGTCCTTGACAAGTATTTTAAAATGGTTGAGTGGCACCAGCATTTCCAGCTGAAGGGATAATTGAATGTTATTCCACAACAGAGATGCATAATAATGAGAAGCAGACTTCAGTGAATTAATAGTTTTAAAAGGTACATCAAGAGTTTTTTTACTACATGTGGAATAATTAGAACACAGGCTTCTTTTCAGCAGACAGCAGAGATATTGTGGCAGTTTCTGAAGTGGACTGTTCAATATAAAAGCAGGCAATGTTGGTTTCACCTAGCAGACTTTCTGATATAATTGACAATGATGCATGCAAAATCTGCCACCTGTACGATAAAAATCCAGATACCGTAAATCCTCAAATAAAAGGCAGGTGTTTTCGCAAAATGCCAAGCTGTAGCTAAAATCTGCAAGATTCATACACACCAAACTAGAAATATATACTGAAAAAGCTAGCTAGCAAACACCCACACGCTTTAAAAGCTTGCTACCAACAGATGGTAACTAACTCTGATTGCAGCTAACGTTAGCCTAGATACTGTAATGTCACATAAAGAAATTAGAGAAAAGATTTTTATATAGTCTTGGGGCATATGTTAGGCCGTCCTTATATCCACATAACCATTTACTTTATTTGAAATTTAAGTATCTTAACCTTACAAAACTAGCAAACTGGGTCAGCTATCTAGCCAACAAGCTAACACAGCTTACACAGTTACAATTAACATGTAAGGGTCCCGTTTCAGAGTGAAATTCTCCACTTTAGGCCTATTTTTTTATTTATTTTTTCATTTATTAATTAGCACAAAGTAAATGATAAATACAAAAGTATATAAAAGCAAACATAGCAGGAATTGTGCAGGAGAGGTAAGAAACCCCAAAGGGCTTATAGTAATACCTTCCCTCTAGGATTTACAATTTATCCTAATACTATGGATATAGAAAGAAAGAGAAGGAAAAATACAAATTAATAGTAATAGTTACTATGTTACTGTAATACAGTATGTTTAATGCTCATTGTTTTTGGTTTTTACCGATTTTCACCTAAAATACCCAGACTGATCGGTTTAAACTGATTTTCACTTTGATTTTATGTTACTTTCCACACATCAAAAAAGTTGTATCTGCTTGCATGAGATTGTGTCGACTTGGGGCGAAATTTACCCTTTGTCAAGTCACGCTCACTTTAGTTAGTTGGTTAATTCCCTTAAGTTAGAAAACTATAGAAAACCCATTGAGGAGACCCGAGAGTTGTATTTTTATGGACATTTTCAGATTGAACACAGACTACTGACTTGTTAATGAAGTCACTCCCGAATACATTGCAGTGCACCGCACTTAATTCATTTCACAGTCATCTTGAAAAAACTATTTTTTTTTCGGACTAAGTACCCTAAACCATTGCTTGAATATGATAACTGAAGCCTCCATTGCTTGAAATAGCATCTAAGGCAACACGTTGCAAGCAACAAAAGTTGCATTGAAATTGTTTTGTGTTGCAAGACCCTTACTGTAGCTACTTGCTGTGTTCGACCAGTTGTCTCTGTATGCTTGTAACTAGCTAAATTCTTCCAGGTAATGAAATCAAATAAGTTGTCATGTCATGTCATTTTTATGATGAAGTTTTCAACCCAAGATTTTTGCATTAGGCTATTTTTAAACCGTTTATCACCAGTTTTTTTTAATATTCAAAATAAACAATAAAAATCAATGAAAAAAACGACTCTTAGGTATGTTATAGTATTTGCACATGGGTTTGGTAGGCATCTCTCTGAGTGTTATTGTAGTTGTTATTGTTGTATTCATAATTGCATTGTGGGCATCCTAAAACACCATGACAAATCAATCACATTTAATATCTGCCATTTGTTAGTATCCAGATAACAGAAAATGAATGTAACATTGTTACTGTTCAAGAGGATGCTGAAGATTACACTTTATAGCTGGAAAAAGCCATAAAGACCTTACCTAGTCCATGTCTGTGGGTTGACATGGGGGGCATTGTTGACCACACTTTGGTTATTGGGTTGTAGCACTCCACCATGTTCGATGTCTTTAGCCCGTCCCTGCCTCCCACCACGTAAAGCTTGTTGTCAATCACCGCCACTCCAAACTGTAGCCGCCGCCCATTCATGATGCCAACCTGTATCCACCTGTTTGTGCGCAGGTCATACTTTTCAATCGTAGTTGAACCTGCAATATAAGCGAGAGAAAGAAGTGGTATGCTTTATCCAGTTGGTTTGACCTCACAATATACATGGCCCACACTTTAGGCCTGGCATACAATTAAATAAAGGCATGTTTGGCTGAAGCCATGAATTGGCCTTTTTTATGTCTAACAATGTTTTACCTGAGGTTCATTTTTTAATTTTAATTTTTATTTAAATTTAAAAAAGATTTTAAGTTCATTTTTTGCACAACTTCCGCTCAAATTATAGATGAATACATATATATGTGGCTATATCTACAGACATGATACATACAGTACATGTCCAAGCTAACAGAAAGTCCAAAATGTTGAAATACAGTAACAGCTGTTTACATCAGTGGTGTTCAGAAGGGTATCGCTGAATGCACAAAATGTGTCGAACCTTGAAGTGGATAGGCTACAGTAACAGAAGGCCACCTCGGGTTCCACTCGGGCCTGCTAAGAGCAGGAAGATGAGGCTACAGTGGGCAAGTGATCACCAAAACTGGAAAACTGAACATCACCAAGTCTGATGAATCTCAATTTCTGTAGTGACATGCAGATGGTAGAGTCAGAATTTGGCGTAAACAGCATAATTCCATGGATCCATCCTGCGTTGTGTCAACAGTGCAGCTGGTGGTGTTGGTGTAATGGTGTGGGAAATGTTTTCTTGGCACACATTAGGCACATTAATACTAAGTGAGCATCATTTGAATGTCACAGCATACCAAAGCATTGCTGCTGAACATGTGCATTACTTTATGGCTATAGTCTACCTTTTTTCAAATTGATTTTTCAAGAAGCATATATATAAATATAATGTGCCATGTCTCAAAGCATGCACCTTCTCAAGCTGGCTCCCGAAACATGACAGTGACTTCAGTTTAAGCAGATAACTCACAAATGAATTGAATTAAGCAATACTGTATTTATGGCGGTTTAATGTGAATACAGCTTTGGTGTCAAGGCTTTGCTTCTTATCACTCCATGTTTGCATAAGGCAGCCAAAATGGCAACAGGGAGTGACCACTGCAAACGTCCTCCATCGGGATCAGGTGAGAAGCAGAGCCCACATATGGATGCTGGGGTGGTGGGGGCAGTGCGATAAAACATTTCTGAAAGGCATAAATACAGGAGTAAGTTGGGCACGCCAAACATTGGTAGCAGCAGAAGCAGGGGCTGCAAGGAGCGAAGGCATGAGCATGTAAGTGTGGTGATTTAAATAGCCCTCCTATGAAAGTGTAAGCGTCATGTGAGCTGACAGTAATTAGGCGCTTCTCAAGTTGTCTACCCGAACTAGCTCCGCATCATTTTAATCCAATGGGTTGGAATGTGTGGCAGAAATATCAGCAGGAACTGAGTGATGCTATTGAGTCAGCACCAAAATCAAAAAGGACTGTTTCCAGCATTTTGTTGAATGCATGCTGCAAATAATTCAGGCTGTTGTGGAGGCAAAAGGGGGTCCTACCTCGTAGTAGATAGGCGTACCTATCTAGTACCTAAGTGGCCACATACATACTTGGTACCTAAAAGAGCCTGGAGTGTTCTGGAAAAAGGATGTGTGGACAGATGAGACCAAGATTCACTTGTATCAGAGCAAAGTGTGTGTGTGTGTGTGTGTGTGTGTGTGTGTGTGTGTGTGTTGAGAGAAAGAAAGCCTTTCTTTCATTTTTACAATGACGAATACTTTATATAACAGGCCTTTTTGGGCACACGTGAGATTTCCCCACAGGTCTCACCTTTTGTATGCCATGGTTTTCTCTCGCTCTCTCATAGGAGCTCAAGTGGAAAAGCCAGGAGCCTCTATTACCTATGGAGCCGGTGCTTTTCACTGGCAGCCTTTAATTACTGTTATAGGCCATGCAGCAGCAACTGTTCAAATGTTTGACAGCTGAAATGTCACTGGAAGCAGAGTTTTTCTCCGATTAATTCCTTGGCAGGTTGAATGTTATAATTTCAGCAAACCCTAAACAGAGTCGGTAATGCCTCATGTTTCATTAATGCAGTGTTTTCCTGTTACGGCAGTGTGTGCAGCTCTGTGTGTGGAATGACTCCAGGGGAGGGACGGCTAGGGATGGAAACAGCCTTGGCTGAAACATAATTAGCTAATTTGTATAATATTCCAAAGGAAAAGAGGGTCAGAGCTAATTGCTCTATTAAATTTTTGTTCCAACTTGATGATGTAAAATACTGCTTAATAATATTTAACCTGCAATTAACAGTACATTTGCATTGGTATGGATTTAGCCAAACTACAAGCAACCTGTTAACAAATCAAAAAACCAAACACTGAATTGTCAAATACATTTCTCATTGGGTGTCCTTCATAGCATCAATAGTTTCATGTCTTGAAACGCATGCAGCCCAAATTTCATATTCTTAATGAAAACATAAATAGAGTGCCATTGTATAACACTTACAGTATTTGTATTGGAGGATATTCATTAGAGATAATGGCAATAATGCCCTTATTGCGATTATCTATAAACATTATGCACCAAGGCTTTTTAATATAACCCATTTTAGCATTAGGCCACTAGTATTACTGTCAGCCTTATTCGCATTTGTCTGTTTTAAGGCAATCCTTAAAATAAAAATGCAATGATAAAAATTCCATGAAGTCCTCTGAGACAGGTTGGAAATGACAGTAATTTTCTGAAATGCGTACTTTTATGTAGCTGGATTGAAATTTAATTAATAGGTTGCAGTGTGCTTTATAATTTTGAGTAACTGCGTGCTGCTTTCAAATACCTGCACATAGAAAGCAAATTTCTCATGGCAAGCAAATATAACAATTCACACTGAAATTGCAATATGTAATGCAGTTATAAAATTTGTAAATTGATATGGAACACTTTTTTATGAATAAAAAAATCTACTCTACTATATATATTCCATCTCTTAAGTTTGGAGAATTTTTTGATTGGATTTCCATCATCCATTATACCAGCACTCCCACTCTGCTGTAAAGTGAAAAGTCTTTTTTCATACAAGGTTCAGATGGTACTTCTTACCTGCAAGTTAATGTACCATGAAGGAAAGGGCGAAGATAGTCCTATAAGGCAGCTGTCGATGTTGCAATATCATACAAGCGTCTTTGGTAAAAACGAAAATAAGTGGGCTCAAAACAGCATTAATATTTTCAGTGCTCTTTCCAAATATTATTTCAGTTCAAACACAGAGCCACAGTATCACATTCACATAGCAGCTCCTTAAAATAGAGATACTATTAATATAGTAGAATAGTTAACATGGTGTTAATTGCAATGCTTGGTTGCGCTGTGACTAATTAAGTCACACTGTGACACAATTCCTTGCCTTGGTGAATTTCTGCGGCTCATATGCACTCTGGCACTCCTCTGAATAATAGTTTGACAGTGAGTCACAACTTATTGTGCTTGCCTAGTGATGACTAACAGTTTTGTGTATTTGTTGTGGCAGCACCTGGGATGCAGGACTGAATATTTTGGTGACCCTAAATTCTGTATTCAATGTTGGTATTTGTGGTCCACAGTATTGGCACAGTAATTAATCAGTGCATTTACCAAAAGCTCACCAGACAGTAACAACAGAAAAAGGTCTGTAGCAGGCTGAAAAATTGAATTTGAAAAACATAGAGGACAGCATACCTCTTGATGGTTTTAAAGATAAGAGGATATAAAACTGTGATTACTACAGAAATAAAGCCCTCAGTTCATACATCTTTTTCAGGGCTTTTTTGCCAGTAGCTAGGTCAAAACCTTTGTAGCACAGAGAAAAAAACTAACCCAAACGTTAAGGATAACTACTTTAAAAACCTTTAAACATAGTGAGAAATTACATGGCATGCTTTATTATAAAAAAAGATATATGAATACATCTATGTACAAATCATACTGTAACTGCCTGACAATTTTTCAGTTATAACAGTTTGCACTGTATCATTGCATCTAGCTATGTCTGGGCCATCAGTGTCCAAGCATATGGGAAAATAGGCTATATGTGCGGCCGTCTTTGGTAGAATTTAAACATGTAGAAACTATGCTGGCCACTCTATAATTGGGCCTCCTGCTACTTCGTACATGTTCAGTACTAGTACAGTACAGTAGGATTTTAAGAGAAGTATTAGTTTAGATTTTAGGAGAGGTCCAATACCAACTTTTGGCAGATACATTTTGGCAGCATTTTCACGATATATGCCCATGCTTAATGCCCATCTGAATTATAGAAAAAAAATTCCACTAAATTATTTTCTCAAAATTAAAAACGTGGGGAGTCATGTTCGACATATTAAACATAGCTGTATGCAGATGCAGCCATAAATAAAAATTTAAGAAGTGAACAGATGGTTTCTATTGTAGAAAATAATTAAATTCCTATATTTATTCTTTCACTGCAAAGAACAAGAGTAGCTACTAACAGAATGTCTGGACCTTGATGTCCTCACATGTGGCTATGGCACTGATCACAACCATTTTAGGCTAATACTGTATGATGAAACACTTTTGACATAGGGCGTATTTTTAAAATCACTGTTATGATAATTATCTTGAGATTTATTGCGAAAATAACAAACTTAATTTCAAAATTACGATTTAAATACATCTCCTATAATGGAGGCAATTGTCCGTCTGAGGAGAGAAATTGTCTTCTTTGAGTCCTGCAGATGTAACATTAATAATGATAAAACTCAATTGAACAAAACAACTTGTTGCATGTGTGATAGGAATATTTCCTTGCTCACACAGTACATTTGTTATCAGAAAAGCAACAGTACTGTTGCACTTCATAGCCTTGCTATTTGCATATGACAGTGAAGTGATTTTGTTCATCATTTTGAAAAGCCTTCTTATTCCTATCGTTATTCCTATCATTTAAGCCGTACATGTTTTATGATTTTCACTTTGCCCATGTGGAGCTTTGATATCAGATGTCACTTTGTCCTTCAGGATTCCTTTACATAACTCTCTTTCTCTGACAAAGAAACAACCACTGTTATGTCAATCCTTATTACTGAGAGATTGAATCCCCGCTACGGCCAAGATAAATCAAAACCATCAGCCAGAAGAAAGAACAAACCAATTACAAATAGATTTATTAGGTTGGCCTTCTGAAAAACAGAAGATTCACCAAGTTTGTAGACAGCATGTGAGCTGTTCTCTCTTTACTTAGCAGATTCTCTTATCAAGGGTACCTGTCATGGCTTAACACTGGCTTGCTTTATGCATCTGCAGTTTGATATTTGCCAAATATCACCATACAAGAGTAAAAAAGCTTTTCCTTACTGGAATATGGACCTATAGGGTTAGCAGCATGGCCAGCTCCCAAAACACAGCCCCACTAAGGATCAAAGTCTTGCTTTAATTCCATTTCAGCAATTCTGCGCTGAGGTTGATTTGCATCCGTCAACATTTTCGCCTGGAGTCCTATGGGCTCACCTTTGGTGGCATCCATACCACCCACGGCGTAGAGCGCACCCACGGTGGACTTCCGGGGTTTGGTCCTGGGGCTTTGGAGCATGGGACGGCGCTCTGGCAACAGGTGGTACTTCATGGCTTCCATAAGAAGCTTCTGACACTCCAGGTCATCGGAAAACATCTTATTGTTTTCAAGATCAGCAAGAAGCTAAAACATAGAAAGAAAATATAATTATCAGAACGGGTTTACATATATTTAATCCATAGGACATCTACTTATTTGGATTTAAAATGCATTTATTCATTTGGTTAAATTACGCATGCAAGATGTAGAAAAATTTAAAATTATTTCTGCAGCTGATTGGTATTCACAAACTTCAATCCCAGAGATATAGAAATCATACTGTACATTCCACTATGTGTGCAACGTAGAATCCTACCCAATGATTTAGTACAGAAAATAGAGTGCCATGTTTTGTCAATACAGTTTCATGACTGACAAGTAGGTTGAAGTTGAACATATAGTCATATTCCTGTGCTAAAATGTACAGAATGCCCTGAATATATGAAAGGGAGTGATTCCACATGATAGAGGCAAGCTTTTATGTCATCATTGAGTCTTTCAAAACCCGCATTTCATTAACACCCACATTCAAGATTGGAGCGACAGGGAGGCTGCGGGCAATGCAATTACTGTATGCTTGCAGTTTACTGCTGGGTACTGACGTCCACCCACAACCTGAATTACACAACTCCTTGTCAAGCTGTTGGATTTCTATGTGCTGTGGAGGGCCCTATAATAACTTGTTCTTTCGGTTTATTTATTTCTTTATTTTACTGGTCTGCGCAAAGCATCTAAAATTTATGACCACACATGAGCCAATGCCTCAGGTCAGAGCTCTGACAAAGGTAGACAGGGGCCATGGAACACTCTGACCCCCTCTCCACTATTCTCAGTTTTGTATAGCATTATCATTACTTAAAATATTTCATTAGATACTTTTTATTCAGTCATTTACCCTGGGGACAAATAATGCAATTGTTATCATCAGACATGAGGTCTGTATAGCACAGACAGTTCATGTTCCAAATCAAATTACCATTATCACTAATAAGTATGCCCTCAACCAAACTGAACATAACATGTTCAAGAGTAATAGAATTTTCGCCAAAACCTGAAATAAAGAAGATTGAAATAAAGCTCCATTCTTGTTATTATTAATAACGGTGGTTGAGTCTCTCCCTGAGTAACTGTACCTTGAGGGTGTGGTTTTTTTGATAGGCATTATCCAGCCAAACCCTTTAATGAACAAAACATTTTAAAAAATATGTTTTCATTGAAAACTTAAACAATCTTCCTCAAAGTATATTATTTATAGTTTATATTTCTTCTACAGTATATCTTTCTACTGTGGAAAAATGGAACAGTGATTGCAGACAGTCTCCTTGGCACACCTGTGGAGGCAGGAGGGGCAGACGAATGTAGGCCAGCAGGATTCCCAGATCTTGCTGCCGGTGCTGGACATCGTGCCGCACCCACATCATCAACGCCTGAAAAATGGTCTCCTCATCTGGCACATTGATGTCGTCACTGGCCAGCAGCTTCACAATCTCAGCAGTGGGAAGAAGCAGGAACTCCTGGTTCTGGATGACTTCAAGGAAGTGCTCCTGCAACAGAGGTGGTGTCCTGGGGACTTAATGAGTTAAGAAACAGCAGCATATCTGTGATATATCAGGATTCACATTCTCGCTGTTATAAGCTATCCTTCATTTTATTGTATGTCAAATAGTCACTCCTTGTTATAAATTCAATGTTGATTAAGAATCTAAATTTGATATTCATTTAAATTCCGAGGCTACAGATTCAGTTCCCCTAAAATTCTGCCTGTCCTTCCTGGATTTAAGCAACCGACATGCGTAACCTGTCAGGTCATCCACTATTGGAATTAAATGTACAAAGACTAATGATTCCTTACAACAGAAAGGAAACAGCACATTGTGATTAGATTTAATATGGACCTGAATTTTAAAAAGCAGTGATCATTTATAATATCAACCAGTCAACATGTATCACTCATGCTTCCATTCTTCTCCAGAAAATAATTGCCTTGACACTGATGGTCACTGAAGAACTGCTCTGTAATGTTCTAAATGAAAGGAAAATGTTGAGACAGCAAAATCTTTCACATTGTCCCTTTCACACAGGCTTATTTACAGCATAGGAGCGACCTCTGTGATGCATATAATGTATCAGTGTCCAAATGCTAGAACACAGCACCAAGCTTCAAATTATTGATCATTTCAATCTGTTCTAAATGACTTTGCCTCTGCCAAATATATTATGAGCTCAGGCTTTTAGAGCTTAGCATGGACGTTTTAATGAAATGGGTTCCATTCATCGATCTAATTGGGTTTCACTTAATGCAGATCCACATCCTACAACTACAGTTGTACATTGATACAGATTCATTATGGCCAATTACCATCACACACGACAGCAGCAGATAATTGAATTACATACATTTCACTGTACTACTTCAGAGGGCCATTTTGTGAGATAAATTATCAATTAGTGTTGTTTCCTTAACTTTTTTTAAACCATACTCAGCATGTTAAGTAAGAAAAACACAGGCACAGCAAAAGGTCAAATGAATCTTGTGTTTCAGCTCAAATGCATCTGTTACTAACTGGAACACAGTGCTGTTTGTTCATTAAAAGATAAAGTCAGCTGTATAAACTCATCTGCAAAAACCCATTTTGAAAGAATAATATTTTTCTCGTTAAAACATGAGATACAGATACAGAATTGACATTGACATTACCATAAATTACTTGGAAAATGTAGTTCTAAAAATCCAAATTTGACTTAAGTTTCATATTTACAGAGATGGGTAGATTTTGCAATACTAGGGTCATTAACAGACTCGACTTGAAGCAGCACTGTTTTGGTAATCAGCGTGTCAACACTCACATAAAGGAATAGGATGTCACGATCACACTGTGGAAAGAAAGGGGGGAAAAACACAGGGCTTTCAAAATAGAACTGTTAATATGAGCCCTGGAGATAGCGAAACAGGAAGCTGTGCAGTCCATGTGTTCATTATTGAAGTGAGTGGACAGGAAGTTGTCCTGTTTGTGTCTTCTGGTTGGATGAACCTCTCTACTCAGAACAGCCCAGTGTAAACAGTCAGACCAGATGTCCTTTAGGAGATAACAACCCATCTCCTGAGTTATTTCCGCTTCTGATCAGGCATTTTGTCCGCCAGATGTGTGCTCTGGATCTAGACTGTCACCTCACCCCCAGCCCTTCTACTCTCTCACTGCTGTCCTGGGCATCACTGACATGAGAATGCTATGACCTATTGCCTGAGTTTTTGGAATGGTGGAAAGGGGGGGTAGGGGGGACTGCTCTTGTGACAAAAACCTGGAAATGTCAGTGTCCTCAAAACAATTCCAAAAAGCGGATGGAAGAATCATACTTTTCTCTGTGTTCACATTCTATTGTCAACATTAAATGGGTTTGTAGACTATGGAGTTATGAAGTAGGAAGGTCTTTTTTGACTCAGAAGATGTAGCCAAAGAGTAGGATGTAGTTATACTTTACTCCTGGTAGTTGTTTATTTTGTTGTCTTTTTGTTTCAACCCAGAAAATACTGAAAATAACTGATCACTAACTGTATACCAAAAAATTGCATCTTGTTTAAAGTATCATTTAGTATCATCAGTAGTTACATACTTTTGATGATCAGATGGTTACAAAAAAAAAGAAAAAATTGAACTGGGGCTGTCATGCTATGAATCACTATTTTAATTCACTGACTCCAATCAGTGACTCCAATACTCTAGTGTGAATTAAAGCAGTCTCGCTGGGTCAGGAGTGTGTGAGCCAGGTCTTATCGACAGTCTTCTTTGTTATTCCAGTGATGACCGGTGTCCTCAGGGTGGCTTTGCAAAGATCTGAATGGCCATCACTATGAGCTGGCTCACAAAGCAGATGGCCCCCGTGATACTGAAGCAGAACCAGGACAGCACGTCTCCTAGCCCCGAGAGCTAGATTAATGCTGTTCTCTGGCATTCTGGGTCTCAGTTTATTACAGGTGGACATGGGGTCAGTTCCTGACACTCTATACCCACCTCTCGAATAATAAACTGTAACATATTACCATCACTGCAGGCTTCAAGCCATTGTGCTGTTAAAAATATTTACCTTTTTTACACTGATTGTAACCCTGTTCTTAACTCATTTTATTCTCTCCTCTCTTCTCGCAGAGATAGTTGGTTCATATGAGGTCCTTCATCAACAGTGCAATTAGTTATGCCACACGTCCGGATTTCAAATGGAATGTCCAGTTTTCAAATTATTTGTACAGGTCTGGTTTGTGGTCCCGACTGGACAATGTAATTGATGGAAGAAATTGATGAATTGGTATGTCAGTGGCTCCCCGGTCTGATAGAATGGCTTGTCAGTCCGATGTCAGCCCCCCGACAGCAGCCGACCTCGTTAGCGATTACGCCTCCACGCAACAATGTACACTTTTGTGCATGTTGTCTGGTTTTGACAAATTCTAAATCTGGCATCCCTAAGTGTAACACACATTTTGTCGAGAGCAAAGAAGTGTGGTGAAGTTACCATAGTGTAGCTGTGGGCCACGTTCAGCAGGTCCATGCACCCTTGGGCGTCAGCAAAGGAACGGATTCCCAGGCAGTTGGACGGGTGGAGTTGCTTCATGAGGAAGTTGCAGCACACCTCAATGACCTGGGAGAGCTGGAGAAGGCAGGCAGCTGCCAGCAGACTCTCGATCGTCTCCTCCTTTAGTTCCAGTACACCTTTGAATTAATGGAGAGACCGCAAGTGAACCGGCTTACCCCAAAGAACCCCCTGCTAACCCAACAGAGACAGCAGTAAACCTATGCGGCCATCCAGAGTCAACAGGGCACCTGCGCCTGTACAACCACCCAAGAGCAAAAAACAGTCAGAGAGCCAATTAGGTTCCATGATGCTTTCACAACCAACCAGAGACAATGTATACATGTGCAAGCAAACAGAGACAACACAACAGCTGGGAAAGCAACTAGGGTGGCATTTGTAACACCAGCACAGCCGAATAGTTGAAAAATCTCCTGTGAAGCTAGCACATAGTATCCATTTTCAACATAACTATATCATATCTCTAGTTAAAACAGAAACTAATGTAGGTTTCACTGGCCAAATGAGAAATGTTAAATAAATATAAAGTTATTTTATGACTGCGGGCCAAATTTATTACATCACATAAAAAGGCTAAACCAGACTGGATCTCCCCTGTTTCAGGGAGAACCATGTTTTCATGGATGGAAACAGCCTTAGCTTCAACTCCAGTGTTTTTCACTGGAGTTGATGCAGTGTCTTACAAGATCCATTCTGCACAACAGCAGAGATTGGGTTGTTGTGTTTCCAAGTGATTAATGACTGAGGCTCAATTGGATACATCACATCATTGTTATTTGCAGTACGTGAATCAAAGCACATGAGAAGGGAAGTGTCTTCTACAGTAGGTACTTGTGCCAGCCCCTGAGTATCCAGCTTTGCTATGCCGATAAAGCAGGGTTGCATCTTTGGGCCCTAGGTGTGACACTGCCATAGGAACCTTGAGGAATGCACTCCACCTGGGAGTAAACAGTGCGACCACCCAGGATAAGTGCATCATTCAACAACAAATCATTACTTTAGGGCCCAAGAGACTGTGTCTGAGACCAGATTGCAGGACTGCGATCTGCAACTGCAGCACATAGTGGTTTCACGTAAGCTGTTAAAGCAATGAACAGCCCCCCTGGTGACTTTGCCGATGGAGATGGAGAGAGGGATGGAGTAATGTGTTTTTAATATTGCCGCACAGCTGCCCAAAAGAACAACTGCAATCTAAATCATTTTGAAAGCAGCAGGCTCTGCTAACAAGGCCCATTGATTTGATCCACTGATACACGTGTGAGGGGATTCCCAACAGCGCAATTGAAAAGCCTCGTAAATCCAAAGCCATTTTGTACATTCTGGTAGTTTTACTGGGTGGGAAATACTAAAGCTAATTACTTTCAATGCTATTGAGAAATAGAGAGATAATTCTGTAATATTTAACAAATATCAATACACAATTACATTAATAATGGAGAAGAATGTCTGATCTTCTGTTCTGTCCTGATTAGAAACAACAGAGCCAGGCTAGAAATTCAGATATAGATGTATATATACATAAAGCACATTAAATTCTGTATTGTGTTTCCAAAATCTTTAGATTTCCCTTCCAAGTATTTTAGGCCTCTGGATTTCTATGGTGCGCTAATAGTCTTTAGCCAGATATGAGAAATTCCCTTCCTTGGCCTACAGTATGTATGAGGTTTTCTAAATCAAGGACTACTCTGTTGGCCTGTATGTGCCTGTTATACCTACAGTATCCTCTTTGGGGCAATTTTTCAGCTTTCTTTTCAAGCAATACAATCTCATGATATTGATTGCAAAACAAATGGCTGTCAATGTGTCTTTTTGTGGAATTGTAAATTGCAGTACGGCAAGCATGAAGAGCATTTGGGGCGTGCTCCAAAAAAGTGAATTGCAAGTACTGCACAAGCCAGTCAAGTCTGTTAACGTCAGCGTCTGTTTTTTTTTTCACAGAACAGAGATTTAGCGCTCAAACACTCTTCCACATAAATCTGCCTTATTAGCAGTGGAGGGCAGCAAGCCCCTTCCCCACCAATAAAAGCGTCAACATGTACAGCTGCTTCTAGCTGTTTAAATTACATGGACATATAAACACTACTTTGCCATATTACTCTTGCTTAACTGTATGGAGGGGGGTGTCGCGCGTGCTTTAGGAGAAGCACTTACCAGTGTACGCATAATGAACCAGCGATCTTAGCGCCTCAGGATCCACACCTTCCATCTTGATCTCCTCTTGCTTGGCCTCCCGCACGTCATTGGTGAACATTGCAGCAAAGTAGTCTGAGACCGCACTTAGCACAAGCCTGCAATTTGCAAGGGAGACATACGTCAACCTCTCCAATATCTGTCCCACCGGAACCACAAGACACGTGCCCTCAGAACAGTAAGCCAGTGGAGGTTCCTCTGTCGCACTGTGACTAATTGAATAGCGAGACAAGGTTTCTCAGCTACAAATCTTACCCTGAGACAGCCATTTGTGGTACAAAAGTATGTTTGGGAAGTACTGTACAAAAAAAAAAGATATTATTTATTTTTCAGTCATCAATTCACACATACTGTAGCAGTCCAAAACTTTTCAAAATAGGCTTCACTGTGATCTTTATTTATTTATTTAGCTATTTTGTAGAGTGGCAGAAACCAACAGCTGTTTGATGCCTGTGTTTGGCGGCTGTGTAGAGAAATTACAGACAGAAGGATGAAAGGGAAAAATTGCATGGGTGGGGTAAAGGTCAGCCTTTTTCTTTTAAGTGCGTAAGGCCTAGCCATGGGAGACCAGGACAGCTGGAAAGCTCTGGTATTAAATGAATGAATTCACTTTGCTCAGAACTCACTCATCATAGGGACCAAAAAACTGCCTCCCTCTTTGATGCTTACCTTTCATTTTTTCATACTTACTGTACTCTAATGCACTGCAACAAAGCAGTGCCCAACTCCTCTAGGAAAGCAGCATTATGCATTTCACAGGTCACATATCAGAAACAAACATTAGACAATGCACCTGTGTCGGTGGATAAACTAATAATACTGTAAAACGCTCATACATAACAGACAGACAACAAATACTGTAGATGTGAGAGATATCTAGCTTTATCAGCTTCCATATTTTTGCGATGAACAATGTAGAAAATGTTGGTAAAGCAAAGCTATCCTTTTTAATTAATCATGCCTAATGTGGTGCAATTAGCTCTGACTCTGTGCACTTCACATGAAAACATAATTATCAGAACAATACCATATTGTATTATTTTGAATTTACTTGTTTGGCTCAAAAGGATCAGCTTTAAACACACATACGCACACACACACACACGTATGACAAGTGCACACTGGCAGAGTACCATATTAGAAGCAAACAAATAAGGAATCAGCTAGTGCGTGGTGTTTTTAGACTGATTTTTTTGGTATTTAAGCAAGTTAATTAAAAAGCACATTTAGATGGAAGTGTTTAATTTCAGTGGTCTGATTCCTATTTGTAGATCAGCTTGTGAGTGTCTGATTGAACTTGCAAATGAGCTGCCACTAGTTTGGTATTGTAAGAGTTGCTGGCAGGGAACAAGTGTAATGAATGTGACTGTGTTGTTACTCGCCTGCTGGCAGGGACTGAGACAGTCTGATTGGACAATGTGTTATTACTCACCCACTGGCAGGGACTGAGAGAGTCTATTTGGAGAACTCGCTGTTGCTCACCTGTGGGCAGGTATCTTGTGGTCCCCAGCAATCAGTAGCACGTCGCACAGCTGCTTGTGCTGGAGATAGTTTTCCATCTTGCGGAAGGTCTGCTCTGCATGGTTAATAGCCTGGAAAAACTCGTCCGAGCAATGGGAGTTCATCCTAGAATAGGTACTTAGAGACAACCTGGAGAGAACAAAAAGAAGAAATGTGTAAGGCGTGAGTCATGCGAGCTATGAAAAGGGCCCTTGGCTAAGAAACGCGAGGCATCATGGGTAAATGTGAAGGCTCTGCTAAGAAATATGATGACTGATTTTGATTTACAGTTCATGTTGACTTATTATATACACCTTGTTTCCACAATGTCGGACTGTGCAAATGTGTAATTCAACTTGAGGCCCTTGTTTCAAGGATTTATGGCAGTGCATCAATGCTGTATAGAACCACAGCACTGATCAGAAATGTCTAAGAATACATATCAGGCCTGGGAATACACATGGGTGTTCAAATACATTACTAGGCCTGTAAAATCAGCTAATGATTTGATGGGATGAAAAATGTGTGTTCTTGTGACTGAATCAGACCAAGCAGCTTGAACTCATATGATAAAAGCTTACTGAAAGTGATAAAATAACTTCAGCACTGTAAAATTCAAAAGTCACACATAAATGGATACAGAAACAAAATATTCCAATGGGGCAGCACACAGTCTGGGCAGCACTTGCCATTTAATTAAAATGCCCTTCTATTCATGAGCATGAACTTTCAATGGGATCTGCGTCTTCTCAGGATCAGAATTGTGAAAGTGCAAATGCTGATCTCCTCTCCCAGCAGACTGCTAGATTACACGCTGTTGTACAGCATCTAAATAATCCTTCAAACTCCTGGCTCTACCCTGCTTGCTGTATACTTTAGTGTCCTTCATGGATAAAATGCACTTGCTGCTTTTAAATTAGCATTTTAGACCATGCAAACAGCCCAGATTGTTTGGTGAAAGCTGAGGAAACAACTTATTCTATTTTAAGACATTCAAAAAAAAAAATACTGGGTGTTTCTATGCAGAAAATTGAGTCTTTTGTTTGGTCACAGGGCCCTCAGATTTCATGGCTTTAGGGTAAAGGAGGAATGTAGTATGCAGTGGTCTACATCATGTTCTATAAAATAAATATTTTCACATCATTAATGTATGACAAATGCTTATTATTATTATTATTATTATTAGTGTGGTTGCCTTTGGCAATCACACTACTATTATCTCACATATTATTCTTCTTTATTCCACCCATTTTTTGGAACGCTACTCCTCCCGTAGTTTTAGCACCACATACACGTGCAATATGTCAAATTGAGCGAATTCATTGGGAAAGGTGTGCTATCAATTTGTGGAAAGTTTTGGGGCACAGTTTCTGAAAAATTCGACTTTTGTGGGCAATTTTGCCCCATAGAGAATGAATGGTGTAATGTTGACCCCCGTGACATCACAATTCCCTCTAGCAGCTGAAGACAGAGCATTGTGACATCATGAGGGTGAACATTCCACCATGCATTTAAATTGCCAACGTTTATTATTTGAGAGCTCTTTAACAGCTTGTAATAGAGAGTTGTGCGATGCCTCATTGGACTTTGTAGAGTCCTTTGTTCAATGGTGAACCCTAACCCTAACCCCAACTGTAAACCCAACCCTAACCTTAATCCTAGCTGTAACCCTAACCCTAACCCTAGCTGTAACCCAAACTTTAACCCGAGCTGTAACTCTAACCCTAACCCTAACCCAAGCCCTAACTGTAAACCTAACCTTAACCCTAACCCTAACCCTAGTTGTAAGCCTAACCCTGACACTAGCTGTAACCCTAATGCTAACCCTAACTGGAACCCTAACCATAACCCTAGCTGTAACCCTAACCCTAACCCTAGCTGTAACACTAACCCTTACCCTAGCTGTAACAGTAACCGTAAGCCTAATCTTAACCCTAGCTGTAACCCTAAGCCTAACCCGAGCTGTAACCCTAACCTTAACCCTAAGCCTAGCTGAAATCCTAACCCTAGCTGTAAAACTAACCCTAACCTTAACCCAAGCCCTAGCTGTAACCCTAACCTAACACTAACTCTAACCCTAGCTTTAACTCTAACCCAAATCTAAACCCTAGCTGTAACCGTAACCCTGACCCTAACCCTAACGCTAGCTGTAACCCTAACACTAACCCTAACCCTAGCTGTAACCCTAACCCTAAGCCTAACCCTAGTTGTAAGCCTAACCCTAACCCTAACTGTAACCCTAACCCTAAGCCTAACCCTAGCTGTAACCCTAACCTAACCCTAACCCTAACTGTAATCCTAACCCTAGCTGTAACCCTAATCCTAACCCTAACCCTAGATGTAACCCTAAACGTAACCCTAACCCTAGCTTTAACCCTAACCCTAACCCTAGCTGTAACCATAACCATAACCCTAGCTGTAACCCTAACCCTAACCCCAGCTGTAACCCTAGCCCTAACTGTAACAGTAACACGAACCCTAACACTAGCTGTAACCCTAATCCTAACCCTAACCCTAGATGTAACCCTAAACGTAACCCTAACCCTAACTTTAACCCTAACCCTAACCCTAGATGTAACCCTAACCCTAACCCTAGTTGTAACCCTAACCTTAACCTCAGCTGTAACCCTAACCCTAACCCAGGCTGCAACCCTAACCCTAACTGTAACAGTAACACTAACCCTAACACTAGCTGTAACCCTAACCCTAACCCCAGCTGAAACCCTAAACCTAAACCTAGCTGTAATTCTAACCCTAACCCTGGTTGTAACCCTAACCCTAAACCTGGCTGTAACCCTGACCCTAACCATAACCCTAGCTGTAACAATAATCATAACCCTAACCGTAACTGGAAACCTAACCCTAACCCTAACTGTAACCCTAAACCTAACCTTAACCCTAGCTGTAACCCTAACCCTAACCCTAATCGTAACCATAAGCTTAACCCTAACCCCAGCTGTAACCCTAACCCTAACCCTAGCTGTAACCCTAACATTAACCCTGACATTAACCCTAACCCAAGCTGTAACCCTAACCCTAACCCAAGCTGTAACCCAAACCCTAACCCTAGCTGTAACCCTAACCATAACCCTAACACCAGATGTAACCGTAACCCTAACCCAAGCTGTAACCATAACCCTAACCCTAGCTGTAACCCAAACTCTAACCCCAGCTCTAACCCTAACCCTAACCCTGGCTTTAACCCTAACCCAAGCTGTAACCCTAACCCTAGCTGTAACCCAACCCCTAACCCTAGCTGTAACCCTAACCCTAACGCTAACCCTACCTGTAACCCTAAACCTAACCGTAGCTGTTACTGTAACCCTAACCCTAACCTCCTAGAACATCCTAGCAACCACATACAACACCATAGCAACCACATAGAACACCACAGCAACCTCATAGAACTCCATAGCAACCACCTAGCAACACCCTAACAACCACCTTGAACGCCCTATCAACTGCCTTGAACACCATATCATCTACCTAGCAACATCCTAGCAACTGCCTAGAGCCCCTTAGCAACCACCTAGCAACACCCTAGCAACCACCTAGAACACCCTAGCAACCGCCAAAACTTTATAGCAACCACCTAGCAACACCCTAGCAACCACCTAGAACACCATATCAACTTCCTAGCTACACCCTAGCAACTGCCAAAAACTCCATAGCAACCACCTAGCAACATCCTAGCAACTACCTAGAACTCCATAGAAACCACCTAGTAACACCCTAGCAACTGTCTAGAACTCCGTAGCAACCACCTAGCAACACCCTAGCAACCACCTAGAACTCCATTGCAACCGCCTAGCAACACCCTAGCAACCACCTAGAATATCTTAGCAACACCTAGAAACCACCTAGAACACCTTAGCAACTGCCTAGAACTCCATAGCAACCACCAAGCAACACCCTATCTACCACCTAGAATACCCTAGCAACCACATAAAACACAATAGCTACTACCTAGCAACACCATAACAACTGCTTATAACACCATAGCAACTACCTAGCAACACACTTGCAACCACCTAGAACACCCTAGTTACCACATACAACACCATAGCAACCATCTAACAACACCCTAGCAACCACCCTGAACACCATTGCACACTTCAAGTTTTGATGAAGAGTTAATTTAGCTCTGTATACATGTGTCGCAAATCAACTCGTTGCCGTGATGTTATAGCACATACACAATATTCTGTTTCTGCTCATACTACAGACACTGTTCACTCTGTTCAGCACAAAGTCGACTTTGCATTGGCGGCAACCACACTTCACACTTCACAATTTCTGCAGGAATTGTCTAGTTATTATTATTATTATTATTATTATTACTACTACTAATATTAATACTACTTCTACTACTATGTCAGTTAATCTAATGTAAAAATATCAATGTCTAATGCTAAGGGAAGAAAAGACATTTTAAAAAGAATAAATTATTTCTAGACGTGATCAGCCATTGGCCAGCTGCATAATTCACTTCAAGAACACGAGAAAATTTAAACTGACCAAAATGATGTCACTTTCCAACAGTGTGCATTCTAGCTAATGAGTTCAGATGCACAATGTTGTCTTAAGTTAAATTCAAAACTAATTTAGTCCAAAATCAATCCTGATCTAATCCTAGTTTTAGGAGCAGAGACTAGTTGAAAAAAGAGAAATGTTTTGTACATTTTTAAAGCAATCATTAATTTTGTGAAGGTACTGTAGAGCTCCACGCAGAGGTGGTGATTCAAACCAGAAAATCCACTGATACAATTTTCTATCTTAAAACATATATGCAGTCTAACCCTGTGTTCCTTAATCGTTCCATCACAAAACAATGTGGTCTTTAAATTGGTATTTATCACATCAAAGATTCAAATCCCTAATGATCCCATTGTAATCAAGAAACTTTATATGACTTTCTGCACTTAAAAATGCACATTCAACAAAGCATATTTCAAACCGTCATATGAAACTGCTTAAGTCCTAAATGCTAACATACAATAAATACTGACTGATTGACTTGTAGTTTCTACAGTATGCCTGCGAGACCCTGGCAAAGTTGCATGTCCAATGACTGAGACACCATTGTGGGAGCAGCTTAGAAAAGTTGTAAACACGGTTCACAAGGTAAATTAAAAAGCTTCCAGTTAATTACATGCCTCAGCAATCAAGTTGTAATAACCAGCTGGGTTGGCCGAATTGATGGTTTCTGCCTGTTCTGACACAATCTGGGAAACAAAACATTTAGTTTAATTCAGCACTCTCCAAAAAAGCCTAAGCGCAGAAACACAGAGCAAGCTAAGAGAATGAAGACTTAGTTAATGAGACCTGTGTGTATTTTCAGTTACAGATTGAAATGGAAAAAAAACTCTTTTTGGCAGGCAATATACTTATGCGTGTGATCTTCTTGAGTATCTTCATTTCACTTCCAAAAACAAAGAAAATAAAACAGAGGTACTGGAGCCATTGCTGTTTCATAGATTCATTGCTTTTTATTCCTTGAGTCCATTACTCTGGAGTGCAGCAATTACATTAATGTGTGTGACCTGGGGACAGTTTGTATGCCGTCTCCTGCCAGCCTACCAAAGATTCAGAGGACTGTTCTGATGTGTTGCCATAAAGACTGCCTCAGTTCTAATCATCAGCTGATTTGATCAAAGAGGAACGCATTGCGTCTCCTCCAGGGCAAGGCAAATGATGCACTGAAAATGGCATGTCTATGGCTAGATCTTTTTATTTCGCTGTAATTAAAGCTGTTTGGGTGAGCAAGAGGTGTGTGAGGACTAGAGAGGGTTCAGGAGGTTACACCATGTCCATCACCGGCCTCCATATGAATAACTGCCAACACAACCTTGCATGCTTGAGACTGCTTAGATGTGTAAAGCATTACCAATAGCTTGGGATATCTGCATCACACACCACTAGGCAGCCAGTTGATGATGATAAGATTGTGCACCCAAGTGTACATGACTGGAATTGCTAATACAGGGCAGAGCATGCAATATCAATTCATAATCTTTATGCAAGACATAAATCAGTGCAAGGGATGGAATTTGTATCATTAGCCACATATGTGATATGTGAATTGTAGCAATGGCAGTGATTCTTAATTTTCAGAGGTCTGGAGTCTTTGTAAGGAAGAAAATCGACAGAACCTCCTCTGTAATCCAACCATGAAATCAGGTGGCTGGACCACAGCTTTAAGTGAATCTGGCCCACAGACCAGTAATAATCTGACAGACATTGTATGTGCCCATCTGCTGTATGGACACACGGCTTATAACATGTTTTCATTTGTGGAAAATTTTTTTTATTTTTTAAGACATTTACCCAAAGTTACAGTACTACTACTATTTTCCTCATTGAAAACGAACTGTAGTTTGATCGTAATTTGAAATTACCTGCCACACTTTGCTCAGACAAATTTATAGTAGCTCAAATTGAGTTGAGGAATTTTACGAGAGCCCATAAAAAATAATTAAGTCCCAAAGCGCTTGCCAAGGGCTGCTGAATTACACTGATCAGACACAAATCTCTTCTGAAACTCATGAAAGTGCTCTTTTTCCACACTTTCACCTTCATGGGTTTCACTGCAGACAACACAAGTATCTTAGTATTTGCAGTGAGACGCAATGATGCACAGTCAGCCTGCGCCAGAAAAAAAGTTTTCTCCATTGAATTCAAATGTATTGATGTCAATACATCTTGCAGGTTCTTGTATCATGCCAATAAGTTAATTGTTCTCCTGTCAAATGTTTAATTGCCAGGTGAATGGGCTTTGATCTCTAATGACATTAGAGAAGGTTCTCTGCATTTCTGAATTCTATAGTATAGATCCACCTGAAAATACAGAATTCAATTAGGTTCAAGTCCTAGATATTAACTCCAAGGTGCAGCAATTTAATGTTCTCCCTGCATAATGCGTACATTCCCACAATCAATGTTTATGTGAATAGACAACAGCTGAATCTACAATTGCCTGTTTAATATCATCAACCATCATGAAAGCAACTGATAGGAACTTGCATTATTTTCAAGTGGCTGTGCGGATACAGCTGCTGTGCCACATGGGAAATTGCGTTCTGCATTAAGCCAGCACATCTATTTCAGTGCTCAACATTTATTGGACTTGCACAGTGGTACCATATTGACTGAATCAATACCTTGCAGGTGGCTGTTATTGTACCTTTAGCGTATTGCGGCATAAGAAATGCATGCTATGAACTTCATGTGATTCTCTTGACATTTTCCTCTCCGTTATCCATTTTACAGCCAATCAGTGTCATGCTTAAAGGTTTAAGTCTTGATTTTATATTTATGACGTATTGAAAATTGATGTTTCCTACAATTCCATGAATCAGATACAACAGCCTCAGAAATAAAGAAACAAGTTTCATAGCAAATCATAATTGAAAGGCAGTGAGAGACAGTGAGTTGGTAAGTCTTGAAAACCATTATAAGTGGCCTTCTTTTTAAACCCAGCACTCTGATAAAGATTATCCTCTGTGGCAAAACTGGCCTCATGGGGCTCATCAGCATAAATGGTTTCGTCTTGGATTAAGGGCTGAACGCATGTTAATGCAGATCAATCCTCTGATGCTCAAGGGTTAAATTATCCTCCAATTGATGTCTGCTGTCCTGGGGTTCATCACAGATTCAGCTCTATTTATGCACAAATGCCTAGTACTGTTTATACCCTTACCAAAATAATGATTTATGGGCTGCATTTTTTCTTCTTCTTTGATCTAGAGAGAATTAAGAACTGGGATGGGAGTGGCACTTAGAGAAGATAATAATGAGTTGCATACTGTCGGGTCCCCAGATAGCTATAAGCAAGAAAGTTTGAAACTATTCATATGAAGTCCATGTCCTCTTTATTTATCTGTTTATTTATTTATTGTTAATCTATCTGGTATAGAAACACTCCCCCCTCTGAAAAAGATGAAGGAATTAGGTTGTCACTTGCGGTTGGGTTGGCTCTATGTGTATTACCCCTCTAATTAGGGCTAGCTGCCAATGTAGTGTGCTGCTCTGCCAACCAGCTGATTAACTTCTGAATGAGCTTTATCTCAAGTCAATGTTCAACCAGCTGTTTCCTCACTTCAAAGGAGTCAGCAGTATAGTTATAAATGCTATTTGTTTTGCTCTTCTAAGATAAAAAGCTGAGCAGTTATTCGAAAGCTAAATCTTCTGAGCCTACATAACTTAGATACTAAGTATTCGATTCCCGAGTGTTAACAAAATAGAGAAAACAATTCCAGCAATGCTGGGATGGATCATCTCTGGGTCTAAGACTGGATGCATCCTTATCATACCTACCTTGCAAATGCATCCCACAGTCAACTTTGTCATTTTAAGTGTGTTCAGATTTCAATGTCACTTCTAATCCATTCCATAGTCTAAATATCTAAACTGAATGAAGTACAAAGCACTTGGAATGAACTCTCCAAACATGACGCTTGTGGAACATTGACTGGACTCTGCATCTTGTAGTCATTTATAAGTATCAGTGTATGAGAGTACTTGAGAATTACTAGAATTCCCTTCTTTCATAAAAATGTGTTTCTTTAAACCCAACCGTTGCCTTTTTTATAAAGATAATTGGTAAGGAATTACACAAACATTACATCCCCACAAGTATTTGCATAAATCGCCACAAGTGGTGCTCACCTTGATTAAATTCTGTAAAACTGAATATAGAATAAACCCTTTTCAGATTAAGTTTCGCCTGGCCCTCATCTCTGAAACAGCACACAAGAGTCTAATGCATTTGTAGCCAACTGCTGGAGTGTTCTTCCATTATGATTTCCTCAGAGGAAGACAGCTGAGGGTAAACATTTACAGGTCTTGTTTTATAGCGAGGTTTAATTCTGGACTATACAATTCGGCGTGACAAGTCAACTTTGATAGCATCAGTCGGGGTAAGCAGGTCATTAGAGGAGGCTATTTTCATTGTGGATGTCAGCATTTTGGATTCATCTCTGCAGATATAAAGGGCCCATGACTGCTTTTCAAGGCTAAATGTCACTGGTTTACAATGAATCCTAAAACGTGCCTGAGAGATCAGTAGCAGAGAGACAGAGGGACATATTCCTACTAGCGAGGGGAAGTCTGATCCCAGAGGATACCTTTAAATTGACATTTGAGCTCTGGCTTATTGGAGTACATTTATGTGTCAGCAGTTGATGTTACTGAGTTACTGAATCAAAAATGAAGGTCTGCATTCAGGATGCGTGCATGTACATTATAATAAAATTACCTGGAAAACCTTCTCAATATTAGGAATTGTTTTATCTGATTAGTCACATTTATCACTTGAAATGATTCTGATAGCAGCAAGATTTTTATAAATTAAACATATTGGGCCTCATTCACAAAACTTTCCTTAAATTATTCTTACTTTTATTCTTTAAAATGTTCCAATGAAAAAACTATATGAGATTCATGACATGTGCAGACCTTTGTTTTTGTGCATATCCCAGGTGTGTGAGATGATGAATGCTGACTTAGTAAATTTTATGCGCAATGCTGTACATGTCATTTGCATAAGGAAACAGCCATGAACAAATACAGATAAGACAATAATGATGATCGTACACATGTTTTGTGAATGAGGCCCATTGTGTTGAAATGTTTCCTTTTTTTATCTGACAGGAGAAAACAAGAAATTTTACTGTTGAGCATGTGCTTACAATAGGCTTATGGTTTCATGCTGATAAGTCATTTTCAGCTCAATGTGAATATGATTCTATTGTTATGGTATGACATGTATTCAGTCACATAAAGCTTGCCTTAGAATATGAATGCACTCTCAGCCTAATTTGCAGAAGCAGTAAGTGCCATATAGTGATATGGATGGATAACACAGACATGGAATCAGAAATTATGTTTCTCCAGGAATAGGGTGGGTTGACCATGGGTCACCTCTACATGTGTTCCGTCAAACTACAAGTCAGGTGCCCACAGGTTGCCAGTCAGATTTTCCTCTCATCCCAGGTCTTTCCTGTAGTATTGTGAGACTTGTGTGGTGTAAAGCACTTGCTCTCAGGTGTCTGTGTCAGATATGTGGATGAGGGTGGCAGAGTACTACTACTACTAATAATAATAATAATAATAATAATTACAGATGGCACGGTGTGGAATTGTGAATATAACAATATATAATGTGTAAAGGATTAGCACAGTTCTTTTTGTTTTGTTTTTTTGGTTTTCAGTAAGGAAAGATCTCTAAGAGAAGTTGCAGTCAGCACTTTCAGAATTGCTTTTAATGCGACTGCAGGCATCTCTCCACCCACACAAAGGGCCTGTAAATATATAGGTCTATATAACTTCTCCAATGAAATTACATTCTGTGTTTTTATTGTTCTCCGTGTAGCAGTGATATACACTTTTAATGGGAACCCAGCAATCCTGGTAGGTTTAGTAGATACACATCAATCTTCTCGCTGTTCTTGGCAGGAAAATGGCTCTGTTGTTCGGTACGCCCCAACAGTAAATCAGCTCAGAATTACTTTGTTTAAAATGCATTAATGCAAGTGATTAAATCATTCCTTCGGGGTATGTTACCGGAGGATACAAAAAATAAAAAAGTGCTCGAGGATAATTAGCTAAGCATTTATGTGTTTCATTTTTTGCCTAAAGAAAGGCCTTTGGTTTAAATATAAAACACGGCAATCTGCTATGATGTAGAATTAATCTATTATGCTAAATATAACATAGATACTTTGAGTTCTATAGTGACTAAATCCCATGAGCCTTTGCACCATGGCCTTTTTCAATGCTTGTGGGGTTATTTTTTCTGAAGCAATTTGTTGCTTGTGATTGGCAGGATGATGCATTTTGCCATTGTTGAGCACCCTCACCCACATGCATTAACCAGTGTGTGTCCATATCTTCCTCTTAGAACAACTTCTGAATTTGAATGGCCTATTTCGTTCTCTTGCAGCATGTATCACGTAGGTGATTCCACAAAGTCTTAGTAAGCAAATGCACAATTCCCACGAATTCCCAAGAGCATGGAGTATTCAAGAAAATGCATTTGCTTGCTTATTATTATATATTGCAAGCAATACATTTTAGTTTATTTATTGCTTGCTTTAGTGAACAATACCACAATATTATATATTATATGAAAAGAAACATACTACACTGATGTAAAAATAACAGAAATTTAATACTGTGCAAGTGAAATGCATGAAGAAGTGAAACAGCAATATAATGTAAAAAGCACAGTCATTTATTTGATACCATAAGGATTACATGACTGTATTGTTGAATTAAAATTCTATGAGATGTAAAATATACAATAGCTAAATGGCAACATTGTTGCTAATACTTCAATATCAATTTTCTATTCAAGGTTACCTATTATCAGCATTTAGTTGTAGTAAGTATACTATCCCTTCATAAGAACAAAATCAATGTTTGCATTGTGCTGTGTTTTTCATCTTTACATGCATTATTAAAACAAGCTACACTGCTGTGTAAGATAATGATTTACTGAAAAACAGTACACATGCATGCACGTCTCTCTCTCTTTCCCCCCCCCTTTCTCTCTCTCACACACACACACACACGCACACACAAATGCATACACATACACACAAGCTTGCACATGAATGCAACCATATTTTCCACCTCATAAAGTACTCATTTCAGAACACTGTCAGAAATTGAGCAGCATATGGTACCATTCTAAGTGTGTGTTGCCCTGTGGTGGCTATATCAAACAGTCATGTATATTTCTATAGATCAATCAATGTCCTTGTGCTGATAATGTGCTACTCAGTGAAATTGTGAAATATCCAAACTCCAAATAAGAATATCACTTGTGTTTGGTGCTTTCTAATTACATAGGATGTTCCAAATAATTTCATTGCATGTTCTGTATCTGAGAGCATTGTGTACTGAAATATAAATGTCAGCATAATTTGAGCACCACAAAGCTTCTAATATGTCAATATTTACTATTTATTTAACTGGTGGCTACTTCTCACATCCTACATTGCCCGTATTTTTTTCATATAAATGCACATTAGTTATAGGAAAAGCATTTTCAGGAAACATGCTTACACACACCTCAATCACATACTGTATTTCTTTAATAATTTTCTATAAGCCTATATTATCAAAGCAAAAGCAGTGTACTGGAATAACCTTTGTCTCCAGAGTTGAGATACATTTTTGTGTGGGCTATTGGCACTCATTTTTACTGAGCATATTTACTCCAGCGTAAAATCTAGAGAACTCCTTTGGAGAAGTAACATCTCTGCAGCTTCATCTGTTATATCAAGTTTGGAATACTCACAACAGCATGTAGTTATCCACTTCTTAACCCCTAGCTTTTACACTGAACACTTGGCTTGACCTACTGAAATTTGGCCTTGGGTAACCACAAGCAATTTTCTTTGGCATGATACTTTCTTTTACCTGAAATAATGATAATTTCCTAAGCTGGGGTGTCATGTTTCAGCTCTGCACAGTGACACAGAATGACCAGTAGTACAGACGGAATACCATTGTCCACTAAATTTTTAGAGTAGTTCTAAGATAAGTTGATACCTTTCACTCATTTGTGGAAAGGGAAAAAGATATCGAGCGCGCATGACTGTGGCCAAGGATTCGATTGTCACCTCACCGCAGGTTCCATATTTCATGGAAAATGAACAGAGACATGAGACAGAGCCACTAAATATAATTTTGTTCCTGTCACTATCAATCTGTCAATCTCAATGTTTACTCTCATCTCACGTTTCTGTTCAGTGAGCACTCATACCCCCTCAACAAGTAAATTTGTGTTCATTTATTGCGGATTTAAGTCAACCTGGAACAAGCCTGTCAGGTAACAGCAACTGACTCCATATCACGAACAGAAAGAAAATCTGTACCTTGTACCCACTGTAGGGTGGAAATGACAACCTCATTCAAGATGTATGAATTCTTGCAGAAGCATCGTACATCCCACATCCACCCTAGTTTTCTACACCTACACCATGCAGCCTACACAAAGTAAGCTAAGAATGTCGCTGAAATTATACTTCACTGCTACTGTTTGAGCTGGAGATTATAGACAAAAACATTTGTTGATTTTAAGAATAGGAATAAGACAATGCATTTGCCACAAAGGGGTGCTGGAGTATATTGACCAACTGTAGATAAGTAACAGAAGTTCTGAAGAGGATGCTTCTCATATTTTAGGTAGGACAGAAGAAGTGTCATTGCATATAGTAATGTCAGTTACAAACAAATCTTTGGATGGGTAAAATTGCCTTCTTATAAGGACCACTACTATTCACTTTATGCAGTGACAATGTAGTTACAGCAGCTATAAAACTAAATACTGGACTACACTGAGAATATTACAAATACAAATAATATTTTTACCAAAAATAATCTACTACAGATTCATCAGTGAAAACAACACTGAAGAGCATGGTTTAAAAATGAACTACCTGAAGATCTGCAAACTTCTTAGACTGCAGTCTCCACTTTACTGCATTACAAATTCAGTGATGGATCGTCTTAACTGTAATTACTTTCCTCATGAATAGTTTTAATTAGTCCAGACATTTGTGCAATATTCTGGGATGGCACATACTATGGACTGATTTGCCTAGTAACTGAGCTCTATAAATAATTTACACCTACGCATCATGCCCGTAGTTCAATCGCTCAATAATCAGCCTGCATTCCTGGAAACATATTAAACTTTGATTCCTATAGCCCTGAATTCAAAGTGCCAGAGGACAATCATTAAACGAGCAGGTGGCCACATCTAATGATACACAGAGAAATAGCAAAATGCTTACTCACATTTTTTATTTATTTATTTATGTCTCACTCATTACAGATACAAGGGTGGCATGGTGGTGCAGGGGGTAGCACTGGGTTAGAATCTTGGCCTGGGCCTCCGGGTTTCGTCCCACAGCCCAAAGACATGCAGGTAGGCTAATTGGAGACTCTTAAGCTGCACATAGTTATGAGTGTGTGAGTGAATGGTGCGATAGATTGGTGGCCTCAATGCATGGTGGGATGAGCTCCAACACCCCCTGCGACCCTTTCCAGAAATACTTTGGTATAGATAATGGAAGGATGGATAACAGAGACACTTGGCTCTCCCCGAATTCACTACCAAGAATTTGGACTAATTTCAGTATGTTTTCCCAGGGCAGGTAACAGGGTAGATGCATACACCAGCACTGTGATAAATATGATAGGAACAGCAATCTTCACCAATCCAATATTTTGACCAAGCACGACATTGACCCTATTTTAAAGTTGTTCTACATGGCAATCCTGACCTAAACCCTGTGATATTTTAAGCCCAACGCTGCGCAGTTGCTGACAGCAAAGCCAGTGAGCTTTTATCCACACATTTTCCTTTTATCCATTTTTAAGTCTATACCTACTCCGTCTTTATCTGTGACCACTGACCCCGCTGTCCCACAGACCAAACCCCAGCATGTTTATCCCTTTGGGGCTGAGACTGGTAAATTGATGGCTGAGCAAAGAAGGTCAACGATTTACCCATCTTGACATGAGTTTTATGCCTTTTATATGCTGTCCGCTTTAATTTTAACATGTTATATCCCTAAGTTTTAATTTATACTGTTTCCCCAACATGCCCATTTTATTTTCATCTTTTTACATATTTTATCTATTTATTTCTTCATATTATTTATTCTTTAGTTTTGTCATTTTATTTTCATGGTTTCCCCTAAGTGGACATTTTATTTTTTTAAATTGTATTTATCTTTTTCATTTAATTCTTAAATGGAGACAAATACCAGTTCTATGGAGGATTCTGAACCCCATTGAATGCTGAGCTGGAGTTGTTGGAGCGAAAGATCCACAATTTCATTTAGTGGCAGACACAGCTCATGAAAAGGAAAGCCCGGCTTGAAGCGGTCAGTGGTGTTTTCCTCTTCCCTAGACCTGGGGGTACCATAGGGGGATGTGACCGTATGGGTTCTGATGCCTTGGCCACATCTATGCCACATATGATGTCCCTGATTCAGGAGTCAAAGAAACAGCTGAGACCAGGTGCAGCCTTCTTCACTCCAGCGCCCACGACCGACGCCTGGAAACATCAATGCCGTGAGAGAAAGAGGAGGCAGTCTCCCC
Organism: Anguilla anguilla; assembly: GCF_013347855.1. Lineage (NCBI taxonomy): Eukaryota > Metazoa > Chordata > Actinopteri > Anguilliformes > Anguillidae > Anguilla > Anguilla anguilla. The sequence continues at coordinate 51,298,508 of NC_049203.1, read as the reverse complement.
TACCGCCCCACCCTGAGCTCACTACCAGCAACAGGTTTGAAGCTCTTAGCTCCCCTTTCTGCCTTTTCAGATGCTCAAACGGACAATCTTTTAGCCATCAGAGACGTCATTGTACAGAATTTTGGACTTTGCCCTGTCAACAGGTAGAATGTATGTTTCTTGCCTTCCTGCCACTCACATTTCGGTCATAATGACAGAAATCCCAAACAGTTTTCAAGAAGCACAAAGATATTGGTGTAGTAATTGTGCATTCCAGAGTTAATGACGTTAGAAATCGTTAGTTTAAAATTCTCAATGCGCAAAACTGTTGAACACTATTAAAGAAAAAGCAATCCCAAGAATTATCATATCGAGCCCATTACTCATGTTCGGGAGAGGAAATGAACCCTACAGTCTGCTTTCGCTCTCCATTGGCTTAAAACCTGGTGTGCTCAAATCAAGATGGACTATATCAATAACTGGAATTTATTATTTATATGTGGTGGCCGTGTAGCATAATGGCTAAGGAGTTGGTCTTGTAACCTAAAGGTCGCAGGTTCGATTCCCCGGTAGGACACTGCCGTTGTACCCTTGAGCAAGGTACTTAATCTGCACTGCTCCAGTATATGTCCAGCTGTATAAATGGATACAATGTAAGTTGCTCTGGATTAGAGCATCTGCTAATGTAATTTAATTCTGGAAAAGACAGCGTTGCTATCACAGAGTCGGCAAGGTTGCATGGTTCAAACAATTTCCGAAAGAAAACCCACAGCCGGAGTGATAAACTAAATTAACTACTATTACTAATCCTACTATTGACTATTCTCTTCTTCTGACCATCTTTCCTATTCCAACTGTAATTCCTGCCCACCGAAAATTTTAAAGTGGAGACACTGACTGCAAATTTAGAAATCTTAACAGTGCTGTCCCTCCCACTAGACAGATCAGGCACTGTGCTTAGGGCCCCACCTTCTGACATTGGTTTCCAAGAAGAAGAATCAGAAGGTGCCAATGTTTTGGAGGGGCCCCCAAAAGTCTAGGGGTGGCTCTGTTCATTAGTATTCCTGCTGTAACTCTGCACACTTCACCGCAGTTAGATTGGCCTAGAACTAATATGGCTCTATTCAATGTAAGATCTCACACCAATAAGACCTTTATAATCAATAAACTTGCCACTGAAAAGAAATTACAGTTTTTGTTTCTAGTTGAGACCTGGCTCAGCTCCGACAGGGCAGCTGCACCATTCCATTTTCCATTCATTTAGGCAGGGTGGAATTGTCGTTATTTCCTCAAACCAATTTTGTTGTACAAAGGTCAGTTTTGGCAACTTTTCTTTGTTTGAGTATCTTGTCATTGTACTGAAAGAACTAGCAGTCCTCAATTAACTGTATACCATCTGCCAAAGCAATCCTCAGTCTTTCTACCTGAATCCTCTGATTGTTATCACAAATAATTCTAAATGATGATATGAACATCCTCGTAAATAATAATATGAATGTTGAAGCTATTGAGTTCCAGAATCTTTTACAGTCTTGAATTAATTCAACATGTCAACAAGACTACCCACAAATGTGGTAACATGCTTGAATGCATTTTCTCAAGTCATTGATCATTTATGTTCCAGAAGAAACAAAACTGAATTCATAATAAATAAGCAGCATTTAGATGTTGCAGCAGAACTATGCTTCGATTACATATGAAATGGTGAATGTTCTCCACAGTTAATTGGGTATCATGCTTGATAAAGTATCTTCTATCAAAATTAAATAAGTCTCCTGATAAAGCGACACCATGGATAAACTATAAAATTTGTAGGCTTATGCAGTCCTGTTGGAAAGCTGAAAGACTATGGCGGAAAACTAAACCGGCAGTTCATCTAGGAATTCCGAAAAGACAAATTTCCAATTATAACAAAGCTGTACGCGAGACAGGCCACTTTTCAAAGATCATTGCTGAGAATTCCAGAAACTCATGGGTAATATTTTCTACCATTGATCGCTTACTAAATATCGCCCCCCTACGGCCTACTCAGCCAAGCCTCAACCCTAATGTGCAAAAAATTAGCAGATTTTTAAATGATAAAATCATGGCAATTTGGAATGGTATTGTCAGAACAGCTGGTAAGCTCCATGTCATAACTCATAATAGGCCTCCAGTTATGCAAAGTTTATCAATATTACAGATACAGAACTAAGATTGTATCACAGGCTAAATCCTCTACATGCGCACTCGATCCAATTCCTATAACATCTATGAAATTCTGTCTTCTCTTCTAAAGATAATTAACACCTCTCTGGTAACTGGAATCTTTCCTACTGTAATGAAACCAGTACAGTAAGAAATCAAATCTAATAATATCCTTAGTAATTACAGGCCTATTTCAAACCTACCATTCATGAGTAAGGTACTCATGAGAAAAGTGGTTTTCCATCCATCTATTATCTATACCTGCTTATTCCTGGTCAGGGTCGCGGGGGTGCTGGAGCCTATCCCAGTCTGCACTGAGAGGCAGGAATACAGGTTGCCAACTTATCGCAGGGCACACGCCACTCACTAACTATTCACTCACACACTCATACCTATGGGCCCAGCTGGTTTTTAATCGACTAAATAAATGTAGAAATAATCGACTAAATACATTTTCCGAACTCTGCATCGTTGAGACAAGTATATCAGACATGATAGAACAACCAGTCGATGTACAGGTTCATGAGGTGATATTAATGGGAAAGTAAGCAACCAACAGATTGGCCACAATGAAACCAAACCTCCACCACATACAGGCAAATTATTTCTATGAAATTAACCTTTTATACTTTTACACTGAAGGTGCACCGCTGCCTTTATTCAGCAGTGCCTTGCAATACCACCTGAGCTTGACAATTACAGCTCTGAATCTGCTGAAGACACACATCATGCCAACTCTCATATATTCAGTTTCATTTTTTCCCCACAGATTCAATTTCATTTGCATATGGGGATTATTTTGGTATTACAGTTCATATATAGAAGAACTGTTTTCATATCCCTAGGGTGTTACATTTGATCATATTGTGCTGGATGACCTGTATTAAAGTGACAATCTCGAAGATTTCAGTTTCGTTCTCTATGGCGGTGCCAATGGCGAGAAGCGGTAATTGCAGGTGTGTTTTTGGACCTCACTTCCCATAGATCCAACCGGATCCAACCAGTGTCGCCTGTGTGATGTCAGTCAGTAGGCACGCCTACTATAACACTTACTATTTACTGAATAAAAAACAGTTGTTATAAAAGTAACGTTATGTACATACTCATTCGTTGTCTAACATTAGACTAACTCAAGATGTCTGTACACTGCCGAGCCGGGTTAAAATGCCGTAGCAAACCTGGGGTAGAATTAGTGATGATCAATTTCTGCAAACGTTCTTTATCCACCTTTTGCATGGTATGAACATCTTTACACGGCAGAGAAGAATTTGCGGGATTCGCTGTGGCTCGTGCAATTATGTATCTCGTGCACAATAAGCAGTCTTTCTCGTGAATGATTGTTGTGTGGTATTTTTGAAACAACTGCCTTGCAAAATGTTACCCCTGGTGTTTCTGGTTTTGATAGCTAAACTGTTCGAGAATAAAGCTGAGCTGGGTGTTAAATTAGCAATCAGAACAAGAAGAATAAAACAAAAACAAAGGAGATTTCATCAAAAAGGGCATAAAGGCTGAAGGAACATATGAGGAAGCGTAATAAAATAATAACAATGCTAATCCATACTGCCGTATTCTTTTATTTAGTTCTCTCCTGCATGACGTCCTCAGAAATCAGACCTGGCTCTGCTCCACATACCCCGGCTTTATTCCGATCATTATAATATATTGATGAACTCGATGGCAATGTAAATAACGGTAACGTTAAGGCCAGTGCAGATCAATGATTCGCAACAAGGCGAAACGGTTTTAGAATGTTGCAGAGAAAATTGCAGCGGTGTGAACTGGCTAGTAGCAGAGCCGTTGCCTGCCCTGAGGTTTTAAAAGACCGTCCTTGTCAAATCTCCAAGTGCAGTTTTAGAACGTTTACAATCAGACGTCTTGGAATTTTGCAAGTTGCACCCAGTCTCGTTGCGAATCATTGATCTGAACTGGCCTTAAGTTAGCTACACTGCAACGTTGCAACAAGGTAGCATTGCATTCGAGAGACGGTTTGCAAGGTCGGTACCGGTCGGTAGCGTTAGCTAGCGTTTTTTCTAATTGTTAGCTGACATTAAATTGTGTTAATTACATTAGCTAGCTAGCTAACGCAACGTTACCTGATATGAGAGATGGATACTGTGTGCAACGTTGTCTAAACTAATGTTGTCTTTCTTGACATGGTCCGGTAGCTAGCGTTGTAGTTTAGTTTAATTTAATAAAGTTACACTGTTATTAAATGTAATACGAAATCTACATCAACAAATAATATGATCTCTCATGTTACACAAAAACTTTTTTGGGTTCCATAACTCCCCCAACCCCCCCTTTCTCTGTTATTGTAACGCATGCAGACACCGGAAAAAACAGTATGCCGCTCACACACACGTGAGTTGAAGAGCGAGCCTGTTGCGTTAGTTCTGCCTACCCTCTCTGGCGGACCAACCACTGATGGGTGATGAAAAACGCATCACTAACTGTGCGCCGCTTGTGATTTTTTCCCGGGAATGTCGCAACAGACACTTATTTATCATGAATTATGATAATGATAATAGTATAAATTAATATAAAAATAGGCTCAATCACCATTGTGTTACCCAATGCAGCGATAGATAGTGACTTAAAAGACATTTATTTTAATGAAAATCTTCGAGATTATTACTTTAATAAAAATGCAAAAGCTATGCATGTGATAAACCAAAAAGCTTTGAATGTAAGAAATCAGTAAAGCTTTGATGTGATACTTTGCAATCATTTAACAATATTATATATATGTGTGTGTGTATATATATATATATATATATATGTGTAATATTTTAAATATTATGTTTTCTTTGAAGCTTTGGGCCACATATATATTGCATGAAATGTACTATATTATTATACAGCTGTTCTATTATTTGCAGTTGGCATAACTGTAAATGCCTTCCAAAGGTTGCAACAACTACTTCAACTGGAAAAAAAACTGCAGGCCACGATCAGCAAAATCAGTTTCATCGCTTTTAATACACTGTCACATATTTTCCAAGGGTTTGGCAACTGCACCCAGATAGAAAGACAAATGGCAGCATGTGAAGATGATACAGAGGAGAGAAGTTGAATGTGGCCCATGCTTAAGATGGATTATCGCAAACTCCAAGCCCCCACAGGCAGTTTGCTGGTTAACAATCCTCTTTGAGGCCGACTGGCCTGCCAAGTTCACATATCCCACAAGACCTGTCCTCTTCTGCCCTTTAGATCCAGCATATCGATGACTGAATTTTTTCAGTTGTTTCTTTTCTTTCAGCCTTATCTATATTCATGCTGGCATTGGGATTTATGCTGAAGGTGTTTTCTGAAACTTCATAAGCTACGGCGATCAAAGCGGTGGTTTGTTAGAGAGATAATTATTTTTCCTATCCTTTATATACAGAAAAGACTGTCCTTAAAGGCATTATTTATTGCTACAATGTATTAAAATGTGTAGAATATGAATGAATAACGGGTCATATAAAAAGCTTTTCAAAATGATCTAACTCCTTCCATCCACTCTTTACTGCCGCTTCAGGCATTCAAGGATTCTATTGGTATTCATCACAGGGGGGATGAAAACTCAATAAATTTAAATTTCAGTTGCTGTCAACTCCTTTTGATTTAAAAACATGGACCAGCCTGTCATGTATCCTACTTGTAATTTGATATGGCATAATGTTAGCAGGTCTAGAGTCCATACAAATTAAACTTGTAGGCTTATCACGAATACCGTTCATGAATAACTCTTCACAGGTACAGTTCGCTTTCACAGTTCACATAAAGATTTCTTATTGTACATGTCTTGTATTAAAGTATGTGCTACAACAGTATTAAAGCAATATTTAATTCACGTCAGGAACAGTTTTCTGAACAGGAATTGAAATCGATATTTGCACCGCGAGAGACTTTTCCACCCCTCACATTTGCAGACACAAATGATGACTTTAATTTCCCTGATTAGCTGTGGACCTTTTGTGTCGCGGTGTGCTCGAGAACCGCTACCGGTAATGGAAATGAGCTATGGCCTCACTGTATCTCCCCACTCTATTCATGAATCTCACCAGTCGTAAAAGCCAAGGCACGTCAGCATAATTTCAGCTTTGGCTGAATAGATAATCGGGGGTATAGCTGCTGAGAAATTGATTCATTTTTAAGTATTAAAAACTCTGTTAGGAAACTGATCCCAACTAAGGATAACATAAAAGCAAGATACATGAAAGTAAAGGGCAAAAGTATGTAGTCATGTTTCTTAAGTGCTGATTTTTATAAAACCGATACAATGTCAATATATTGTTTAACTCTACCTTGAGCACACTGTCACCACTTCTGATTTATACTTTCAGACAAGTACCCTTTGGGCTTTATGTTGCACAAATCCAGGGCATCTTCTGCTTTCCATAGCCAGGGTTTCCTACTGACTGTGCCACAAATTCTGTGTAGCCTCAAAGCACTGTGTCTTCCCACCCCCACCTACATCCACCCACCCAAGAAATCTGCTTATCATGGCTTAAACCAACTGAAATTGAAGAGTGAAGCACATTGCAGGGGATGGAAGCAGATGGGGCTGATGTGACTCATGCTAATCGGCAGGGTTGATCCCTTGGGTCATTCTCAGAAGTTCCTCATCCCAATTTCAGAATGTAACGTGAGCTAGAAAGCAGCCGCGTTGCACTGTAATAGAATGATTTGGGCGATTATCACCGTTGTTCAGTCCCAGGAGTTGTGCCGCAAGGCATTCTGAGGGCTGCACCCCCCACCTGCCTGAGATTTTAACATCCTCATTCAGAGATTACCATGTTACAGCAGGGATCTAATGGCTGGGAATTTCTCAAAGGCAGAATTTCAGTCACAGATGCTGAGTGTGCAGCACTGAACTAGGCGCTGAAATCAGTTTGTCAATGGCACCTAATAGAACCTTGAAACACAGGCTATCATGGACACTTGCACCCATGTTCTCTATGCCGTTTGAGAAATGTGAGTGGGTCCAGACAGCCATGTTGCTTGCCGATGTAATAATGCTGCTCCTCCTTGAGTAGCAGGGGAAGAACATTTCAGTCCTTTTCAAATCATGCACCCTTTTCATGTAACAGGAAAAACTACAAGACGGAAAATTCCATACCTGTATTAATAATGTAATACTAATATTTAATACCTTACTGATTGTTATTAAAAAAAAATTTTTTTTTCAAAAACTGGAAAATAAAATTTGATTTAGCATCATTTAAGCAGGTTATTTTGCTTTTACATTATGACAGCAGCTGTTTATTTACTGGTTCCAGTAAATTGATTATTGATTATAAATAGATTCCTTGAAAGCTTTGAAGGTTGTAATGCCATTGAAGAGGGGAAGGGACACAGATTTTTTTTTTTAACTTCTGCAAAGAGAACTAGGTTGGGTACGTTATTTACATATTTCTGACTAAATAAGGAGGGTCTTAATGTTGACAGTTAACAGTCAACTCTGTCCTGCTTCTTGTAAAACTTATTACAGTATTGCATTCATAAAAAATAGGCTGGTTTGCGTTTATGTAGTCATAGGATTCTAAATGCGTTAATATAATTACTGTATTTCTTTAGATTTTTGTATCATGTTCCCAATGCAGTTATTCTTTAAGTGATCATTAAGGACCCTCGCTGTGGCTTAAATATGGGTCAATCCCATTTATTTTCTTTGTTGCTGTGCAAATAAACACTGCATAAAGTATATATTACATGAGTATGGACATTTTTCTATAGGCTCATGTTTTTATGTTGGTATCCATTTAAGTCGTTTAGGTTTTTCAGTGGTGCATGCCTATCCTCTCTATCTATTACAGTAAACAGATCCCAGTAAAACAAAGAATCATGCAGAAAATCTCTTATTGTTACAAATTTCCGATAAAATCTTGTGAGATCATTAGACACTTATACAATCCACTGTAACTATAGACAGTGCAGAGATATAAGGATGATGTGGATCAGTGGAGAGAGCACAGAGATAGTGATTATTCTGCCACTCTGAGAATAGCCACAGTTTCAAGTACCATTTTTGCAGGTCACGAATGACTGTACATTTTAAAACCCCTCTCTTCATCTCAATTAAACAGCATCACTTTGCAATAACGTCATTGTGATTTTATTTCTTTATTTCATGTGAGAGAAATTAAGAAAAGGTCAACCTGTCTCCACTGGCATTGGCTTTGATTTGCATTTTAAAAATGAATACCGCACAATTTAATGCTGAATACTCCCATAAATAATGCAAAAGAACAGCTCCATTTTACTGTGTAGCATGTACACATTCCAACACTTGCTTGATATTCCAACTGCTTTGTGACAAGGATATATTCAGTGAAGCTTTGTGGGACCTGCCTATTTCAACTGCTGCACAGCAAACCTTTTCATACATAAAATACAGCATAAAATAGCTTGGCTCCACGTGGGAATAATAATAAAAAACATTCAGAAGTGAGACAGTGCTCTAATCACTACTGTCTTCACCATCCCTGCTTTTCAGCCCACTGTTAATAGTGTCAGATGATTACACCTCCACATCTCAGATTAACTGATGTCAGGCATGACTGAGCTGAAGACTTAAACAGATCAAACCCCTTCTCAGTCGCTGTGGCATTTTCATATGATTGCGACAGATGACGGCAGGAGCCTTATTTAGGAGACAGTGATTGTGTTTGTTAAAAAATGGGGAAGGTGAATGTATGCACGTAAAAGCACTCTGCAAGCTGCCCTGTCTGTCATGACTAATGTCTCACATCCAAAAGTAGATTCTTGCCAATTCCTGGAGAACACACTCCATAAAAAGACAGCCCTCAATGTCATCCCAGCACAAGTGTCAATCTTTCACTCTAAGCAAGGAAAGGTAATTAGAGATCAAGCTGACAGCGTGAGAGGATTTTATCTTTTTAAAACAGAGTGACAACGGGAAAACATGCAATCAGATCGCTCAGCCCCGAGAGGTGGTCTTGTGGTTTAGTGGTAAGGGAACAGGGCTTTGTAACCACAAGGTCGTCATGTTGAATCCACAGTATTTTGCTAATGCTGTACCTGTTACTAAGTAACCCAGTGAATAAATGGATAAAAATGCATAAAAAACAAATGTATGTCATTCTGTCAGAATAAGAACATGTGTTCAGAAGATAAACTTTGTCATTCTTAATAATTTTGCATAAGTGAGATTTTCCATGCCTGAAGCATTTACAGTAGACAACCCTTTCTTCTCAATGTTGCACGAGTGGAAAATTTGTCTTGTCCACAGAGAATTCCCAATTCTCTTTATGTGCATGGAACCATGTATTACTTTCCTTGTCCTTGGACTTTCAGCTTTTCCCTGGAGATAACTGGCGGAATACCATCTGGGACACATGTTCAAAACAAAACCAACACTAACAGTCAAGCACAGGCACAAGCTAAATGACCTCTGTGAGGGACTTCAAGCCAAAAGGCTATGCTGGAAGTTGATAAGTTTTACTCAAACTGCATGCTAGAGTCCTATAATGATGGGGCTACAGTTCAGCTAAAGTGTCACCACAGGTACACCACAAGTTAATTAGAGAGGAACTGCCAATCGCAGAATCTATTTCCTGTCAGCCCATTTGTAATTTCCTTGTGGCAGCAAATCTACAGTGATCTGTTGAAAACATAAGGATTTGTTTTTTTTTTGTTTTTGTTTTTTTGTTAAATATAGAACATATTACAAGGGATGTTGATCAATGAAATGGCCAGTGGTTGATGAAATGTGTGGTGGTTAAGAGACAGGGCTTACAACAGGAAGATTACAGGAACATTTCCCAAGCAGGCGGCATGGTCATTGAATCCTTGAGAAAAATATGTAACCATAATAACTTCAGTAAATATCTAACTGTTCAGAACAAGTGGATAAGAGTGAATTCTAAGCTAGGTAAGCTACCTTGAATATGAACCATCTGCTAATGGTATTAATAAAAAAAGAAGATCAGAAGGTACAAAAGTTAACGTTCTTAAGGGCCGAGAGTCTGTGCTCATTGTGATTATTTCTGTAGGAAACCCAGGAAAGAGCCAAACTCTTGGTGCTGTACAGGTATGGGACAAGCACCTCCAGGCTGTAACTTGATACCTGTCATCCCAATCTCAGATATATTACTCCTACAGTTATGAATTTCCTCTATTTCTGCATAGCTCCTGTACATATGTGCATGTGTTCGAATGACCATGTGAAATGCAGTCTTTGTGGCTAGAAGTGAAACTGCCTCACTTTAAAGTATTTTTCTTCACAGATGTGTGACAGAACAGGGGCAATGACAATCCAGTTGTCTATACTCTAGGGTTAGATTGCTTCTTGATCAGATGAGGTTTTAAGAAAACAGCAATTGAGGAGCTGTACTTGGCAGTGGCATTTACCTAGACTGTGTTTCTCCTTTTTCCAAGGCAATCATGAGGAAATTGGGGTATCATTCAAAGCCATGGCTGCTGACTCAACCTTATGCTATGCTCTGCAGTGAAAAGGTAACGAGGAGGGAGAAGAACACAGGAGAAGGCACCATTTCACAGTATTAATCTTCTATGATATTCACCACAAGTGCAGTACTACATGACATACCTCATGTGAGTTTGGGGGAAAATGCTACTAGCAAGGGCAACACAAAGATGTGACTGTAAAGGGTCAAGATAGAACACTAAGTGTGCAGCTTTATCAGTCAAGGATATAAAGTTCTCTCCGAAAGGATGATTATGCTGCAACAACCTCTTGGTTGTTTGGGTAAAACATAAACAAATAAGCAACCATTAATGGTTTTTTTTTTTTTTTTTTTTTGGAGTAACGGTCATTATTGAGAACATTAAAGTATCACGTTTAATATTTCCTTTTACTCGAATGACCTTTGTCCTATTTTCAATGCATAAATCAAGTCATCATTTGTTTGTTTTTGATAGTGTTAAATAATTTATTCTTCATCTTGAATATAGCGCACCTTCCCTGGTGCTACTAATGGTAGCCTGTGGCTTATTTGGACACAATTCATCATGTGACTTGTCAAGAATGTTTTTCACACTGTTTCAGCTAAATAAATAAAAATATTTCACAGACTGGTTTGAGGCTGAGCTACTTTAAGCTGCCTCCATCTAGGCATGCTAAGTGCACAAAAATAGCATTAACAATTCTGCAGGTATATCATCTTTGCACACAACCACAGAACTGCTACCCTTCTGAACAACTGGTGCTTTGGCCACCTACAAAAAAATTTCAGATGCCCAGCAAAAATACTAAAATCATTCTCTATCACTCTGGCTATAGGTTTGCTGTGAATAAATAAAGTGTATGTGATTAACTAAAGTCAAATGGTGATCTAAACCATGTCAGTGTCCTCCAACAGCAAAAACAACAAGATTCACTATTCCTTTGCATCTTATCTAAATATAGGCTTTCTAGATAAATCCATTTGCAGAGCACTTTGTGTGAAACAGAATAGATTCATGGCCTCTGTTTCTGGAGATAAGAACCTATCTGATTATAACAATCCAGTACCTTCCTTTTTGAAGGTCAGTATAATGGGAAATAACTGATGCCACCTCTAGTTGGACATTTAAAGGAGGGTCATACATTTGGAGGTAGTCTTAATGCCAGTTCCTTTTGACATCACAGCAAGAAGTCAGACATAGCTGCAGTTGATACATTTTGACCAGGGGTTAGTGGTCCCAATATAAAAGTAGTATGATAATTGGCTTCACCAATTGAACCTGACACTGGGCCAGCCATATTCAGCATGGTCAGTTTTTTTTATTTATTTATTTTTTTTACCCAAAAAAAAGAAGAAATCAGACCATGCAGAGGTAGTGCTTTTATGTAATGAAGATGCATTACATTACACACTAAATAAAAAGCGCAGGGGGAAAGAAAGTTTATAAAGTTTGCACTATATTGTTAGTTTCTGTTCAGATTTGGTCTGTGGAAAACAGATGTTTCCACATTCACTTACAAACACCAGGCTTCAATACTGCCATATAACACACTGTCCTCTTAATTCCCAATGACCAACCAGGAAACTGAAATGAATCCCATTCATCTTGTATTTTAATTTCCTTTACTTATTAAAGGTGTCTTGCAAAAAACCTTACCCCTGCAATTTAGTCTTCAAAAAGAGCACTGAAGTCATATTTCACCCTGTTCCCATACAATATATTCACTGGATGAAGTTCCTTTTGTATTCACCCCAATATCTAAATCACTTCAAGACACAAATTCATACACACAGACACACATACACATGCGTACTCACACACACACTCACACACACACGCACACACACACGAACACACACACAGAGAGACTAAAAGAATGGATCTAAGATTTACGTAGGAAGTCAATATGATTTTATGGAGCATGAATATGGTGAACAAAACAAAGGAGTAAAAAAGACTGTTTACAATGAGCTTTGAAACTGATGAAATGTTAAATGATTATGCACAAGATCAGCAATGTGTATGGCAGCCTTTCAGACTCAAATTACTTTATATAACAGCAGTAAAACTGCAGCCTTGCATTAAAATTACAATTTTCAATCAACATTACACCTCCCCCAAACCTGGCACAGTATTGCCATTTGGAATAGTGCATTATTCTGTATCATATCCCCACCATATTGTTTGAAAACAGTTTTGTTTTCACACAGCTATCAGCAGCTTGTTGGCTGATGCCCAAAAACAAAATGACTTGCTTACTATTCAAACATCCCTGGAAAGACTGCTTTGTTTATAATTAAGCATAATGGAGTCTTACTTTTCTGGTGGCATAGATTTCTAGCCTATTATGTGACCATTGGATGATTTATTGTTTGTGTGACAGCAACACTGGGTGTTTTTGTACCATGCCATATGCTTCAGGTGCTCTGGACCCAGGGTGTCACTGTAGCCAGTAGCTTGCCGGTGTTGCCAGTCAGAGTTTCACTAAACAAATGACAATGCACAGCACAGAGCCCGCTTAGAAACAAGCTGACCTGTGGGTAAGGGAATGGTGCTGTGGAAAGCTCATTTCCCAAGCCGGTTGCAACTCTTTGAAAAGAAATGCGCAGCGTACACATTATAGCTGCAGTAAGCACATAATCTCTGCATTGCTGTGATGATGTGACATGAAGCTTCTCTAAAACGGGGGATTCAGTGAAAAATTAGAAGTAGAACTATGAAATAAAATGTTCTACACTTGCTAGAAATCATGCACAGGGAGAAACAAGTAAATAATGGACATTGAATGTCAAATAAAAAGGATGTCAACAAATATGTCAATAAATAAATAAATAAATGCTTTACCTGAAATCAATCATAACCATTCCTCACACAATGACAGAATATGGTAATGCTGCTACCTAGCAGGACATCATTTTTTTAGGATGTTTATGCAGCCTGGGGTTTGGGTCCATGAGCTTGTGACAAATTATGCATCCCTGATTTATGATTCAAAACTTAATGGGAACACCCAGCTGGCAGGGAGAGAAAAAAATGGTGAGCAACGCTGTCAGGAGCACATCTGTTTGGCAGCTGAGGGACAGCCTTTCAAGGCTCTATTGCTAGCCACCATTTCTCCATGCGGCAACCAACCAGAACTGTTTACAATTACAGTGAAACCGCATCTCCAGACCCAAGCACCTTAGATTCACACTGATCCTCTCCTGAAACTCTGGGTCACCACTTCCTAGTCCTGACACAGAGTGAGAGGACAGCTGGCAGTGAGATACACAAAGGGAATTTACACGTTGAAACAGTTCCCTGTTTAAATTTTATTAAACCAGGCAGGGAGAAATCTTTAGCAAATAATAAACCCGAATGTCACATTAGATTTTTCTCACTTCAGTCTATTGCCAGCCTGTTTTTAATAAATATTATGTATATGCCAAAAATTAAGTTTTTGAAAAAAAGTGACAGTACGAGTTGAAAATGCCCTCCTTCTCAAAAGACAGATACAATATTATCATCAGGTAGCAGGGGTCTTACTTCACGTCAATAGAATTACAAAGAAACAGCTGGCACAAGGGCACTTTCATATGCTATGAACAGATCACATGGTGTCAGCAATACAATAAAATAACCAGAGGAATATAACTGACGTGAAGCCTGCCATCTGTGCCAGTTGTTACCTTTATTGGTGTACAATAATCTCACAGCAGAATATGGAGAGATTATCCCAATCACAATAAATGTAACACTTTAAATTTCAGGGTGAAATAAAGTAAATGGAAGCAAGGTCATATACACCACAGGGGAACAGAAAAGAACATCACTAGTCTTAACTGAGGACAAAAGTTTAATATATCAAAGCCAACGCATGTATGATTCATAATAAATTATTCCTACAGCTGATAAAATGAAATATATATATATATATATATATATATCAGTGAGCAATATAGAAAAATCGGAGAGAAGACTGACAATGAACTGCTCTTTTATTTTTGACTCCTTTATGAAATGTATCCCCATGGGTGACTAGCAAAAACTTCCACAGAACCTAGCATTCATAATTCATGACATATATAAGATATGCCACAGCCATTGTTTCAATTTTCCAGAAAGAAAAAATCATGGGCAGATGTAAAGAGGGAAAACTGCTGTGGTTCTGCAATGCCTTAAAAGTAAAGGGTTTAAGATGCAATCAGCTAAAATGCAATAAAATGTCCTTTGTAATGTAGTCATATTATACATATCCATTTTGGTACATAATAAATAGACCTGTTACTGATATGGTATTAATAATATAATAATAATATAGGCTACAAATTTTATGAAAAGTCATTACCTTATATGGTACCCTTTTTAGGCAGAGACTGTAATACCTATAATGTATACAATGGATATATATTCTGAAGATGGTGATATGCCGAGCAGACTGTACATATGAACAGACTGCCTGACACTAGTCGCCTGCACTGCTCTAGCATATTTGAGTATGTGAGTCTCCAGAAATGGCTGGGCTGAACCTCAGCCCTAGCTTTGCTCAGCCTGGAGAAACTGGTAAGAGGACATTTCTAAATTAACTTTTAAAATAATTTTGGTTGCATGTCCTGTTCTGTTATTAAAATGTGCTTGTGTATCGTATCGTAGAGTTAATTGCTGTGGGGTCCTGGCATCATTAAGAATGTACAGGTTTGCAAAAGAGGAGTGAGAAAGTAAACAGGATAAAAATGATCTACTACCTGATCCACCCTCTCCACATATTTTTTAAAAACCTCTGTAAAAATACAACAACAAAGTGTTGTATTGTGTAAATTACCTGCATGGTTGTACCTGTTTAAAACCTTAAATCAAATCGTTATGAGCTCGTTACAGATTAGCATTTTTGTTTGGTATAAAAGCGCTTGAGCCTGAGCAGGGCAGAGGAACATCTGCACAAAGAGAATAAATAGGTGAGTTGTCTTTTCCAGTAAGACAATGCTTTCATACTAGTCTGGAGAAACTGCTAGCATGCCGGTCCAACCCCTCACAGTATTAACATATATTAGCACTCTGTTCCCACCCCCACCCCCTCTGTCGCTCACGCTCTCACTCTATTCCAAGAAAAGAAAAATACTGCTGAAAATGGAAACCTGGATATTTAATCAACTAATACTGCATTATGCATGAGGACCATGTCTGACAGTGCACTGTGATACTGTGAGAGATGGGCAGATAGATACTAAACATAGTGCTGCCACTTTTTTTTCTTCTTTACATTGCTATGGTGACGACGTAATAAAGCTAAATCCAAATTAATTTATTTTCAAAAATATTTTATTCATTGCATGGGATGGTCGGCCCTGGCTGCTTTACAGGTTTTTAATGAACCGTCACCATTGGGAAATCAAATCCAATTGGAAAACGTAGAACAGGTGATACACAATCCTAAAAATTAAGCTAAGCATTGAGTGATGCAAACCTAGTAATGAAAGTGATTTCACAAAGCTCGCCATTCAGCCTGGACTGATGCTCATTCCACCACCTCCTGGAACAGTCCTCCTTGTTTAATTGAACAATCTAAATGTAATGTGATGGCACACGGAAGGCAGGGCTGGCGCGCTGGCAATAATGCTTTGGTTTGGATTCCTGATTGCCCAGGGGTACCTACATTTTCATCATAAAGGACATTGAATAATAGCGGTTTGGGAATTGAACTTTGATAACAAGGAGTTTTCGAGTTTTAATCATAGTGGGACTTCCTGGTAGCAGACATTGAGACAGCCATTAAGCTACTGTAATTTAATAATAATAATAATAATAATAATAATAATAATAATAACAATTCATTAAAAATTCATGAATAATGAATTTTATGCACCATTAAATAAAAGATTGTTAAATTAAAAATGTAAACATAAAGCACACAGTGACTCAAAATTCATCATTAATACAAGCAGTAATTCACCTGGCACCTTTAACAAGAGAATGATGTTTCTTAAAAAGCAATGTGTAAAAGATGTGCACTATGCAAAGATGTCACTTGCCCTTAAGCATGTGCAGCCCTAACGTTTTGCATCACATGTTCATCATTTACATTTTTTATTATGTTCAAAGCATCTCTGTAGCTGTCATTGACAGATTGTTTATTCTAGCTTAACCCTTGTCCAACAGTGCCATTCACTGACAAATTTGAATAGAATGGGCTTAATTTCTTTTTACCTTAAATTTACCATGAAGCCCAACTGAAATAAGAAATCCAAGGATGAACTGGCCAAGAGGGCAGGGAACGGAGGGCAATATTAATTAACTTAACCACATAAGGCAAAACAAAATCCTGATTTGGTACCATTTTACCCAGAGGGGATAAAATCCAATAGATTTATAGCAAGGTGACCGTTTCTCCAGAGCTACTGCACAATTGCGGCCCGGAGACAGCAATAAACCACCTTCAAGGAAGTATTAAGGGCAGCACCTAAAAGGCGCCTTTGTGCTACCAGAGTCAGGAGGGGACACCATTCAGCAGAAAACATAATTTAGCCAAAATGTGTATTTTTGTGTAACGGGACAGGAGTTGTTAAGTCTTGTTTGCTGGTAATTGAAAAGCACAAGATGTTTACCAATGAGTAATTGTAGTGAAGCATCGTCAAGTATGGGAATCCTTATCTTTCAGTTAAGGACTATTCATCCGTCATTCGTGTTTACATTTTTATTCTTGTGATCAACATTCAGAGGTATCAAATGATTGTTGTTATTTTTAAATATCTGATTCATTAACTTTCTGTGAAAATGCACCAAAATGTGTAATTTTTATATGAACACTTTGGAATTATGCAAAGCAGACTCCCAGATTTCAAACTTGCAAAGGATTCATTGCATGAATCCTGCTATTGCCTCAAGAACCTGCTATGATTTTTACCTTTCTGACTACTCTGTTCTTCATTCGATTCTTTTTGTCTTACATCAGAACTGACAAAGAAACAAGCAGATTTATTCTGTGCTGACCATAAATATTTAAACCTACGTATGGAAATGAAATATTACATTCAGACCTCTGAGGGGAGTGAAACAAGGTCTTGGTGCTAAAAATTCACCATTCACTAAAGCCATTTTTAACATTGTATATTGTGGTTTTCAGCCTAATTTAATCCGTTGGCTATTTTAGCCTGTGTCCATTTCCCTGTGACATCTTAATCGTTTACTTTTCATTTTATGGGGGGAAAAACCTAATTTTATGGAGGAGAGCAAAAAGAAAAATATTAAAAAGAAGATTTCCAAATCACGTTCATTTTGCTGCGATCATGGGAGAAACTAAGTTAACTCAGGCCTTTGTGTTTAAAACTGGCTTTGTTGAGATAACACAGATTTATCAATGTACTGTAGCTTTGTTCTTCAACCAGCTTTCAGCTGCAAAGGGGAGAAAAATGGCAGGCAGATGCTATAAAATACATGTCACTGTCAGCTTATTGCCTCATACCACCGAATGGATTTTTCCCCTCCCAGATGATAAAACAGTGCATTGTGGGACCTGATGCACATGGTGTGATAAATACATCACACTGTCTGAGGAGAGGTGAAGTCTACAGCTTGACTCGGGAGACGTGTTTAAGTTCTGCCGGGGGTGTGAATGATTTCAATTAAAATTGGACTCCAACAGAGCCTCTATCCAAAGTTGATCAGGCGAGATTAAAAATATCTTCATTTTTCAAAAACCAATTTGAAAGGCAGAGAGATACAAATAAATAGGTTTGTTTTTTTATCAGGATTCCAATGGACCATTGCTAAAGAATTCCAGAGGGCACCTGGTTGAGGGAACTGTTTATTTGCATAATTGACATCCGTAGCGACTGAAGCAGCGCATTTTTAGAGACGATGGAATAATGGCATTATCAACTGATAAAATGTTTAGGAAATGTGATAATTGTAGCTCATAAACAGAAGCGTGCATTCCAGGATTCATGCTGAGCACAGCATCCTTTTCTTTTCCTTATATAAGAACCCTGCTGTATTCCTGCATCAAGTTCACAAGGTAATAACAATCAATAATGTTAATGCCAGCAGCACAACACATAAAGAGCATTGAACCTACTTTGTGCGTTCAGAAACTATAGTATCACATCTGTACTCAAGAGGGTGGACCAAAAGAAACCGTATTGAGTGCCAGGGCTGTCATAAAGGCTTGGGTGTGAGGTCAAAGGTTAAAGACTGCACCTACAGCAGAATATCGAGAAGAGTTACCGCAGGGTTAATGACGTAGGAGGACCTCTGTTTCACACCTCCCTGAAGCCGCAAGCATTAACCATTTTTAGCGTGGGCTGATTTGTAGCCTGTTACATACTGTGTGTATACAGTGGTCTCCAGTCAAAGTGAAAGCTATCGATTCTGAAGGAGAGGGGGAAAAAAACAGGGAGGCTTTTAAAGCTGAAGGGCATACTCGCCAGATCGCCCATGTGACCCTTTCCACAAGAGGACCTGAGAATGTGAAGCCCCCCTCCCCCCAGCAGATGGAGAGAACCACCGTACCTTAAAGAAAATTCAGGTCAAGATCCCCATGAATTATGAATGCCCAGCCCTCTGCTGACAGTGGCAGGTGACCTTAGCGCCATTTTTGCTGCTCAGCAGCTGAGGAAACGAGTCTGTGAGCAGATAATGGGAAAGGTCCTGGTCTGACAGCATGGCAAATTTGCAATGAAAATGTTCAGTTCTGAGACTTTATTAAACCACTGTATCTAGTGTCTGCTTGTGGTAACTTCCACTCCCCAGAGTCTGCACTAATTAGACCATCTTTAAGAGATTTAAAGGTCATAGGTTCACTTAGGTTTGACCCTTTCAAAAAGACTCTTTGGATAAAAAGGCTAAACGTACCCAGTACATATAAAGTCTTCTGTGTTTACTTTTTTCTTTTTTGCAGTTACAAATGTTAGCAGTATTTCTGTTTGTGTTATATTTTTCTGTTTTTGGAAACACGAATGTGTGTACTGTTGAGTAATGTGTACATATTGTACTATGAAAACATGGCAGCAATTCTGTCTTTAACAGATGAAGCTTTCAACTCTCGTCTGCTCTGTGTAGGAGTCGCTGGATGAGCAATAGGGTGGCGTAACGCAGATGGCCTCCACTGAACTCCTACATGTGTTTCATGAAGATTGCTCTTCTTGCTTGGTATCAAACTGTTTCCAAAATCTTAAAGCCTTACAAAACATAGCCATAACAGCTGCCATCTCTTGTTGCACTGATCTAGTGCGTGAGCCGCACAGAATGAACTGCTAGAACAACAAGCCCCTTCAGAGGAAATGGTAAAGGAAAACAGGAAACACACCATATCGCGCATTCACAGGGTTGTTCACATGCAGTTAAATGCAAACATATTGGGATAGTGACACATTCTTAAATTATTTTGGCGTTGTATTCCAGCACATTGATTTTGAAATAAAACAATTAATTTAAGGCAAAAATGCAGACTGTCAAATTTAATTTGAGGGTATTTGCATCCATATCAGGTGATCTGTGTACGAATTACAGCCGTTTTTCATACAATACATAGTCATAGTTCACCGTTTTATTTAAAATCCAATGTGCTGGAGAGCAGAGCCAAAATAACCAAACTTGTGTCACTATAACAATACTTCTACATTTAAGTGTGTGTTAATATCATTTTCTGTCACAACTGGCCCACCTGCTCATGGGTTATTTCAAGAAATACAACCATTGACACTGTTTAATTTGAATTTTAGTATTACTATCAAGGGTGTTTCTATAGAAAGCCAAAAAAAATTGTGATTGGCCAACTTATGCATTTACAAATTACATTATATTTTTGCCTTTTTATTTTGTTCTTGGTGCATATTGACAATTCAAGAATTTGAATTATTGGGTTCTAACTACAAATAGTATAGTTTTGAAATATCAAGCTTTAAAGGTTTCAAATCCCCAAAAATAGCATTGTATTGCATTATATCAGTCTCAGTTTAAACATGGTTTTAGAAGTCATTTCAGGTATTCATTCTGTTATATAGCAAACAGAAGAAGTTTATAATTCAAAGCTTGTTTCTTACCACGGTACACACATTGACGTATTTCAGAAAATATTTATAGTACATAAATGTTATTTTAGTATAATGTAAACCAAAGTCCTTTATATCTTTTCTCTGAATAGCTGTAGGTGTTTCTTTAAGTAACAGCCTGTCCTACTACAGTTTAATTGATCCATTGTGCATTCACTAATGGGGGAAAACAACATTGATCATGTATTGATTAAAGCACAGTTATCTACAACTAAGACCATGAAGAAGAATGTAATTCATAGATTTTTTGATGGAGTGTCTTTCAATGAAGGTGCTTGGAATTGGCACTTAATGCATCACTTTTCCCAACTACTTCATGTTTTTAATATTATCCATCCCATATTAATCTCCTTAGACCCACCCTAAAAAGTTAAGTATTTACATTGTATTGATATAATACAAGGGAGGCCTTGGATGTTAAAAACATGTTGCAGGGAAAGTATTTTGAAAAATATTATTTATATTATTTTCATTGAATGTGTTTTGTTATGTAAGCTTCACCATAGTAGAATACGGTTTTTGAGATTTAGATTAAAGATTCATGCCCCCTACACGGAACAAAAAATAATTGCTGGGTCTCAGGAGGTTAATGTGCAACCTCTTGCTAAAATCCAAGCAATACAGTGAGATAAAATTTATCAAGTCCCTCTTGGGTGGTATTTAATGTTCAAGTGTAAGAGATGTTTATTATGCCTGTTCAATTGCTCCAAGGCACAATAAAGTCAAATGTAAGAGCCCTGAGTTGCACCAATGCTGACATTAACACTTCCAGTGTAAGAGCAGAAAAGACAAAGAGCAAAAGAAAAAAAAACTGTCTTTGCGAATCTGATGACATCACCTCTTTATAAGGCTCTGTCATGGCACTTCCTTCTGAGAGAAAAACTGTTTACTTCCTGCAGAATCCCAGCGTGACATAGTGGCAGACAATGGCACACATATTTCTCCTGCTGACAGTCTGCTATTCCAAATCCCTGAAGAGAACCTGCTCACGAAGAGGCGAAATTGCAGACGCAATTAACCAAACATTTTTTAATTGGCCTCATCTAGCGAGAGAAAGGGCTAGGCTTGAGCTGACGATCAAATGAGGACCATTTCATTCACTTCGACTGCGCTTACAAATGTCAGTCCCACTATAAATAATGAATGTATTTGAATGCCTTCCATCATCTTTTTTTTTTAATGCCTGCACCAAAACACTCGCCTCTCATATAGCAGTGTGCTTCCTACAACATTTATAACACCGTGGAATAATAAATGAATAAGCACCAAAATCTCCCTCCCATGAACAGCAGTCAGGAGGAACAGTCATGGAGGGTGGCGCTGAGGGGGACTGAACCCCGAAAAACAGTAATTAAACAATGGTGTGCATATCACTGGTGCACTAACACAAAGAGTTGTGATTGCAAGCGGGGGTCTGTGGTTTCATGGAGCCTATGGTCAGATTCATCTGCTGAATAATTTCCCAGAGGGTACTTTAAAGGTCTAGCTTTCCGGACCTTCTGTGCCTGTGTCAGAACTGCCCCCAGGTAGGCTTTCAATAACAACAAGATCACTGGAACAAGTACAGTGACTGCACTTGCAATCAATAGCTTCAGAAGTGGTTTACACAAGCTTAGCCATTACACAACCTTATTTAATATTACATACTGCAAAGATGTAATTGGCTATATCATATTCCATTTCCCCATCTGCTGAAATGACTATTCATAATGCAACGAGCTTAAACAAAGGCTCACTTACATGATTCCTTCTTTATAAGACATTTTACGATAGACCACTTAAACCCAATTATGCATAATGGAATACTGATTTGACAGCACCATAATTCAACCTTCAAATTTCATTTTGCCTGTGCATTACACCTTATTTTGCCCACTGTTCACAATCTACAGTAACAATGTTGCAAGAAAGCTTTAAAAAGCGCAAAAATATTATTTGCCTCCTAAAGATATCCAGTTCCCTTACAGTTGCCGGTACTTAATCTGTCTCCCCAGTCTGGGTACGTTTTACGCAGGACGTTCCCAAGCACCGTACCTTTCCCTCGCTTCCACTTCTAAAGGGTCCTCCGGGTGGCTCTTCACATCCTCCTGGCTTCTCTTGGCGTCCTCCTTTCTGGCGCTATCGGGAGAGCCGGATTTAGGCAGCTCCTCACTGGACTGCAGGTGTGGGATGAGGTTCTGCTGGTGCCATGATTGATGGCCGGGTCTGGCGTAGACTGGCGTGGGTCCCGGGGTCGGCGCCAAAATGCTGTGCACAGGGCTGTTGCTCTTGCGAAGCCCACTCCTGTCCCGCGAATGACTCTTTAACCTGTTCTGGGCCGGGTTGCCCCGGTGATCAAAGCCCTCCTGCTGGATGTAGCTTCCGCTGCCGGCCGAACTCTGGGAGGAGTGACTGAACCAGCGCCAGCGAAGCCTGAGGATCTGTTTCACGTCAAACTCCTTTTTCCCCGACACCGACATCCTCTTCTCCTTGTTTAATGAAGGTAATAAAAAGTAGAATTCCTCTCTTTCACGCACTCTCACTGTCCTTCTCTCTTTCTCCCCCTCTCTCTCTTTCTCGCTTCCCTCTCTGTTGTTTATATGCGGAGGAGAAAAGAACAATCTCTGCTGCTCTTGTCTGTGTCTGGGCTTGCGCTCGACACAATTCCACTGCTTCTCGCTCTCTCTGCTGCTCCTGGAGATCAGTTAATGCACATGCATGATGCGTTTTCTCTCTCTCTCTCTCTCTCTCTCTCTACATACACACACACTCACGCAGGCTGAAGGCTGAAAACGAACAGGAGGAAGCAGTGCCTCACAATCCCAGTGCTATTTCCACTCGCTTCAGCTGATGATTTTAGGCTGCTCCCACCACAGGAGGTGGGGGACCATACTGACAGGATGATGAGGTCAGACCTTAAACAAGTAAATCAGCTTAGAAAGGAAAGCAGCAGCCAACAGCACTCTCCTCTAGGCAGCTGTGTCTTCTGTGCTCTCTCTCTCGTGCTCTCTCTCTCTCTCTCTCTCCCCCTCCCTTTACCCCCCTTACTCCCGCTTCTCCTTCTCTCCTCCCTCTCTATTAACTCTCACCCTCTTCTTTTCCCAAGTCTTTCTCTCTTTTTCTGTTATTTCTACATTCTTACACACTTCCATATTAATTTGCTCATGCACACATAAATACACACAAACGATCTCCCCAATGAGCCCATGACCAGCTCCCTCACAGTGAAAAGAACCTTATGAAACCTAGTGACCTGTAATTATACACACACACACACACACACACACACACACAGCTAGTTACACTGGTTTTACAACAATATCCCATGTATAGAAGGTAACCCAGGGCAAGTGGACTCCATTCTCTCTCCATGCAGGAAAAAGCAGAAATACAGTATGACCCCCACCCCCAGTGTCTTAAGGACATCCAGTGAATTAATGAATCTCAAGGAAAGATAGCCTTGATGGACTGCTACTTCTGTAGGAGTCGTAGAACCATATGTGATTCTAATGTGTATGTAATAAGAAATGAGGCACACCATTCATAGAAAACCGTGCGGACCTGGAATTTATAATTCCCATCGCATTTTTGTCAGAGCGATTCAGCCATCAAGCTAAAACTTCAATCAGTGACACGTGACACATACATTGCCGCATTGTTTTTGGCTAACAATGCATCGGCGGCATTTCGAACAGCAAAATATTACCTAATGCTTCAGTAGGGCAGCTCTCCCACAGAAAAGTTACATTTCAATCCTTACCACGGCCTCCTGTGAATGTACAGCTTTTTGACAGCTTTAATATGAGGTGTTCTGATAATTTAGGGAAGGGATCAGAGTACGTATCCTTATGTGTGGGCTCATCTATATTCGTCTATGACAACAGAGGTGGCAGCTACTCCTTGGGGACTGTGTCAGATATAGTGAGTATTCTGATAAGAGCCAGCTCCTTTGCAAGATGTCATTCCTGTGCGGAGATAAAAGTCCTTGCAAGATGGTGCATCATAGGAAATTGTAACTACAGGGGAGGGATGAATCCCATGTACCCATGGGGTTGTTGGAGGCTCCCTGCAAGGTGTAGTCAGATTTATCTTTTGGGAAACCTTCAGCAGAACTGTCATAAAAAGGATTTAAAAGATACAAAAAACAGGACTTCAATGCCAGATATCATGTTCTGGTATTGTCTGACAGGTATGTGGTTGAATGCAGTTTGCACATACAGGGAGTTCTACTGGAGGATAATGTGATTTTATGCATGCTGGCAATGCTACCACGATACGTCTATCTTTGTTTAAACTGCCTGACCAAAGCTCTAAGATCATGTGGCTCCATAGAATTTACTCACTCAGCTGTCTTTTGTATAGATTGTGAAATATGACTGGTGTGTTACTATGAATCACAGGCATTTACACACTATGCTCTTGAATAGAGCTACCTGGGAGCTTCAGTACTTGCCATTCTTTTAAAGCCTGTGGCGTGCTTCCTACTTCCTCAGTCTACATCATAATGACAGGGCTAATGAAAAAAAACAAACATTCCCTCTTTCTCATAGAAATAACATAAATATGAGGGTTACAATCGGGGCTGGAAATGAAGCTCACCCACTCGCCAGAGGCAAGTGGTTTATATTTCGGGCAAGTCCAATTTGAAGCTCACTAGTCCATCAGGCAAGTGAGATTTCTTTACTGGCGATTTAAGGGAGTCTATTGTATAAAATGTGATGTGACTGAACATCATAATCAGTGATTATCAGTCACTAATAGGCAGGAGTTGGGTTAAGGTAGTTAAATGACACCTGCCTAATCCAGTCTCTACCCAAGTAACAAGCTTCTATGGCAACATACATTTTTAAACCTTTGGTATGAAGTCCTGTCAGTTATGAATCCTGCGATTAGTGAAACAAAATCATCATCAATCATTTTTTTCTTGCACTTCCCCCACTCCCACCAAAGAAGATAAGTGAAGTCACTGCTAATTACGAAAAGAACAGAGTGGTCCTTTCAGGAGTGGAGACAGAGAGGGATGAGTGTCTGCTCGATAAGACAGCTGACATAGTATCTACAAATTATAAGTTTGAAAGTATCAAATTGGCCATACAAAACAACAAAATTGTGTAACCTGCTGTCATTTTTAAACTTGTTGGGATACCCAACCTGGCCCCTGGCTCACTCAAGATTTCAATCAATGTAGCCTAGATCATTAATAAACACATATTTTGTTGTGAAGGGATATAATAGAAAACATGTATTTATGGAGTTTAAAAATGGATACTAACATTTCAGCTGGGCTAGTGGAAATTATTGCTGAATTATTGTTGGCTGTCTAGTGCCAAAAATCCATAAGAGCCACCCCTGGTTACAATAATTTGGATATCAGAATCTTAACTGTTGTATTTGAAAAGCTAGGCTCTGTTCTGTTGCCTTGTACAGTTGAATGATAACTTTCACCTCTGAGAATATGAACCATAACAAAAAATATGAGTTCATAAGCAAGTCTGAAAGAATTTACAAAATACAATAATGGGATCCAGATATACTGAAAGTATTCTGCTGGCAGGTTTTACTAGCCCATAACATCATTATTTACAGTGCCCCTTCCAGAATTCCTCGATTATTGCACATTTGTCACACTGAAAGGTTTCAGATCTTTAGACAAAATGTGATATTAGACAAAGAGAACCTGGGTAAACACAGATACATTTTTAAAATTGTTATTTTATTTATTTAATGAAAAAGTTATCAAACACCCGTACCGCCCATTTGAAAAGCTAATTGCCCCCTAAAACTTAACTAGTTGCACCACCTTTAGCAGCACTAACTGCAACCAAATGCTTCCTACAATTTGAAGTTTTTCAAATCACTGTGGATGAATTTTAACCCCCTCTTCTTTGCGGAACTGCTTTAATTCAGACAAACTGGTAGGTTTTCAAGCATGAACTGCTAATTGTAGCTACAGCATCTCTATTGGTTTAAGTAAGGACTTTGACTATGCCACTCCAAAGCTTAAATTTTGTTTATTTTCAGCCATGTCGGCTTGCTTTTGTGTTTCAAACTGTGTTTGGACTGTTGGTATGATGTTCTTACAGTAAAATTCTGTATTTGCTTTACACCAGATACGATGAGACCTGTGTCATCCAAACAGCTCTACTTTGGACTCTTCTGTTCATAAAATATTATCCCAAAAGGCTTGGGGATCACCCAGGTGTTTTTTTTCCGGCAAATGTGAGACAAGAAATGCTGTTTCTCTTGGTTAACAGTGGTTTTCACCTTGCTACTCTCCCATGAATCCTATTTTGGCCCAGTCTCTTATTTTAGAGTCATAAACACTGACCTTATTTGAGGCTAGAGAGGCCTGCAGTTCTTTGGACGCACTTCTGGGAACTTTTGTTACTTCCTGGTTTGGTTGTCACTGCATCCTAGGAAATATTTATGTACAGTATCTCACTCCTGGGAAGATTCACCACTGTCCCAAATGTTCTTCTTTTGAAGGTAATGGCTCTCACTGTGGTTTGGTGGGGTCCCAGAGCCTTATAAATGGCTTTGTAACCCTTTCCAAACTCAGATATTGCAACAACTATGCTCAGCTCTCCCTGATTGTGGCATAGTGTGCTTGTAGAAACTTGGTGGTGTCTACTTCACTCTGATGGTAAGATTCAGTGAAATTTAGATTCAACAGGGCTGGCTGCAATCAAGCCTGCCTGTGTTCATTATCTATAACCGCTTATTCCCAGAATGCACTGGGCAAGAGGCAAGAATACACCCTGGACAGGTCACCGATCTATCGCAGGTGCCTCTGTTCAATCAGCTGAATATAATTATCAATTAAAAAGATGAAATACTTTTTTAATATTGTATTTTGTCTAAATTTCTGAAACAATTCAGTGCAACAAATATACAATAATATCTGAAAGGGGCAAATCATTTTTCATAGCACTAAGTACTCTGCCAGCATTTCCAAATTCTGGTCTGGGACAATAAATGGATTCGTTATCGCTACCCAGCACTCGGCCAGTGTTTGTGCTGTCTGTTTTGATACAATTGTATGTTGAAGCACAGCTGAGAGGAAATTATTACATGAGACTGTGGAAAAGCAGATATCGATGTGTATTTTTATCCATTGTGTTTTGATATATTTGTGGAATTTTCAGCTCAGCTACCACTGATACAGCCAATAATTTATTCATATGGTGTGCCTTCTACCGAGTGTTCAACTGTCAGGCCTGAAAATATGAAACCGTTATACTTTTAAATCAGGCTGCTCTCTGGGTACTGTGATGGTGGTGTGTATGTGAGTGTGGGGGGTTGTGGGGGTAGAGCTCTCTGCCTTATATCCCAATTAAACCTGCAATGAGAGGGGAGGCAGGGGGGAGGGAGGGCAATGGCCCAATGGCAAAATTCATTTTGAATTTTAATGTCCTGGTGGACTCCAATGACAGAGAAGATTTTTTCACACTCCCCAAAATGATTATTTATTCATGTTTTGCATCTTAAAAGCTTGTTTGAATTTATATATTCAGACTAATGTAATGTAATGACTTTCAAATCAAATGTTAAATAAAATCATATGATGCACAAATTTGTCATCTGTAAAAGCCTCTATTATTCGTGCACTAAATCAAGAGAATTAGTCTTCTGACTTTCTTTCCTGTAGTAACTAGCCTTAGGACATTCTCAAAATGAGATTACAGTACAGGGTTCGGAGATCTAAAACCATAGGCTGACACATATTGCATTGTTTGTTCCTTGTTTCGTTTCCTACACACACTTAGTGTTAATCCCCATTTCTAATGCAATTAATCTGTTAAAATTCTAGAAAAATCTGTAAAAAGAACTAGAGGCTGTTTGGTGATAAAGGTTAGAGTGAACCGTTTCTCCTTTTTACTCCACAAACCATCAGACCTGGGGCCTCATTTATAAACAAAATGTTAAAGGGATATTTCACTTAAGCCGCGTTTCCACCGCAGGAACTTTACCCCGGAACTAGGAACCTTTTGAGGAACTCAGTGCGTTTCGACCGCAGGAACTAGGGTCTAAATTTAGTTCCGGGGGCTTTATTTTACCCCCAAAAAAGTTCATGCTCGGGGGGTAGTACTTTCCAAAAGTACCGGAACCTTTGGGGTGGGGCGCAAGCGCTGAAAATTTCTGATTGGTCGACTACTTGCAGTGTTTTATTTCAACCACCATGTTTAAAAATCTGCAGCCGCAAACCGATTTATTTTCATAATAACTTCAAATCAAACTTGTATGTTATGCGGCGCAGTAGCCTACTTTTGGTTATAGCCTGTCAACGTCTTGGAATTATAACGTGTGCTCTTCTGTTCTTTTCTTGCTTTAGTATTCGTTTTATAAAATGCTAAGCATTCGTGCTGGGACAGCATATTACGTAGGCTACCAAAACATTCAAACGGATTAATTCGGTTGCTGAATATTTTCTTCCGGATTTTCTTTGTTAGCCCGTTGTAATTGACTCAAAACGTTTGATACAGTTATGTGAGGTATGCGGTAGTTCTGCATAATTAACATTGGTGATACAGTACAAGCAAACTGGAAATCACCTTCCGCACTTTTTATCCGGGTAAAATAACAGGTTAATTCTAGTAATCTTCCCTTTAGCTTTTTCAGACTGCCGTAATTTTACTCAATTTTACTGCCATTTTTCAATTCCACGAAAAGACCAGGAAGACTATGGACTCATTTATGGTGCATGGTTCGCATCTGGAGGGCACACTTCGCTGCTCGGCTAGCAGTAACTTCGAAGGAAAGCAAACGGTGGCTGTACCACTACTAATTTACATTTTCACGCAAGTCCGAGTTTTCGTTCTATTCTTGTCATTTTGCGATTAGCCTATATGGAATTGACGACGAGAAAGTAATCAAACAGCAAATTGTTTACAACGTGTGCATGTTTTCTGCTGTTGTTGCCAGTTATATTGGAAATGTGAATGCATTCTGTCGCCTCGGATGTCAAGACATGAAAGTGAATGTTCGCATAAAAACATAATGAATGTGTTTGAGAGGATATATAAAACAGTTACAATCTGACTATTGGCCTGTTATATTCTATTTGTTGCATAACAACTACCAACGACAGTTTTGCTTGACAACGGTAAAATATGCCCAAACGGCTGCAGAAGAATATTTCAATTCCAGGTGATTAAATCGATAAAAAACAATAAATACAAAAGTAACCATATATAGTCATTGTTGGTAACCCATTGTATATAAGTGGAATAAACCCCTCCGGGCTGTCCTGGTTATTAGAAAATAATGTAGGCTACTTCGGTGGTAGTATGGGGTTACAGAAGTAATCATAGGACAGATTGACCAACGACAACGTCGCTTTTTCATACGTCAGTGGGCTAATTTGCCTAATCTTCGCGGGACTTTAGACCGCGGTGGAAACGCAGACAACAATGGGCTGAAGGAACCTTTTAGTTCCTTGAAAAGTAGTTCCTGGGACTAAAAGTTCTGGGTACTTTTGGTGGAAACGCGGCTTTAGATACAACACAAATAATTTTGTGTAGTTTACCCCATTGTATTTGCATAGCATGAATACTAGCAACTACTACCATATCAACTCAAGGTTTTTCAATCTAATAAGCTGTTTTCAGGTTTAGTTTAGCTATAAACTGAGAAACTATTTTCAGATTGGGTACTGGTAGTGAATGGAAACTGGTAAACCGGGAGGAACGGTGCTGCCATTAACAGAAAACAGAAAACACTATGTAAATACAATGGAATAAGCTTCACAAATTTACTAGTGTTGTAACGAAGTGAAATATCCCTTTAAGATAATTTCCAGAGTTGTGTTTATGTTTGATTAATACAAATAAATCAAAATCAAAATAAACCAAAAACATACAGTGCCACCTCAAAATCAGCAGGTAAGTTACCTTTGTCTAGTAAAAACTTTATGTAGAGGTACGATCATATCCACATCAAAGTGGGATTATACATATACCAATTTAGTCATGGCTTTCTGCCAAAGCCACTATTTGAGATACGATTTGATCGTAAGACTGTTTTATATATGAGGCCCTTAGGCTTTGTGAATGAACAGAGAATAAAAATGGACAATGAACAGAAAAACATCCATGGCTCCTGAGACGACAAAACAATTAGGAAACAATGATTTCAAAACAGAGCAGAAAGTATCTTTCCAGAGAATGTCTGAAGTGATACAATTTCAGTTAAATTCCCACCCCGCTCACCTTCAAGAATCAATTTCTTATCTCTTGCACATGGCTAATTTGCTCCCACAAAAATGAGCAAACTTGCAGGTCCAACAAATGAAATGGGTCCAAATTCATTATCAAACCATTCATGAAAATGATAGCAAACACCTCAACCAGAATACTGGGAACAACTGCAAATTGTGCATTCAGACCATGTCCAGTGTTTTTCTCTGACTTGGCAGTTGACATGGGCAAAGCAAATTCCATTTTGTCAGATTGCAGCTATAAAAGGTGAACGGAGGCCACAGACAAGGGGGTAGTTTTGCCGAACCTTTGTGCAGCTGAAGCTTGTAGTGTCAGCTGACCTTTGGTAATATCTCTCTCACAGGCCAGCCCTGTTATGTGCTGGCATCCAGACCTTGGATGGTTAGTAATCTGCCGCTGTAGCCAGTACTCTGTATAGCCCGCAGAGTGTGGAGGTGGATACAGCAAGGCAGGCTACACACTTGTCCCAATTCACTCTTTAATCTTGGATTGGAAAAGGCAAAGAGGATAAACTGCCAAGTGTGTTGTTATTGGAGGAGGAGTGTGAAGAAAAGAGCGTATGTTTACAGTGTGACCAGATGGAACCAGCAAACATAGTTACTGATAATTAAACTGTTTCCAGATTCAGAAAGTAGAAATGCACAGCATACTAAACAGGAGCCCTATAGTGAAAATAATCAATTTTTTTCTTCCACAATATATGGAGTATTAAATATAGACCAATTCTCAGTCACTTACTCACTCAGATACATACTGGTCTAAAGTATATTAAACTGCTTTCATTTTTCATATAAAAAAAGAAGAAATGTATGATTTCATGGGATCTTTTCTGATCTTAGTAATTACTATTTGCAATATTTGAGAGGAGGCCATAATATTTAATTAACCTAAGGTGTAACATTTAACTACAATGTGGCAACAGTTATTTTGTTTAGACTACTCTGACAGACAGACAGACAGACAGACAAGGGAATGAACTGTGGTAACTTTTGCTTCAAAAGGCATGTAAATGACCACACAAAGCAAAGCCTCAATATCAACTCAATAAATCTCATCCAGACCAAGGGGCCATGAGTGTGTCAGTTGGATCCTGCATTGTGCAGTTGAGGGATATAGTTCACCAGCCTTGAGTGGGGCTCAAGAGAGAAAAGAACCAATGTGGATAGTTCTATGTAAATAAAAGCCAGACAGACCTGTGAGATGTTATATGAGACAGGAAGGCATTTATACTGAATCACACTTTTGTAGAAGGGGTTAAGCTAGAAGAGCTCTTGGGTAGATTTATCAGTGGTAGGTAGATTTAGTTGAAGATCTGCTTGCTTTGATGATGGTATAGCATTCAAGAGGACAATGTTGCAGACAGAGCCACCTGGACATCAAGGAATTT
Source organism: Anguilla anguilla (assembly GCF_013347855.1). Classification (NCBI taxonomy): domain Eukaryota; kingdom Metazoa; phylum Chordata; class Actinopteri; order Anguilliformes; family Anguillidae; genus Anguilla; species Anguilla anguilla. The sequence goes on along the minus strand of NC_049203.1, from coordinate 51,266,319 downwards.
GTAGAAATTCAAGAAAAAATACAAATAACTAGACATTTGTAATTAAGCTCGTCAGTACATTGTTGGTGGAAAATAACTAGCTATTCGCAATCAAGCCTTTCCTAGCCGTGTTCCAGTTCACCTTCAAATTACAAATACACATTTACAAGTTTAGAAAGTTCCATTAGTCACTGTAACCTTATTACCTATGTAACTGTAACCTGTAACCAATGTAACCACTGCAGTTATTTCAGCCTTTCTAGTGAGTCAAATGAACACCCAATGCCACATTACTGTATTTGTGTGACATTTACATTGCCTGAGAAAACTAAAAATGTAAGTAATATTCTCAGTAGTGTGATTCAATCCAAGCATTGTGGGACAGAACCCTGAGAAGAGTAACTGTTACCAATTGTATACCAGTTAGAAATTACATTTGTGCTATATTAACGACTGATTCACAAAAGTATTTATGTACATTAAGAAAACATGCAATCATACCTAGCAATAGCTAGCAAGTACAAGTAGTGATGGTACAAAAGCAGGATACATGGAAGTAAGTATAAACAAAATCAGAGGGAAAGAGAAGCAACATGTTTTTAAGTCTTTGTGACATGGATCAATGCAAACTTTCCAAAACTAAAATAAAGAAATTAATCAATAACTCGCACAGATAGGTCTCATATGCGGAACTCAATTGCATACACAGTATTGTTTAAACGAAGCACCAGCCTGATTTAGCACCTTGCCACTGGCTTTCCAGCAGTGTTTATTAGAGCTATCCTACACAGTAAAATACCCAGTGTTAATTAAACTCTAACAGTGTTAATCAAACTCTTACAGATAACATTTGGTCCCACTCTGGACCTGAGTGGGAGCAAATGTTCTGTTAGAGTTCAATTAACACTGGTAATTTTACTGTGTGTTCTTTGTATTCAGCCACTATTCATTTGTTCCCACTATGTTTCTACCAAAGCTCTGACAACAGGTCACAGAGAAGGAATGGATGTGACACTAGCTCACAGGTACCACAGCTTCAGCTGTGAAATTGGACATTTTGGCCAGCAGATCCGTGTTTATGTGATTTATAGGTTTTTGAGTGAGGGTCATGCCAAGTTGCCAAGTACATTGCAGACTGCCCCCTGTCTCAGTAGTCTAACCACAATATTTTTAACTCAAAAATGAATCTTGGTGCCAGATCTCCCAGTGCACACTTAAAGTAATAGATTGGGTTTGCTCAAACTTATTTTTGAATTGTGATCAGTGTCAACAACATTCATTGGAAATCTTTCCTGGATGTATACTGGTGCATGAATAATAATGATTAAATAAAGGAACCATGGAGCCACCAGTGAGACTGAATGAGCAGTACACAACTCTTCAATATTTCTTGGAATAACTTCTGATATTCATAGAATTAGACCATTTACAATGAATTATTTTAAGTGGCATGGTTTAAGGGCAAATGGGAGCAGGTATAAATATATATCTCAGTACAATGAAATAGCCTGCTTAAATTACAGCAGCAAATACAGAGCTGGTGACAGAGTCACTGTCAAATTTTTATTAAGAAATTCTTGTATTTAAAAATTCAGCTTGTAACAACAAATATTTTGTCTTTGTTAATTCTCTGGGATACATTTGCATGGAATATCTGCTCTCTTGCACATTTAGCATGTTAGAAATATAATGTACCAACTATGACAACTACCATAAAAATTGTCAAGTTTACATATAAGCACACATTGTCTGGCTTTCAAATAGACTGTGCCTAATTACAGCCAGGTTTCAGGTTGTCTTTAAATAAATCAGTGCTACTTGCGAGTTGTAATTTGCAATCATCATTGTGAATGAGACATTCCCTGTATTGCATCAAATTTGCATAAAATGTTTGTCATTTTGGCAGTGAAATTTGAGTAAATAACACAATATAAATATGCTTGACCCAGGCAATGCCGTGTGCTAGTATTTTCCTGGTAGTTTAGTTGTGTGCTTCCACTGTGGCTTTGTGAATTACATGTCATTTTTTCCATGACACCTGCTATGGTTTAATGAGCACAAAAGCATTTGCAATCATTGTGGATTCCCCCAGACTATTCTGATGTCCCCAGAATTTCTGTCAACTCACACAGGCCCCAATGCATTATGTTCTTTTATAAAATGCACATAAAGGTTTTGAAAATAGCTACAGTGTAGTATACCGGCCTAGCACTTACACTGCACAAATAACCAAAAGATATTTATTGTATGGTGGCACCATGATATTATTGTATTATCTTGTTTACACACACACACAATGCAGGCCAACACTATTTGGTCACCTGTCATAAAAACATGAATAAATAAATAAAAACTTTAGGTACGGAAGAATTCACTTAATGTATGAATGTTTATTGAATAACAAACCAAAGTACAAACATTTTTTTTTTCCAATTGAGATTACATTGCACTCAATTTAACTACCACTCCACCTCCCTCCCACCCCCATTTGCAAAATTATAGACTTCAAATAATTTAAATGTAATTAAAGGCAAAGGAGGCTATTTTTAGGAAAGCCGTGTCTAAGATTATTTTTAAGTAAAATACATATTTGTGTGTGTAAATATGAAATTGAAAAAACAATTTACACTTTGGTTTGTTATTCAATAAATGTGCATATATTAACTGAATTCTTCTCTACCTAAGGTTTTTTTTAAATTTTTATTATTACTTTTGACTTCTATTGTATATACTATATATACTTTTTTATTTAGCATTGCAAGCTTCACAAAGCTATCGCCACAGAACACTTAATAATGTTGGCTGTTTTCAAAATACTCAATATTCAACAATCTCAAGCAAAGTAACCAAGCAGAAAAATTTGATAGAAGCGCTCAGGAGCTGGCATGACAGTGGCACTCCCTGCGCAGGTCTGCCCACAATGTCTTGTTCCTGTTTAGATGATAACTCAAATAATAGGCGGTGTACTTGGGCAGAAATGCACCGAAGTGTACAGTATCTCGCCCCTGCCTACATTGAGCCATCAGCGGAATTTCCAACCCACTTCTTTGCCAGGGAGCTGTGAGCCATTCAGCAGCATTGGTTTGTGTTTCAAAGCACAGGTCAGGACTACAGCAAAGAAAACAGTAGAGGTGAAGAAAGCACCACTGGGGAATAAAATGCAAGCATATACAGATGCAAAAAGGCAAAGCTATAAAGCTCTCACTGTTAAAACAATAGAATATGTATCCAATATGGTCCTGAAGTGACAGACACACAGGCTTCACCTTTCCACATGTATTTATTTATTTGTAACTGCAGCCTGTCAGTCAAATCCTCTTCAACACGGCTTCCATTAAAATACAGTATGTCCCTCAATGTAGCTGTCAAAATAAAATCATTTTTGTGATTATTAATAGATATAATATGGTAGTTTGTCATTTTAAACTGCATAGGAATAACTTGTTTCCTGGCTTCTATCTTTGGGCTATACTGAAAAAATAAACATTTCTGAATATTAATTTGAATTGCTCACACCCAACTCCTGTAGTAATTTTAGTTTTATCATTATTTCATACTGTTGTTGATACAGTTTTTCCATTATATTTAGCACATACCCTTATCAAAAGCAACATATATTTCATATGTCCATTTTATATCTGGATATTTAGCGACACACATTTCAAACAAAGTACAGTAACTTGTTTAAAGCTACAGAAGCTGTGGTCCTTTCAAGGAATAAAGCTTGCAGCCCTCAAGGACTTTAAGCGCCAGGCTACCCACTGTAAATGGTCATCTCACCCTTTGTCACATCGTCCAGTTTCTAGTGAGCATTCCAGCAGCTTTATCAGGAAGGAAGTTGCTTTGACCTAGATTCAACATTGAGAATCTATGGAGAGCACACATCAATGATGCTACTGTCGGAAAGACACCCGCACTGGAGTATAAAAATGAAACATTTTTGAGGATGGCGGTGGGAGAGGAATAACCATTGCAGCTCCATCAGTGAAGATCTGCCTCTGGCTTCTCGTTTGGTGTTGTCATTAGAATTAGGAGAATCTTGCCAATCTGGAGTGTCTGACGGGATTGGAGTTTTCAGCTGTCAGTCATAATAGGAAAAAAAGGACTGGAAGGACTTTTCTAAATCAGAGCCTGCACTGGCATGTGATAAGAAGCTGTGAGAAGAGAAAATGTTTGTCCCTTGTGATCATTGCAAAATGATTCTAGTCTGAATGCAAAATTGGCCTTCTGAGTAGGGCTGACAAAAATCCACATTTCAATCCATATTTAGCCATGAAAATTCCCTGAGCCGTTTTCACCCTGCCTGTGTGAGTAGAAATTCTTTCTACCGCATCAAAATGAGATGTAGCCAAGGCGTATAATGTGAGCATATTAAAATACATTAATAGACGCCTTAGATAAAGGATTACTAATGTCCTTCAAGGCTGTGGGCCATTTTTTTAAAGGAAATTTGATTCAGTTTTGTGTGACTCCGTATCATCTTTTTGCCCAGTGAAGAGTTGTGGTACGTTTTCCCAGTAGTAAACTGATGCAATGTTCTATTCTGAGATTAAATGGCTTACTTAAACACCACATTCATTCCAATAGCCAACATACAGTATACCTGTTCAATGCAATGCCACATTCACTCCTTTTTTTACAACCATCAACTTTAATGATCATTACTGTCGATTGTAAATATCAATGGATGTAATAATTTACATTTTTTTCTACACATCTAGGGAATGCTTCAAAAGGGTCATATTTCTATGGCGCATGGTAGTGCTTGGTAGTAACAGATTACTTAATTAGATGAAGTAATGAAATGAAGTAACTAATGAGCCCAGGATACTTTTTAAAATATGCATAATCTGATTATTTACTTTTATGAAGATTACATTATTCCATTTTGGATGTACAGATCTTATAGCAGTAATATATTAGCTGTGCTCACTGTATTCTGCCTATAGCAGCAATGTATGAGCTGTGTTCACTATATTCTGAATAACTTTAATTAATATAACCAGGCAGGAAAGACCAGTGTCCACTGTCTTTGAGGATGGCTACAGCTAATCCCCAAACTGCCTATGTTCAGTAAAGGCCAGGAAGTATAACTGAAAATCAGAGGACCCGTGTCACCCAAAATTTTAGTGTTTCTTGCCAGTTATCTCTGACTCATTTGGGCTGGTATTAAAACCTGCACTTACTGTATTCTTGTGCTTGCAGTTCTAATATCTATACAACTACTGTATTTGTTTATCCATACTTGTTATCAAGTGACCAAAATCTGAGCAGATAACTGAGACTTGTTCTTATTGCTTATTTTTATCCATTACAGTATCGCATCACTTAAGTGTAAAGCACTCTGAGGTTACAATTAACAATTTCAAAAGTGCCTTCCAGCTATGCTTGAAATCGTTAGCTTACTGAAAGATCCATTTGTATGGTCAAGTTGAGGAAGTTTGACCAAGTTGATAAAGTTTATTTATTTGTAAATTTGTGTTTTAAGAATTTCATAAAGATTATCAGGACCAAATGGCACCTAAAGGAATGTAACTACAATTAGACATTAATGAGCTTTTATATGTCTAATATGCGAACAAAATGTATATGCTTGAAGGATGAGATGCTTCAGCTTTGAAGGAAAGGGTCACAGAGATGATTACTCCTCAGGACAATGTTTTTTTGAAGCCATGCTATTTGTGGTGGTCTCAGCTGAGTCCGACCAGTTGCCAACAGGAGAAGCTGTCACTTTCAATCTCCTTCCATTTGTCTTCATCAGTCATCACCTTAACCACTTCAGAGAGAATCTAGTGACACAGGATTCCACGAAAAGCAACCATCTGAGGCAGAACTCTCCATGAACCAAATGGCTGGAAGGTTTCATCGGCATTAGTCCTGTATTTCTGCCCAAACAATCATAGAAAATGAAAACATACAGCACTATAACTAGTGTCGGTTTTCATAATTAAGAAAGGGGCTGATGATATATCCCATCTGAGCACCAAATGATTCTCTCACAAATGAGCCCTGACCAGCTCCCTCCCTTACGAACAGGGCCAAATTAAGACCCCAAGGCTACGACAATAATAATAATAATAATAATAATAATAATTAATTTGATAGCACAGAAAAGCAGAGCATGTAGCCGAATCGACAACAGCTCACATCTCTGAATAATTATAGCTATCAGACAACTGTGCACAACAAAGGAACAATAGTGGAACCAATACTCTACCTTCTATGTACTGTAAGCCTGCTGCTACACAACATAAAGAACATATTTGCAAGTCAACAATATGATCAGCAGCACAATAATATTGTAGCCTATACTATAAGAATCCACAGGGAGTCAAATCTAAATGAAAATGGACAGCAGCTTTAAGCACAGGCCTACACAGAGGAGCAGCCACCTAATTACAGTATAGGCTCAATGTAGTCTGATAGGCCTAATAATCTAAATAATAACATGTTGCATTTACATTCCAACTTGTGAGTGCAGAGGTTTAAATTTAAGATAAAGAACACTGGTTTTATATCAAATATCTTCTTACAATGTGCTCGCTAAGCAGTTTGGTGTAAATATATGCAATACCTTTTTCAATTTAGCAAGGGTCCACTAAGAGCTATGTAGTTAGGCTATGTTCACTACTACTTTGTACGACAGCATAGTTGTTTGTTCTGAAACAAATCTGAATTCACTCTGCTTCGCGCCAGGTGGTTCTTTTCTTCCGCACAGTGAATTCATATCATAACCACACACACTTAGTCGTGGATTATCCTTTGCATAATAAGCACCTGTGTGGCTGAAAAAATGAGTGTGTCACTTTTGATCTACAAAAGAAAATACAAATCTCTGCTTGGTGGTGTGGATAGCCTACGTTTTTTGGCTATAAAGTGTGTTGATGTCGCACTGCTGTCCAGTTTTCTTGGTGCTGACATTTTGCTAGGTAACTTAGATCAATTGGTATATAGCAGGCGTGGCTCAGTTGCACACACATCTAATTTTTTTAGTGGTGACCCTCTGCTACTACAGCATGCCAAAAAGACAAAAAATGCTGAAGAGAAACAATGGTAATGCACGTGACGTCATATAGACGAGGCTGGCTTTAAACATTTTTATTTTATTTATTTCAATGCCTTAATTGTTTCTACCTTAATAACTGAACTTAAAATGAAAAATTTAGAGATTTAGAATCTAACTCAAAACTAAAAATTAAGTGAGTGTGGGCAAACAAAGCAAAGTGTCATTGGAACAAGACCTATACCATTGTTCGGTGAACTGAGTTGAGCAGGGAGTGTGAGTGAGGGTGTGTGTGTATGAGTGGGGGGGGGGGGGGGGGTTTAGGGGTGGAAGAAAAAAGGTTGTGGAAACAATGGGTTTCAGTTCACCCTGAGCTCAAGCCAGCCCATCATTTGCAAGAGACAAGTTTAAAAAGTTCAGAAATTGCCCTAGGCCATTTGTATGGACCTCGTAGTAAGGCTTTATAAATATTCAACATTGTTATAACTGATGACAAAGGCTTAAAATCAAATTGTTTTTGTCTGCTGATGACAATTAAGTGAAAAAGATGCTTGCATCGTCTGCACATCAAGGTTATCCTCATTTGTCTCCATTAAGCTAGGCCTGACAACACTTGACCAAAATGTGCTGTGAAAAACAAAGGGTTCAATATGCCAGCATTGAAGTATGGTCCTTTCTTTTTTCAGGTGGGCAGCCTCATGTGGGGTGCTGCTCCACACCCCATAGCAGGGAATACCAATGCCAAAAATCTGATTAATAAATTTGAGGGGACAGAAACCCAATTCAAGGCCTTCGGCCTCGGTGATGTGCAATTCGGCATGCATAAACACCACAAATCTGTCATCCTGGATTTGCAAGTCGTGCAAGTCCCCTCCAGATGACAGGCGTATCATAACATTGTGGCTAATCATCCTTGTAATTTGTCTTTTCGTCCCTCTGTGTTTCGGTCTTAGGTGTGAGGAATATTTGACTACTGCATGGCAGAGATAATGCACTTAAAATGACACTTGGCAGTCTGTGAAATTTCTGATTAAGGCTGCCATAATGAGCGGCCTGCCTCCAGTCCCTAGGGGTGGTGCAGTTTTCACAGATGTGCTGGACATCCAGACAGTTCCATGTAATGCCCTTGAAAGAAAATTGGTCGAGTGGAGGTTGATGGATTTAGACATGCTTTTCTGTTGTCATGATTACTGCCCCCTGGTGGTGACATTCACTCACAAAGGCATGCATAAAATGTCAAGACATGTTTTCTGAATATCTACGAATAAGCTGGTAGACCGAGTGTAGGTATAGTACCATTATGGAATAATTCTTGATACAGAGAAAATGGCCCAGTTATCGCAAAGTTAGGAAAGAGACAGTTTTGTGGCACTGATCATTTGTGAGTCATCGCAAGATATCGCTCTCTTTCCTGCATTGTTACAATGTGTATTTTAATTATAAATAATTAATTAATTGGCTCCCTTGAACCAAAAAGTCATATTCATTTTTTTGTTTTTATCATACAAAAGAAATATTCTAAAAATGTTGGTTATATCCAGTTTTTTTCTTGTTAAGTTCAACATCATTAAGTTTAGAATCCAAGTAAAATCCCATGACTGTATCATCCAGGCAATGACTTAGTAAATAATCTTTCAGCAGTGGTGCACTAGGATGGAGGCAATATAGCCAGAATAATGCAATAAGAAAAACAAGCAGTATACCATTAGCTGTTAATTGTGAACATCACTATCTCAAAAACAATTACCAAACAATGAAAAAAAACTGAGTACTAATTTTATGACCCAGAGAATGAAAATATTTGTACTAACATTAACAATGCCAATAAATGACAATCCATACATTAACACCAAAATCATCCATTTAATATTTTACATGATGTATTTTATTATCCTGTATGTTTCTACTAAATTTTCCAAAATCATTGTTGTGCCTGTTATATTTCAGTACTTCTGGCTCTACTGACAGTAAAAATCTGAATAAGTTACCAAGCTTAAATATAGGGTCTTGAATAAAATTGACCCCTCCCTAGTTTTAATAGAATCCACATGACATTTTCTGGATATCATTAAGAAAATGTACATCCATGTAATGGAATCATACTGTTCAAACACATTATACCCACTAAACACTGAATCAATTGTCTTTTTAAATTTGTTTGACTCAGTTTGCATCAGTTTATGTAAAACATTATACAGCATCTAAACGGAATGCTCGATGTGACTTTACTACTGTTTAGCTAGCATTAGAGTTGTGTTTCCTGCTCCTCATCCAAGTATTGAGATATTTCTTTGTTATGTCTACTTCTTTAATGAAATATTAAGTCACTATGCGACAGAAACCAGAAAAAAGGGACAGTAAATGCATAGAGAAGGCTAATTCCACTGCATTTAATGGCAGCAAACCCAGAAAAGAGTGGAACTGAAATTTTAATTACTTTACGCAAACACCAGACACTAGAATCAAAAGACCCCAATTAACCTTGGGGTGAAATGGTGAGAAGAGGGTCAAGCTGGCACCAGTAAATACATAATTGAAACGGCACAGAATTTACCCAGAAGAGTGATGGCCATATGGGCTCTCACGCACTGAGATCCAGAACCATCACTCTAATGGCAAAGGCCAACTGGGGCCCGATTAAGATGAGCTAATTATACAAGTCTCTCTTTGTGTGCATTGAACACAACAGTCTTCTTTCCTGTTAAAAAGTTCTGTTGACAGAATTCAATTGAAGCCTTTTTAGCCATGCATATTTAAGATTCGTACTGTGGTTCTCAGCTAACTAAAGTGAGAACAATTCTAACAACTCGAACAGAAAAATCTTTTACATGTTACCGCTAATATAGCGGTAACCCTGATGAAGGCTATGCGAGCTCGCAACGTGTCGGTCCGGCACATTTTATTTTTTGCCACATTTCAATAAAGGCTATTAACTTCACCATTAAGAGTGCCTTGGATTCCTGCTTGTTTGCCACTTTTTCACAATTCTGACTGGCAAACTAAACCCCTTTTTGATGTGTCACTGTTAATATAGTTTTTCACAAACCAAAGGGCAAGGCAGTGAATGAGTGAACAATTCTTGCAGGTAGACATTAAAACATCATGCCTCATCATTGTTATACTGTACATGAAAAGTACATATGCACAGAACATCTGGGGACCTGACAATCACATTGTATCTTTAATAGTGCCTCACACAGAAAAACCTGACTTGATATAAATCGCACTTTGACATGGATATGATCGTATCTCCATGTGAAGTTTATACTAGACGTACATTTTTCCTGCTGGTTATATGTAGGTACTGCACATATGAGGGCTGCTTGTGAATCCCAGAAGTGGGCTGTGTTCACGCTTTATGGGTAACATTTAATCGATAATCAATTTTAGGCAGAATAAGGGCAAGAAATGTTGAAATGCAACCTTACTTACATGAATAACCTGAGAAATGCTCTTAAGAATACATGCAAGTTCAAATGAAAAATTACATTTTTATAAATGAGGCCCCTGGAGTTCGAGGGAAGGCCGTCAAATTTAGATTTGATATATTGAAATATTTCTATGCAAATATATTTTGAATATATTTATGCATCGGCCAATTGTACATCACCAGCCTCTTCGCTCACTACTTCAGAAACTGGGTGCAACCAAAGACTAAGTTTTAGTTTTATCAAAGTATCTCTGGAGCAACCACCCAGTTAACTAGCCTGCTAGCTCATGCTAACACCGCTGTAAAGATAATTCTGCTTTTAAATCCGTTTTCTATGCCTGTGAACTGCTAGCCAGCCAGGGCATACTACCACCACTGCAAAGGCAAAACTGCTTTTACATCTGTTTTGCATATCTGTGAACAGCTTATTTATTTGTCAGCGATTATTTTTTATGGCTATCTCACTGATACCAAGCACAAAACCCTAGCTAACAAGCTAGCATCTTTAGCATGGTTTTAATCAATACAATAATGTTGTAGCATCAAATAATGCACACAGACTATGCAGACAATAACATATTGTGAGTGTGCATTACATTTGTAAGGTAATAGCTAAAGCCTGACATCTTTGATAAGGGATATAGAGGGTGAAAGAATCTGATCCGGCTCATTATATTGATTGAATACAAGCCTTGGAGGCTGACTAATAAGGTTAAGAAGCCTGTTATGCTTTTAGCTACAACCTCCTTACAGACTGATTAGCAGTCTATAGTAATCAATCACTTTTCTAACCTCCTACGAGGGTGGTGAAAGTCAGGGGTGTAGCACATAATTCTGGGCCCTATACATAAGCAGTCTCTGTGGGCCCCCTTCCTCTCTTGATCCATGTCTCTCACACATCATTCCAGGCTTTTCGAGGGCCCTCCCCCCATTTGGGTCCTGGGTAGTCAGTCCTACTTTTCCCCCAACTACGACGCCCCTGGTTATAGTACATACACCCTCTAAGGCCCATAAGAAAGCATATGACTAAGCAGGCTGCTTCACTGTGCATCCTCCTTCCAGGCTGATTTGTCCCATTGATTAGTGTTGAAAGGTTAGGTCCAGTTCCAGCCTTTGAGGCTGCTTATAAAACATTTTGACGTTTTCATGTAAATTACGTTTTACAATAAATATTAATTCTTTGGAATAGAATATTCAATTGATCCAATTGATAGCTCTAGTGTCCTGATAGGAGAGTTGATAGGCATGTAGCTTATTTCACTAAAATAAGGCCATAGTCCTTTCATTTTGTCACATAATTACATAATTTGCTTCATCTGTACTGCAACAAAACAGGCATTTTTGAAACATCTTATTTTATTTAATGACCATTTTAAATCGATTATAGAAATATTTGGAATGATACACAATTGTTAGTGAGTCCTCAGCCTGTTCCCATCTATATTAAAATATCTTGAGTAGGCATATTCATAATTTATTACAGATTTACTCATAGGAAGACCAATACAGTCAGTATTATTAATCGTGGGCATCGGGAAGCTTAAAGAGCAGGCTGGGGAACAGAAAATAAATAAATAAATCTGTCAAAAGCACCATATACAAGCTGTTGATGTTTTTTCAGTTCTATATGTTTGTCATGTGAGAAAGCCAGAGATAATTCTGCAATATGTTTGCATTTATGCTAAAGAAACAGGAGATTACGGAAGAATGCATTGCTTCTTAAGATACTTTTTAATGACAGTGGCATTTCCCTTGTTCATAATGTCACTCCAGTTCTGTCCTCCTAAAGGATTAGGGACCTTGAAAAATGTGGTATTCCCTGCAATGACAAAGGATGAAATCTGGACTCTCCACCGTCAAAAATAGGGGAAAACAAAAAACGAATGTGAAGTTTGCACTGGCGTGACAATCAGCGTGGTACATGATTAGTGAGTATATTCTTCAAAACCTTTCATTACAAATGTGCAACTCAAGATTTTTTTATTTATTTTTTTGGTCTAGTTGACTAGTTGAATAAGATGAATAAATGAGAATTTAAAGTGCATTGCGTGTGATTGCTTGACATCTTTGCACATTTATTCATTGTTTAAAGTAAAACTGAACGTAGTACAGTGGCAAGGGTCATAGAGCACTCTGGGGATGCACCTTTACACATGCTTCTGAAAACAGCAGTAAGATTGCATTTAAAGACGATGCAGTTAAAATAAGGGTACAGTATTATGCATGTACTATAATAAAAACTTTGGTGTGTCATGGAATCGATTCTAATCGTAAGTAGCAAGATCATTAATTTATATTTATATCCTTTACAAATTGCATTTCATCCAATGATCATTGATCAAATTGCACCTGATCTATAAAGAAATGTTGATGCAAGAACTGGATTTACTATTAAAAATATACACAATGCAACTCTAGCAAGTCCCACTGGTTGATTAGGAGCCCACAGCCTGTTTGCCAAAATTGCATATGAAGTTGACTCCTCTGACTCATGTCTTAGCACGCTTGGCTTGTGGGCTGTGGTATGAAAAGAAGCAGCTGGTAATATCATATGCTTCAGAGGAGACGGCTTGCATCAACTGCAGCAGCTACAGCATAAACACAGCCTTATACAACTGGCATTCAAAATTGGGGAAAAAATGGAGGAAAGACATGAAAAAAAGAGACAATTTATTCCAGATTGCCTTTCAACTGTCCCTTTTAATATGGTTTCCTTTCTGCCACTAAAATTATTATCTCAGTTGAACTGTATTTTATAAGACTGATATCCATTATTTAGCCAGCAGCTAATTACCCTGTTATCGTAATGCTTATTATCAACTTACGGATGAATTCAAGTGATTTCAGTCAAATTATTTAAGTATCTTTTTCAAAAGTAAGTTAATGTCAGTAATAGTGATTTAAATGTTTTAAATATGCATTTACCCATTCCAAATATTCATATCCAAAATATTAATTAATATAATTATAAACATTAAATATTAATATGTTGTGCTGTAATAAATATTACTTTTTTGAATCGTGCATAATAATGGTTTAATGTTATGATTTTGATTACCGAATGGTTATTATCTTAGAGCCATAATTATTGACAATTTGGTTCACAATACAGCTCTGAAATTTAAATACATTTTTAAAAATAGTAATGTAAACAGACCCAAAGTTAATTTTAAACCTTTTAAAGTAAACCTCTAAAAAGGGAAGAGTTGCATATTTCATTCTATATTGCACGTCACGTTCACTTATTGGTAGAGAACAGTGTGTACTGAAGGTGGTGATAAAGGGCTCCTAGTAGCCCTTTAATGCACACTCAAGTGAAGCTGGCTATGAAGTTTCTCAAACCTGCTGTTATTATGAATGCTCTTAAGTGCATCTGGTATCTGATTTGGGTAGGTTTTATATGTACTGTAAAGTCCAGTCTCTATAATTTCAAGTAAGCAACACAGAAATAAGTCTTTACAGTTACTGTTACTGTGATTTTAGCATTGCCTATTGCTGCTGCATGATAGTGATTATGAAGTAGAAGATCACAGAAGAATAACTTGGATAACAGATTCATAAACACTCAACACTTTCTAAACATCAAATCCCATTAGCTCCATGCCATTGGCCCTTATCTTGATTCCACATCTCGCATCATTATTTATGTTTGACGAAGGACATCAAAACAAAACGATAGCTCTGTCCCTAGGGAATGTTCCCCTGCTCTCCTAACCATAAAAAACGCTGTATTTCAATGGAATGCAATTTCTCAACTCTAATTAATGCAATGTGGACAATAACACCCATGCTTTGCTGAACTATGCAGCTGATTTGGTTGTTTGTACTTCCTTTTAGTTACGCATGTCTTTGTGTTGTGTACATAAAACCATGGAGCAAAATTATCAGTTGCTTGCCATGTTTGTCTAGAAGCTAATTACCAATTTGCTTCCTGAGTGAGCATGCTGTGAGGGAACATCTTCACCTGACAATACTCTTGTTGTGCATTGGAGGCGTACTGCTGAAATATTAGCATAGCACAGCAACAGTCTGGATTTTCAGCTAAATGCTAGGACATATAGCTCAAAAGCTTTGTCATGGTGTATTTATTCAGGATTCCCTTTTGACAATAAAGGGACTGAAAATTCATCATCCTCAGCACTGTTTTTAACCACGGCTGCTTCATTGCCTCGCATTTTATTGAATAGGAAATTGTCAGGCCATTAAGATATTTATCAGCACATATCTAATACTTACTGCGAGGTGCAGTATTTACTCCCAGTAATCCAAACATTGCAAGCGCTCACCATTGATAGTAATGCCTTAGCTAACAGGAATGCTTCTTAAAGAACAGAAGGTGCCTGAGAAGGAAATTGCTACTTGTATCAGTATCTTCAGTAGCCCAACCCCTTCACATGAAATTATCTATACTGCACTGAGTTATTGATTACTTCTGATAGCTTCTAAGCCAAGTACAATTAACCGAAAAAAAATACTTACCACATTTCTTATCCAAACAGAGGAGATGAAGGGATTAATCTGCAAATTAAAGAAACGCGTTTGTGCACGAGCTCTTCAGTGAGGCACTGAATACGGTGACCTTTCTCTTTATTAGGAAAAAGACAGACACACAGGAAATAACACATCAATATGTTTTCATGTCGGCTAGATGATTAAACCCAAGAAGAGTCAGGAACGCGCAAGGGAGCAGTCCGAAGCAGAGAGGTGACGAACGAGGGGAAGGGTTGTGTAATGCATGATACGATGGTCCCTGAGCGGTAATTTTAAGACGCTTGTGTACTGCCTTCCATAAACCATTTGTTTTAATTTCAGGGTTTGGCAGGGCTCAAATTGCCTTTTGATTTGCATCAGAATGAGAGGTTTTCCGGAGATTTACAGCAACGTTGGCAACATCACCAAAGGCGCGGCAATAAATCATCCCTCCTAAACTCTCATTACCTGTTTTTTTTTTTTTTTTTACCCAGAGCGTAAAGAAAGCTGCAAAGCCCTGCTACCATCACTTACTTGCTGTCTCGTGATTGGATGAGCTAAGTGCATCATTCACGAAGGGGTGGGCTGTAGTTTTAAAAAAACGCTTTCCCACAGAAACATTAATCTGCAGAGAAGCGAGCCTAAAGGAATGTCAATATAATTAACACCTTGGCTTTTTTCCATGCTCAAGGCTTTTGTTAACATTGCCACATAAAGCAAATTCGAATCGACCTGTTTTGTTGTTGCTTTCTGAGCTGCCCTTCAGTCTTGACACTTTAAATGTGGCTGGAGACTCATTACCGAGTGAGCGGCAGCCCCGCAATGATAAAAGTACACACCACCAAGGAAAGCAAATTGGAAAATCTGGCCCATAGCACTCTGTGCACCTCTGAAAGAAAAAAACTGCATTTGATCAGCCAGGCCCCAGGTCGTCATCGGAGGTGTTTGGTTGTCTGTGAAGATGATGATTGTAATTCACACTAGACTTCTTGTGAAGGATGATCTTACCCTTCTCAGTTTTTAATAATAAAACCTGCCATTCGGGGAGTGTAGAGCCTCAGAAAAGCAATTTTAGGGAAGTGATGGTTTAACTGCATAAATGTACAGTAAGAGCCAGATGTTTATATCCACATAATTCAAATTAATATACATTGAATTAACATGTTTAATCAGTACTACTGCATATCATATCCCCACCATTTTCTAGATTATCCCAAATACCATCTGCCTGTTATTTGGAATTCAAAAAAGAATTTTAAACATCCAACTTCTTATTTATACTTATCTAATGAAAGACAGAAGGGATATTTGCTCTGTCACCTTGTAACAATCCATTTTCATGGTACCGTCACTTTTGAAATGGACTGGCAATCATTATGTGACGTTCTGTTAGTGCATGTGAATGGGCAACCCAGCAGCTGGCCATGTGTAACTTACTGTCAATAACACCAATAAGTGTACGAGGATCTAGATTCTAAATACATATTATACATAATACAGAATACATCTTGTACATGTCTAAGAATTTAAACACCTAAAAAACAGAATATACAATATCCTTCGAGGAAAACAGAAGCCAGAATTGTCTTCCAGTGTACAACTTAGAAATTCAGATTTATATCAAAATGCCGTTTTAGAACTCATTGTCTGTACTTTCCTGAAAGTTGGTGCCTATTTTTCACACATTTGGCCACACAGTAGCCTACTAGAGGAGCGTTCACACATTGGAGATCAGGTATATTAACCCAAGGAACTCCAATCAACTTGATCTTCCCTACCCAGGATGGTATGAGCGTCAAATAGTGAATGTAGGGATTCAATGGCAAGATTGTTTTAGGGCTAACAATGATCTTCCCCAGTCTAGCTCAACTATTTGTTGGGTCATTACTCTCTTGCTGATCCCTGCTAATAACTTTGGTGCATCTGCAAGAATTAACCTATTTCCTCCTCAGGAAAATGGGTTGATTCTTGTCATTAATCACGAGGGAACTACAGGATTCCTTAATTACTCCACATGTCTTTTGCATAAAAGGGAACTACATGCTAATTGATTGAGCAGGCTGAAGTATGGAGGGCAAGATTGTCTCTCTCCAGGAAATAACGGATGGCAGTCTTATTGGCTGCGTCTGGCACTCAACTCACAGCATGATGCATCTGTCTGTGTATTCTTCCCTAACTTAGGATCTGACAGTGGCCAAGAAGTGACAAACAGCCATCCATGTGTTATATATACTGCAATGGTTGAGAGCTGGGGGTGGGTGTTGGAGGGATGGGAGAGGGGATTTATGAACCATTGCTGTCCAATGACAGGGAATCCAAACATATTTCATACTGAAAACACAATGGCTGAGAATACAGCCTAGCTGAAAACAGCAAGAAATATAATATGAACATTTTTCCTAAAGAGTTACTACCACATTTTATGTTGTCAAAAGCCATGCTACGACTTCTTTTTATGCCATGTCTTCAAACTGATTAATGGCAAACTCTATTATTAATAGTTATTAACTAGTTTCAAAAGAAAACATTTTAAAGGCTCCATTGAAGGTATCCGTCGAATCACTGCAACAGAAGGCTATGTATAAAGGATGAGTCACTCCACACATTACTTAGGAACATGAACTCAATCTGGAGGTATATGTCATTCCTCTCCATAAAAACAAGGCAACATAGCACAGATCAACCATGGTGGAACTGATCACATTAATTGCAGAATGTCAGGAAAACCATGTCTCAACAAATATACATTCATGTGAAATTAAAAACAGCAGCATAAGTGTCTTAAGTATCTTTCCCCAAAAATACAATTAGTACCCCACCCAAAGTGTAACCTCTTTGTAATCAGTCCAGTTCCTACACATCCTTATGCCAATCTGTCTCCATCCAAAGAAACACTGACATACCTGAGTGAACTGCTGCCTTTCCTCAGAGCAGCAATGGCATCATATGACCGCCTACATGATGTGCACAATCTGCCTCAGTCGTGCAGCAAAAGAATCTGTACACTACAGCCTGGGGAGGTACTGTGGGGCCTGGAGTTATAGGAGCCAAGAAAAGACTGTTCACTTCATCAGGTACCTCTAGAGGAGAAACCCAGGCAGGAAAAGAGATATAGAAAGAGAGAGATGCCCCAGAAAGCCCTCTGCCCCAGCTCCATTGTCATTATCAATGAAATCAGGTTACCTTAAAAGAGACAATGGATTCTTGGGAGTGTTAGCTGCTTAGCTGTCATGAAGGCTGGTGAGCAGGCTAATGTAATTTACCATTATGAATTGTAACAACCTATTGCATTCAATAACCTATCCTATTCTTGCAGGAGTCAAGGACACCATCTGCCTCAACTCCCGGTGAAACATGAGATGTCAGCCCAGACTAGCGCTAACCGCATTATCATCCAACATCTGCCTCACCGGGGAGGGGTGTGCGTGCCTTGCCAGCTGCTTCCTCACCTCGCAGCAAGAAAATAACACTTTGCTGATGGTGGGGGGAATGTGAGAGGTGATTCTCCCCATGTTGACCGAGCGTACAAACCTCTTTTAAGAAAATTGATCTGTGTCATTCAAACACTGAAGCATATCAAGACATTGGAGAATAAAGCATGACAGGATTATAATCAGGGATTCTTCCACTGCACATTTCTGCATATTGCAGTCCTTGGCTTTAGCTACTGCTTGGCTCTATTGCATTTTTTCCCCATTTTTCTACTTGCTTCCAAAATTTAATGGGGGGGGAGGAAAACCATGGTTTAATTATCATTCTGTTCCTTAGAGCATTGTCCTAAGTATAGTCCTAGCTATTCTTTCTGTTCACCTCTTGGCTTTGATACAGATCTGTGCTGTCGTATAGAAGCACTGGCTTATCTGAAGGATAAAAGGGTAGATTGTTTGATAAATGTGTGACAGTTTTTTTCCTAAAGACAGCTGACATTATCATTTAATTTTTGAATGAGCATATTATTCAATTCAACATGCTCTCAAAACCAATCACAATGTAATTTTACAATTGTACAATTGTCGAGAGCAGAGTACATAAATGTGAGAGCATGATTCCTTTAGCACAGATTACCTTTTCTCTCATGCAAAAATATATGTGCCCTCAAATTTACCCTGCTCTCACACAAAACTGTACATGAACACAACTGTACTCTTGCATAAATTAGCAGTTCTCTCACAAGGAGAGTGTGTGTACATCAAATTCATCCCTTGCTATTGTGAACAGCTCTGTGCTCACACTCAAACTTCCCTCTCCCATCTCTGGGAATTTTAGTGCAAAAAAATGCCAAAAATCCTAAACCAACCAAGTTGTGGGTTTGACTAATTCAGTTGTTAGGTCTACTCTTCCCCTACATTCTCATTGTCTGAAGAAGGAAGAAGCCATTGGTTCAGGAAGTTTTTTTTTGTTTATATAAAAATATATATATTTAACATTGTATTATTTTTTATTTTTATTTTAGGGGACAGAATGACAGGAGTGTCCTGGATAAATGGCACTAAATACAACAACACCCATGCCAGAATTGCATAAACATTTATTATCACCCAGTTTTAATTTCCCATTAAACCTGTATCTAAATAACTTAAATGTGTTATACTATAACATTATGAGAAATAATGGCAACAGTATCTTGGAGTTTTATCAAAATGAAACCAGGGAAGATTACAATGCTAGTGATCTCATTCACAGCAGTAAAATGACTCACTATGAACAGTTGCTCAAATGAAAGCACACAATTCTATCATTAATTCACAACAATGGCATGGCTTATATAAACTAAACTGAGCTGAGTGATTTCCTTTAGAGGGGAAAAAAGTGTAACCTTTTGGGGACAGCAGTTGCAGCTCACGTACATTGCAGGCAACTTTCTCCTGGTTATTATTTTGTCTCCACAGATAGCAGGACCCACATACATTAACTTTATTTTTAAACTACCTAAAGATAAACCCTCCAGGCAAAACAATAACATGGCTTGTTTATCAGTCTCTTTGATATTGGGTGCTACCAGACAATGTTAAATTTGCTTGGGAGGAGGTAACTAATGCAGTTACAGTAATGCATGTAGCATGCATATTCAGTTCTGGTACAAATTAGGGAAACACTGCAGTTTAGTCTTCTAAAACTTCAATTTGTGCCCTTTCTTCTGTTGTTGTTTCTCTGAGCCACTTTTACCTGTAAAATGTATTCAAAACCGTAATCTTTTTGACCACAAGTGGTAATGACATTCTGCGATTATCAGTAATTTGAAATAAAGCATACAAGTCAAAAAACTGTTTTCTTTCTTTGCACAAATATTTTCATTTTATGAAGAAAAAGAAATGCATATTTAATCTAATTATAAAATTTCCAATAGCAAGACCCATTACGCTGCTCAGTTACGTTGGTATGAACTAACACATATGAAGGGTGAAATGATTCTAACTTTTTTAACAAAATGCTAATTATTTCTTCATTTTTGTTTTATGTTGATATTAAATTTATTATGTATCACATGTATTATGCCAAAAAAAACTGTAATTATGGACAGTCAGTTAAATGAAATGATTGTTCAAGTTGCATTTATTCTAATTCTTCTCATTACAGATGGGTGTATGAAAAAGAATTAATCATCAGGGACCATAGTCTGAAGTCCTGCTTGAGGGATCTATGTCAAAATTTTGAATAGGCTATGATCATGGGCACATTGCATGGGAAAGCCCCAAAATTAGCAAATGATTGCATGCTGGGCTGCGAGTTGTGCCATAGACATGGTCTGAAAAGGCAGGTGGCAAAAGTTGCAAGTTGCAGACTAGACTGACACCAAAATTACAATAATAATATGAAAATATGTATACCATCAGAATGGCATGACGGGAAATCTTTGTGGTTTCAGCACTGAATTTCTAAAACCATAGTATATCGTGACACTCATAACTGGCCCATGCCTAGTGAT
Organism: Anguilla anguilla; assembly: GCF_013347855.1. NCBI lineage: Eukaryota > Metazoa > Chordata > Actinopteri > Anguilliformes > Anguillidae > Anguilla > Anguilla anguilla. The sequence continues at coordinate 51,245,511 of NC_049203.1, read as the reverse complement.
GTTTCAAGTACACTACAAACTCAAAGATACAGACTGAACAGTATGAAAAGTCTATGAACTGAAAAAACATATGTAACGCTTGTCTATCTTCCAGTTATATAATGCATGGATTCTCTTTGTTATTGTTAATAATACAAAAAGGTGAGTATTGCACAAAAACATTACACTTTCCATTGATAAAAAATGTAAATTTAGCCCACTCTTTAACTGTCAGGTTAATCATGCGAAATCATGCAGGTTTTTGAGGGAGCAACAAAATGAAACAAATGGTATCTACTTCTGTACAATAAATTATGCATTCTAATATATTAGGGGACAACATTAGTTTCTTGACAATCTTAACATTACTTTATGACCTAGCCTACAGTATGTTTACTGTGTGAACTGGACTTACTGTGTTCATGGCTATGAATAACTGTTACATAATGAGTCATTGGAACAACTATAAAACACAGGTCCGGTAAGGTACAATACCTTATCGGACCTGTGTTTTATAGTTGTTCCAATGACCTTCAGTATGCACTTATTGTACATAACTTTGGATAAATAAATATAATGTAATGTAATTATCAAATGTTTTTATTAACTGTGCTATAAGTAATTTCAACTGGATATTCTAAAGCTGCCTGAGCATTGGCAAACCTCAACTCCCCTCACAATGTTCACGCACCGTTTCACTCCCTGTATCAAACAGTAAGAATCATTTCTAGCTAGTTCAGTGCATTTACCTCTGATAGAGTTAACTGCATTACAGTCATTGTTTTATATTGGAGCAGCACCGTAAATTGAAACAAAATGAGCAAATAATGAATAAAATCCACAAGCCAGCAGTATTTTTACCATCAAAAATTAAAAGGGGCATATGATGTGGGAAAGTCACTAGTTTTCCATGTTGCGAAAGCTGACAGAATATGTTTTAAGGAGACCCTTTGAGAGCCTCAAATAAGACTGGAGTAATGTAAGTTACCAGCAGGGATTCAAATTAAAACAGATTTTGGCTTCACTTTAAAAGCTACTAACAATTAAACATGATTTCCAAACAACCTCCATTCCCCAAGTATCTCAGAGGTTATACAATATAGTGTGTATAGTGTGTGTGTGTGCATACAACAAAGGCACTTGGTGATTAATACACCTGGTTATAGCCAGTAAGTTGTAGAGCTACAGTCAATTATTGTCTGGCTGACTTCATGTATTTCCAACAAGTTCACAGTCTGGCACCAACAGTTGTATTTCTTCTCATGAGATTCTGCAAAATTATTGCAAACAAACCATCTTAAATATCCTTAATACATATATATATCACCACTGAATTTCCTTCATACAACACCAATGCTATAAAATGAAGCCCAGTAGAAAAGGAAATAAACAAGCAAAGAAACCTATTCCCCGCAGAAAAAATGCTACAGATAAGTATTGCACATACAGTAGAAAAAACATTTTCCCTGATGGTACATTAAAACTGCTGGACAGTAAGACAAAAGCATTCCTCATTCAGACTGTAAGTGTGTTTTAATTATGGAGAAACAATTAAACAAGTTAAAACAGATGAGGTTGTATCAATATAAGACATGGCAGCAGACAACCCTCAATAATTCACACCGCTAATGAGCAAGTGGCATGCCGTTAATGGGACGGCAGGGGAGATGGAGCTGCTGTATATGGCCTCAGTCACAGGTCCAAGTAGAGTAGGAGGCCAAAGGGTCAAAATATTCCCCTTGGTTGAGGAGAATAAATCACATTACAACTGTTGTTTTATCTGTAATTATCATTTAAATCTAAATTGAGAATTAAATACATGTTCAGGTTTCTGTAAATAACCAGCTGTGATAGTGATACATTATTTCCAGATGAAGAGAATGATGATTATGGCAAATGGTGTACAAAAGGGGAAATGTTTATCATAACAGCAATATTACTGTATTTGATGGTGGATCCCTATCTATGGAAACAAAGCATTTAAGAGGCTGTGTCTTCATATATAAAGGGAGGTCATCTGAGAACCAGTTCTCCTTTATAGTGACAACATTTGAAAAGGAATAAGGCTAAGGGATTGCACAGCCAATTAGCTGTAAAGAGATAAAAATCAAAGGACCATGCTTCCTCCTACAGCAAGACAGTGACCTCAAACATATTGCTAACGCAACAAAGGAGTTTTTCAAAGCCAAAAACAGGAAAATTCTTGACTGGCTAAGTCATTCACCCGATTGGCATCTAACATGCATTTCATATGCTGAAGGGAAAACTGCAGTACAGGCCTAGCAGAGTATCATCAAAGTTACTCAGCACCTGGTGATGTCAATGGATCACAGACTTCAAGCATGCAAAGGATAGGTGACAAACTACATGACTACTATCATTTACATAACACTAATATGTCCCAAATCTTACGGTGTCCTGAAATGGGTGGTTATGTATCAAAAGTGCTGTCATTTCTACATGAAGCTAAAATGTACAGGAATACTCTTAATAAAAGCTGAGAATCTGCCCTTTAACCACATGTGAATTGTTTTATTACAAATCTAAAATTAGAGTAGAGCCAAATCATAAAAATAAAAAAAATATGTCTTTGTCCCAAACATTACGGAGCTCACTATATATATATATATATATATATATATATATATATATATACACATACACGCACACGCACGTGCGCACACACACACACGCCATTGCTTGGATAAATACTCAATATCGATTGGTTGACAGCCATTACTTTGTGTATAAGCATGGTAATCCAGGTATTTTGTCTCATTACAGTTCTAAATCACTGCAAAATCTTTCAAATTCTCGACTTATAAATCACAAAATAAAAGGAAATGCAATGAGGGACGTGAACGACAATTTCTGACATGTTGACTAGTTGCTGTCTTGAAATGGTAATTGCAGACTAATCATTTTTTTAACCGTTTGATGCAGTGTACCGCTAATTAAAACACGCCACTACTTGAATCAGTGCAGATCACAAGATTATCCAGGAATTTTAGTTGTAGCCATGGTGAGACATAAACCACTCCATGACAGTGCATATACAATAATATATGGCACTTCAGGGTCTTGTATATGCACGGCATGTTGTGGTTTTTCAGCCCCTCCTGAAAAAACGTGGCCTTGATCCAGCAATCTATAGTAATTTTAGACCCATCTCCAAATTGCCTTTTATCTCCAGGATTGTAAAAAACTGGCCTCAATTCATCTACTAGACATATTGTAGACTAACAACATTTTTGAAAAGTTTCAGTCAGGCTTTTGTTTGCAGCACAGCACAGCACAGAAACTGCCCTGCTAGAGTACAAAATTACATAAGTACCTATAGATTCATGCTTTTTATACCACATTCTGAATCTGATCCAATCATCTGCAAGTCACAGCAGAAATTGAGATTTATCAGACTAGGCAATGGTTTTCCAATCCTCAATCGTCCAGTTTTGGTGGTCTTGTGCCCTCTGTAGTCTAATCTTAGCTGACACGAGTGGTAGCCGGCATGGTCTTTGCTGTTGTTTTCTGTCCAGAGAACCGCAAGGCTTTTTATTCACCACACCATTCTCTGTAAACCTTAGAGACTAGTGAGTGAAACTCGCAGGAAGGCAACTGGATCTGAAATGTTGGAACCCCCACATCTGGCACAAATGATCATGCCATAGTCAATGTCACTTTCATCACCCATTCTAATGTTTGGTCGAACAAAAAATAAACCTCTTCACCATGTCTGCATGCTTCATATATTTGCCACATGATTCACTGTATGGAGGAGCAGGCTATTTGAATTAATAAGCAGGTTTACCTGATAAATAAATTTTACACACAGCATTATTGTCATTGTTCAATCTACATTCATGAGTATTAGCAATGGTCCAGAGACTGGAATCAATCTACAAATAGGTAATATGCAAAAGATTTGTAATGCACCCCAGCACTCAAGTCCTCTAGACGGAACAGATGTTTGTCTAGTGTAGTGGAAATCCTACTGCATGGTCTTGAGATGTAAATGAAACAATCCAGATGTGCAGTCTTAAAATATATATATACAGTATATATATAAAATTTTTTGTTTTTGTTTTTTTTTTGGGGGGGGGGGTGTTGTAAATCAATTATCAATTTTCATTTACATATGTATTTAAAATTCACTCAAACATTTTTTACTGATTTCACTGATATTATACATGAGATGGGGAAAGGTGACACTGAAGTACATGGCTCTCAGACAATGCTATACCTTGACTGCTGTCCCTGACCGTGTCAGAAAAATATGATTCAGCCTTTGACATACAAAATGTCCTCCTCCCTCAGACAGTAAACACATTATTTTGAGGTCAGGGGAGCAAAGAAGATATTTATGGGAAAATGGCTCGTATATATAATCTGGCTGAACGGGCTGATGAGGTCTTCTATTGGGGTCAATAGGCTATATTTGGTAATGTTTTGAAGATAGACAAGAAGATTGTATGGAAGAATTTATGTGGTGTTAAAGCACAGGTGTGAAGCAATTAAATATGGCCCAATTAAACAAAGTTCCACATGACAAAACATCTATAAATATGTTCTCTGCAAAGAGCAAAGTCAGATAAGCACTCAAACAAAGAAGCGTATTAAAGAGCCATTTCTACCTCTTAATCAATATCATCAGAAGTGTACGTGCATTTTTGGCATGCTCTATTTCTATATTCTGTCAAAGGCAAAAGTGTCCTCTTTCCATGGTGGGCCAAAGCGATTAAATCCTAAAGACAAAGGATATAGGAGCACCTGAACAACCTCCGGTGCATGTGGCTGGGCATTAAAGGCAATGCTGACAATGCAAGAAAAAACACTGTCGACTGCACCAGCGATGCCTCTCTCCCTGATACTCTAAACAACTTCTATGCACACTTTGAAGCATCTAACACCACTGAACAGCCACTGTCTGTAACATCAGAAGATGTGAGGAGGTCCCTGCACAGACTCAACCCCCACAAGGCTGCTGGACCATGACATCCCAGGCCGAGTACTCAGAGTGTGTGCACTCCAGCTCACCAAAATCTTCACAGACATTATTAACATCTCACTTACCAAGGCAGCTGTCCCCACATACTTCAAATCAGTCATCATCATCCAGTCATGCATTAGCTGCTTTTCAGAGCTGGGGTTCCCAGTCTTATCCAGAAAGGGCAAGGGCAAGGGCAACCAGAGGTTGATTAGTAGAATCAGGTGTGTGCACCCACACTCCCCCTTTCTGTATAAGACTGGGGACCCCAGCTCTAAAACATGAAAAGCACCTAATGGATGACTGGATGATGACTGAGTCTTTGCTAAGCGCCTTGATTAGTAGAATCAGCTTTGCGCACCCTCACTGGCCCTGGATACGACTGGGGACTAAAGCATGAAAAGCACCTAATTAATAAAAAATTAACAGCTTGTTAAAATTCTGGGATTGCAGTTGAGGTTGGAATGAAAACCAGCATTCACAGTGGTCCCCCAGGACCAAGTTTGAGAACTACTGGTCTAAATACATCACTGTGCAACTGGGTGTTGGTCTTTTTAACCAACAGGTCTCAGACAGTCAGGATGCACAATTACTTTTCCCTCCCCATTACCCTGAACACAGGTGCCCCCAGCACTGTGTACTTAGCCCACTGCTATATACACTTCTGACCAACGATTGCACTGCCAGACACCCAAGTAATCATATCATTAAGTTTGCCATCGACACTACAGTACTGGGGCTCATCAAAAATAATGATTATTCAGCCTACAGAGAGAAGGTGGGGGAGCTTGAGGCTTGGTGCCAAGGAAATAACCTCTTCCTCAATGTCAAAAACACAAAGGAGATGATTATCGACTTCAGGAAGAGCCACGTTGCTCAAACCCCTCTTTATATTAGCGGCATAGCAGTGGAAACAGTGAGTGACCTCAAACTCCTGGGTGTGCACAAAAACTTTCATGGTCCCAGAACACACTGCTCACTGTCAAGAAAGCTCACCATCGCCTCTACTTTGTGAGGAGGCTGAGGGGGGCTGGACTGAGCACTCCAATCCTCGTCACCTTTTCCAGATGTGCATTTGAGAGCATACTAACTAGCTGCATTACTGTGTGGTATTGTAAATGCACTGCTGAGAACAGGAAGGCTCTACAAGGAAGTGAAAACTGACTGACACATCACTGGTACCAGGCTACCTTCCATCAAGGCCATACAACAGAAAAGTGCCAGAAGACGTACTACACCCACACCAGCTACTCTACAGATCCTTTATGCACAGAACTTTACATTATTGTTCTAACTGTGTCTCCTAATGGACATCGACGGACTTCACTGTGCGTCTTGCACCTTGCTTAATCACCGAGACCTGTCTGAGTTGGCTTGCCACCATCTGCGAAATAAACCAAGTTGGTTTATTTCCCTTTGACAGCTGTTTTGAGGAACAAATCTCCAGGCTTTTCCTCCTATATCTTCCCTTTGGCCGGACCCAAATGGAAGATCTGTGCACATCCAAGTCATCTTGACTGGAACCTGTCACGACCCCAACTTCAACTAACCACCCAATATAAAGTAGCGTGTCACTAACCCATAACGCAAATTAACCTGTGTTAAATGGTAGTACTGTTAACCTCTATATTTAGCTATCGCAGAATTACAATTTCCTCTGATTAATAATGATATATTATTATTCTGCATATCATGCAAATTATTGTTTTCAATTAGCCAACTCACATATTCATCATCATAGCCAATAAATATATATATATCCTTTATTTCCAAATAACTGTCATGTGTATGTTATGTGACTAAGTGGTGCTCTACAAACATAGAGAATTCTGATTTGGTTGTTGAACTCAGTTGTTGTGAACAAACCTGACCAAACCCCACTACACTTTGTTACAGTTATATTCTATACTCCGAGCTATACATCCTAAAATCATGTTGGCCTTCTTCACTGGTACAACACAATGCTTAGACCCAGATAGACTTTTACATTACATTACAGGCATTTGGCAGACGCTCTTATCCAGAGCAACGTACAACAAAGTGTATAACCATAACCAGGAACAAGTGTGTCGAAAACCCTAGAGAGAAGTACCGTTCCAAGTGCAGGGAACAACCGCATAGTTCAACTTGGACCCTGTAAGTTAAACTGATTAGGCTAACACTAACACAAACGAGAACAGCAACAACGCAGTCTATGCAAAAATACAAGCAGTAGTTAAGATGGGTGCATTAACTAAGTCACCTACGAAACAGCTCCTAGTTACAACCCTAAGCTTACAGTCAATTGGGGGACTTTTGTCCCCCAATAACCCAGAGTCTCTCAAATTTAGCACTATCTATTTTCACTCCTCCCATGCAGAACTTTATATTGAATGTCATCTGCCATGTTTTCAGATTTTGTTTAGGTCTTCTTGAATTATCCTACAGTATTTTCCAGACAATTTTGTATCACCTGCAAATTAAACTACTCTACTACTGCTAGGCTATGGTTAGCTGGTTGATAGGTTTCAAAGTGAAATCAGTTTCTGACTTTTCAAAAGTTTAATTTGTTTTTATATCAGGGAATGAATAAGGTTTAGTATTTGCTCAGTATATTATAGAGATCATATACTGCAGAGGTCATCATATATTTCAAGCACTGTACTCACAGTAATTCATCAAAAAATAAAAAGAGAAATAACCCCAAAAATGATGAAAATTGCAAGGGTAAGATCCTGGCCTGTATTCACCTTTTCTTCATAAACTTAATATACCAGTTTAAGTTAGTATATTAAGTTTGTGAAGAAAAGGTGCATACAGGCCAGGATCTTACCCTTGCAATTTTCATCATTTTTTTGATTTACCAGCAGTCAAAATCAAAATTCAGTTAGTATTACAATGGTTGAAGTGCTCTTTAATAACTAATCTGGTTAAAAAATCTGATTTCAACTGAGAAATAAAAGCCTCATCACAGCCAAACAAACAAGCCATCACATTATTTACGCCACCCAATTCACATCAGATTAATGTGAATTGGGTGACAATACTTACAGCATGACAACACAACGTGTCCCAATCAGAACAGGTAGAGCACTTACCGCTCATTGAAAACTGCACGATCAAAGCAGAAAGAAACATTAGCTCACATACACTGTCTAATAGGTGTGGAGGGTACAGCATAACAATTTGATTTTAAAAAACAGGGGCTGAGGGCTTTACACAAGGTCATGAGTGTAACACAAGTGCAGTACTTGATTTATCCCTCTATCCCTTCAGATCAAAGACACAGCTACACACACACACAATTTCCAAAGCAGATTTCAGTTTGGCTTACTTTAAACTGCAGTGAACAATGTGAAAAATTAAAAGGTCCATCTCAGGGAAGGCCAATAAATATTTAATTGACCTTATGGTGATGAGGCTGTTCCCACAACAGAGTGAGCGCTTCTGACACCAACCAGCAATTGCTATGCAAACCTACGCAGGCAGGAACATCTTGTGCTTGGTCAGCTGTCATAAACTTGTCACCTGTAACAACCTGTCACTAGTATAGACATTGGATGAATCATACTACAAAGAAGAGCGTAAAAAGAAAATTAAAAGAGAACTCTCTCTATTGGTAGCTTTTTTAGCCAGAGGTTCAATTCTTGATTTATTCATCATTTTTGAAAAAGACTCCAAACCTTGCCTGCAACCCTTGACAAGTCTCCTTGTGAATCACACATTTTAAAAATATCAGAGCAGACATGTATTAAACATAGATACCTGGAGACTTCAAGACCTATGCAGGGAATTAACATTTTAGGTCTGAAGGATGTTCCCCAGAAGATAATCCCTGTAAATATTATTGTAATGAGAAGGAATGAGGAGGTATTTTATCAGTGCTACATTCAACCAAAATAATACTTTTTTTTCGGTGAAAAATTATTACATTTAGAAATATTAATTTTCTCTCACGTTATTGCACGTTTCATTCTGGGAAGGATTTGCATATTTTTTTCCAGCAGCCTCAGGACAAACCTCCCTTCCGATTACTTACTGACAAAAAATTGCATTTTCACCACCTCTTCTTATGTATAGATAAAACACTTGCAGCGATACAGACAGTTTTTAACTTCCTACTTTTAACATTGTAATAAAATATGAAGTTTACCAAATCTTTATCATGCATTGTGTGATAATGATGCAGGCACATATTATCACGAGTGCGCCTTTATGTGCTGAAACCAAGGGGCAACAACTCGCCTCTATGAGAGAAGCCTTTTACCCCAGTGGCTACTGCGTGAACTGCAATGCCTGGTTGCAAAAAGAACTTGAAACCCCGCCCACCCAATGCTAAGTCAATGGGGAAAGCCTGAAAAGAGGCCAATTTTCTCTGAGGAAATATAAAGTCAATAAATTTTTACACAAGAAATGATGATTTAACTAGTTAATCCCATTCCTTGTAATGTCTCCGGTGGGTCTGATTTTTAAAAATAATTCCGCCAAAATTCCCAAATCTGGGTTAATTTCAGTGCGTGCAATGTGGCTTGTCCTACTACCGTATGATCATTTCTCATAAAAAAACACGTTTTCAACGTACAAAAATGCCAAGTTACTCAAAAGTATTGATATCAAAATGACGCCAAGTTACGGTACTACAAACAATATAGGCTATCTTGCCTCACCGAAATGACATAAGATGTATTTCCAAGCAATGCTACCCAATAATTCCTCAGTTCTTTCAAGTCACTTGGCCCTGTGTATAAGCAGGCACTACATGGACAGGCCAAACATATGTGTGGATGGCTCTCTCACAATCAAGATTGATTGAATAGGCGTGTATATGTCCAATTGGTATTGGTATGCATGTATTCCGCTGCCCAGCCTTTCAGTTGCGTGAATGATAGTATGTTTCTTGGTATAAGTGTGTGTTCGTAAATGTGAATGTAACATGCTGCGAGGGAAATGTCCCCATGGGGATAAAGAAGTTGTCTATGTATGTATGTACAATATGTATTTTACCTGCAGTATTTATTGTACGTAGCAAATATACAATAACTTGCACATGTACTCAAATTCAGTTCAGAAGCAAGTATAAACATGTTTTCTGGGGAAACATGCTTCCTGTAGTTACTCAGCAGCAGTTTTGTACATTAATTTCAATGTGTTCCATGAGGCAATTCGAAATATTTGACTCTTTGATCTGACACAAAATTTGCATGACATTGTAAAATGGTAAGATTACAAAACACAGGGCCAAGTGACTTGAAAGAACTGAGGAAATATTGGGTAGCATTGCTTTGAAATACATCTTGTCATTTTGGTGAGGCAAGATAGCCTATATTGTTTGTAGTACCGTAACTTGGCGTCATTTTGATATCAATACTTTTGAGTAACTTGGCATTTTTGTACGTTGAAAACGTGTTTTTTTATGAGATATCATTTCTTTTTGCAAAGCGTTTTATTATGAGAGTGAGAAATGCGACCCTGCAAGAAACGGTTGTGGATTATGGCTATCGTTGTGTGAATCTGTACAGTCTGATGAGCGTGTACCGTTCAGCAGTTTCGGTTTGCTATATATGTAAAACAGTGGCTGTGAGAAAGGATACAGTGGCGTAAGCGTAAACGCATCAGAAACGCGGATGGAATATGGTATGTACTCACGGATTTGACGTCCATCCAACGAGCCTTGACTGACAAAATAATCAACACGCCCGTAGAATTATAACTCCCTAGGTCGCAACTTGTGTAGCCTTCTGTCCTGCTCCGTTGTCTGTTATTTCGTGGAGATGCACTTTTAGTGTTTGTAAGGTTTATCATTCTGTCCTGCTCCATTGTCTGTTATTTCGTGGAGATGCACTTTTAGTGTTTGTAAGGTTTATAAGGCATTTTGATAGGCTTATCTGCAGGTAGGAATCCTCTTCGCTGTTTTGCTAAACTAGAACCGGAAAACATGATAGTGGAGAATAGGAGCAGACGCACATGTCCCAGCAGGCTTTGCATATGAGAGAATAACAACAGGGTGAGAGAAATTAAGATGAAATTACGAAATTCTGTAGTTGAAACAATATGTTTTTAGCAGAATGGGCATGTAGGTGAAGGTTGACATGATCACGGAGTATAGTGCGAAGTAAATGGAGTGACCATGAGCGAGCTTATATTCCTTATCAAACGGTATATATAACAGTCGGTATTCAACGTTAGCTGTTGAAGCGGAGGGTTAAATAACATTGCACGCGTTATTTGCCTGTATTGTAATCTATTGCACTAATGTGTTTTTCTCATGTTCAGTGCTAGTAGTTATGCTTATGAGTGAATCATGATTTTAAATGTAATGTTTTAATGCGGAGTTGCAGAACGTACATACGTAGTAATTGTGTGTAGCCTATGTGGCTAGATAGAGAACAGGGCGAGGTAACATGAATGTAGAAACGTGGCGTTTGCTGATATGAAAGTTTTGTACGGTAGCCAAGTGAAGAAATATAGTTAGTAGAAATGGCACAGTGGTGAACTGGTGTAACTTTTTAATAAAAGGAATACATTTGTGTCATGAAATGCATATGGGTGGTCGAGAGTGAGGTTTGGTAAAGCAAATACAAGCGTAAGAAAACGTTAGTGTAAAAGAGGAAATGATCTGCCTGAGGGCGAGTCGGGATTCAAGCCTCAAACCGGAGGTTTACCAGTCTGTGACTTCGTTAGTGCAGCACCATGCCATAGCTATGCAATGCGTGAAATATCATTAGCGAACCTGCCGGTGGTTTTAAAGAAGAACACAAGCCAGTAAGCACAGAAGAGCTTCCGTTGAATCCATATGGCTTAGCAATATTGTAGCCGGTCAATAACTGAACGTACAGACGGTAAGTCATAATGCATATATCTTAGCAGTATTGTAGCCGGTTAATAACTGAACGGTGAACGGCGGGTAGATATGGTGCAAAAGCAATAATTGAAAAGTAGTAGACAATTATTAGTGAGGGTCGAAGCAAGTTAAAGAAACGTGTTCCTACCTGGGCTTGAACATACGACCCCGTGTTCCCAAGCCTGTAACCTTACCCTCTAGGCCACAGGCGGACTAGCTGTTTAAACTGGAAATGTTTCAGAGTAAAAATGTATGGGTATTTTGCGTGTGTATGCGCGTTTTTGATTGGGTCGTGTAGGTGCAGATTTGGCTGGTGTCAGTGAAATGTCCAATGGGGAGACATGTTGTTAGTGGGATAGGCGGCAGGAAAAATAAGAATGAGAAGAAGAAGAAGAAGAAGAAGAAGGAGAAAACGCAAAATCCCCTTAGTTTGGGGCTTTATTGTGTGGACATGTGAAGTTGTTTATGAATTCTGTCTGTTGAAATGGGGTCAGAATGTACAGAATTTAATGTTTTTAAGGGCTGAGTGTCTGTGGCTGTTGTGGTTATTTCTGTGGGGAACCCTGAAAAGTGCCAAACTCTCGGTGCTGTATAGGTATGGGGCATGCCCCCGCCAAGGCGTAACTTGGCGGGATGGCATACCTGCCATCCCAATCCCAATAAGGATTTCCCCATCCTCACAGCCAGGCAGAGTGCTTCAGCGGCAGGTGTGATGCTGTGTCATTTTATTCCGATTAGCTAGCTACATACGATCTCACCATTTAAAAGTCCAAGGTCCAAAAATGTTGTGTGCTGCGTTCAACTGTACTAACCGCTATTCTAAGGATTCTTCTCTCCAGTTCTTTCGGTTAATACATTTGAGACATTTTCAGATAAACAAGGTTCTATGTCAAAACGCGATTTTTGAGCACTTTGGAGTTTCAGCTGATTCTCATAAAGTCTCGTCTTTTATAATTTGTATATGTTGTTGGTGAAATCAGATTTGTAAGCAGTTGTGAAGCTTCTTTAAGAAGACAAGCTATTTACTTAGCTAGGGGGAGCAAGCTTACTGTCTTGCTATCGATCCATCTGTCTATCTAGCTAACTTGCTAGCTAGTTCTCTCGTGATATATCTGTCTAGCTATCCAGAGTTCTGTTATCCATCTGTCTATATAACTAGCTAACTAGTTAGTTAAAGATCTATTTTATCTATTTTTCTATGTAAATATCTTAACACTAAACGTATCTTGCACAATTAACTTTTTTGAAATGTTACGACAGTACTGTTTTGTGGTTGCAAGGCCACGCTTGTTGTCTAGACGTGGGCGTGTCTAATTACCATGTAAGGTAGTCGGGGTGGATTTTCCTGTAGTCGTGGACTCCAGTCTTTCGCTACACTGCACTTGCTTTGGTTGCAATGGGCAATGTGGCTGCGCCCTAGTTTGGAATTCATGCGCCAGTGAGCACTAACCATAGCAAATCAGTGGGTGACGTCATGAATCACAATCTATATTTTTTATATGGTCTATGGCTGAAACGCATATTATCATGAGCGTGCCGTCAAGTACGGAAGTGCGTTGCATTCACAAAAGAAAAAAAATAGACACAGGACAGGATCTCGTAATTATGAAAAAAGTTAAAGGACCATACCAGTGTTACTACATGTCATTGTCTTGGCTTGTTATTGAGGCCCGGCGTACGCCTAAATTAGATGCTCTGGAACTTGATATGCGCAAATTTGAATGGCTTGTATTAGAGTAATACAGTAATTTTAGATAAAATACACGGCGTAGTGATTTTCAAAAGGGTGAATTACCTATACCTAGCAACTGTCAAGTATCGTAGAGTGTTTTTCCACACTGTTTCAACACAAATGGCAGTGAATGACGTCTGTCCGGACAAAACGTAAACAAACACGATATCTCAAAAATAAAGAAATTTTGGGAAAAATGGTTGAGGTTTATATAAGCTATGTGGCCGATGTTGACAATGGACAATGACATGTAGTAACACTGGTATGGTCCTTTAACTTTTCTCATAATTACGAGATCCTGATCTCGCAAGTATGAGATATTTTCGCGTAATTATGAGATCTTTTCTCATTATTACGAGATCCTGATCTCGTAATTACAAGATAAGGTGTCTATTTTTTTCTTTTTTAAGAATGAAATGCGCTTCTGTAGTTCAGAATCGAGATCGAAGCGCTCAAACCCGCCACTTCCACATTTTTCACTTCCGGACAATTTTCCACCTTAAAAATAAACTTTCGCGAACTCTCATAATTCACTGTACATCTTTTCCCTCACAACTGTTGCATGGATAAGTGGATTAATAAATGCAAAATTAATTCACATGGCATGGAACAGCTGAGATAATTGTATAAACGCTGTTCAAATGTAAACTGCTTTCCATTCATTACTCACACTCAGTTCTGTTTGTCGATTCATCACATCTGGTTTTCCACTCGCAAACGGTGCGCCAGGGCATGCGCATTGTTATAGGAATAAGCGCACCTAATGTGTTTAGCCAGGGGAGGGGTGTAAACTCTGCTTGTATAACTAATTGCCCTGCTGGAATTTGAACGTGGTTCGTCCCTCCATTTTAGCGGGAGGCTGAAGATTTTAAAAACCAGTCGGTGCGGGACTGCTGTTGTGAGTTGTTTCCGGGTGATACATGTTTTCCAACTTCAGATTACACAAAGACAAGTCTGAACATTTGTAAATATTTTTTTTGTTTTGTTTTGTTTTTGCCTAAGTCTTTATTTCACTGTAAATATTTAATCACTGTAACACCAGCTGCTGGAAGAAAAATAAAAAAATATATCAGTTCTGCTGAATTCCTGCCTCCTGAGCCTTCCTACAACCTCCCTTGACCGTGAGACATCGTACCCTACCACACAGAGCATTCACGTCCAATGAAGAGTAATGGATGGTATTTTTATATTAAGAATTTGAAGGGATTGTCTGACATCCAACCTACTCCTGGACCACTTCTTTCTTTGGCATCAAAAACATCCCAACAATATCGCATTGGCATCATTGCCACCACATAGTATCAGTTCAGCTTTGCTTGAATCAGATTATTTTTGAAAGGCAACTGTCAGCACAAAGAGAAGTTTAAAATTTTGTCTGAGCTGCGTACATTTTGTGGCAGTTTCCTCCACATTCATCTACTTTGCGATCTGCATGTGTTGATTGATTGTCATTGAAGATTATATTGCCATGCTGCCTAAAGCTTCAGGTGAAACTAGAGAGGAGTGGGTTTTTCTTGCTTATGTTGGAAATCTATTCAATTAACAAAAAGACTCGTATAAGCAGCTGATACAACAGCAGGACAGCAGCTTCAGGTGTCCAAATACTTGTGGATTCTACAAATAAAAGGATAGACAATTTAACTAGAGAGGTCCAAGAGCTGAAGTCTGTTTTGCAGATTGTCAAAACAAATTGTCCCTCCATGTTGGGTATTTTCAGAGTAAGGGAGATCAGGAAAATGATTTCTGAAAAGCTCCATCTGGACCAGAGGAAATTTGAGCTGTAGCATGTTCATAGGACTGGTAAACGTGCTGCCAGCTCTGCTCACAGAAGCAGGTCTATTAGTGGCCTGATTTTTGAGATACAAGGATAAGATGGCTGTTCTGGAAAGAGCAAAGAACTTGAAAGGAACTGACATCTTCCTCAATGATTACTCTGATGCTGTGCAGCAGAAGGAAAAAGAGCTTATCCCAGCCATAAAGGCTCCTAGAGAGCGTGGGAGCATTGCCTACATTCACTGAGACAAACTCATAGCCTGCTCTGTCCCTCTGAAAGGCCTGTGAGGGGTGCAAAGCCCAATGCAAGTTAGCCCTTCCTCTCGTAAACTTGAGAGGGATGAACATTCCAAGCCCTCTATTCCATAGTTTCAGTCATGCTCCTCACACATCCATATTGGAGCCCGACCGATATATCGGCCATTATTTGACTTTTTTGAGGACATCGGGATCGGTAGTTATGCAGCCGATGTGTCCCGATTTTTAAATAAGTATAATAAACAAAAAAACATTGATTATTTATCTGTACTTGTCTGTTCGAACGTTGTAATTACTATTTACTAGAATTATCCAGTAGAGGGAGCTCTAATACAAGTGTGAACTGCAGCAGCTGACGCGCTACTTCTGTAATAAGACGTTTGTCACTCGTGCCTCATCCAATATTCTCCACTGCAAGACTTGTCTGCACAGATTCGATTGCCGCAATAAAGGTATGTATATTTAGTGAAAGTTTTTAATTAAATGCGTTTATACGACCACTATGTTTATCAATCCTCATTATCAAGCGAGCGAGCTAGCTAACATTTGGTTCACTTTAGCAAGCTAGCTGGCTAGCAAGCCTTTATGAACTGGCAGTGAGCACATAAGCAGCGTAGGATCTACATTTCCAGAGGACATCGCTGTATTCTCAAATAAATAACCAGCCAAAATAAAATGGTGATTGAATGCATCACACATTTGTTTTTTTTATCTGAGATAATGATATTAGCTACTATATGATGCTGTGTCAATAGCCAACGCGTTATTGCAAGCGAGTGTGTCATCTAGTCACGCGTCATCGTAGCAAGCTAACCAGACAGTAAAAACGCCGATAAAACACTTATAACGTGGATAATTTTAAGCTATGTTATCTAGCTTTGTCGTGATAACATGAGAGAAGGATTGCTGTTGGAGAAGTGAATCCACCAACACTTAGCGCGGGTAACCTGCACGAAAGCGCATTGTATTTTTTTTCACCACCGAATTCTTATGGACAAGCCTCACGTTACGTAGCCTATTTCATCCAGTCAATTTAGTTTCATCTAACGTTACACTTGATTCACTCATTAGCTCCGCTAGGTAAAGTCTTAGTCTTTGAGATCATGTAGTAGGAATAAAATAAGAAAATATAATTCATTTAACTTACTGAGAATAAATAATAATAAATTAATAACAACAACAACAATAATAATATTCATAAAAATACATGTTTGAAACTGGAAAACTGATTTTTTTAAATTAATTTTTTATAGATGACTGGAAAATAAAGGAGTAAAAGCAATGTGTGGAGTTATTTTGAATTCACACCACTTGAAGATGGTGTTAATATATATATTTAATTTAATATCATCTTTTACATTTTTTATCTATCAGAAAGTTCTTTGTGTGTTTATTTTTATTTATTTGTTTGCTTATAAGTTAAATGTTCTCAAATATATAAACTTTGATAAAATATAAGTTGCACTTTTTGACAAAATATCGGCCAAAACATCGGTAATCGGTGGGCTAGGACTCTCCAAAATCTGGATCAGCATCGGACCCAAAAATCTGGCATCGGTCGGGCTCTAATCCATATATCTTTGAACCCACTAATATTACCTGTACATTGCTTACACATATGCATACATGTATTCTACAGACATGTCCTCAAATAATATCCATGTAGCTAATTACCTAATATTGGCATTTGTGAATTCCTACAGCCCAAGGAACAAAATGCATGAGCTGGTTTCATTAGTAAAGTCAAAATATATATAATCTTGCCATTTTTTAGATGGACCTGGTCTGCTTCTTTGATAATTCAGATGCACTAATTGAATGTATCTCCATATTAAAGGACAGAAACAGACTTGGTGGGGGTGTTTCAATTTATAAACTACAAGATAATATTCCAGTGAAACTATGTAGTGACCTGATGACTGACAACATTAAGACACTGTGGGGCGCATTTACCTCAGTGAATGTAGGATGTCTCAAAAGGCCTCCAAGCCATACTGTACCCAAATGATGTATTTGCAATGATTTAAGTACAATGATCTACAGTATGTGCAATGATTGGCAAAGTCACAGATGAAAATAAAAAAATGTTGCTTGCCATGAATGCTAATTGGTTTACTGAAACTTAGACTGTGAGGAGAAAGTTATTTTCTCTCACTAATACTGTACTTGTAACATGGCTCAAATTGCATCTATGCCTATTAGAGTGATTGTAAATGCTGGTGGTATTGAATTCTCTACCTATACAGATCACATCTATACCAGTGCCCCTGATAAACACACAAGAGCTATCAGTTTCAGCTGGAATCAGCGACCATAATCGTATTGCTATCTCAGGAAGAACCAAGGCTGCAAAGGCCAGAGGATTTAATGTATCCACATGTTTTGTGGAATTTGGTGTGTTTCTTACAAAGTCACATGTCATTGCAAATTATTTAAATTATTTTTTTAGAAAGGTCACCAAGGTTAGGAAGAACAATTGTACTACTGATAATATCAAATCAGTCATACTTAATAAAAACATTATGAAGGGTAAAAGCCGCTAATTTTACTTTAACCTGATTGACACTAGCAAGGATAATAAATTATTCATTTCTCTTCCTGTCGTTCCTGATGACAAGTCTGCAGGCACACACAAATAAAACAGTACGTTTCTTAGAACTACAGCTAGTCGTATTTAACCTCCTATTTGTCATATAGTTAATCAATGCTTGCAGTGCAGTAGGCCTATAAGCATACTTCCTCGGCAAAGTAAATTGAGGGAGAAGATTGTGTTTGAACAAATTCAAGATTACCTCTCTATAAACAAACTGATAACTGGGGCTCAGCATACCTACAGAGCAGGCCATTCAACATGCACTGCATTAGTGCAAATGACTGATGACTGGCCAAAAGGCATAAACAACTCAGGATAGGTCAAGTTGGATTTTAGTGCAGCTTTTTATGTGATATATCACAAACTGTTAACTGAAAAACTTCAATGTTATGGCTTTAGGTCACTTTCTATCTCTCGGATGGAAAGTTATCTGACCTCAAGGATGCAGAAAGTTTATTTTAATAGCAGCTTGTCTGGTAGCAGGAGTCTGGGTTGTGCTATACCACAGGGTAGCTGCTTTGTTGAAATTTCCCTCTCCCTTGGAAGGTGTTTAGCTATTTTAAAGAACTGAACAGTTATAAAATTTAAATAATTAACCACCATCCTTTTTAGCTATTAGCACATGCTTCCTCTGATTAGGTATTACAATCTATCCCTCACTTCAAAATATCGAAAGTTCCTTGATCTACTTCAGAAAATAAAGGAGGTGAAGTACACAAATCTCTTTTCAAGCCTACAACAATGAATGTCTTATCTCAGCTGAACCCCATCACACCACCAAATTTCTGGAAGAGGCTCATTCTGCAATATCTGAATATATTTGGGTGAAAAGTGTGCCAGAATTAAGATGGGAACACTATAGTGTCTTAAATCTGCAGGAGGCTTAGCAGTCCCCAGTTTAAATTTCTACTCTTAGGCCTTCTAAATGATAGCATTGCGGGCATGGATGAACACAGAAGTCCCTTGATCTATAGTGTCTGCTCTGGTGAACTCAAAACCATGCAGACAGCTGGAGAATATGAGTTCATATGCTATACATATAAATAGTTTAAAGATAAACATGTATTTCTAAATGCTAGACATCACAGGTGATTGATAATACCAAGGTGTCATTCCTGACATACAGGAAGCCAATGAACTGAGAAAGTATCAACAAGAGCATTACTTTTCTTCAGGAAAATATAGTTTTTTTCTGGCCCAGCAGAACCACTCCCACTGGTCACTGTGCAGAGGACTGGGTGTCAGACCTCCTTTGTCTGACATGACAACGACCTGAATAAAAATTAGGAACATGCGTTTTGTGACAGAAAAAAAAAACTGTTAAACATTTTACCATTTCAGGACAAATAATCAAGAAACAAGTTGCTTGCTTGTAGTAGGGCTTTCACATAATTATAAACGATTTTCATGGAGGAAATAGAAGCTACACTGTACTCCATAGAAATCGCTTACGGAAAATTAAAGCACAAATTAGAGCACAAATGAGAAATGTAAAGCTTTTCAGCACATCTTTCTAGCACAGCAGGTTGACTCTGGGAAGTATATGGAATGGGTAAAAACCGTACAATTACATTTTTTTAAAGACACTGTATACTGTGCATTGCAAGTTGCCTTGCAAAATCATTCAAAACAGCGAAACTGAATTACAACATTAAGGCCTATTCAGATCTGGAAGCTTCAAACAGGTCGCGATCAAATTTGTTTTGCACTCTACACACATAATAGCAGAGGAAATGTTCAGACCTGCCTCTGAAGTCTTGAAATCTTCTAAGCTGTTTTTACCTAGAGACCAACCACCTTCTCAATATCCACATGACATCTCACAACATTGTTATCGATGGACAGAAAATAAAATGTAATCTTTTTCTGCATTTGTAAATTTGAAATGTATATCTCTTAAATGTGTACAATACATTGTTAAGTCTGATTTATAAAAAATTAAGTATGCAAAATTAACAGGACATGTTTTATACACACACATATGCCTGTATGCTACTCATAACACATGGTACAAATTAGTAAAAAAAAAATATACTCCCACTTTTTTTTTATTCTTGTTGTATTTAGCACAACACAGTTCCTGTGAATATAGGTTAACGCCTCTCCATCCCTTGATCACTTGTGTGAATGAGTTGCTGGCTGAAGTGGAAATTTAATGCAGAAAGTTTTCAGCAGAAATCTGCATAAGCACCACATCGTTTTATCAACTTGGATTTCAGCATTTCAAATGTAACCTTTTCTTGATTAATTGGTCCCAGGGCTTTAAAGATATGTTATGTAATTAGGCATTGCCTAAAGGAAGTACACAAACCAAAAACAGAGGTCCAGGAGGAAAATATGCTGTAACTTTGCTTTAGTCAACTACATTTTTAATGAGACATTTAAAGTGACAATCTCGAAGATTTCAGTTTCGTTCTCTATGGCGGTGCCAATGGCGAGAAGCGGTAATTGCAGGTGTGTTTTTGGACCTCACTTCCCATAGATCCAACTGGATCCAGCCAGTGTCGCCTGTGTGACGTCAGTCAGTTGGCACGCCAACTATAACACCTACTATTTACTGAATAAAAAACGGTTGTTATAAAAGTAATGTTATGTACATACTCATTCGTTGTCTAACATTAGGCTAACTCAAGATGTCTTTACACTGCCGAGCCGGGTTAAAATGCCGTAGCAAACCTGGGGTAGAATTAGTGATGATCAATTTCTGCAAACGTTCTTTATCCACCTTTTGCGCGGTATGAACATCTTTACAGTGCAGAGAAGAATTTGCGGGATTTGCTGTGGCTCGTGCAATTATGTATCTCGTGCACAATAAGCAGTCTTTTTCGTGAATGATTGTTGTGTGGTATTTTTGAAACAACTGCCTTGCAAAATGTTACCCCTGGTGTTTCTGGTTTTGCTAGCTGAACTGTTCGAGAATAAAGCTGAGCTGGGTGTTAAATTAGCAATCAGAACAAGAAGAATAAAACAAAAACAAAGGAGATTTCATAAAAAAGGGCATAAAGGCTGAAGGAACATATGAGGAAGCGTAATAAAATAATAAGAATGCTAATCCATACTGCCGTATTATAATATATTGATGAACTCGATGGCAATGTAAATAACGGTAACGTTAAGGCCAGTTCAGATCAATGATTCGCAACTAGGCGAAACGGTTTTAGAATGTTGCAGAGAAAATTGCAGTGGTGTGACACGTGCCTGCCCTGAGGTTTTAAAAGACCGTCCTTGTCAAATTGCCAAGTGCAGTTTTAGAACGTTTACAATCAGACATCTTGGAATTTTGCAAGTTGCACCCAGTCTCGTTATGAATCATTGATCTGAACTGGCCTTAAGTTAGCTACACTGCAACGTTGCAACAAGGTAGCACTGCATTCGAGAGACGGTTTGCGAGGTCGGTAGCGTTAGCTAGCGTTTTTTTCTAATTGTTAGCCGACATTAGATTGTGTTTATTACATTAGCTAGCTAGCTAACGCAATGTTACCTGATATGAGAGATGGATACTGTGCGCAACGTTGTCTAAACTAATGTTGTCTTTCTTGACATGGTCTGGTAGCTAGCGTTAGCTGTGCAAATAGCTATGTAATTTAGTAAAGTTACATTGTCATTAAATGTAATATGAAATCTACATCAACAAATAATATGATCTCTCATGTTACACAAAAACCTTTTAGGGTTCCATAACTCCCCCAACCCCCCCTTTTTCTGTTATTGTAACGCATGCAGACACCGGAAAAAACAGTACGCCGCTCACACACAAGTGAGTTGAAGAGCGAGCCTGTTGCGTTAGTTCCGCCTACCCTCTCTGGCGGACCAACCACTGATGGGTGATGAAAAACGCGTCACTGTGCACCGCTTGTGATTTTTTCCCGGGAATGTCGCCACAGACACCAAGTTTTTAAATCATGAATTATGATAATAATAATAGTAAAAAATGAATATAAAAATAGGCTCAATCACCATTGTGTTACCCAATGCAGCGATAGATAGTGACTTAAAAGACATTTATTTTAATGAAAATCTTCGAGATTATTACTTTAAAGTCACAAAAACATCTGAGCTAAACATTTGATTCTGTCAGCACTTATCAAAAAAGAAAAAGAATCCTGTTGAAACACGAGTTTTAAATATTGCTTCTGTAAAACAATAGAGAAAATAAGCCTGCGATTGTGAGCTTACACAGGGCAAAGCATCAATGTGCACTCTATGTTAATATCTCATAAACTGGCAGACTATTTATGCACCATGATATGTTACATCAGGGAACTTGTCTCCATGGAATCTTAATTAGTAATATGGGCACACTGTGCTGTGTTCACAGTAAACCTCCAAGGTCACTATAGTGGACGTATTTTCAGGTGAGGGACACAGGCAGGAGTTGCCACAACTTGAATAAGTTGAATAAACTTGAATAAAGGAAATGCCCAAAACTGTATTTGTAATGTAATGTAATGTAATGTAATATTTGATTTATAGGGCCTGCACATAAGCATGTCAGACTCAGAAGTTTTTTCTGGCCCCTCAACACGTGAAATTTGCCTTTTAAAATATAAACTTATTTAAAATATTCAGATGTGAAAATAAATTGTCACGTGAACTAGACATTTTCACACGTGATTGGCTTTTTCACATGTGAATGAAAATTTCTAGGTGCAAAAACAAAAAATCATAAATTCATTAATTATTAATTTCACATGTGACTGACTTTTTCAATTGAGAACTACAGTTTTCACATGTTAGAACAAAACATGTGACTCGAAATAGCATAGGTTACCTTTTCCCACTCTCTGGGATTATTTTTCACATGTTGAGATCTGTGGTTTTTGGACACGTGGTTTTTGAACACATGATAAGGAGCATCTCCCCAAAACTCATCAAACAGAAGAAACAACTCCTAAAAAGACAAATAGCAGATCCAAGGATAATAGGAAATGTACAAATATTTTGCCCAAAATGAGAGAGCTAAAAAAAAAAAGGTCTGACTTTGACTATGCCAGAAAATAGGAAGTTATTTGTTAACAATGCTGAATTAACAATACTTTCAGGCCATCAATTATACTTAACTGCTGGATGGCCAATCTTGATAAGGCACTGTTCTAGTATGTGAACGGGCCCACAGTCTGGTTTCCAGTCCAGACCATGCCAGTGTTGACTGGGGCTGGCAGCACCAGGGAGCAACAGACAGTGTCACCCAATAAAAGGAGGGTTCAGTCAGCTAGGATGACAGCCTCTCACAACCACAAGTCTGCTTGTTAAGCTGGATATGATTCATCTTCCAACTCATGTCTGTGTGCAGTGACTTGCAGCATGATGATGCAGAAGTGGAGACATCACATGCTTAGGAGGAGAGCACATTCTTGTCTGCTTATTCCCAAATCGATAGTGGAGGCTGAGGTAATGAGCATTGATTAATACAATCGAACATACCAAATTTGGAGGAAAAATGTAAAATAATTGGCCGTAATAATAATAATTGTGTTCATTACATCCTATAACAGAACATTATCCTTACAAAAAATATTGCAGCAACACATACACACTCAAACGCACAAATTTTTTCGTAGTGTGTGTCACCTGCATGGTCCCTTGATCCAATTAAGCCTATTGAGTGCTGCCATCCGCAGAGTGCAGCTTCTCTCCTGTAGACCCTATCACTTTATCCTTCCAGTCAATCAAAGTGACAAGCCAACATCAACGCTTAGTCTCCTCTGTCATGTAATGACATTCCTCCATAAAAGGTGCCCTTTATTGTTAGGAGCTCCCTGCAGCAGTCTGAGTCTCCATGCCAAAAAACAGCAAAGTAACTGGAAATAAGGAACTACAGGAAGGAAGGTTATCCGTGGATTAATGCTGTAACTCAGAATAGACAAAGGCTATTCTGAGTTACAGCACCAGCAAGGATCAACGGGTTAAAGTATACAAAACCCATTAAAATGTGAAGCTGCTCTCTTCGCTGCCTGCTTTTCATATTTTTCTAATGAGGAAAGGCATATTGTGCATATTAGTTAGGGGACTGGAGGTTCAACGCCCTGATTGGTATCACTGTTGTATCCATGGGTTGATTGCTTTAGTAAACTACAACCTCCTACTGAGCATAGGCATGCAGCTACTTCTACATTTCCTTAGACCAGGGGTGGGCCATTGTTGTCCTGGACGACCGGCCAGTGCATATGCATGTTTTTGTTTCCACAAATTACTCTGGCTAAATGAGCTAATTGGCTTTATACACCATCACTGGTTCATTCGTAGATTAGATCACAGTAAAACGTTCCATATAGTAACAAAAGAATAGTCTTTGATGGTAATACACGTGCATATGTAAAAATGTGGCTAACATGTCAAATGGCGCAAAGGTTGGGGCTAATTAAGTAATTAAGGCCAGAAGTGGGCATTTAAACCAAAAACAGACAAGGCTCTTGTTGCCCACTTCTGCCTTCTAAAAAACATTCTTCTGTGTTCTATTCAAAGAGAGTATCTGACTATGAAAAATATCTATGAAAACTACAATGCTTGGTGCAGCCCATTCCAATCTCCTAATAGTCAACAGAGGAGTGTGCATTTAGTGTTTTTCAGGAAAACACTCACACATGTGCAAAAAGCCAGCAGGGCTTTTTTTCATTGTAGCCTCTGCAAAGCATTCTCACTCAGTAAACAGAGGGAATGTGCTGAAACACAGGTTTTCTTGCAACAAAACATATTTTGGTTTAAGCTGATTTGAGATAAGTCAGAATCATAAGCCCAATAAAGATCTTAAAAGCGAGGCTATAGTACTGTACAGTATGCATCTGTGCAGCTATTGTCAGTGTGCCCACAGAGCATGGAACCCCAGATTTAAGTGTGCATGACAGATAAGCTAGCCTTCTGCCCCTGTTTTTACTTTGATCACATTTTTCTCCATTTGCCAATGTTGTAATAACTTTTTTGATGGGTAATTTGATTCGCATCTATTTCCCAAAGCTACATCAAAGGGAAAATGTAAAATACAAATAAACAGCTACCATATATGATATGCAAATTTACAGGTTGCCTTCATTCCTTGATCTAAGTGACCCCCTAGTATTTGAGATAATGACTCCCCTCAGTGCAGCAACAGCAGAAAGCAAACACACTTTTTTATTGTAAACTGTGTGCGTAGGACTATAGGTAATAATAAATAAGGAGTATTAGCCACCAGTAAAAATGGAATTTCCTATCACTACTCCAAGAAAGCTGCAACTGAAAAATTGCCTATTACCCACAGAAGAGAAGCATACAGATCTAATTTGCCATAGGATGACAATATCATGCAGTATATTTGACCAGAAAAAGGCAATCATTTGGAAGCTGTTATTCTTTTATTTTTTACTTTCTTTTTCTCAAAATGTGTCAGCATTAACAGCTACTGTAAAGGCATGTAAAAGGGTACTGTACAGTAGTGACAGGTCTGGAGTGTTTCATTAGTGAGATGCCCAGGCAAAGTTTATACATTTGAAATAAACACCTCAGAAGAGATTTTTTATAGGGACTCCTTTTTGGGGGTCGATTTACTACGGCATATAGGCCTATACGCTTCAATAGGCCAAAAATTAGACTAGGCGTTCTGTGCATGTTCCGTAATTTACATAGCAACTATACGCTCACTGTGGCCAAACGGAATCAATAACGTTTCAGAAAATGTACAACTTAAAAGATTTCATTCAATCTTCTACTGGGACTTTTGCCATTTATTGAGGGTGTGACAGAATATTTTGGTGCCGCTGACTATAATTGAATGTTTTTTACATTTATTGTTCGATTGAGCAAGTACCATTCAAGTACATTTTTATGGGTTAGTGCTGTCCGATTGTGCTAGCTACTTCACATTAACCTTGTACGGCGATCAATAAAGGCTAACAGCACAGTACCACTTAATTATTGTCATTTCTATCACCACTGTAATGAACTAAAAAAAAGGCGATAAACGGCCTTTTCTGTGAGAAATGCACAGAGCTCACGTGCATACACTGCTGGTGACATTCTGAAGCTCCGTTTTGCCCTCCCTAGTATCATGGTGAAGACAACACATTTCTGGACGGATGAGGAGACCAACTTCATGCTATCGCAACTAAAGGAGTTAAATATCCTAAAATACATGGATGGAAGAAAAACGCGGAACGGCAAGCTATTCAAAAAAGTTGCGACAAAATTGTAGGAAGCAGGATTTATAAGAAGCCTTCGTCAGACACACCTCGGTCAATAAATCGATTCTTTCTGAGACATGTATTTTGGGATAACGACAATAATCCAATTAAATCTCATCTTTGGCAAAATCAAGCTATTAATATAGATCGATTTCAACTGTGTATGTAAACGCACTGAGTGTCTTCGGTGTTTTACCTGATCTCCTCATTTTGACTTTGATGTGCAATTTGCTGTGAAGGAGACTACCCGCTTGAAGGCAATATATATATCTGAACTATGTTTCATATTTATTTATTTGTATTCGTTTATTTATGTATTTATTTATTACCAACCTCCAGCTTAAGAGTTTTATTTACCAAAACAGAATTTTGTTTTGGCTCAACACAATTTCTAAATGGAGCTTGAATGTACATTTAGAGTATAAAATCTATTCAATTTATAATTGAACTGATGTTACATTTCAAAAGGGAAACCCTTCTGCTCTCTGCAGCATGTTTCAGGTGATTTCTAATGACCACAGAGGGTCAAAACCATACCTTTGTGTGCAAATGTGTCTTACACAGTACAGTGAGCACATCACTTTTAACCTTTGACCGGATGGAAGACTGCCCCCTACAGGCCCACTAACATCATTTTAAACACCTCATCTGTGTTTACAACCAGGTCTCCCATTAAAGTACGAGACCCACCCAGCTCCAGCCATTTGGAGAAAAGACTGGAAAGTATATCTTCAGGATGACTGATTTTTGGAGAGCAGGTTAGTTGCTCAAAATGTAATTTCTCTATTTCTGCCTCTCAGACAGTGAACATAAGTTTTGTGGACTGATTTTGGTGAAACCTGGACAAATGAGGTAAATATCTATAAGACATGAAATTAATATTTAAACTTTAAGGTTGCTATGACAACTTTTAAGTCTGGTGGAAGTTTGCATTTGATTAAATTACATTTTTATTCCCACAGCTGTATTTTGAATATTATATACTTTATTTAGAAGATTGGTTTTCACAAATATTCTGAATAAACAGTCTTTATTACTGTATGCATTATGACTAGCACTTTTCTGTTGAATAACAGGCAATACTAATTAGCAATGGATTTCATGTTTCTTTCTAGGCTAAATGATAAATATTATAAATGCACCATGACTTCATTAAATAATATGCAGTAATATAGCAGTACATGCTGCACATTTTTATGTGGGACTTTCATGAGGTGAAAGCTGCCCTTGTTATCACCTTTCCATGACACTGGAGAGTCTACTTTTTTCATAAGGAAATATTCCTCCTTCTCTCTATGTTCCCAGTATGTTTGAATTCCCAGTAAAGCAAAACACTTTTTTTCCCTTGTGAAGAAGGCGATTAGCTCAACAATAATAAGTCACTGACAACTCATACATGTAAAGTTAATATAGCTGAAATCTACATGATAAAATTGTCAATTTAGCTGTGGACTAGGGAAGATGCTTTTTCTGAAGTGTTGTAATCCCTGTGATACTTAAGTAAATTTCTTTTCCAGGCTAATAGTAAGGTTTTACCCCAAGATTCATCAGTCCAAGGGAAATGGTAGGATTTATTATGACCCATATATACTGAGTGTGCCGCTCCCCTGGGCCTAATTTAGATTTTACCATATTAACAAGTTGTTCTGTAAATATGCTGACACACAGTACTCTGAATGTACATATTAAAGGAACTGCAGGGGTCTTTGCGATACTTTATGCAGGCAATTTTTTCTTTGACCTTCCTGAATGCAAAAGGTCTTTTTGACATTTAAAACTGAAATAAGCACAATATGTCCATCACAAAGGTAATTGCATATTTTTAATAGGTAACTAGCCAGTACACAAATTGCATGTTTTCTTTCCTGCTCTCATGGAATTCAGTGTTTTGGGAAATTTGATATATTTTTCAGGCTACAAAATAGCACATTAGGGCACAGTGTTATTTTAAGAGATCCAAGGGGTTTGCACAAAATATCACTATATCAGCAGTGGCTTGGGGGGCAGTGCCATAATGCCCTCCACTAGAGGGCATTATGGCACTGCCCCCCAAGCAACTGCGCTGGAAAAATACATTTTTTAAAATTCTTTTTTTACATTACTGCGGGCATTTAGCAGACGTTCTTATCCAGAGAGACTTACACAAGTTTTTTTTATTATATTGTCTTTTTTATTTTATATTCA
Source organism: Anguilla anguilla (assembly GCF_013347855.1). Taxonomy (NCBI): domain Eukaryota; kingdom Metazoa; phylum Chordata; class Actinopteri; order Anguilliformes; family Anguillidae; genus Anguilla; species Anguilla anguilla. The sequence goes on along the minus strand of NC_049203.1, from coordinate 51,217,032 downwards.
TAAAATATAATAAATATATAATGGTAAGACAACTGCGTGAAAATGGCATTCTTTCTGAAATAAAATGTGTTATTCTTAATTAATCCATAGTTTTCCTGTCATCAAAGCCTACAGCTCTGCACAACATCCTCTGCCCTGAGCTTTTTGCAAGATCTGTGAACTGAAGAAAAAAAAGATCTAATACCAAATACCAAATTTCATATTCCATGTAAAAACATTAGGGCTGTGTCTAAATCAATGTGCATGCCTACTATTGAGTATAGTTATTTATTGAGCACACTTAATGAGAAAGTTAAGTAGGCAAAATTTTCTCTAAATGTAGTGTACTTAAACTGTTCTGTGTTTGGGAGCATACTCTTCAGGAAGTAAACAACCATTTTGGTCCCGTAAATATGATATGCAGCTTCATTTTAAAAATGAGGCACAGCTTCGCTGACATTCTCCTTCAATAATAACAGCAAGAACACAGGAGCATGGGCGCACAAGGTCTTACGACCCCTCCTCAGTCGGAAAATAGTATGGAGGACATTCTTCGCACACTGCCCATTGCGTACCAAAACGTACACAGTAAACAGTATGCAGTATACTTACTGTAGTAGACATCATATATGCATTTGAGGACACAGTAGTTAGGAGGCTGATTCAGAATCAGGCTAGCTAAGCTTTTAGCCTCCTCATAAAGACCTATTCATGTTGTAGAAAATATCACCCCGCATTATCTCTAAGCCAATTATGGCAGTGCCCACGTTTACATGCCGTGTCATTTTGAATAATGATTTTAGTTCATGGTGCATCTGGTAAGGATAAGATCAGTCTGTGGCCATAGTCCTCTCCTGGAAAAAGGTTGCTTGTCCTCTTTAATAGCAGGGTGAGCAACTGCCCTCAGGTAGAGGAGTAGTATCTCGAGTGATGGTAAAAGAGATCGGGACTTCGACCACCATTGTTTCCACAGTAATGTGTCAGGCGGTGGTGGTGAAGGAGCTGAGACGAAAGGCAAAGCTCTCGATTTACCAGTCGATCTTCATCCTTACTCTCACCTAGGGTCATGAGCCATGGGTAGTGACTGAAATGCAGTGAGATCACTAATACAAGCCGCTGAAATGGGGTTGCTCTGCAGGGCAGCAGGGCTTACTCTCCTTGATAGGGTGAGTAGCTCAGCCATCCGGGAGGACCTCGCAGTAGAGCCGATGCTCCTTCGCATTGAGAGCGGTCAGTTGAGGTGGTTTGGGAATCGGATTAAGGTACCTCCTAGGTGCCTCCCTTTGGATTCCCTCCCTTTGGAGGAGACCCAGGAGTAGACCTAGGACACGTTGGAAAGATTATATCTCCCATCTGTCCTAAAATTGCCTTTGGATCCCCCGAGATGAGTTGGAGTAAGTCGTTGGGGAGAGGGAAGTCTGGGCTGCTCTGCTTGCCCTCTTGCCACCACAACACTGACTTGGACTAAGTAGTTAGGAAATGGATAGATGGATGGATGGATGGACTGATGAATACTCTAGTTAGGGTCATATTCCAATTGTTGTTTACATGCATCATGAAAGGAATAATTCAGTCTTATACCTATACAGGCTGCATGCTTGCTTGCGTTATTATATATATTTTTTTTACCTATTACTATTACTTATATCTAGTTTTGTTTGTTTACAACAGTAGCTAAAATTGGAACTACCCGCTTGGAGTCAGAAGACTGTTAAAAAATGTGATATCCCTCACAATTACACCCTTTGAGAGGAGGAGATTACCAGAGAAAATGTATGGCTGGGTAAGAGAGGGCCAACCTGACATCCACATCAAACACCTGCGCCTATCAGAGGCAAACAGTATACACAAACAATTTCTAAGAATTGGACAAAATGAATTGATTATTTGCTCAAATTATTGAAATAATTGCATCTCAGGAGATATGGGGTGCTCTTTGTAAAATGTCTCACACAGTACATGTACTCAATTTTTGTACATTTAGCATCACTAAGTGTTAAAAAAGGCATTACATTACTGAAATTTGTCTATAACATTGTAATCGCGTTTCCACAAGCAGTGAGCACTTTCTTAAATGCACCAACCAACAAAATGGAAATGTTGATTTCACCATAAGCTTTTTTATTACAAAGATTTACAGTGCAGTCACTAAGAAAAAACAGGGCACAAATGAGCAAATAAACTAGATTAACAACTGCTATTTATGTGTGAAGGTGTACTCTCCTGGTGTGAAGGTGACTGAGGATTGAAAGAGAACATGAATTTCTAAAGCATCACAAGCCTTGCTAAAACATTACATTGATATATGCTTGACATTAGGTGTTTAAGGTCTTTCTCTATTTGTTCATGATTTTCAGGCCTGGTGGCATTTTCATTCTAGTTTTTTAAAGCAGCTCATTTTCACTGTTCTTGTATCACACTGAAATAGGCCTAGACTACATTATTACATGCTAGGAGGTGCCAGAGTTTCTCTGTTGTTGCTGTTTCCAGCATGAGTGAACTGTGAACTAACATCCCTTTGAAGGACCACAGAATTTACCAATGAGATAAAATAAAAACCAAGGGCAATTAGCCTCAGGATGTTACAGCTCAGTTTATGTACTTAGCAGACTATAACTGGAAGTACACAGCAGTGGGGCACAACTGGTTTTGTGTCTAGTAGTTTATGCTGAAGCTGGCCAGGATTCCTATGGTTATGGTTCCTTAGCTACTTATCAGGTGCCTACATATGGCTAATTATCATTAGTGAGAAACATATCTGCTTCCATCGATGCTTGCTCCTTGGCATGGCCTCTGGAACTATATTTCCACACTATGGAGCTTGCAGTGTTGAAAATAGTAACTGACAGGTGAAGTGAGAGTGTTGCTCCCTGTGTGTGTGCAGAATGCAGAAACAAAAAATTCGAAAAGGGGGGAGGGGTAGGGGACACGTGAACCATTTTTAAATAAATCAAGCATTTATGCATTTTAGAGTCATATACATATACAGTGCATTCTAGATAGACCCTACCTCTAAGTCTTGTATCATAGCACATATTCTTTTCTTTTTTTAACTTCTTCATTTCAAGTCCAAGTTTATAGAACTAAAGAAAACAACAAGTAATTTGCTCCAGAGAATAGAACGAGGTACTTTGTTAGTCCATTAAATTAATTTTTCCATTTATAAAAATAGTCATTAACTTTTTTCAGTATTATATTGTAAAATATATATAAAAAATATTATCAATATATGATTGCCATTTTCTGTATATTGTAAGCAGGAGAGAATGCCAAACTCACAACAGTACTAAAGATTAGGGCGCTAACAAAGATGAAAGAATAAAAAATGAAATGTAGTCATAAATGTTTTTCTGTGTCTTGTGTGTGTACAGTAGTGGTGATCTATGATCTGCATATTTTGCAATATATTCTTGAAGAAAATGTATTAGTATGTATTGCAAAATATATGTTAAGTATGTGTTCCATATATTTAAATACCTGATTTCCTATATTAGAAACAATATACTTCCAACCAAGTACTAAATTATGACTTTATTTAAAATTATGATAACCCCTTAAGTTGCACCGGCTATTAACAGGGTTATCATTCTGTTTTTTTTGGCAAATTTTTAATCAATCTGGTCATACAATAAACCGTTTGAAAATGTTAAAACGCATGGTTCTATATTTATAAAGTACTTTATGATTCCAATGTTTTAGCAACAGCATTTCCTTATTTTGCAACATGTGGGATGGCAAAACAATCTTCTGTGGTTTGTAAATCCACAGACGACACACATGATAAAGTCTGTATGCTTGTCACAGCAAGAATCCAGCAAAAAAAATCCATAGTCAGTTTTAGTCCCAGCAATGTGCTAACTCTGAGAAATCTCGATAGAATGTCCATTGTTTATTTAGAAATTCTCTGGAGGAATTATCATTGTTGTCTGTTTCACCACTGCATACACACTGAAAATACTGTGTAAAAAAGAATGTTGTGTTCTCAGGTTGTATAGATTCTCTGGAACAAAACAAACCCACCTATAAGCTTATCTCACCTGTACTGGCTAAGCAGTCCCTCAATTGGCCTAAGAAGTCAGGCATAATGCTAAACAAAACCTTTACCCATATATGGATTTCCGGATCAAAGGATAATTTCTCTGTGGAGAAAATGAATGCATAACTGTCTCAGTCTCAGTCTGTGCTTTAAACTGTCGCTTTCACCTGGACACATTATGGCATGTAAAATTTGTGAGCTAAGATAGCCAATATTGTTTCTTGTAACTTGGCCTAATTTTGATATCAGTACGTTTAGTGTCAGGCCTAGATTTTGCATGTGTGAATGACTAATATACAATGAGTAACTTGGCATTTTTGTACGTTGCAAACGTGTTTCTTCAGATATCATTTATTTTCATACTGTGTTTGTTTTGAGTAACATATTTCAGTAATGCATATCAATGTAGGTTATGAGAGGTATGCATACACATACATACATGCAAACACACATACACTGTAGCCAGTCCTGGATCTGGACTGCTGTGATTGGGGGTTCAGAGGTTTTTGCGGGGGGGGGGGGGGGGGGAACTTTTTTTCAAGGCACAGTGTGTACCATACAGTTTACAGGCCTGCATTGCTGACTTTTTTTTTTTTTAACTAAAGATCATTGACTGTCTTTTTTATTTAGCTTTATGCACATGCTCAGTTCTGTGCTTGTGATTTGTAATTTCTTGGAAAATAGGCTACTGTTATTATTGAGGACTTCTGGGCATAGCTAAGCCATATGTCTGCTGATAGACCTAGTTGACATAGTTTTCTGGTGTAAGACAGAAGCGGATAGAAATATATCATTGATTTACTGTCTCTATCTCTATTGAAAACAGATAAGATTTCATCATTGCTATGTAAGTATTACTGCTCAAAATATTTCGGTTATATACGTTATTTTTGAAATGTCTTTACATAGGTTAGTGGTATTGTATAATGAGGATATTTCACACTGTAATGTAAGCATTAGTTATTAGTAGTGTAATAGTTTTTGTGACGCATCATGTCTTTCTATGATTTACCATGCAAAGCAACTAAAATTAGCAATAAAACGCTACCACAATGCGGAACAATTAACAATCATAATCGCTATCTTACTTGTAAGCTATGACCTATAGTTTTACAGATCAAATAACTAAATACAATTATGAATTTAACTAGGCCAATTCCTGTGCTTTGAAGGTTGTCATAAAACAAAACTAATTGCATTCCAATGTAATGCTCTAACAAAGGCAATATGATGTTGGCCTCAGTCCTGAAAAGAACTGTCTGCCAATTTTACTACCGTTCCCTCCATTTCCAAAATGTGCAAATGCTTACGCTGAAGTTTACTCATTATGCAATGTCAGGAGATGAATGAGAATCATTCAGCAACTAGGGCACAATTGCAACCGGTTCCATAATTTCACAAGTTCTTAATCTGAGACCTGTCAGTGATATGATGCTTACACCAGTAATCACGGGGTCTTACGAACACCTAACACCTTCAAGAGATGTCACCTTTCAAAAAGAACTGACTCCATCAGAACTAGCATTTGTCTTTGTCAAAAAAGTAATATTCCCCATCAGTGACACGTTTTTGCTGTGGATAATGTGCAAGGCTTTAGAGACTTCATAGAAAGACATGCTGTCCTCCAAAGAGTAGTTATTTTCTGTTGGAGAAATTATCTTGATGACTTGTCAAAATCAAGGTTCTGCTCAAGGAGGTTTTTCAGTTGAAGGGAATGTTTCTTATGTGTGCCAGTAGCAAACTGTCAAGATATGTAGCCTCTTTTATGTGGGAGAGAATTTCTCAATTTTTTTTCTTACTGCATGGGAGAAAAAACATCACATTCTGAAATTCAGCAGTTCTACTAGATTTTTCAGCAGATATATTATACTGTAGCATTGATTATAAAGCATCAAATATTTTTATCAAAGAATTCCAAACAGCTGCAAGCCTAACAAACTACATGTATACATGTAATTCCATCATCTAAAATTCTTTTCAATTGTCACTATAATATCTCACCACTGGCTGGCTGTGTATTGGGCAGAACTTGCTCAAGTCGTTGCTGGCTCATGGTAGGTTATCCTGAGGGACTGCTTGGCCAGTACTCATCAGAGAAGCTTGAGAGTGGACTCATCTTGTTTCAGAGTCGGTCCGAACCAGAGATAATAACATTCCTGTGTACATAATTCTTTTGGTGTGTTTATAACAAAATGGACAACAATAATTCCTCAGGAAAATTGCTAAGTAAAAATATTTTTTGTACTAGAAATTCTGCAGATTTTGTTCGCTGGATCTTTGCCGTCATAACATTGAATTTACAGTGATTCATTTTGTCTGTGGATTTCAAAAACACAGAGAAGGTGAGGAGCCCTCAAGCTTGTTTGCCACCCCACGTGGTACAGTATGAGGAACCCATTGTCACTAAAACATTGGCACCGTAAAATAGTTAGAGATAGTATAGAGATAGTACTGTGAGTTTTAACACTTTCAAACAGTATATTGTGTGAAAATTTCAGAATAAAAAACTGAATGAATGCATTCAGACCTCTAGTCTGAATGTGGGTCGGTGTGACTTAAGGGTTTTTAACCCTCTTTAGAATCACATCTATGCAGAAAATAAATACAGCACTATCTTAATGGGTCAACCAAATTGTATGTTAAATAACAAAGAGCTAGGCCTGCCAAGAATTTATTGTAACTTTTGGTGGGAGATGAGTTCGCTCCAGTGAGATGATGAGAAGGCCCAGAAAGCATATCAAATTGCAATGGACAGGTCCTCTTTGCTAATGGATCATGTTGACATGCATGCATTTTTGATGTAATGAAGTTCTATTTATCTGTACTTATGTGTCTGTAGGTACATTTGTTTGAATTTGTATTCCATATCTGAATTATGTGATAAAGGAAGTATAGGAAGCAACAAAGTGTGCACAGTTAATTATACAGCTATATATAACAGTTATAATGCAAATGGACAGTGGTCTAAGGATCTCCATTTCTTATTGGTGCACCATTGAATATTACATTTTATGAATGTTAAACTCAATATCAATGAATTATATACAGTAAATTATATATGGCAACAAAAATACGGAAAGCATCACAATGGCCGCCATAACAAAACGCACCAAAGCTTGCCATATTAGAAACAATGGACAAAACCTTTTTTCACAGGAAAGACCCTCAGTCACCCCACCCCTAGTACTCACTCAGTATTCTCTAAGCTTTGTTCTAATTTTCAAATGGTCTTACATATGAAGGCACTGGAAACTTACCTCCTCTGATGTCCTGTAGTATTAAAAGAGACCTTTCAGTTCCCTGCGTCCTAATGTAGATGTATATGGCCAAGGTTCATTCAATGGACTACAATGGATGTGGCCCATTTCCTTCTTTCTCCCTCTTGCCCCTGTTCTGCTGACAAACATTTGCATAGAAAAACAAAAAAGAAAATTCCACTTTCCTCTCAGAAAGGAAATTCCTGTTTTCCGCTGCACTTCCTTCAACAGCTATGCTGAAACAACGAGGAGCACAGAGACCATTTCCTGAGTTCCTGGCTTTCTGTTCTTTTTTAACACATGGAAAAGATGCAGCTAGCTTTCTTTCTCTATGTGTGCAGGTTCAACTCTCCATAAAGCATCTTTCCTCGCAACTTTGGATTTTACAAGTTCAAAAATGTACAGCCACATGAATAGTACATTAAAAATGAAACCAGCTCTTTGATCATTAAATATTTATTTGCCTGTGTCTTTAAAAAATGGCTGGTTGGTTTTATTTTTGTACAGCTTTTGTGGCTCTTGAGGACATTTTCTGTCTTCATGTGAAAAGCCCTTGGTTTTTTGGGACCTACCCTTAAAGGAAGCCTTGCATCTTCAAGAGAAAATAAGAATTTAGATTAATCAAGTTACTGTGGCAGCTGGCTAGAGCAATACATGATGAACAAAATTTATTTTTTCAACCATAAAATGTTTGATTTTGGAATTATTATACTGTTGGATTACAGTGGAATAGGAGATAACTCCTTCAAAACTCAAAATCTTTTTATAGCTAATATTATTTCAATTAAGTTGCTATAATAAGGATCAATTCTTAGTGAATAGTGAATCTGAATAGAATGTTCAATTAAACTCCGTTTTGCCACAACATAAGAATAGATTTTGAACCACTGGAGTTAAGTTTCTGTAACCCTATAAATTACAACCAAGACAATACTGTGATGGCTCTGAAAAACCACAGTGCATCACTCCAGTCTGTGGCATGATACAGGCATGTGTTCACAGCCTTTAAATGCCAGGGGCTTAGATCTGCATTAGGATAACAAGGCATATGGATGTAGATCTAAACCCACAAAAATTATCATTATGATTATCATTATAATCTTAAATTGAAATTATGAATTAAAAATAGTTGTGGGTCCTTTCAGCTTTTCTATTCACATTTCCAATATGGTTATTTTCCAAATGTCTGCAAAACGTCTTGTGTTTCTGGATTCTGCTCATTGTATCAGGCTTATTGTTCACTTAAAATGCAGTATTGATTGTTGTTTATAATTTACAACAGTCAGATATGGTAGTGGTATCGCTATATCATGGCATATTTTGAAAGTACCAAATATCATAGTACCAGTACAAATAATTTTCGAATAATTATCTTTCAGATAAATTTTAATGAGACATTGATTAAAAGAGCATAATACATTTGCTGCAATTTGAATTTGAAAGTGATTGGATTGATTGAAAACCCAGCTATCAATGGGTTGCATTGTCATTATGCATGTGCCATTTAAACCCATTCACAACATTATTTATAAAATGGGTTGCTTTGATTCTGGATCAGTTGAGTCCACATTCTACAGTGTTTGTAAATTTGATACAGTAACAGTTATTCAAATGGTCTGTTTGTAAACAGTATCACTCTGTGCACAAATGGTTACTTATTACTTATTACAAAATAAGTAATATTGTGTCATTTCATTGTTTCTATATGTTGTAATCATCGCTCATTGTAAAAACAAGTCTACTGGGGAATATATGTTCCCTCACAATCCTTCATTAGATTACTCAAAGCTTTCTGGTCATGTGTCTATCCATTTTTCCGTATGGAAGTCTGGGGTAAGGCAGTTTAAGAGTTTCCAGATTTTGGATTTATTCATTGTGCAGTAATGTATTACCGGTATTAAAGAGGTATAGAGTGCTCATTCATATAAGACTAAAATTTCACCTTCATGTAAGGATCTCGTTAACATATGGATAATGCTTTAGCATTTTTTCATGATTGTGTAACATTTTGGATGGATTGTGTAACATTTTGGATTTGCAAACAAACCACCTCCCCTTTCACTGCTTACATGTATACACACACACACACACACGTATGTGTACATGCACGCACGTGGACACACACACACACACACACACATTCATACAAGAGCCATTAAAATGCAAGCAGTTTTAAAAATGATTATGAGTATTGATCATTTATGCGTTAAATGTTAGTTATGAAACATAGTTTCAATGTCAACAGGTGAAAGTTGTCAATAATGATAAAATGTGTTATTATATGTGTTATTTGTACGTGAGGTTAGATGTATCTACTGCTAGGACCTGGTGAGGACTATTTGAGAGTTAGTTATGTCCTAATATGTTAAAACATAAAATTTAAAGAGGGTGATCTTTGTTTTTAATGTTACTGTAATACAGAGGAGCAATATAGCAATTGACAAAAGGTGAAAGGCAAAAATCAACTGGGTATGAAAAGTCAGTCCATCCTTCTTCAATGGTAGCTTGTGTGTCATTCTACAATCTCAGTATAATCAGAATAAACATAACTAGAAATACCGCCTCGCGGTTGTATGCCTCTGCCAACCAAAAAGTGTTTGTGCATTATGATGTCACAGTGAAGTTGACCTTTGACCGTTTGGATATAAAATGGCGTCACTTCATCATTTTATCCTATTAGACATTTGTGTAAAACCTTGTCATAATTAGTGTATGAATTCTTGAGTTATGGCCAAACAGGTGTTTTGTGAGGTCACAGTGACATTGACCTTTGACCTTTGACCACCAAAATCTAATTACTTCATCCTTGAGTCCAAGTGGACATTTGTGCCAAATTTGAAGAAATTCCCTCAAGGCATTCCTGAGATATCACGTTCAAAAAAAATGGGACGTGAGGTCACAGTGACCTCGACCTTTGACCTTTGACCACCAAAATCTAATCAGTTCATCCTTGAGTCCAAGTGGACATGTGTGCCAAATGTGAAAAAGTTCTCTCAAGGCAAAAACGTGTTTTGTGAGGTCATAGTGACCATGACCTTTGACCCTTGACCACCAAAATATAATCAATTCATCCTTGAGTCCAAGTGGACGTTCGTGCCAAATTTGAAGAAACTCCCTCAAGGCAATCCTGAGATATCGCGTTCACGAGAATTGGGACGGACGGACAGACGACCCGAAAACATAATGCCTTCGGCCACGACTATGCCGTCGCGGAGGCATAAAAATACCACAAAAAATGCTATACCTTCGTATGAATTTCTTCATAATACATTATGCAACAAATGAGCAATTTATTACAGGAATATCATGTGGCCTGCTTGTGACATTCACATCAGTATAAATTATGTATATTATTTTTACATACAGTGAAGTTATACTGGACAGATTGTTTACAGTTGTACTGCTGAACAGAAATGCTAAATTTAATACATCAACCACTAGATGGCACTCATATCATTAACAACTGGTAGCTTTTGGCGCTGCTTGTCCTGAAATATGTGTTTACCTCTACCAGTCTTTGTCTGCATACTCTACCAATACAAATTTAAAGGAGCATTCCATAAGCAAAACCAGATAATGGACATTGTAATGCTTCACGTCACCTGACGTCTTTAAACTATGGGATCATCTGCAAATGCAGTATAATCATTACAGCAGAGAGCCTATATAAACTTGATAGGCCCAAGTGTATTGCTGAATTTCAAACTTGATTTTTTATTTGGCATTATTATTGTCATCATCATCATAATGATACTGATGAGGAGGATGATGATGAACCATGCTAAATAAAAAATTTATAATTTGTTTCAATAATTTGTTTTGATAATGTGAATCAAACTTGCCTAATTGTGGAATCAAACTTGCCTAATTGTGGATTTTGCCATCCACAATTTCAAATTCCTACAGTAGAAAACCATGGCGGTAATGGTATAACTACCTGGGAAAGTTGTCTTTAAGAATCTAGTGGACTTTTCTGAAAACAGTTTGATTTAATTATGCTATGGAATTCTTAATAAGCAGCATGTATAAAATTGAAAGGCCATTTCAGAGGATTTTGCCATTCCATAATTCCAAATTGTTACAGTAAAAATACACAAAATCCATTGCATGAATACCTGCAAAGGTCTTCTTCAAGAATGTTGTAGACTTTGCTGAAAACAGTTCAGTTTGATTATTTTATTCAATTTTAAGGGGCATATATTGAATCTTAAAAAGGGCATTTTGGAGAATTTTGCCATCCTGTAATTCTGAATTCCTACAGTAAAAATGCACAGAATCCATTGCGTGAATACCTGGGAATATATTGGCAGAAAACAGTTTGTTTATATTATTTGTAGTGTACTTTACAGAAACTTGGCATAGACGAGGCAAACAGTGCCAGTGAAGGGGCTTTTATTGTGTAAACACAAGCAGGTTTAGAAAAATAACACAAATAAGGCTTCTGCAAACTCAAAAGTTAATAGTTTGGAGTAAGCCTGTACAAGGGTAGGCAGGGGTCGGACGGGGCTTCTCGGGGACCAGGGTTCACGCCACAAGAAGGGGCACGTCCAAGTCTGTAGGGAGAGTCAGAATAACACAGTTAGTGTCTGTGAGAGAGAAGCCCAGCTCTCCCCTGGAGTGAAGCTGCGAAGCTTATATAGGGCCAGAAGCCACTCAGGTAAAGTGCCGGCAGGTGTGTCATATTCCTGGTATGTTGCCGGCAACCTGATTGAATGATTGAATCAGAGGCCTCGCGGCGCTGTCCAGGTTTGAGCAGGGAGCGGTGGTGCTGAGAACTAGCCTTATCCCGCCAGCACTGTCCACAGTGCAGCAGGTTGGGCCAGTAAAACAATGGTGAAGTGGAACAGAGTGTCAGTTGCGGCCAGAGGGGCACGGTGCTCCCAGGCCCCGCACCACATATTTTATGGAATTTTAAAGAAGCACCATCTGTCTAATTAAATGGCATTTTGGACTGCTTTGCCATCCCATAATTCCAATTTGCTACTGTAAAAATGCACAAAATCCATTGAATATATACCTGGGAAGGTGGTCTTCAAGAATGTATTAGAGTCTGCGGAAAACAGTTAGATTTAATTATTTTATTGAATTTTTAATGAGCACCATCTATAGAATTGAATGGCCAATTTGGAGGATTTTTCCATCCCATAATTTCAAATTCCTACAGTTAAAATCCATGGAATCCATTGCATGAATACCTGGGAATGTATTCTTCAAGAATGTATTGGAGTTTGCAGAAACCAGTTTGTTTATATTATTTTATGAAATTTTTAATAAGCAACATCTATTGAATTGAATGGCCATTTTGGAGGATTTTGCCATTCCATAATTCCAAATCCATAATTCCAAATTCCAACAGTAAAATTCATGAAATTCATTGCATGAATAGGGAAGGTCTTCTTCAAGAATATATTGGACTTTGCAGTTTCATTTAATAATTTTATTGCATTTTAAATAGTAGTATGTATAAAATTGAATGACCATTTTGGATGATTTCATCATCCCATAATTCCAGATTCCTACTGTAAAAATGCAACACCTTTGTACAATACCTGGGAAGCAGGACTTCAAAAATCTAGTTGAGTTTTCTTTAAACTATTTGATCTGATTATTTTATGGAATTTAAAAAACGTAATGCATTTAACTTAATAGCCATTATGGAGTATTAAATACTCAATTTTGGAGTATTTAATACTGCATTCTGAAGTAGCCTATTTATTTATTTATATGTTTATTTATTTCTTGGAGTATTGAAAGCGCAAGTAGTAACTTTGTCTGCGTTATATTTGCGTCACAATCGCGCTACCGTAAAGAGTGATGTAGACTGTGCAATTATTGTAAAGTGCTGATAGTTTGACTGATCTTTTTCAACGTGCGAATGCCGTGGCCACTGTAATTTTTCTGGGAAGAAACGGCGTAGTTTGGTACGTACTCCATTGTTAGATAGCGTAAGTCCGTACATTTAACAAAATGTATAAGTCTTGCTAATATGTCTGATTTTATGGTCACTTTGTCACGGCCACCCACAATGGACAATATTAACTTTTCATCCAACGACCCCACTGTTCATACATTGGTGACCGGTAGGCTACGTAGACGCCTAGCAGCCCGAATATTGGTGATGTGCTACTGCGAAGTTGCTACACTAAAGAGATTCGAATCTCTTTGGCTACACTGTGCCGTGAGTTTAACACCTCGAATAACAGTCCAGTTATCTACCTAATGTCGTAAGGGTCTATCAGAAAGTTTTCTATTTAACGTTGTGTTCACCAGAAAACCGTTGGCTTTAGCCATTTTTTTATATTATTGCTATTTGTATTAGGCGATTATTGGGATGGCAGGTATGCCATCCCGCCAAGTTACGCCTTGGCGGGGGCATGCCCCATACCTATACAGCACCGAGAGTTTGGCACTTTTCAGGGTTCCCCACAGAAATAAGCACAACAGCCACAGACACTCAACCCTTAAAAACATTAAATTCTGTACATTCTGACCCCATTTCAACAGACAGATCTCATAAACAACTTCACATGTCCATACAATAAAGCCCCAAACTAAGGGGATTTTGCATCTTCTCCTTCTTCTTCTTCTCTTTCTTCTTCTTCTTCTTATTCTCATTCTTATTTTTCCTGCTGCCTATCCTACTAACAACATGTCTCCCCATTGGACATTTTACGACACCAGCCAAATCTTCACCTACACGACCCAATCAAAAACTTGCATACACACACAAATACCCATACCTTTTTACTCTGAAACATTTCTAGTTTAAACAGTTAGTGTGCCTGTGGCCTAGTGGGCAAGGTTACAGTCTTGGGAATCATGGGGTCTTAGGTTCAAGCCCAGCTAGGAACACGTTTCTTTAACCTGATTTTACCGTCACTAATAATTGTCTATTACTTCTCAATTATTGCTTTTGTACCATATCTACCCGCCGTTCACCGAACGTATACACTGCATTATGACGTACTGTCTGCACGTCAGTTATTAACCGGCTACAATATTGCAAAGCCATATGGATTCAACGGGAGCTCTTCTGTGCTTACTGGCCTGTGTTTCTTCTTTAAAACCACGGCCAGGTTTGTTAATGATATTTCACGTATTGCATAGCTATGTCATGGTTCTGCACTAACGAAGCCAAAACCTTCTTATCAGCAAACGCCACGTTTCTACATTCATGTTACCTCGCCCTGTTCTCTATCTAGCTACATACAATTACTACGTATGTACATTCTGCAACTCCCCATTAAAACATTACATTTAAAATCATGACTCACTCCTAATTATAACTACTAGTACTACTACTGAACATAAGAAAAGCACATGAAAACAATAGGTTCTTCACATTATTTAACCCTCCACTTTAACAACTAATGTTTTATACCTGCTATATATAGGCTACCGTTCCATAAGGAAACTAAGCTCGCTCATGGTCACTTAATTTACTTCGCACTGTAGTCTGTGATCATGTCAACCTTCACCTACATGCCCATTCTGCTAAAAACATCTTGTTTCAACTACGCAATTTCATCATTTCTCCTAATTTATCTCACATTGTTGTTATTTTCTCATATGCAAAGCCTGCTGGGACATATGCGTCTGCTCCTATTCTCCACTATCAAGTTTTCCGGTTCTAGCTTAGCAAAACAGCGAAGAGGATTCCTACCTGCAGATAAGCCTATCAAAATGCCTTATAAACCTTACAAACCCTAAAAGTGCATCTCCACGAAATAACAGACAACGGAGCAGGACAGAAGGGTACACAAGTTGCGACCTAGGGAGCTCTAATTCTACGTGCTTGCTGATTCTTTTATCAATCAAGGCTCGTTGGATGGCCGTCAAACCCGTGAGTACATACACTGGCCATATTTCACCTGCGTTTCTGATGCGTTTTACACTTACGCCACCGCACCCTTTTTCACAGCCACTGTTTTACATATATACCAAACCGAAACTGCTGAACGGTACACGCTCATCAGACTGTACAAATTCACACAAGGATAGCCATAATCCACAACCGTTTCTTACAGGGTCACTTCGCATTTCTCACTCTCATAATAAAATGCTTTGCAAAAAGAAATTATATCTCATAAAAAACACGTTTTCAACGTACAAAAATGCCAAGTTACTCACACATGCAAGACATACACCGTCTATAACTCATTCATTCAGACTGCCAAAATCCAGGTGTGCCATTAAAAGTATTGATATCAAAATGACGCCAAGCTACGGTACTACAAACAATATAGGCTATCTTGCCTCACCGAAATTAAATAAGATGTATTCCAAAGCAATGCTACCCAATATTTCCTCAATTCTTGCAAGTCACTTGGCCCTACTGCGTTTGAAGTGCAGACTGCCAGCTTTAATTTGAGGGTATTAAATTAAATAATTAATTTAACTATTAATTTGGATTGCTAATTTATAGTTTGTATAATTATTATGAGACTGATTATTACATGCTGGTGCCACCTGTGAGGATATTGATGTATATCTTCTACAGTTTGGTGCCCCACTATGAGAAATAGCGGCATGTCCCCTACAGTTGTATACATCCTGGGGTACAATTGGGAAAAGAAACCTAGTAGCAGAAGTACATGTAATCACTACAGAATAAAGAAAAATACAAAACGATTTTTCGATTTCTTTGTTGTTTTTCAGAATAAATATGTCCTGTATATTTATTTAGTGAGACTCCCATATGATCATTTTGGTACAAATGTGCTCTTTATTTCAAGCTTTGAACCATGTCTGTACTGCATATAATTATGTAGATAATGGGGTTTATTTAAGACTGGAGGATTCTGACAAAAAGCCCTGGGTTTTAAGTGCATTTTTAGAGGTTAATGACCACAAAGAGTCACAAATATGGGCACTGGACTTATACTGAGTGCTCCTTATCATCACACCAACACTTCTCCCAGCCTCAATATAGTTTTCCAAGAGATCTCCCATCCAAGTACTAACAAAGCACACACCTGTTTCTTGACTAAAGAAGAAAATACATAAAATAAAGACACAATATTTTTGACTTAAGCAGTCAATTGTACAGTTTTTTAACTACTTTAATACATATTGAGCCTAGGTGAACAATTTTAGGGACATTGAAATGTAGGCTACAATTCACAACGATTTGTGGATTATAGGGGAAGGAAACAGACTCAGGTTTAATTCTTCTTCATTTTCCAATAAACTTTCCTAATAAATATCATTACAAACAAACCACCGACATGTAGCAATGGTCCATTATGATCCATTGACAGTCTATTTACAGTAGGCACTGTATTAATTGGTTTCCAGGGATTTTTGCAGTTGAAGATAACAAAGGTTAATATTTACGTAAGAATTTTTCATTTTAAAACTGTATTTCAGTCTGAAATATGAGACCTTACTGTATTACATTAGTTTTGATGGATGAAATATGGCTTAAGCTAAATTCTGCAAGATGAAATATGCTCATTAATCCATTAAGCTGCAACTAAATGTATAAATTCCTCAAAGTTCCCATTTTAATAATTTATTTATGGAACTATGTTAAAATATGCTGGGATAGGATCTAGCACCCTCTCTAGCTCTGCTCTAGCACACATCTAGATAAGCGGGTACAGATAACAGATGGATGGACTGTGTTAAAATTCTTCATTGTATGTTTTACACACAAACACATACACAGATTCACATTCTACCAAGTTTACCAACTTTAAGTTGAAACCTCATAAATTATTGCTCATGATACTGTGAGTATATGTTAGTCCACCACATTATATTTTCAATACAAAATCCAGAGTGGCTTTTCAAAAAAATGTTATTTACATAGCATCCATTATACAGCTGGATATTCACTGAAGCACTTTAGATTTTACTCAAGGGTACAAGGGCAGGGTCCTAACGTGGAATCAAACCTGCAACCTTTAGATTATAAGCCCAGTTCCTTACCCGTTATATAACACTGCCACATTACAATGGTATCCTCTTAATGCAAACAGTAATAATGGCTTGAATAATCAATACTTTTATGTACTTTGTATCTATGTAGGTATGTATGTACGTAGATAATAGTTGGTAGTGAAAATCATTGCATCTGTCAGCTTATTTGCCTAATAGAGCAAAGTACACAAATTATCTCCAGAAAATTGTACGTTTGGATTTCAATTTAATGGAGCTTATTTGGCAAAGTTTCCAAAGATTTTACATTTTTTGAAACTTAAGGGCATTGGAAACCATGCACAGTAACTGCCTACTTTCAAGGGAAAAAAAGACCAAAAAAACAGCAGAATGAGGTTAATTGAACAGTTTATTTGTAGTCTGTTTTGTAGCTGAATCATTTAAAGAAAAAGACAAACAAAAACATTTCCACATCCCAATGTCTAAATGAAATCAATTAGTTGTTACTGGGAAATTAGATATTACATATGTTCACCCCTAAGTGAAAGCACTGACTTGCAGGGAGTATAATATAATAAATTCATTCTACATACAAGTGGCATTACAACAGAGCATCACAGCTAACACTTCCATACACCCTCACCACCAAAAACCACTACAGCCTTTCTTGGAGAGATAGAGAGAGAGAGAGGAAGAGATTCACCACAAGGCAAGTGAAGGTTTGGAGGGAATAGTAGTGTAGTTGCAGATCAGCTCTCAGTCTTGTGCTGACTACAGCTAAGTCAATGCATTTCAGGCCACAAAGCTCTAAGGCTGCATTTCATCACATTATATGATTCCTCAGTAGACATTTGACACCATGGGAGCTATAATTTGCTGTCTATTCAAATCCACATTTGAAAAAACTGTATTCATTTTGAATATGTACTATATTTCCTCATGACACATTATAAAAGACAAAACATGAAAATATTATATTATACAAATGACCATAGGAACCACCCTGATGTCACACTAGGACACTGCCATGCAGTCTTGTTTTTATACCTTGTTGATCTCAAATCCACATTTGTTATTTGCTCTCCCATTCTGTTCATCTATGTTTTCCATGCAATGTAGTCATTGTTTTATGTGTGGCAGTATTCTAGTGCAACTTAGTCCTAACAGTAGTTCATTAGTTTGTACAAACGCATCATTGATTCTCTTTGCAATTATGGTCACTACCAGCATTGTTACTCTAATAGAAAATGTAAAAATGAGCACTATGAAAAGTATACATTTTTCAGCATGGGTTACAATATTTAAGCTCCAAAACAAAGGCAAATAAATCATTTGTTTATACATAAAAATTGATGTTGCTCTGCATTTATGCGTGTGTATAGACACACATCCTTGTAAAGAACAATTTAAATCATAGTATTGCTTTTTTTGTGATACAGACCACTTACTAATTTCTTTATTACATTTCAAAGATACAAAAATAGCATGACTAATATTTTTTTTTAAGTACTGAAATAAACTGAAACTAAACTTTTGTTACTTTGAACATTTGCACACAAGGCCTTGCGTAGGGAGGGAAGAAATAAGTGAAATTGCATATGTTCAATAAAATATGTACAAAAAAAGGTTTCAAAAATACAAAACTGATTATTTCCTATTTACAGTTAAAAGGTTGACTTTCAAAACTAAAAAGAAATACTCCAGTGTGATTAGTTAAGGTAAATATTTGGTGGATAACTGAAAGGCAATAGGCACGTTGTCTGATTATTTCTGTAACAGTGCATAAATGTTGTACTGGAGATAAGTTTTGAAAATCAGCCTGATTTTTTTGCCTCAGCTGAAAACATTAGAGGTGATAGTGATGGGACTTTGGTAATGGAGATCACAAGCAAAGTATGGGTGGATGGAATTGGGGTGGTGGGGAGGGGGGGAGCAGGATCAGACACAAAGGGCCACTTTGAATTATTTCTTTGGTGACACGGCTAATTCAACACGGGGGAATCGGAAGCCTGCTTTAGCTCCACTATCGCTGCTGGAGGATGAGGAGATTCTAGACTTCTTGGATGGGAGAGAAACACCTCCACTTCCCTCTACTCTTGCTTCACCCTCTTCACCAAATGTCACTTCATAGGAGCCTTTGGACTTGGAGCCAAAACCACCAAAAGTGCCAAACTTCAACTTTCCCTTCTTTCCCTTGACATTAATTCCCCCTGTATCCAGGGAGACATCTCCACCCTCAGCTTGTAAGTGCCCACTAGGGGAGGAGGGGGAAGCTAGACCTCCCTCATCACTCAGTGAGGAGGAGCGATGTCTTGATTTCTTGAACAGATCTAGTGAGGCAGACTTGCTCTTAGGTGACACATGTAATCCTGCACCTCCTTCGATTTTTCCACCAAGCAGTTCTCCAGAGCTCACACTCAGTCCTTTGGAGCTTTTCACACCTGTTTCATGTGATAGTTCCACCTCTGGCCCATGAAAGCTCAGATCACTTGCACTGCTTCCCTTGCTTTTTGACTTGCCAAAGAATTTGGGCATCTTTACTTTAGATTTTACCCCCCCACTGGTCTTTATCTCAGGGCTGTGTATATCAAGATCCTGGGTGCTGATATGACCGCTAGGCGAAGAGCTTTGGATGTTGATGTTTGGATGTTTGGATTTTTGGATGTTGATACCAGCTGCACCTCCTGTTCCAATGTCTACCCCCATCTCAGGACCTTCCAATTGAGGCATGGAGATACCAAACTTGGGAACTTTGATCTTAGGAAAAGTGACCTTGCCCTCAGGGTATTCCATTCCACCTGACACTTCTGGGTCAACTCCTGTCTCCGCTTTGATGTCCAGCCCTCCACCTGTGATGTGTGGTCCTTTTAGGCTCAACTCTGGAGTATCTACTTTCAGGCTTGGCCCTTGTAAGTCTCCAGATATCTCACATCCAGAAGTGTCAAGGCCACCACTGATTTTTGGGCCTTTCATGTTGACATCAATGTCAGCACCCTCCAGTTTTGGGCTTCCAAAACTAAACTTCGGCATCTTGAATTTTGATTTCTTTCCTTTTAATTCTGGTGCTTCCAAATCTAGTTCTGGTGTCTTCATATCTATGCCAGGACCCTTTATTTCTCCTTGTGGCCTTTTGATTTGGCCTTCAATGGTTGGACCTGATAAGTCAATTTCTGGACCATCTACTTTTGGACTTTTAAACCCAAATTTCGGCATCTTTATTTGAGGCATTTTCATTCCACCCTCTGGTCCTTCCACTTCTAATTGTGGTCCTTCAGTGTCTACTTTTGGACCTTTAATGTCAACATCCACATCTCCCTTCACTTTTGGGCCTTTTACACTGAAGTCCAAATCAGGCAATGAAATCTTTGGACCAGATATAGATGTCATACTAAATTTTGGTCCCTCAACTTTGCCATCAGGTCCTTCGATTTCTAGCTCGGAACCTTTAATATCAACTTTTGGCACTTTGACATCAATATTAGCTGTAGGGATGTTCATGTCCACATCTGAGCCTTGAACATTAGGACCTTTAAACCCAATCTTTGGCATTTTCATTTTGGGCATTTTTATTCCACTACCATCTCCTTCAATTTCAACATTTGGACACTCAAAATTTGCATCTCCAGAAAGGTCCATGTCTCCTTTTATCTTTGATCCTTCAACATTGAGATTAACATCAGGAAGAGAGATCTTTGGTGCTTTTATATCAAGGGAGGGCATCTTAAAATTGGGACCCTTTATCTTTCCATCAGGCCCCTTGATGTCTACATCTGACCCCTCGATATGTACACATGGAACTTTCAAATCCCCTGTTATGTCAACTTCACCTTTGGTCTTGGGGGCCTTCAAGCTGATATCTGGTGGAGTAATCTTTGGAGCATTAATGTCAAGAGATGGTATCTTGAATGATGGACCTTTAGTCTTACCATCAGAACTACCAAAGTCTATGTGAGGTCCTTCTAGGTCAGCAGTGGGGCCCTTTATTTTGCCTGAAACATCCATGTCTCCCTTAACTTTGGGTCCTTTAAGGTTTAGGTCAATATCTGGTACAGTTATCTTGGGTGCCTTGATGTTAAGTGATGGCATCTTCAATCCTGGACCTTTAATGGTACCCTCTGGTCCTTCCAGGTCTACACTGGGACCCTCTGCATAAACTGTGGGACCCTTTATTCCCCCAGAAACATCCAAGTCACCTTTAATCTTGGGTCCCTTCAAATTGAAATCAGGTACAGATATTTTTGGCGCTTTAATGTCCAAGGAAGGCATCTTCAATCCTGACCCCTTAAGATTTCCTTCAGATCCTTGAATATTAAGACCTTCTATGTTAACCTTTGGTCCCTTCAAGTCAAAGGACAGATCTGTTTCTCCCTTGATCTTAGGTTCCTTCAAACTTAAATCAGGGGCAGAAAACTTTGGGGCCTTAATATCCACAGCAGGTATCTTAAATCCAGGATCCTGTAACTTTCCTCCAAGTCCTTCAAAGTCGGCATCAGGTCCATCAAGCTTGATCTTCCCCTTAACGTTTGGACCTTCAATGTCCATACCTGACATATCCAAGCTGGCATCGACATCAGGAGCATCTAGCTGTGGACCCTTTAAATCAAATTCAGGGGTCTTGAGTTTTGGCCCCGAAATATTTACCTTGGGAAATTTGATTTTGGGTTTTTTCATTTTCACATCAGGACCTTCCAAATTAACATCTGGAAGGTCAACATCTGAACCTTTTACATCTGCTTTAAGGCTTGCTGAAGGCAGGTCCATATCTGAGGTCTTTAAAGTGCCTGAGAGGGAGCTATCACTCTTAACCTTTGGAGATTTTATGTCAAACTCAACATCAGGAAAATGCAACTTCCCAAATAATGGTTTCTTTACCTTGGGACCTTTCAGATGGAGCTCCGGTGAGTCAACGTCCAAATCAATGTCAGGTGCACTAGCATCAATATTGACATCAGGCTTTTTTACCTTCCCTTTCATTTTTGGCATTTTAAACTTGCCCTTTTTTCCTTTTAGATTAATATCAATGTCAGGGCTTTCAAGATTAACATCAGCTTCAGGCAGTTTAGCATCTGCTTTAGGACTCTTGCCTAAGTGGAATTTGGGCATCTTGATTTTAGGCATTTTAATATTTGCATCAGGCCCTTCTATGTTGACATCAGGAGCTTGGAGATCAATGCCAGCACTGGGTGCTTTAACATCAAACTTACCCGAAGGAAGCTCCACTTCTGGTCCTTCTATTTTAGGAACCTTAATTCCAAATTTAGGCCCTTTGAATTTGGGGAAATGTACCTCTGGCTTTTCAATGCTGAAACTGGGACTGTCAATATCAATCGTTGGGTCTACCATCTTAGGCATTTTTAGTTTGGCATCACCTTTGATATCAAACTCTGTACCTTCAATGTTGACATCAGGTGCTTCCAGATCAACATCAGGTCCTTTTATGTCACCCTCTAGTTTTGGTCCTTTCAGGTTAAGATTAAATTCAGGCATTTTGATGTTAGGCCCTGATATCTTTGGCATTTTGAATTTGGGCCCCTTAACATTTGTTTCAGGTCCTTCAATGTTAAGATCACGGCTCTCCATGTGCAAGTCTGGAGGATTCATGTCTATGTTTGGCCCTTTAATATCACCTTCTATTTTTGGACCCCTGATATTAAATCCTGGCATTTTGACATTTGGACCAGAGACGGCTGGAATCCCAAACTTCGGGCCTTTGATTTTACCTTCAGGCCCCGCAATATCAACATCTGGCACTTGAATATCCCCTTCAATCTTTGGACCAGAGATGTCAATGTCTGGCAATTCAGTCTGAAAACCTTTCCCTCCAAACGTGGGCATTTTGATCTTTGGCATCTTAAATCCACCTTCAGGTGCTTCCAGATTAACATCAAGACCTTCAATGTCAGCTTTTGGGACTTTGATTTCACCTTCAATCTTTGGCACTGACACATCCACGTCTCCTTTCAATTTAGGTCCTTTAAGATGGAAATCCAAATCAGGCATTGAGATGTTGGGTCCAGACATGGCTGGAATTTTGAATTTTGGTCCTTTGATCTTGCCATGAGGTCCTTCAATGTCAAGTTCTGGTCCTTCAAAATCAAGCTTTGGGCCTTTGACATCAATTTCAGGTTTGGGAAGATTAACATCAACATCAGGACCCTCAATTTTGGGACCTTTCAATCCAAATGATGGCATTTTCATTTTGGGCATCTTGAATCCACCTCCAGTGCCTTCAAGGTCAATATCTGGACCTTCAATATCACCTTTTGGAACTTTGATTTCACCTTTAATCTTTGGCACTGATACATCGACATCTCCTTTCAGTTTAGGTCCTTTAAGATTGAAATCCACATCAGGCATTGAGATTTTGGGTCCAGATATGGCTGGCATTTTGAATTTTGGTCCTTTGATCTTGCCATCAGGTCCTTCAATGTCAAGTTCTGGTCCTTCAATATCAAGCTTTGGGCCTTTGACATCAATTTCAGGTTTGGGAAGATTAACGTCAACATCAGGACCCTCAATTTTGGGACCTTTCATTCCAAATGATGGCATGTGGATTTTGGGCATCTTGAATCCACCTCCAGTGCCTTCAAGGTCAATATCTGGACCTTCAATATGACCTTTTGGAACTTTGATTTCACCTTCAATCTTTGGCACTGACACATCCACATCTCCTTTCAGTTTAGGTCCTTTAAGATTGAAATCCACATCAGGCATTGAGATTTTGGGTCCAGATATGGCTGGCATTTTGAATTTTGGTCCTTTGATCTTGCCATCAGGTCCTTCAATGTCAAGTTCCGGTCCTTCAATATCAAGTTTTGGGCCTTTGACATCAATTTCAGCTTTTGGCAGATTAACGTCAACATCAGGACCCTCAATTTTGGGACCTTTCATTCCAAATGATGGCATTTTGATTTTGGGCATCTTGAATCCACCTGCAGTGCCTTCAAGGTCAATATCTGGACCTTCAATATGACCTTTTGGAACTTTGATTTCACCTTCAATCTTTGGCACTGACACATCCACATCTCCTTTCAGTTTAGGTCCTTTAAGATTGAAATCCACATCAGGCATTGAGATTTTGGGTCCAGATATGGCTGGCATTTTGAATTTTGGTCCTTTGATCTTGCCATCAGGTCCTTCAATGTCAAGTTCCGGTCCTTCAATATCAAGTTTTGGGCCTTTGACATCAATTTCAGCTTTGGGCAGATTAACGTCAACATCAGGACCCTCAATTTTGGGACCTTTCATTCCAAATGATGGCATTTTGATTTTGGGCATCTTGAATCCACCTCCAGTGCCTTCAAGGTCAATATCTGGACCTTCAATATGACCTTTTGGAACTTTGATTTCACCTTCAATCTTTGGCACTGACACATCCACATCTCCTTTCAGTTTAGGTCCTTTAAGATTGAAATCCACATCAGGCATTGAGATTTTGGGTCCTGATATGGCTGGCATTTTGAATTTTGGGCTCTTGATTTTGCCATGAGGTCCTTCAATATCAAGATCTGGTCCTTCAAAATCAAGCTTTGGGCCTTTGACATCAATTTCAGGTTTGGGAAGATTAACATCAACATCAGGACCCTCAATTTTGGGACCTTTCAATCCAAATGATGGCATTTTGATTTTGGGCATCTTGAATCCACCTCCAGTGCCTTCAAGGTCAATATCCGGACCTTCAATATCACCTTTTGGAACTTTGATTTCACCTTCAATCTTTGGCACTGAAACATCCACATCTCCTTTCAGTTTAGGTCCTTTAAGATTGAAATCCACATCAGGCATTGACATTTTAGGTCCAGATATGGATGGCATTTTGAATTTTGGGCTCTTGATTTTGCCATGAGGTCCTTCAATGTCAAGTTCTGGTCCTTCAAAATCAAGCTTTGGGCCTTTGACATCAATTTCAGGTTTGGGAAGATTAACATCAACATCAGGACCCTCAATTTTGGGACCTTTGAATCCAAATGATGGCATTTTGATTTTGGGCATCTTGAATCCACCTCCAGTGCCTTCAAGGTCAACATCTGGACCTTCAATATCACCTTTTGGAACTTTGATTTCACCTTCAATCCTTGGCACTGACAAATCCACATCTCCTTTCAGTTTAGGTCCTTTAAGATTGAAATCCACATCAGGCATTGAAATTTTAGGTCCAGATATGGTTGGCATTTTGAATTTTGGGCTCTTGATTTTGCCATGAGGTCCTTCAATGTCAAGTTCTGGTCCTTCAAAATCAAGCTTTGGGCCTTTGACATCAATTTCAGGTTTGGGAAGATTAACATCAATATCAGGACCCTCAATTTTGGGACCTTTCAATCCAAATGATGGCATTTTCATTTTGGGCATCTTGAATCCACCTCCAGTGCCTTCAAGGTCAATATCTGGACCTTCAATATGACCTTTTGGAACTTTGATTTCACCTTCAATTTTTGGCACTGACACATCCACATCTCCTTTCAGTTTAGGTCCTTTAAGATTGAAATCCACATCAGGCATTGAGATTTTGGGTCCAGATATGGCTGGCATTTTGAATTTTGGTCCTTTTATCTTGCCATCAGGTCCTTCAATGTCAAGTTCCGGTCCTTCAAAATCAAGTTTTGGGCCTTTGACATCAATTTCAGCTTTGGGCAGATTAACGTCAACATCAGGACCCTCAATTTTGGGACCTTTCATTCCAAATGATGGCATTTTGATTTTGGGCATCTTGAATCCACCTGCAGTGCCTTCAAGGTCAATATCTGGACCTTCAATATCACCTTTTGGAACTTTGATTTCACCTTCAATCTTAGGCACTGACACATCCACATCTCCTTTCAGTTTAGGTCCTTTAAGATTGAAATCCACATCAGGCATTGAAATTTTAGGTCCAGATATGGCTGGCATTTTGAATTTTGGGCTCTTGATTTTGCCATGAGGTCCTTCAATGTCAAGTTCCGGTCCTTCAAAATCAAGTTTTGGGCCTTTGACATCAATTTCAGCTTTGGGCAGATTAACATCAACATCAGGACCCTCAATTTTGGGACCTTTCATTCCAAATGATGGCATTTTGATTTTGGGCATCTTGAATCCACCTCCAGTGCCTTCAAGGTCAATATCTGGACCTTCAATATCACCTTTTGGAACTTTGATTTCACCTTCAATCTTTGGCACTGACACATCCACATCTCCTTTCAGTTTAGGTCCTTTAAGATTGAAATCCACATCAGGCATTGAGATTTTAGGTCCAGACATGGATGGCATTTTGAATTTTGGGCTCTTGATTTTGCCATGAGGTCCTTCAATGTCAAGTTCTGGTCCTTCAAAATCAAGCTTTGGGCCTTTGACATCAATTTCAGGTTTGGGAAGATTAACATCAACATCAGGACCCTCAATTTTGGGACCTTTCATTCCAAATGATGGCATTTTGATTTTGGGCATCTTGAATCCACCTCCAGTGCCTTCAAGGTCAATATCTGGACCTTCAATATCACCTTTTGGAACTTTGATTTCACCTTCAATCTTTGGCACTGACACATCCACATCTCCTTTCAGTTTAGGTCCTTTAAGATTGAAATCCACATCAGGCATTGAAATTTTAGGTCCAGATATGGTTGGCATTTTGAATTTTGGGCTCTTGATTTTGCCATGAGGTCCTTCAATGTCAAGTTCTGGTCCTTCAATATCAAGCTTTGGGCCTTTGACATCAATTTCAGGTTTGGGAAGATTAACGTCAACATCAGGACCCTCAATTTTGGGACCTTTCATTCCAAATGATGGCATGTGGATTTTGGGCATCTTGAATCCACCTCCAGTGCCTTCAAGGTCAATATCTGGACCTTCAATATGACCTTTTGGAACTTTGATTTCACCTTCAATCTTTGGCACTGACACATCCACATCTCCTTTCAGTTTAGGTCCTTTAAGATTGAAATCCACATCAGGCATTGAGATTTTGGGTCCAGATATGGCTGGCATTTTGAATTTTGGTCCTTTGATCTTGCCATCAGGTCCTTCAATGTCAAGTTCCGGTCCTTCAATATCAAGTTTTGGGCCTTTGACATCAATTTCAGCTTTTGGCAGATTAACGTCAACATCAGGACCCTCAATTTTGGGACCTTTCATTCCAAATGATGGCATTTTGATTTTGGGCATCTTGAATCCACCTGCAGTGCCTTCAAGGTCAATATCTGGACCTTCAATATGACCTTTTGGAACTTTGATTTCACCTTCAATCTTTGGCACTGACACATCCACATCTCCTTTCAGTTTAGGTCCTTTAAGATTGAAATCCACATCAGGCATTGAAATTTTAGGTCCAGACATGGATGGCATTTTGAATTTTGGGCTCTTGATTTTGCCATGAGGTCCTTCAATGTCAAGTTCTGGTCCTTCAAAATCAAGCTTCGGGCCTTTGACATCAATTTCAGGTTTGGGAAGATTAACATCAACATCAGGACCCTCAATTTTGGGACCTTTCATTCCAAATGATGGCATTTTGATTTTGGGCATCTTGAATCCACCTCCAGTGCCTTCAAGGTCAATATCTGGACCTTCAATATGACCTTTTGGAACT
Source organism: Anguilla anguilla (assembly GCF_013347855.1). Lineage (NCBI taxonomy): Eukaryota > Metazoa > Chordata > Actinopteri > Anguilliformes > Anguillidae > Anguilla > Anguilla anguilla. The sequence continues at coordinate 51,189,323 of NC_049203.1, read as the reverse complement.
TTGATTTCACCTTCAATCTTTGGCACTGACACATCCACATCTCCTTTCAGTTTAGGTCCTTTAAGATTGAAATCCACATCAGGCATTGAAATTTTAGGTCCAGACATGGATGGCATTTTGAATTTTGGGCTCTTGATTTTGCCATGAGGTCCTTCAATGTCAAGTTCTGGTCCTTCAAAATCAAGCTTCGGGCCTTTGACATCAATTTCAGGTTTGGGAAGATTAACATCAACATCAGGACCCTCAATTTTGGGACCTTTCATTCCAAATGATGGCATTTTGATTTTGGGCATCTTGAATCCACCTCCAGTGCCATCAAGGTCAATATCTGGACCTTCAATATCACCTTTTGGAACTTTGATTTCACCTTCAATCTTTGGCACTGACACATCCACATCTCCTTTCAGTTTAGGTCCTTTAAGATTGAAATCCACATCAGGCATTGAAATTTTAGGTCCAGATATGGTTGGCATTTTGAATTTTGGGCTCTTGATTTTGCCATGAGGTCCTTCAATGTCAAGTTCTGGTCCTTCAAAATCAAGCTTTGGGCCTTTGACATCAATTTCAGGTTTGGGAAGATTAACATCAACATCAGGACCCTCAATTTTGGGACCTTTCATTCCAAATGATGGCATTTTCATTTTGGGCATCTTGAATCCACCTCCAGTGCCTTCAAGGTCAATATCTGGACCTTCAATATCACCTTTTGGAACTTTGATTTCACCTTCAATCTTTGGCACTGACACATCCACATCTCCTTTCAGTTTAGGTCCTTTAAGATTGAAATCCACATCAGGCATTGAAATTTTAGGTCCAGATATGGTTGGCATTTTGAATTTTGGGCTCTTGATTTTGCCATGAGGTCCTTCAATGTCAAGGTCTGGTCCTTCAAAATCAAGCTTTGGGCCTTTGACATCAATTTCAGGTTTGGGAAGATTAACATCAACATCAGGACCCTCAATTTTGGGACCTTTTAATCCAAATGATGGCATTTTCATTTTGGGCATCTTGAATCCACCTCCAGTGCCTTCAAGGTCAATATCTGGACCTTCAATATGACCTTTTGGAACTTTGATTTCACCTTCAATCTTTGGCACTGACACATCCACATCTCCTTTCAGTTTAGGTCCTTTAAGATTGAAATCCACATCAGGCATTGAGATTTTGGGTCCAGATATGGTTGGCATTTTGAATTTTGGTCCTTTGATCTTGCCATCAGGTCCTTCAATGTCAAATTCCGGTCCTTCAATATCAAGTTGTGGGCCTTTGACATCAATTTCAGCTTTGGGCAGATTAACGTCAACATCAGGACCCTCAATTTTGGGACCTTTCATTCCAAATGATGGCATTTTGATTTTGGGCATCTTGAATCCACCTGCAGTGCCTTCAAGGTCAAAATCTGGACCTTCAATATCACCTTTTGGAACTTTGATTTCACCTTCAATCTTTGGCACAGACAAATCCACATCTCCTTTCAGTTTAGGTCCTTTAAGATTAAAATCCACATCAGGCATTGAGATTTTGGGTCCAGATATGGCTGGCATTTTGAATTTTGGTCCTTTGATCTTGCCATCAGGTCCTTCAATGTCAAGTTCCGGTCCTTCAATATCAAGTTTTGGGCCTTTGACATCAATTTCAGCTTTGGGCAGATTAACGTCAACATCAGGACCCTCAAATTTGGGACCTTTCATTCCAAATGATGGCATTTTGATTTTGGGCATCTTGAATCCACCTGCAGTGCCTTCAAGGTCAAAATCTGGACCTTCAATATCACCTTTTGGAACTTTGATTTCACCTTCAATCTTTGGCACAGACAAATCCACATCTCCTTTCAGTTTAGGTCCTTTAAGGTTAAAATCCACATCAGGCATTGAGATTTTGGGTCCAGATATGGCTGGCATTTTGAATTTTGGTCCTTTGATCTTGCCATCAGGTCCTTCAATGTCAAGTTCCGGTCCTTCAATATCAAGTTTTGGGCCTTTGACATCAATTTCAGCTTTGGGCAGATTAACGTCAACATCAGGACCCTCAATTTTGGGACCTTTCATTCCAAATGATGGCATTTTGATTTTGGGCATCTGGAATCCACCTGCAGTGCCTTCAAGGTCAATATCTGGACCTTCAATATGACCTTTTGGAACTTTGATTTCACCTTCGATCTTTGGCACTGACACATCCACATCTCCTTTCAGTTTAGGTCCTTTAAGATTGAAATCCACATCAGGCATTGAGATTTTGGGTCCAGATATGTTTGGCATTTTGAATTTTGGGCTCTTGATTTTGCCATGAGGTCCTTCAATGTCAAGTTCTGGTCCTTCAAAATCAAGTTTTGGGCCTTTGACATCAATTTCAGCTTTGGGCAGACTGACATCAACATCAGGACCTTCAATTTTGGGACCTTTCAGTCCAAACGATGGCATTTTCATTTTAGGCATCTTGAATCCACCTTCAGGACCTTCAATGTTTACATCTGATCCTTCAATATTACCTTTGGGTGTTTTGATATCAATTTCAGCTTTTGGAAGGTTCACATCAATGTCCGGACCCTCAACCTTATGACCTTTAAATCCAAATTTGGGCATCCTGAATTTTGGCATTTTAAATCCTCCTTCAGGACTCTTCACATCTACATCAGACCCATGAATGTCAACTTTTGGTCCTTTGAAATCACCTTCAAACTTTGGTCCTGACACATCCACATCACCCTTGATTTTTGGCCCTTTCAGGTTGAGATCAACATCAGGCATGGTGATCTTTGGACTTGATAAAGATGGCAACCTGAACTTTGTTCCTTTCACTTTACCTTCAGGTACTTCAATATCAATATCAGGACTATGAATATCAACCTTTGGCCCTTTCACATTAATGTCAGCTTTAGGGAGATTAAGGTCAATATCGGGGCCCTCCACTTTATGACCTTTAAATCCAAATTTAGGCATTCTGAACTTAGGCATCTTGAATCCACCTTCTGGAACATCAACATTACCATCTGCACCACTAATTTCAACCTTTGGAGCTTTGATTTCACCTTCAATCTTTGGCACGGACACATCCACGTCTCCTTTCAGTTTAGGTCCTTTAAGATTGAAATCCACATCAGGCATTGAGATTTTTGGTCCAGACATGGCTGGCATTTTGAATTTTGGTCCTTTGATTTTTCCATGAGGTCCTTCAATGTCAAGTTCTGGTCCTTCAAAATCAAGCTTTGGGCCTTTGACATCAATTTCAGGTTTGGGAAGATTAACATCAACATCAGGACCCTCAATTGTGGGACCTTTCAAGCCAAATGATGGCATTTTGATTTTAGGCATCTTGAATCCACCTCCAGTGCCTTCAAGGTCAACATCTGGACCTTCAATATCACCTTTTGGAACTTTGATTTCACCTTCAATCTTTGGCACTGACACATCCACATCTCCTTTCAGTTTAGGTCCTTTAAGATTGAAATCCACATCAGGCATTGAAATTTTTGGTCCAGAAATGGCTGGCATTTTGAATTTTGGGCTCTTGATTTTACCATCTGGTCCTTCAATGTCAAGTTCTGGTCCTTCAAAATCAAGCTTTGGGCCTTTGACATCAATTTCAGGTTTGGGAAGATTAACATCAACATCAGGACCCGCAATTTTGGGACCTTTCATTCCAAATGATGGCATTTTGATTTTGGGCATCTGGAATCCACCTGCAGTGCCTTCAAGGTCAATATCTGGACCTTCAATATGACCTTTTGGAACTTTGATTTCACCTTCAATCTTTGGCACTGACACATCCACATCTCCTTTCAGTTTAGGTCCTTTAAGATTGAAATCCACATCAGGCATTGAGATTTTGGGTCCAGATATGGAAGGCATTTTGAATTTTGGTCCTTTGATCTTGCCATCAGGTCCTTCAATGTCAAGTTCCGGTCCTTCAATATCAAGTTTTGGGCCTTTGACATCAATTTCAGCTTTGGGCAGATTAATGTCAACATCAGGACCCTCAATTTTGGGACCTTTCATTCCAAATGATGGCATGTGGATTTTGGGCATCTTGAATCCACCTCCAGTGCCTTCAAGGTCAATATCTGGACCTTCAATATGACCTTTTGGAACTTTGATTTCACCTTCAACCTTTGGCACTGACACATCCACATCTCCTTTCAGTTTAGGTCCTTTAAGATTGAAATCCACATCAGGCATTGAAATTTTAGGTCCAGATATGGCTGGCATTTTGAATTTTGGGCTCTTGATTTTGCCATGAGGTCCTTCAATGTCAAGATCTGGTCCTTCAAAATCAAGCTTTGGACCTTTCACATCAATTTCAGGTTTGGGAAGATTAACATCAACATCAGGACCCTCAATTTTGGGACCTTTCAATCCAAATGATGGCATTTTGATTTTTGGCATCTTGAATCCACCTCCAGTGCCTTCAAGGTCAATATCCGGACCTTCAATATCACCTTTTGGAACTTTGATTTCACCTTCAATCTTTGGCACTGAAACATCCACATCTCCTTTCAGTTTAGGTCCTTTAAGATTGAAATCCACATCAGGCATTGAAATTTTAGGTCCAGATATGGATGGCATTTTGAATTTTGGGCTCTTGATTTTGCCATGAGGTCCTTCAATGTCAAGTTCTGGTCCTTCAAAATCAAGCTTTGGGCCTTTGACATCAATTTCAGGTTTGGGAAGATTAACGTCAACATCAGGACCCTCAATTTTGGGACCTTTCATTCCAAATGATGGCATGTGGATTTTGGGCATCTTGAATCCACCTCCAGTGCCTTCAAGGTCAATATCTGGACCTTCAATATGACCTTTTGGAACTTTGATTTCACCTTCAACCTTTGGCACTGACACATCCACATCTCCTTTCAGTTTAGGTCCTTTAAGATTGAAATCCACATCAGGCATTGAAATTTTAGGTCCAGATATGGCTGGCATTTTGAATTTTGGGCTCTTGATTTTGCCATGAGGTCCTTCAATGTCAAGATCTGGTCCTTCAAAATCAAGCTTTGGACCTTTCACATCAATTTCAGGTTTGGGAAGATTAACATCAACATCAGGACCCTCAATTTTGGGACCTTTCAATCCAAATGATGGCATTTTGATTTTTGGCATCTTGAATCCACCTCCAGTGCCTTCAAGGTCAATATCCGGACCTTCAATATCACCTTTTGGAACTTTGATTTCACCTTCAATCTTTGGCACTGAAACATCCACATCTCCTTTCAGTTTAGGTCCTTTAAGATTGAAATCCACATCAGGCATTGAAATTTTAGGTCCAGATATGGATGGCATTTTGAATTTTGGGCTCTTGATTTTGCCATGAGGTCCTTCAATGTCAAGTTCTGGTCCTTCAAAATCAAGCTTTGGGCCTTTGACATCAATTTCAGCTTTGGGAAGATTAACGTCAACATCAGGACCCTCAATTTTGGGACCTTTCATTCCAAATGATGGCATTTTGATTTTGGGCATCTTGAATCCACCTGCAGTGCCTTCAAGGTCAATATCTGGACCTTCAATATCACCTTTTGGAACTTTGATTTCACCTTCAATCTTTGGCACTGACACATCCACATCTCCTTTCAGGTTCGGTCCTTTAAGATTGAAATCCACATCAGGCATTGAAATTTTAGGTCCAGATATGGCTGGCATTTTGAATTTTGGGCTCTTGATTTTGCCATGAGGTCCTTTAATGTCAAGTTCTGGTCCTTCAAAATCAAGCTTTGGGCCTTTGACATCAATTTCAGGTTTGGGAAGATTAACATCAACATCAGGACCCTCAATTTTGGGACCTTTCAATCCAAATGATGGCATTTTGATTTTGGGCATCTTGAATCCACCTCCAGTGCCTTCAAGGTCAATATCTGGACCTTCAATATCACCTTTTGGAACTTTGATTTCACCTTCAATCTTTGGCACTGACACATCCACATCTCCTTTCAGTTTAGGTCCTTTAAGATTGAAATCCACATCAGGCATTGAGATTTTGGGTCCAGATATGGCTGGCATTTTGAATTTTGGTCCTTTGATCTTGCCATCAGGTCCTTCAATGTCAAGTTCCGGTCCTTCAATATTAAGTTTAGGGCCTTTGACATCAATTTCAGCTTTGGGCAGATTAATGTCAACATCAGGACCCTCAATTTTGGGACCTTTCATTCCAAATGATGGCATGTGGATTTTGGGCATCTTGAATCCACCTGCAGTGCCTTCAAGGTCAATATCTGGACCTTCAATATGACCTTTTGGAACTTTGATTTCACCTTCAATCTTTGGCACTGACACATCCACATCTCCTTTCAGTTTAGGTCCTTTAAGATTGAAATCCACATCAGGCATTGAGATTTTGGGTCCAGATATGGCTGGCATTTTGAATTTTGGTCCTTTGATCTTGCCATCAGGCCCTTCAATGTCAAGTTCCGGTCCTTCAATATCAAGTTTTGGGCCTTTGACATCAATTTCAGCTTTGGGCAGATTTACGTCAACATCAGGACCCTCAATCTTGGGACCTTTCATTCCAAATGATGGCATTTTGATTTTGGGCATCTTGAATCCACCTCCAGTGCCTTCAAGGTCAATATCTGGACCTTCAATATGACCTTTTGGAACTTTGATTTCACCTTCAATCTTTGGCACAGACACATCCACATCTCCTTTCAGTTTAGGTCCTTTAAGATTGAAATCCACATCAGGCATTGAGATTTTGGGTCCAGATATGGCTGGCATTTTGAATTTTGGTCCTTTGATCTTGCCATCAGGTCCTTCAATGTCAAGTTCCGGTCCTTCAATATCAAGTTTTGGGCCTTTGACATCAATTTCAGCTTTGGGCAGATTAACGTCAATATCAGGACCCTCAATTTTGGGGCCTTTCATTCCAAATGATGGCATTTTGATTTTGGGCATCTTGAATCCACCTCCAGTGCCTTCAAGGTCAATATCTGGACCTTCAATATGACCTTTTGGAACTTTGATTTCACCTTCAATCTTTGGCACTGACACATCCACATCTCCTTTCAGTTTAGGTCCTTTAAGATTGAAATCCACATCAGGCATTGAGATTTTGGGTCCAGATATGGCTGGCATTTTGAATTTTGGTCCTTTGATCTTGCCATCAGGTCCTTCAATGTCAAGTTCCGGTCCTTCAATATCAAGTTTTGGGCCTTTGACATCAATTTCAGCTTTGGGCAGATTAATGTCAACATCAGGACCCTCAATTTTGGGACCTTTCATTCCAAATGATGGCATGTGGATTTTGGGCATCTTGAATCCACCTGCAGTGCCTTCAAGGTCAATATCTGGACCTTCAATATGACCTTTTGGAACTTTGATTTCACCTTCAATCTTTGGCACAGACACATCCACATCTCCTTTCAGTTTAGGTCCTTTAAGATTGAAGTCCACATCAGGCATTGAGATTTTGGGTCCAGATATGGCAGGCATTTTGAATTTTGGTCCTTTGATCTTGCCATCAGGTCCTTCAATGTCAAGTTCCGGTACTTCAATATCAAGTTTTGGGCCTTTGACATCAATTTCAGGTTTGGGAAGATTAACGTCAACATCAGGACCCTCAATTTTTGGACCTTTCATTCCAAATGATGGCATTTTGATTTTGGGCATCTTGAATCCACCTGCAGTGCCTTCAAGGTCAATATCTGGACCTTCAATATGACCTTTTGGAACTTTGATTTCACCTTCAATCTTTGGCACTGACACATCCACATCTCCTTTTAGTTTAGGTCCTTTAAGATTGAAATCCACATCAGGCATTGAGATTTTGGGTCCAGATATGGCTGGCATTTTGAATTTTGGTCCTTTGATCTTGCCATCAGGTCCTTCAATGTCAAGTTCCGGTCCTTCAATATCAAGTTTTGGGCCTTTGACATCAATTTCAGCTTTGGGCAGATTAACGTCAACATCAGGACCCTCAATTTTGGGACCTTTCATTCCAAATGATGGCATTTTGATTTTGGGCATCTTGAATCCACCTCCAGTGCCTTCAAGGTCAATATCTGGACCTTCAATATGACCTTTTGGAACTTTGATTTCACCTTCAATCTTTGGCACTGACACATCCACATCTCCTTTCAGTTTAGGTCCTTTAAGATTGAAATCCACATCAGGCATTGAAATTTTAGGTCCAGACATGGCTGGCATTTTGAATTTTGGTCCTTTGATCTTGCCATCAGGTCCTTCAATGTCAAGTTCCGGTCCTTCAATATCAAGTTTAGGGCCTTTGAGATCAATTTCAGCTTTGGGAAGATTAACGTCAACATCAGGACCCTCAATTTTGGGACCTTTCATTCCAAATGATGGCATTTTGATTTTGGGCATCTTGAATCCACCTGCAGTGCCTTCAAGGTCAATATCTGGACCTTCAATATCACCTTTTGGAACTTTGATTTCACCTTCAATCTTCGGCACTGACACATCAACGTCTCCTTTCAGTTTAGGTCCTTTAAGGTTGAAATCCACATCAGGCCTTGAGATTTTGGGTCCAGACATGGATGGCATTTTGAATTTTGGTCCCTTGATCTTGCCATCAGGTCCTTCAATGTCAAGTTCCGGTCCTTCAATATCAAGTTTAGGGCCTTTGACATCAATTTCAGCTTTGGGCAGATTAACGTCAACATCAGGACCCTCAATTTTGGGACCTTTCATTCCAAATGATGGCATTTTGATTTTGGGCATCTTGAATCCACCTGCAGTGCCTTCAAGGTCAATATCTGGACCTTCAATATCACCTTTTGGAACTTTGATTTCACCTTCAATCTTCGGCACTGACACATCAACGTCTCCTTTCAGTTTAGGTCCTTTAAGGTTGAAATCCACATCAGGCCTTGAGATTTTGGGTCCAGACATGGATGGCATTTTGAATTTTGGTCCCTTGATCTTGCCATCAGGTCCTTCAATGTCAAGTTCCGGTCCTTCAATATCAAGTTTAGGGCCTTTGACATCAATTTCAGCTTTGGGCAGATTAACGTCAACATCAGGACCCTCAATTTTGGGACCTTTCATTCCAAATGATGGCATTTTGATTTTGGGCATCTTGAATCCACCTGCAGTGCCTTCTAGGTCAATATCTGGACCTTCAATATGACCTTTTGGAACTTTGATTTCACCTTCAATCTTCGGCACTGACACATCAACGTCTCCTTTCAGTTTAGGTCCTTTAAGGTTGAAATCCACATCAGGCCTTGAGATTTTGGGTCCAGACATGGATGGCATTTTTAATTTTGGTCCCTTGATCTTGCCATCAGGTCCTTCAATGTCAAGTTCCGGTCCTTCAATATCAAGTTTTGGGCCTTTGACATCAATTTCAGCTTTGGGCAGATTAACGTCAACATCAGGACCCTCAATTTTGGGACCTTTCATTCCAAATGATGGCATTTTGATTTTGGGCATCTTGAATCCACCTGCAGTGCCTTCAAGGTCAATATCTGGACCTTCAATATCACCTTTTGGAACTTTGATTTCACCTTCAATCTTCGGCACTGACACATCAACGTCTCCTTTCAGTTTAGGTCCTTTAAGGTTGAAATCCACATCAGGCCTTGAGATTTTGGGTCCAGACATGGATGGCATTTTGAATTTTGGTCCCTTGATCTTGCCATCAGGTCCTTCAATGTCAAGTTCCGGTCCTTCAATATCAAGTTTAGGGCCTTTGACATCAATTTCAGCTTTGGGCAGATTAACGTCAACATCAGGACCCTCAATTTTGGGACCTTTCATTCCAAATGATGGCATTTTGATTTTGGGCATCTTGAATCCACCTGCAGTGCCTTCAAGTTCAATATCTGGACCTTCAATATCACCTTTTGGAACTTTGATTTCACCTTCAATCTTCGGCACTGACACATCAACGTCTCCTTTCAGTTTAGGTCCTTTAAGGTTGAAATCCACATCAGGCCTTGAGATTTTGGGTCCAGACATGGATGGCATTTTGAATTTTGGTCCCTTGATCTTGCCATCAGGTCCTTCAATGTCAAGTTCCGGTCCTTCAATATCAAGTTTAGGGCCTTTGACATCAATTTCAGCTTTGGGCAGATCAACATCAATATCAGGACCCTCAATTTTGGGACCTTTCAGTCCAATTTTGGGCATTTTGAATCCACCACCAGTGCCTTCAATGTCAATAACTGGACCTTCAATATCACCTTTTGGAACTTTGATTTTACCTTCAATCTTTGGCACTGACACATCGACATCTCCTTTCAGTTTAGGTCCTTTAAGATTGAAATCCATATCAGGCACTGATATTTTGGGTCCAGACATGTCTGGAATTTTGAATTTTGGTCCCTTGATCTTGCCATCAGGTCCTTCAATGTCAAGATCTGGTCTTTCAACAGCAAACTTTGAGCCTTTGACATCAATTTCAGCTTTGGGCAGATTAACATCAACATCAGGACCCTCAATTTTGTGACCTTTCAATCCAAACGATGGAATTTTGATTTTGGGCATCTTGAATCCACCGCTAATACCTTCACTGTTGACATCTGGACCCTCAATATCAACTTTTGGACCTTTGATTTCACCTTCAATTTTTGGTACTGACACATCCACATCTCCTTTCAGTTTTGGTCCTTTAAGATTGAAATCCATGTCGGGCACTGAGATTTTAGGTCCAGATATTTGTGGCTTTTTGAATTTCTGTCCCTTGATTTTGCTATCAGGTCCTTCAATGTCAAGTTCTGGTCCTTTAACATCAATCTTTGGGCCTTTGACATCAATTTCAGCTTTGGGCAGATCAACATCAATATCAGGACCCTCAATTTTGGGACCTTTCAATCCAAATGATGGAATTTTGATTTTGGGCATCTTGAATCCACCACTAGTATTTTCAATGTTGAAATCTGGACCCTCAATATCAACTTTTGGAGCTTTGATTTCACCTTCAATCTTCGGCACTGACACATCAATGTCTCCTTTCAGTTTAGGTCCTTTAAGGTTGAAATCCACATCGGGCCTTGAGATTTTGGGTCCAGACATGGGTGGCATTTTGAATTTTGGTCCCTTGATCTTGCCATCAGGTCCTTCAACGTCAAGTTCCGGTCCTTCAACATCAACCTTTGGGCCTTTGACATCAATTTCAGCCTTGGGCAGATCAACATCAATATCAGGACCCTCAATTTTTGGACCTTTCAATCCAAATGATGGAATTTTGATTTTGGGCATCTTGAATCCACCTGCAGTGCCTTCAAGGTCAATATCTGGACCTTCAGTATCACCTTTTGGAACTTTGATTTCACCTTTAATCTTTGGTACTGACACATCCACATCTTTCACTCTTGGCCCTTTGATATTCATGTCTACTTCACAGCCATCTGTTCCTTGTCCTTTTACTCCAAATGAAGGTATTTTAATTGTGGTGAGCTTGAGATCAGGGTTTTCTATGCTTATGTCTTTGGCTTCTCTGTCCCGTGGTTTGATGTCTGCCGTTCCGGCTTTAAAATCTCCTTCAATCTTTAAGTCCTTTTTTCCAGTATCAGATTTTGTCACAGCTATTTTCGGTCCTTTAATACTGGGCCCTTTAACTTTGATGCCAGGGATCTTTACTTGTCCTTCTGGTGCTTTGATGTTAATATCTGGTCCTGCAATTGTAATATCTTCGATTACATTTTCTGTTTTAGATGTTGATGAGATGTGTCCTTTTAGTTTAGGTACCTTGATGTCAGCCTTTGGATCTGTGATGTCTGGAATGCTAATGTCTACCTTCGGGATGCTGATGTCTCCCATGTCTGGGCCCCTCATTTTAATGTCAGTGCTTTCTCCTTTAAGGCTAATAGAAGGCATTTTGATTCCACCTTTCATTCCTTTGAGTTCACTTTCAAAACCACTAACATTCAGATCTGCCCCTGGAGAAGCAACTGCTGCTGATGGTTTTTTGATATTGATGTTAACATTAGGACCTTCAATGTTTTGTCCTCTGGAGGCAGAACTGGATAATGAGATATCTTTTGTTTCAATTTTCAGTCCTTTTATAGATGCATTAGTATCTCCCTTTATTTTTGGTGCCTCGATGTTAAATTTTGTTGTGGAAATGTCACTCTTAAATTTTCCTGCACCTTCGGAAAAACCTGCAGCATTGATGTCCACATTGGGAGCTGTCATTTCTGTCGATATAGTGGTAGATGAAAGTCCTCCTTTGAAGCTGGGTCCTTTTAATTTAATGTCCATGTCTGATATCTTGCGTGTTTGAACAGGTCCCTCAGGTCCAGAGATACTGAAACTCCCAGATGATGCTCCTTTCATGTCATGCTCCACAGAAACCTTTGATGCTCTTACATCACCAGTATGGTCTTTGAAGTCCACACCAGAACCTTTGCCACTTATAACCCCTGAACTGCTGCTGATGCTCATGCCAGATACTCTAGTGTTGACTTTACTAATGTCAATAGATGGTAGGTCTTTGGATCGTCCAGATAAAGAAACACTTACTGACCCCTTTTTTAATTCAGGGGAAGTAATTTCCATGTCACCAGCTGTGGTCCTACTTCCACTGAGTCGGACAGTCTCTGTGACTGTCACATTGGTACCTGGGACCCGAATACTGCTCTCATCTTGGTGGGTCCCTCCAGAGACACTGAACTCCCCCTGTAACTTGCCACTTGACATGCCAACGCCAGGAACTTTGAATCTGAGCTCTTTGCCATCTCCCTCTACCTCTCTGCCAACAGTGGTGGTCTTCATACTCCAGTGCTTCTCAGAGGAACCAGAGACTTGAGGACCTACAAATGTGTTGTCCTCTGATGCAAAGGCACCCTCCCCAGTTCCACTTGTGCCTCCAAAGATAATATGTGGCCCCCTGATCTGAGTAGAACCAGCATCTGTTTCCCCCGAAAGCTCATGGCGTGGGACCTTAATCTTGAACTCTGGGCTGGAGAGGTCAATTTGCTGGCTGGAGTCCCCTGGCACATCCACAGTATAGGTGGTTATACGACGGGTGATGGTGGTGATGGTGCTTCCATCAGTGCTAGTGCTGCTGTGACGTTCTGTGCGCACATCCACTCCCTCTGCGAGGTCCTCAGACTTCAGCCTGGGCTTGATCTTCTTGGTGTAGATTCTCCTGTAGTCTTCATCATCTCCACTCTGAAAGATAGATGGTGAATTGAAAAGTGATTAAAACAAATTGTGACAGTCCAAAACTTTCCAGTCCTACAACAGTCCAAACTAGCCTAAAGAAAGGATCAAGACAAATTCACCTTAAAGAATAATTGCACACTCACTGTTTCAGCTGGCTCCACCTACTACAGAATTCTGAAAAATACATCCTGGGGTGGGTGGAGTAGGTGTGTCAATCTCATAAAATATTCCATATGTAAATTATTTGTAGAATGTAGACTCATGAAACTAGAATCAAACTGTCAAACAAAGCTTTGCAGATCAAATATGAACCAAAATTTGGCAATTATATTGCCTATTTTTCACCTCAAATGTTTTCAGAAACATATTTTAGTGGACTGTTTAGGTGAAATATGAGATAGTTCAGGAACAGGTCGCCAGGTTTCTTCGGTTTGAAAACCGTTGGACCGAAACCAATCTAGCCAATCAGGTACTGGTAGTGTTCCATCGTATTAAAAAGTAAATGGACATCTACATGATGTAGTAGCATCTCCAAATGGGTACTCAGATATCATGATTGGGGTGGGGTCAGAGCAGAATGCAGAAAGCAGTTTTCAAACATTGAAGGGCAGCACCAAGATGTTTTCTTCCAGTTTTTTATTTTATTTTTTTTAAGTAATATTATTTCAGAAGTCGGGTGGCATGGTGGTGCAGTGGGTAACACTCGCCTCACAGCAAGAAGGTTTTGGGTTCAAATCTTGGCTTGGGGCCTTTCTGTGTGGAGTTCGTATGTTTTCCCTGTGTCCCTGGGTACTCTGGTTTCCTCCCACAGTCCAAAGACATAGGTAGGCTAATTGGAGACTCTAAATTGCCCATAGGTGTGAGTGTGTGAGTGAATGGTGTGTGGGCCTGTCCAGGGTGTATTCCTGTCTCTCGCCCAATGCATGCTGGGATAGGCTCCAGAATCCCCCGCGACCCTGCTCAGGATAAGTGGGTATAGATAATGGATGGATGGATGGATATTTCAGAAGTGTTGAAATAACGGCATGGATTAAAATGTTTCATTATAAAGTAGGCATACAAACATGTTTACAGCTAAAAAATGTGATCTAGGGTATAATTACCCATTAAGGCGAAATGGTTATTGATGTGACATAACTGGGGCTCACATTCATACTGATGGAACAGCTTAGATCTTCTGGGGCTAGAGGGAGACCCACAAACTGTGATGGGTCTAGAATTCCTGACAGAGGGAAGGGGAGTAGACTCGATGAAAGCTGAAGAGAGAGCTGGAATGCGTTGTAGAGGATTAGAGTAGTAAACTGGTACATAAATGTCATGTATATATCCTATGTATTTACTTGTGTATTCATTTTATCTGATTGACCTTAGCCTTAAGGCTATGTATACTTCTGTGGAGTACACATAAAAATGGGTCTGCGTAAGGGTTGTGCGGAACGTGCGGCATGTGCGAAGGTTGCAGACCACGTCCGCGTTGATGTTGCGTACCTCATCAAGAATTTAAAAGTGCTTAGTTAGCAACCAATGCCCGCATACGCTGCACAGAAGATGATTGGTTGACTGCTGATATGAGGTCAGTCTGGCAGACTGCTCTGGCTAACAGGTTATAACAGTTGATTCACAAAACCGATATCCAATGTTAAATATGCGGCTAAAAGCGCTTTTATCAGGTGAATGTCTTCGTTGCAACAAGTTACATGTAGCTGAATATTTTTGTGGTCACTGGTGCAGTATTTAGTAAGTTTGCAAATATGAATGAAGGTAGTTGTGCATGATATTGTATTATCTCTCTGGTTAGCTCTGTCTTGCATTAATCTCGCTACCTGAATATGTAATACAACCAACTTTACTTTGCTTTTAAAGCACAAGCTAATCGCTTTCTTCAGAACTTTAACAGTCAGTAATCAACTCTAATTACACGGCCTGCGCAACCATTCCGCACAAGTATAAATAATCTGCCCGTTTGCGTGTGCCGCATACAACGCAAATTACGAAAACTATGCCTACTACCCAGAAGTATAAAACAGTCTTCAGATTGACCCGACCCCCTGGTCAGATGGCCAGGGAAGTCATGACCTATCCCCTATTATTAAGCAAAGAGTTTTGTTTGAATCTGGGTGGTTGCCAACGTGGCCTCAGAAGTAGTAGCAGTTAAGCGTCTGAAAAATATTTTAGGTTATACAGTTAGCTACCATCAGACCACTAATCCCAGCTGTCAAAATGAGCTAACTATGGGCTGGCAGAAAGTACAATATCTAATAATTCATGTTACGGGTAAACCCACCAGAGATCAAAATAATTGACTAAATCCTCTGCAAAAGTAGAAAATAATCCGACAGTAATATTCTCACTGATATCTTGTTTTTCCGCATTCAACCGAAGATACGTTACACTAAGATGCTCCACTTGCCCCCAACATAACCCACCCACTTTTCAATTCCTAATCAAGTCATCTTGGAAGATTGTCCAGTGCAAAAGTGTAATCTTAGTTACGTTATAGTTTTTGGTGGACTAGATGATGTTATGTTATGGCTGCGCCTATGTTATTAGCTTTACTTTAGCATATCATGATTAATACAACCATCAAAAAAGTACTTTACAAACATCATGGCTGTGTATTACAATGTTTGCTAGAATGAGAATACATTATTTATAATGAATATTTGAAAGCATGGAAAGAATAATGCAAATAAAGACATTTTTCCCACATGAACCATTAGCTGACAGATTTTTTATTGATAAAAATGAAATAGACAGTGCTGGTAGCTAGCTAAAAAGTCAGACGATCCACTTGTGCCTGACATACACTGAGGGTCAACTAGTGCTGTGGGATTTGTTGTATATTTATATACTGAGCTGAATGAAATTTTTGGATATCCAATGCAGGCAAATGTTAAGATAAATTTAGACTTTGAAAAAAATAAAAAACAGCAGCTGCTAAACAAAGTTACACACAGGGCCATAGGGTGAAGGTGGCCGGTATCCCCACTAATGGGTAAGGTTACAATTATTATTATTATTATTATTATTATTGTTAATAATAATAATAATAATAATAATAATAATACAGTAATTATGAGTGCTTATATTAAGGGCAATGTCAACTGGGGAAAGCCTAGTTAGTGTGTTTAACAGTCTAAGTCTAGAACAGCTTTTGCACATGCAAAAGAAAAATTTACAGCCTTTGTAAATATTTTAGAACTTACGTGTGAAAGTATTAAACTGCTGTTTTGTTGTTTTAAATACTGAATTTTCAGCAAATTAACTTAAATATTCAGGTTTTAGCTTTAAAAGAAAGGTTGGTTATTTAGGGTGCAAGTAGTTGTGTTTTTATTCTTTCAAACATCAGCCTGTAGCAGTAGAGACAGACAAACTGAAAATAAAAGACCAAAATTATTTTGTTTGTCTCACCAGTATAATTTCAGGACTGGAGCTCCCAAATCGGCTCCTACTTTCCCAAGTAAGGGTTCCTACAGGGGAGCGGCAAGGTGATTTGTCCCCTCGGTTCTGTAGTTTCAGTCCAACCTTGTGGCGATTGAGTGTCTTAAGAAGATCTGCTGTTTCATCTGAGCTCATATTTTCAAAGTAGATTGTGGCGCCCACAATCTGGTCACCTGGAAAGGGGCAAGTGATACCATAAGGCAGGGGTCACAAAAAATGATTATGTACAGTAATACTGGTTTAAAAAAAACTGGTTTTCAAAGGATCTCCATAGTAACACATCCAGCTACTGCAGTTGAGCATGTATCAGAGATGTACCTTACAGCCCAGATACATCACTGCCATTAAATATGAACAGATTACTGGGCTCAAGCTGCATACTGTACCTTCATGCACTCTCCCAGTGCGTGCAGCAGTGGACTCAGTTTTCACCTCCGTGACAAAGATTTCACCCTCGCCAGACTGTTCAATGGTGAGGCCATGTTTGTCTGCGCCCATCCATTGTGGGAAGAGGACCTCTCTCGTTTCCTCTTCCTCAGCCATCCTAAAATTCATGCAAAGAGATAGTAAGCAGACAAACTGTTTAACTCTGACAATAAAATTACATTTACACACATATTAAAACATTTCAAGGTCAAAATCATTAAAATCAAATTTAAAAAGGAAATCAAGAATGCATCCAACATTACCTCAAACTTTCGTTTTCTTGTCTCTTGTCTCAATGAGGTATGTATCAGCCTCGGATCACGTACTTGCACTAAGGAGAGAGTCAACGAAGCCATTATTGCCCAGACTATTCAGCGCGTGTTTACACAATGCTATGAACTCACCACAGTAGAAATTTGTGCTTAAAAGAAAAAACAATACAGTGCAAAATAAATTAGATATTGAAACTATTCTATAATTCAATCAAAGCAAAAAGCAGTTCAGCTTTCATTTTTAGTAACACATTTAAGGCAGAAATTTGAGTGAAATATTTAGATGATATCCACATACCCAGATTTGGGTAATTATAAGGAAGACTATCATCAAACCTTTGCACAACACCATCAAAAACAAAGAGTGCAAATAAAAAGCATTTTACACATGGCTGCTGGGTGGCTCATGTTGTTAAGATACCATTTCAGTGCATGGAAGGGCCATACAATTTGATATTGAAATCAGGGCCAAGCCAGTGCCAACTGTGACCAGCAGTGCCACAGGATGACATACAATTGGCGCCTAGCATTGCCCAGGGATGGGAGGGTTTCAGACAGTTGGAATGACAGTATCGCTATGTGTATCATTGTCCCACAATGATCGATTAAAGACCTTAAAGTCCACTTATTTTAAATGCCTTATATTACTGCATTGTGATTACAGGGCACATGCTTGATTGCACTCTTCCGAATTGACAATGGAGATGAGCACTAATAAATGCATTCCAAAATAGGGGGGAAGGGGAAAACAGAGAAAATATTTATGTCCATTTAATTTCGTTTAAGTAGACCAAAGCATTTAAATTTCACTCAATCAGATGTGTACATCATTCCTTTTTGAGCATCCCTCTTGCCTTTACATTTTGCTCAGGTGCAGTTCTGGTGTACACCACCAGATGGGTTCCCAATGCTTCTAAGCTCCACACAGGGGAGGACCTGGGTATCATGTTACCAAATTCTCTTTTGCCAGCCGATGTGGTTCCCCTCCCTTCTTCTCTCCCTTTCTCTGGTTGTTGTGCAAAGCTAGCTAAAATGAGACCACACCCTACCCTGAAGCAAAACAGCAGAACCGCTTGAACCTGTGCCCATACCTCCCTTCTAGTGTCAACAGACAGAGAACAAAGATGGCTCCAGCTGCCTTTCACACCCCCCACCACACCCCACTCTATGTCTCTCATAATCATAACAGTAGTACTAGGATCAATTTTATAGTGTCTAAAATTATTTTTTTTATAAAAAAAGAGCAATCTTATGATATTATGATGAAATATATCAGCGTCACACCATAATCATCATTCTATACTGGCATGTTAAAGTAATTGTAAATGAACAATAAAAACATAGAGAAGGACCTGCTTCTTGCCTTTCATTTTCACTGTTTCACCTTTACACACCTGCAGCTTCTCCCTGCCAGTTAACAGACAGCCCATTGTTTCAGTAATACCACTCCTGCTACGATCCACCCAGCTATTATATGAGACTGTCTGACTATGCCTTTAACTATATAGACCATATGTTTGGTGTCGTGTTTTCAAGGTGGACTATTTTTTGTCCTATTTCACAGCAATGGGAAAAGGCATAGCCTACCAATACATTTATAATCAATGTGCACACTTGTGTACGTACACACACACACACAGTCTTGTCAGTAAACATTTGGACAGTGACAGGACGGTGAATATTTGTAGTGCTGGCTCCAGGATTTGAAATGAAACAATATGAGAGTAAAGTGCAGACTGTCAGCTGAAGATATTTACATCCATACTGGGTGATCTGTTTTATTAATACTGTTTAATTTCAAATCCAGTGGGCTGGAGTACAGAGCCAAAACAATAAATATCTAAAAGTATATCACTGTCCAAATGTTTATGGACTGCACTGTGTATGTGTGTATATATATATATATATATATATATATAAACACATACACACATGCCAATGTACATACATGCATATAAAGGGACTGTACAAAATAATGAAAACGTGTTAATAGTTTTTTAATTACCATTGCAACACACATTCAGTGAGCTTTTTTCCAGAATGGGCACATAAAACCCTTGATATTATGCATTAAATGCAGCACAGGATCATGCTGTACAGATTGTATCCAAGCTTAAACAAGATCAAATCAAATGACTTAACACAAAATTCCACTTTGTACTTTATACATGCTCAACATAGTTATTCTTTGTTGGTAAACGTGACAGTAAGACTGTGTCCCCTATGTGTAATACATATCAAATATGGCACATATATGTTACATTGAGAAAAACTTACATAGGAGTTATTAATATATGAGAAAGAATTGAAAATCCACAGGATTTACACAATGGCAACAGGATGTGAGTCACACCAATGGCTGTGGCTGTTTTCATGAAGTTGCCTTAACAACTGCATCAGGAAGTGATGTCACAGTGAGTAATAAACCTAATTTACTCTGTCAAATTCCACCAGATGAAGCCACAATCACAGAAAATATGAAAACTCAGAATGTGTACAATTTCTCTCCACACTTCTTCTCTTGACAGGGTGACTGATTTAGCAGACAGGCAGGCATTGTGCCTTCCAGGAGGATGTCCGAGCCTTTCCCTTGTGTGAAGCACAATTCACTCCTACTTTGGTGTTACTTCACTTTGTAGGACAACACAAAAAGACTGGCCTGCTCACAAATTAACTGAAAGTAATTACCTCAGCGCACTGGGGCTCTACCCCATTTCTCTGAGCCATAGACCAACTCACTTCCATGACCTGTAAAGCTTTAGAATTATAAGCCTAAGAGTGGCCACACAGTCAATTCAAACCAGAGCCACCCACAGATGTAAACAATCGGGAAACAGTCAGTCCCTTCTCTGGGACTTAAAACAATGACAAGGATGCCTTTCTGATTAGGCTAAGCCTGAGAGTGTGTGAGTGAGTAAGCGTATGGGAGACTGGAAGATTTGAAGCTGTCTGCTTTTAAAGAAATCCCACACTGTCAGATTCCTGTGGTGAGCTGCTCAGTTAGCTACGTCCAGCACAATAATTAGTATGTCTGTCTTAGGACTGGGCGAGGCCCCTGAGAAATGTTTCAGGCTGTCTCACTGTGGGACATTTGACTCGGTGTCATCTTTGCCAACATTCTTCTGGCCACCAATGTGTTGTGTGGTGGTGTCTTTTGACAAGGATTGCAACTACCATTGTGTGTGAAAAGCTCAAAACCTTTGTAGGATGATCAGGTTATCCTAGGTCCCATTTCCTTTCCCTTTTCCTGCCAAACACCAAAAGTCTAACGCAGTGCAGCTGATCCACTAGCTTGTGTAGGACATTTCCTAGAGGTTGACCATGTAGTTTTACTGACCCTGGTTTGGTCCTCATATTGATATGGGTTCACAGAACTGCATGCAAAATGCCTTTTAGACATTGGCCACACACAGTTCAATCCATATCAATATAGGGACCATAACACAGTTTGAGTAAAAGGTTATTGTCTGAGCTTATGCTCTTAAGTAACTTTGCATGGGAAAAAATGTCAACTGCCATTATAAGGTGAATGAGGACTCCCACAACAAACAGCAATGTAACATGTAGTGCACTCCAAAAGTATGGGAACAGTAGAAGGAAATATATAAGCAAAAAGACAAGCCAACAAGGCTCGTTCAAGAACTACAGCTAACCTTGTAATTACCCAACCTCGGTGTCAGCAAAAATACTCCAAGGAAATGAAAAGCAACGCAAAGATGACTTGTTTTCTGTTGGACCTATAAGTAATATTACCTCCAGCTATTCCGCTAGGGTTACCAGATTTTTATCGGAATGTTCAGTTTTCAAATTATCTGTACATGTCCAATTTGTGGAGTACATGAGAAAATTACCTGTAGTTTCTAATGAATTTGTATGTCTGTGATTTTGTTGGGAACTTGGGGGTGAAAGGGCAGGGATGAAGATGGAGGAGAAGACTTCTTTGATTGTAAACACAGGACAGCAAGGATAAAACATCCTGCATAGTATGCCTTTAATTATAGCAGTTTGGAGAGTCTTGAAAAAAAGACACTGTATAGGTCAACCAAGGAAGACAACTGCAATTGCATACAGACTAATCCTAAGAGCTGTGTTGACAAACCCTCAAAGAATGGTCGGTGCCATCACCAGCAGTCTCCAGAAAGCATGGATGAAAATATCACAAGCCACCATATGCTGAAGACTTTGAGAGAAGAAATTTTGAGGCTACACAGCAAGAATTGAAAGGCCAGATTAAAATTAACCAGAAAATACAGCCAAGCCAAAAGTGTTATGGACAGATGGAAGCAAAAGCCTTTACCAAAGCAATGGATAGCTGAAAGTGTGGGGCAAGGAATGAACAATCCAGGATCCACAGCACTCCTCCCTCATCTCTGAAATGGAGGTAGTGTAATTTCTTGTGCATGTATGGCTGCTTCTGGAACAAGCTCAGTCATCTTTATTGATGTAAGGGAGAATGGCAGCAGTAGGATGAAGTCAGAAGTGTACAGGAAGATTTTGTCTCACTACGTACAAAGAAATTCCTCCAACCTCATTAGCCGGCGCTTCATCCTGTAGCAATACAATGACCCCAAACACACTGCCTATGCAACCAAAGCATTCATCAATGGGAAAAACTGGAAGGTTAGGACTGGCCAAATCAGTCATCTGATTAAAATCCAATCAAGCATCCATTTTACTTGCTTAAAGGGGAATTACATTTTATAACACTTCTGTTTCTCATGACTGATATTGTCCTTCTAATGATTGTGTCGCCATTCATTTTTCGATTAGTTATTTCATTATTTTAATATTTTATGCTGTTTTGTTGTTTTCCTTTACAAATGCAGGAAGTAGACCCAGGCAGTTTAGTGTCGAACTCGAGGATGCATATCATTGCGCGATTTCTGATGTGGGCGTACCTGCAGACAATAACATTAGGTTGGTCGTAGAAATAGTGTTGTACGAAAATGTCTGAGGACGAAGGAGATTTTGTTTTTGATCATGGGATTGTTGTGCCCTATCGATTCGAGCCGGAATACACAGAAGAAGAGCTGGCTAATTTTCAGGTTGATCGTGCGAGCGAGAGCAAGTCAGGAGCGGGTCAAGATTGAGGAACCACAGGCTATTCCCAGGACAAACGGCAACTGGTGGTAGACATCCTATGTATCACAGACAGACGCAATAGCGTTAGCCAGCCCGCATAGTACCTACCTCAAGCGGTTCGACCAACGATGGGAAAACGGTGGGTACAGCTCCAGGCTTTAGACGGTCCCCTTGGTAGTCAGTGCCTTCAAAGTATTCACTGCATACCCTTAGTCCTCGTTTGCGAACTTCTGTGGCTGTTATGTTGGGGTGTCTGATTACATCCAGCCATATCTGGCACAAAGTTGCATCGCGTGGAAAACTATGAAAATGTGCTTTCAAGGCAGGTTTAACGGGCATTATAACAACCGGGTACAATGCACCTCATTATTACACCGATATTGCATCAAACAAAAGCTAGCAGATGTTAGTTTGTTCGATTTCAACGCTAAGTTAACGGAATGTTTTGCTTTGCTTCTTCTTCGATTTTGCCGCGAAACGAAATTGAAGAAGAAAAAACTGGAAACCGTACTAATATGTGGACTTGCGCTAAAAAAATAGGTCTTTGTTTCTAACCTTTGTTTTCTACGACCAACCTAATGTTATTGTCTGCAGGTATGCCCACATCATAAATCGCGCAATGATATGCATCCTCGAGTTCGACACTAAACTGCCTGGGTCTACTTCCTGCATTTGTAAAGGAAAACAACAAAACAGCGTAAAATATTTAAATAATGAAATAACTAATTGAAAAATTAAGGGCGACACATTCATTAGAAGGACAACATCAGTCATGAGAAGCAGAAGTGTTATAAAGTGTACTTCCCCTTTAAGTGGATACTGAAGACAAAAAACTCTGAAACAAAGACATATACATGCAAATACCATTAAATAAAAGCTTATTGTCTGTAACTTTGTCTCATATTCATCTTTTGATCTCAAATCTAAATGCTTAAAATGTATAGCAAAAATAACAACTTTCACTCTACTGTTACCATACTTTTGGAGAACGCTATATGCAACATGTAACATAATATATCTTTTCTAAGCCTTTACTGTTGGAAAAGGGGTTTTGTATGATAACAAACAATGTCAACTGTGAAATACTTCCCAAGCTAAATGATAACTCTCACTGCAAATGACAGCAAGCATCTGTAAGTCTGACAAAAATCATTCATAGTTCAAATTCAATTATGTTGAGGATTTGTTCCTTCATTTAAACCTGCATAAGCAGTGCAATCCTGCTAGCTTATGAATTGGCCATATACTCTTGTAAAAAGAAACAAGCAAGCCTTCCAAGGAGGATTGTCAGGGTAAGTGAGGAACTGAGGGAGTGGAAGGAGGATTACTTATACAACTGTGGTTTTAGGGAGTTGTCCATAAGGACATCATCTCCATCCGGTTTTCCAGTCGTTGCTGTGCTGTGCAACAAAACATTCTGAAGTACTGGATGTAAAGAAAGAGGAAACATTCTAAGAGATAAAGAAATGGCTGTTTTGTGAACAAATGGCACAACCCTCACCTTGATCACCATCTGTGATTATGCTACCAGAGGGAGGAGAGAGAGAAAGTAGAATGCAACACCATGGCAAATCTTTCCTCAAAAGCCCTTTCTTTCAGGCAGTGGAATTTTGTTTACTAATCCGGCGCCTTGTGCCACATCGAACCCCCAGCATACTTAACATTTCATCTCAAGGCTGCGTCAACCACAAAGGCAACTCATGCCCACTGCTATCACACAACCCACTTGGGTAGCATTACAAATATATCCCATTTCCCAGGGCTTCATTTCTAAATTTCGCATTCCATTTCAGTCTGGAATGCCATAAAATATTTCCCAAAGATGGATTAGCTGATGAGGCTGTTAGTAGCATGCTTATCTTGATGGGAAGAGGTCAATACAGCTCACCCTATCAGGTGTATGTTTTGTTGTGGATTGTTCGCAAGGACAGACAGATTACTCTATACTCAGCCAGCATAAATCAAACTCCAAAGGAAAACCATTTCATCACAAACATAAAAGCAAAGACCCTAAATCTGATCATAGCATTCCAAAAATAAACTAACCAAGTGAGACAAGGAGCACAAGTCTTGCGTAAGCACAGGGATTCCTTTACATTGGTGACCAGTGGTCTGGAATGCAATGCAAATAGTGATCAGTCGCGCTAGGCCTGGAAAATATCCAAGGATACATAATGAGTCACTGTCAAATTAAACTTTATCTGCAAAAAATAAACCTTGGTGCCTCGTGATCTAGAATACTGTGAACATGAATGTGATGACTGGGTTATTTGAAAATCTTTTTAAACTTTGCCTCACTATGTGGAAAAAATTCATATGACCCCAACCTTCAGGATCAGGAGGGACGGAGTCAGCCAGCAAGCCAGAAAAAGTCGACTAATGGGGAAGCAGATACTGCTACTCCATCTCAGATTAACAGAGACTAAAATGATTCCCTTGTCCATGACAAGAGAACAGCAGGGGCACACTTCTCTGTACTTCCACAAAGTCTGTCACCGTCAAACCATCTGAAATCTACCATTCATTGTCCACATGTCAGAAGACACGTTTCCAAGATGTGTCTTCAAGAATATTCTAACCTATGTGGCGCATATTTTGCGCTTTAATGAGCATGGTAAAAAGCTTTGCTTCAGGGATACCCAGTTGGATTTGTTCTCATGGATATATCTTGCACACTGTATCCACTCCATTGTGAAATTGCCAAGCTTGGTGGGATGAGTTTTCTACTCAAGCGCCATCCCATGGAACAGCCTGCTCACTGTACACAAACAGCCAGACCATCATACAAAAAGATATTCTGCATTTATCAGTTTTGTGCAATGGCCGCACTGTTCCAGTACCAAAATGGCAGGTTGCAATTCAACACACACACAAACTGCAATGGTGTGGCAAAGGGAACCTCATGCAATTATCACCATCAAGGCCAAATTACATTTGGGTCAATGGACACTGCTTTAATAGCACAAATGCCTTCCAAGCAAATTGAATCAGGGGTTCTTTTGCATACCCAATGAATGAATATCCACCCCAACACACCAATTAATCTGACAGGACACTGATGAGTGTTTATTTTCATACACCTGTGTCTCACTGGTCCAGTTGCCACGTGATGATCCACTGAGGTCCATTACTGTGTGTGTATGTGTGTGTGTGAGAGACAGAGGGTGGGAGAGAAAGAGAGATAGATAGGAAAAGCAACTTGCCAATTCTATCTTGTTAAAACAGGTTGAATGTGCAGTTCTTCTCACCTTGGCTTCTCAAATCCAAGGAAACATGCAGGATGCTAGGCAAGACAGAAAGCACAGCACTCAAACTCTCAAACAGCCTACATTATTATTGTTGGCCGTTCCAGGTATTTATGAAAGCAGGCTGTAACAGTGGGAGGGGAAAACCAACAGCTATGTGTTCTCAACGGCTCCCACAGTTTCAAAGCAGAGGAGGAATAGCTTGTTATTCTTCTCTCCATCTCCTGTTGTACAAGGACAAACCCAGTGCCACGCCCATTTCCCCCATCTCCTTGTTCGATCCTTCTCTCCTCCTAAGAAAATACCACCCCCTGACCTCCCGTCCCAACATCCATCTCTTTCTATTCCTTCCTCCCTCTCAAACTCTCACTTTTTTAATGATCTCGAGAACTACTTAGCTGTCCTTACACTCACAGCTATGACAGATTCCTGGCTGGGAATTTTGGGAGGAGCAGGGAAAGGGAAGGAGAGGGGCGAACAGAGAGCTAAAACAAGAGAGAGTGAAAGCAAGAAAGAAAGCAAGCGAGAAAGAGGAAACATGAAGTGGAGGATTTTAGCTCGGACGGCAGTTCCAGAGGAATGTGACTGGGGGGCAGGTCTTTGCATGAGCGAGAAAGCGAAAGAAAACATAAATGAAAACCATATTATGGACGCCCAGTCTATGCTGCATCTGGGACGTAGACAGCGAATCCAAACTTTACATGCAAAACTGACCTTGCAAACAAACTGCAAAACGGCACAACTAGCACACTGAAATCGAACCACTAAAGGACCCTGCAATGGTTTATGCAGACGTTCAGCTTCAAAAAACTGTCCACAACACATGTACATTAAAATAGTCTCTATAAAGTGCTAAAATGTATATTTGATGCAAATGTATGTTAACATTTGGCTATGCTAAAATTAGGCTTTTTCCAGTCGCTCAGTAAGTTAGCACCAACCATCAGCAGACCTTTACAGATGATAGCTGATTTAGCTATGAAGTAATGAGACTAATCTCTGACTCCACAAAAATATACAAGTCACCAATTAATGTACAACTAATTCTCACAATATGTATGACAATATTGATAACATTCTCTGTAACAGTAGGAAGCAATACTTGTGACTTTGACAAATTGTGATTACTCAGCACGGTGATTTGTTTGTTTCCCCACTGCCACTATTAACTGATATCTGTTACATTGGGGAAACAGAATATATTCTACACCCTTACTACATAAATCAAGATAGAAAAATCTGGGCTTGGAAAAAGTGGTCTTTATAAAGAAACAAGGATTTGCATGAAGATCTTTAAAGAGTAAGAGGCAATCTGGGTAATTTGGCCACAGGCAGCTGCAGAAGAGGGCAGAAAGAGCAGCTGGCCATCATCCAATATCATATGATCTGAAGTGGTGTAGGAGCAAACAAACGTTGAATAAGAGGTTTTGTGTGTGTTTTCATGCTATCATAAGACAGGCAGTCATACTCTTCAATATAAACTACTACCCTTTTTGTTCCATTTCTTAGCTGGTAAAAAAAAAAAAAAAATCGCTGAACGCAAATGCCCAATTAAGTTGTTATGTACAACAAAAATACATTCAAAAGGGGAAGGCGGAACACATGAGATGAAACTCAGCTGATCAACATGCGAGAAGGAGGAATCTGCTCCATTCATCATCATTAACATGGTTCATTGTGTCAGTGTGGCATATATGAGAGAGCCCAGGGGAAACTGAAGATCCAATAAAGCATTTTGACAATCTGACAACAGTGATTCCCAACCAGCTTTTGACCATGCCCGATTAAAGTTACAACTTTTCTACTGGAAGAAACAAATATTTCTGTTGTTATTAACTTCATAGCTTTGTTATGAAAGAGAAAAAGAATCTCTGAGAAGAACAATAAGCTAAACACATGAAATCTTTAGCTGTTTTCAGGGTAGGTGCACATGGTTTTAGACTGGGCAAACAGGCAGTTCACTGGTCTAATTCACAGTTGGGGATGGGATATGCGGCAGGGGGGGTTGGGGGGGTTGGGGGGGTGTGGGATGTGTGGAGGCTTTCTTGACCAGGAGGTCAGATGCTAAGATATGGTCAGATATGCTCTTTCTCTGTCAGCAAAGATGCTTCCAAAAAAGGTGACACTCATACTGATGAGAGAGGGTCTCCAGGAAAAATGTTTGGTATATTTTGCGTTTCTTATCAGACTTTGAGAGATCATTCCTGAATAAGCTAACCATAGTCTCTTTCTTGTTTCTATCATCATGTCTGGATCTGGAGAGATTTTGGAGGATGCATACCTCCCAGTTGCTCAAACACTGCCAGGGGCTCCACTTCTCTGAGTCCTTCCCTCCTCCTCCTTTATATTCTATCTGTGATAAAGGAGAGAGAATTTTAAAAAGTTATCATTGGGGATAAATCACAAACGCAGCAGCCTTTTCTGTTTCTGAAAACAGATGAATGACAATTTTACTATTTAAAATATGTCTCCATATAAGTGATAATTGTGATATATGATCATACAATGTGCATCTGGATTACTCCATTCAACAGATTTTAAAATATTGGATAAAACATTCACAATTTCCCTCTTACAGCAAACCCAGTTGTCTGGTTGACCTTATAAGTCATTATGTCCTGTCTCCATTAGACTCCATTTGAGATATGTGAGCTGTGCCAGTTTCATGGGTACGGGTACAGGTATGGGTACAGGTGGCGCATCAATTGAGTCAGAAAGCCAAATAAGCTGCCCGTGAAAGTGAAAATATATTCCAGTTTTCTTTTTTTCAAAAGCATGACCTCACCCTTCTACCCATCCTCTGAAATCTGTTTCCAGAGAGTCACAGAAAGATCATGAGATCTCTGAGCACATACATACAGAAGACCAATTCCCTGGTTGCTTCACAATAAAAGGTATGACTAGTGCAGCTGCATAGGAGGAACACATGACTGCATGAGCAATTTATGTTTCAAGGGTCCATTTATTTTCATCCAAAACTGAGAATAAGAATTAGAGACAACGTGATTTCTAATCCCTGTTTAATACACAGTACTTATCTTCACAGAATATTAATGTATAGTATCAATCCAAATATTTATTGGATTAGGAGTTTAGCTGCATTTCTGGAGCAGCATCAGTCATAAGGATTACATTACCCAATGTTACAGCCTTTTACAACCCAAATTGATAGAATGAAGTTCACCCAATTGAAAACTAATTGCACAAGTGACTTGAAAATGTGCTGTGGTCTGTACATGAAATGGGTTGACTAAAAATAAAATATTTAATACATTTTTCCTTCTGAAAAAGACATTTAACCTCACCTAGATTAGTTCATTCTATTGGCAGAGGTGGTATAATTATTAACTTGCTTGGTTAATCTGTTTCAGTTTGTGCTACAGCCTCAACACTCTTACCTTTAAACCTATTGCAATTATAATGCAAAGACTTGTGAAACATAAGAGGATGCAAGAGACCCCTTCACCAAAATGTTTTGTGAAAAGAGAATGCACGGGAGCCTAAGATCTCTGGTGTGTGAAATGGTTTTGTATTACAAAGCATGTGGAAAGGTCTAGCAGATGACCCTGGGCAGAACACTGAAGGAAGTTTGTGACAGGTGTGTATTTCAAGGATGTGAAGTATGTGGACAGCATTCCTTCACAGAGCTTTAGCAAGCATGGAACGAGTTCCTTGCTGACATGGACGCACATGCCACAGTTCACTTCAGTTCTTTTTCAGGCCAAGTAAAGGCTCGGCTCAGGTGCCAGTCATTTATTGTGTTGCGTAAACCCGGACTGAAATATCATGCATTTTGAAAGATGCTAACACCATGAGCAGAGCCTTTATTTGAATTGCATACACTGTAAACAGGAATCCAGTTTTTTTGAGCTGCATCACTTCACATGATTAAGAAATATTTTAAATCATGCAATAACAAAATGTTTCCTCTTTTAATTACTTAATCCCTTCCAACTAAATCATTGAGTTTTCCAGGTTGCTTACCTTAGTACCTTGTTCATTATTAAGCTACATATAAAAGTATTAGCCTTAGCTATAGTATGTATGTAACAGGCCTTGCTTCAACTGAATTTGGTCAGTCATGTTTTACCATGATTTTTCCGTGTAGGAAGGCAAGACAGAAATAAATTACAAGGGTCCCCTTTTAGCAATTATTCTAACAAAGGACAAGTTAGGCCAAACGCCAAGCAATGAAAACACCAGGGACAATGGCATGCTTTCGGGGCATGTTCAGTTTGAGCGAAAAGGAAAACCGTAAAAAATAAAGAGGATGTGTGGAAACTGCTTTAACCAAAACTCTAATAATTAGGAGGTGAAAATCAGATGATCCCAGGTTGGTTTGCTTTTTCAAAAAAGGAAAACAGGCTTGGAATTAATTGAGATGTAACCATAATACAATCTCCAACAACCAACTGCTGCCCCACCCATTCTATCATTCTTTTCTATTTGATCACGGGCTTTTAATTGCATCATTGCTGTGCTGCTGTAAGCTAGAGGAAAAACACAGTCTTATCAGCTTAGTGGCACTCTGGAAAGAGGCGTCTCTTTTTCAGTGGACAAAAGGTGTGCCCAGATGCTGAGATACAGTATTCCTGGTACTACCTGGAATCTACATTTTGTGAAAATTTGCCAAGCAACCACCTTCTTTATGTGGCCAGTGTATATCTGTACCCATGCTGATTCAGCTGAGTCAGAAACCAAACAGGGGAATAATGTGTGAGCATGAAAACCAAGATCATTATGCACATTATGTACCATGCACTCTTGCACACTGTCAGCGGTGAAACCAATGAAAGAAAATGCAAATGTTTTCAAATTCTTCTTGCTGTATTCTTATTTAAATCTAAAACAAAGATGCTTTTTAGCAGTGTAAGATTTCTATCCACAACGGACAGATTTCTATCCACAACGGACTACTGTCTGATTAATTTTCTTTAATCAGACAGGATCATCACACTTCTCCAGTATCCCAGCCATTTCAAAATCATCATGTTTACTTTGTTTTTAATTTAAATGCTCTCACTTCAACAGTTCAGGCTGTCTTCCTGGGAACCTTGCAGTGTTCAGGAGTCCAGAAAAAGAAGTCTATCATAAGTAGACTGGTAGAATACTGAAGATCATTATCGAGATCCAATTTAAAATAGCTTAAGCCACCAGTTACCTCTCAGGGCCTCAATATGAAGGCCGCCTATCAACCCATCTAACAGTGTCTCAACTTTGTCGTGTCTGCTCCCCTGCTATAGCAGTCTATTTCCAGATCTCATCCTCTCCCCTCATTGTCGGGAACTGCCTGAACGAGTGGCTGATTTAAACAGCTGAGTTCAAGAGATGTTATCCCTTTCCTTGCCAATTTTTTTTTAACAATTCTATCAATATATGCTGAGGCATATTCTAGGTGGTGGTTTATGTGATCTTTGCCTTCACTAAGTATTAAAGTTGGTCTCTGGTATGTGTCAAAACTTCAAGCCTGCATCCTCAGGATTATACACAGTATGACATGAAAATGAATCTGGAGATAATTCCTTTGCTTGCTCACAGATGTCCCACATACAGAACATGACATACCTTTAAAATGAACAAAAATACAGTACATTATCCCATTTTCTCCTAAATTTCCCATCAGCACAGCTTTATTTCCATGAACTCATTTACTACTCTTGGCTTTTATTTATATTTGAAGTCATAAAAATAAAAACATTTTTAATCCCTCAGTCAGGACATACAGGATATGTTTTCCCCACAAACAGTAGGACCCATTCCTGGCTCAAGAACGTGACAAAAAGCCAACAGTCTTTATAGGGTCTAATTCAGGTTCATAGAAAGCCATTCTCAGGAGATGAGCACCATTCGGCCATTATTGCCCAAGGAACATTTACTGTGGATAAACCAACTTTATGTTACAAAGCAATGACATTTTTTTCTGAGATTTTATAGTAACCATTTTAATATGAAGTGTGTGCATGTGTGTGTGTGTGTTTACAATAATGATCACCCTGAAACATTCATATTTTAATATACAAAGTTCACATTGAAAGATTAAGTGTGCAATACAGCAGCTTGTATTATAATACCAGATGTTACTTATAAAGTCACTATAAAGTACCTCTCTGCAACTGAAATTGCTATTCTGATTTTGAGGAAGGAGCCAAGGACATCCAAGAGCATCAAGAATAGCACTAATCAGCAATGAATGTTGAGAAATTATTTTGACTAGAGGGCTTCCCACATTTTCACACTGTTTGAAGGCTGTTTCATTTATCAGGTGTCACTGATTTGTCCAACATGAACACGTTCTTCTAATTCTTCAACTGAAACAAACTTGACCCAAGAAGATTATTAAATTGCATTCATTTTTACTATTTGTAGCTCATTCCTCCGTCTGACTCACATTCCTGCATGACTAACTTTATTATTTTGAGGATCAGTGCTACTTTTCAAATTTAATTAATTAAAATGTGAGCCCTGGATTTTAATTATAAATTATCAGCTTGAATCACTCAAGCTACAATGTACACAGTCTTACACACATTCGATGTAAGAGCTGAATTGCATGTTAATATGACCATTACCTTATGTTCTCTTGTCAAATTCAACAATATTGCAAAAACACACAATTATATCTACATTAGATTTACATAATTTACACAATAATCTCTAAGTAATCAAATAATGGTGAAATCGCTTGTAGAAATGGCCTTACCCATACTTTTTCCTGCTTGTAACACTTAAACACTTTCTTTCTTACATAATAGTATGAAAAGAAAACAAGCTTGAATACACCGAACAAGACATCTGTGGAGACCGACTTGAAAGACTCAGGATGTAGCACATAATCTGTTATTAGTCCTGCCTAGGTTTGCATAACCAGAACCCCATGTTTCATGATAAACGTGGTTGAAAATGACAACCATCAGAGATTAATTAGATACACAGACAACCTCATGACTTTTCCATATACATGAAATCTGCAAAGACCAACTTTTGACTGGACTAACTTTATACTGAATCAAAGGACAAGGGAAAAGAGAAGCTGAAGTATTTCTTGAAAAGGTGAAGATTTCCTCAAAGGACCCTGTTTTCATTTAATCTGGCAATACAATTGCATTATTAAACTACTCCAAGCTCCAAGTAATTGCCACGCAAGTTTACCCTGTCGCTCATGTCAGGATAAATGAGATACCATTAGATATAAGTATGATGTTATAATTAGATGTTGAGATGTAATTAGTTCAAGCCTACATACAAATATTGGCACATTCCCCTTCTGCACATTAATATGACATAGTTAAATAGTTATATTGTAAACACAGAAAACTGGGTTGGTAATTCTTATACCTACCTTATTGTGTTTACCTGAGTAAGCTAGCTGTGCACTAGCCAACATAAGCACCTGTTTTACCTTCTTACACCTGACCAGTCAGCTGTCTATGCATCTCAAAAACCCACCAAAAGTTTTTTCCGATTTCTCCTACGGCCCTCCCACTTGACTGTGGAAATGGTTCTTTCAGAGATGGGACTGCTACTAAAATAGACAAGGGCTGGTCATGATGAAGGACAGGCAGTGGAGGGATACCACAGTGTTTGTAGAGAAACACTGGGAAGGGCAGCTGTGCACACTCTGCACACAGGCAGAGACAGATGACAAAGCCATCTGTCTTGCACGATTTCCTTTGGGACCATGCTTTATTAATTTTACCCACCACAAAAAAAAGAAAATGGAAAGCAAGAGGAAAAGAAATACCTAATATGGAAGGAAACTGTACGATTGTCAAGTTTCAGCCCACAAAAACATCTTTCCTCCTACGGCATCCATGTTCCTGCACAAACCTGTAGCATAGCTGGGCACAGCAATTAACGTATGAGCATGTGTATGAACTACCTTGAGTAATTTAATGGACTCATTAACTACCATTCTACACCTCATACATAAATACAACTAAGACATTTACTGCAAACAATGCAGTTGAGGGGTGCATTTCACAATGTTTGGAAAGTGGCTTCAGTTCAATCCAGGTCAAGAAAGTCTAGAGGTATAAACTGGAGCAGTGGCTGTACGACTGGTCTTTCAACTTGTCTGAATTAAATAAGGAGTGCGACTGATTGTGTACCAGGGTTTTCACAGCATAAGGACAGTGACAACAACCTGATTAGTAGTTCCGTACTAGTAGTTCAGACACCACATAGCAATATTACATTGAGGATTTTTTGCCCCCCCCCCCCCCCCAAGACCATCTTTATCTTGAAAATACATTCCATGTGTTGACACATAATGTTCACTGTAATCTCAGAACAGGCAACTGCCATGAACAGTACATGATGCTACTAAAGAGGATTTATTGTTCTACGTAACTTAATGTTGCAATACTGCTAAACAGCTCAACATCATTCTCAAGAAAAATCATTCGTAAGAAAAATGGTGCAGAGATAAATCGTGGAGCTGTTTGTGCCCTCTTGATAACTTGTTCAATACAATTTTAGGAAGCCCCCATCTAGAAGGTTACAACTTCATAACTAAATTGTATGGGGTTCACCACTGGTGAAATAAATCAGAGAACAATCACATCACAAGCAGGTCCTCTCTCATACCTGACTCCACCACATGTGGACACACAACACAGCAAAAATTATTAATAACAGAAATGTCAGCACCAAAAGTTGGCATTAATATTAAATGATAATGCTGATAGAACAAATCTGATCAAATATCTTTCTTAATATTACAGGGCTTACAGCACTGACACAGAATGCTGGCACAAATGGATCTAAACTCAGATTTCAAATACCAAAAGGTTATCACCCCAAGTCTTGTGATGAGAGGGAGTGGGTGACAGGGAAAAGCTGGCAGACAAAGCCTGCTTTTGCTCCTGTTTACGCTTCTTTGTGCCAACAGCACAAACCCAGAGGCAACAACAACTGATTTACAGCTGTTTATCATCTTCCCTTAAGGGATGCAATGATCACTGTTTCCCACCTGGGCGGTTTAACCTTAAAAAACATATTTGTACACTACATTAAAAACACTTACCCAACCAAAAACTGCACAAAAATCTAAGGGATGAAGAGGCCATGAATGGTTAAAAGCCATAAACACCCAATACAAATATATCTTTGTATTCATTTATATCTTTTCACATAGACCATTCACCAGATTTATTCTCGGGATCATTGTGGCTGCCTAACAGCACACAAACAGCTGCATGAGAAATTATGAACCTCTGGAAAAAATCAACACCTTCACTACACATCTCCAGCAACTGTGTTTGCCTCAACCAACAATGCTCATTCCAGGGGGAGTCCAGGCCACTCCCTTGCAAAGGAAAAGACCTGCCCATGAACACAACCCTGGAGCAGGAAGGGGAGCAGTTGGCCCCACCCTGGTCTCATTGCAGTCACATGCATTCCTTGATAGAGCAGTCAGGCCAGTTGGAAGGCAGCCCAGCCTCTCCTGCAGTGACTAACAGCATAGCAATGTCCTTTATTCTGCCCAGCCACCCAGTGTTCTCTCCCCTCTGGTCTGTGTGCGTGCATGTGCATGTGTGCGTGTTTGTTCGCATGTGCATGCGCGTGAATAAAACTGGACACCATCTTCATCAGGGTGTGGCCAGACCAAGGAAAGGGGGGCGACAAAAGCAAAATATAATTTATTTTGTCAGTGTTCAACTCGCTACATTTTGGATTTGGGAAAGTCTCCTAACCAAGCTGAAGGGTACTGGATAAGCTTACTTGGGGCCAATAGGACATTATCGTGTTTGCCATATTTCGTAGCAGACAAGCCATACAGAGATACGCATGGTGGGAGTAACATCCTTCTGGGTGGTATTAAAAAAACGTAACTAAAGTGTGAAAAATCTTCTAATCACAGTCACAAAGCAGAAAATAATATGTTGACTCTCAGACCTGAACAGAGATACTAGTCTTAATCCGCAGATTCCTCCGCTGCAGTCATAATGCTAAATCTGCAGATCTGAGGATTAGCGTTGCACATTTTTTCCACTAGAAGACACTGGCGAGGCTGAAGTCACAACCAAAGAAAGAGAAACACTTTGTTGACTTAGTTTCTATTATTGCCTTGGTTAATTTTGTCCTTTAAAAATAAGACTCATTTGTGCCTAATTACTGGTTACAAATCTATTTTGCTAAGGGTCTGACCCAGCTGCACAAATTCTTTTCAATTTTGGGCAGAACAAATTTGTCATCCACAAAATTAGCTACTGCTGTTTTTGTCTCCCTTAACACAAATAACCTTTTTCCTTAACTGAGATCTTGCTCCAGCATGGTCAACTTTCACATGGGCCCAACCAAAAAGCCATGCGAGTCTGCTGACGCAGGCATAGAAGGTAAATATGGTTTCATTATAAGACAGAAATCCAAGAACAGCAGCCTCACCCACATCTAATCTTACAGCGTGAATAAAACTACAATCACAATTTCAATTCGAAGCCACAGGGTCGGAAGGCAAGGCGTTTGAACCAACTATTCTGGTTTGTTCTGGGAAGAGAAAAGACAATCTGAGCTGTAAGCAAGTTACATGCAGCACAGAGCTGCCCCAACACAGTCAAATACAGCCTGGGCTAGCCACCAGACACACCCAAAAGCTGTTCCTCTTTCCCAGGGTGTGGCTGCAGTGGACTGCTACAGCAAACTAACTGAATAACAGCATAGCCTTCACAAATTTTTCATGGCTGACTCATCATCTCGACCCACAACTTGCAGATATTTTTAAAAATGCACAACAAATGAAAAATTAAGACATCGGACAATTAACAGTGTTTATTATGGCCTGCCAATGTGGCTGGCAAGAAAGGTGATTATTAATAAACAGTGAATTCTGGAAAACAGCTTTTTGAAAAAGTGTGAATGAAGAATTGCCCTAGAGCATGTTAGACTGGTAACTGCCAGATCTGAACAATGTTGTCAGACTGAACTGAGTGTAACAGCCCTCTTGGCTATTCCATAAATTGTACAGTGCCCTTCATCATTTTGAGTTTCTAATTTTTAAGCAAGCATTCAGAGGACTTAAAGGTCAGTAGATACAATTGACAAATTCAATTTATGGTATTTGTCTTTGCAGAGAAGAAAATATCTCTACAAACATTTACAATTATACCACTGATGCTGTAAAAGGGATTGCAAGTATTTGACTTTTCTGAAAGTTCAGTATACAATCAGCTAGATTTAGGAAAGCATTCAGCTGCAAAACATGAATAACACTTAACTCTTCTTCTTTCTTTTTAGAGACATTCAGGATACTTTGGCACCTCAATCAATTTCAAAAAATAAAAAACTACAAACCCCAAGAGTTTGAGTCCAAGGTATTTACTTTACTACACGGTTAATATTTCTCTCAACTTTCAAGGATGGAAAAAATCTATTCCATAACTTTTTATGACATGTATATTCAAATAAAAAGGAAATATGAATGAACCCATTTTATCATTTGTACTGTATCTATAGGCATAAATTACTAAAATAATTATGCCACATTGTTCTGTCTCTATCTCACACATACGTTTTACTTTTATTTTTTAATGAAATTATTACTGTGGCCATTAGGAAAGCTTTGCATTTCTATGTACACATGAAAAAGTTCAATGAACATTTATATATATTTTACAAATTCTCTGTACACTTACCCTTTCCCCTTCTCTCTGTTCCCTTCTGCTGTTGCTATTTGTCTGCAACATCTTTCACAACCTCATATGCATTCTTTCAGAGTTGGAACAGCTGTGACAAGCTGTTCCAGACAAGTAAAGACAGGTACATAGTAGTACAGGCAAGCATCTATAATATCCATTTTAATACACAATATCAAGGTACAAAAAAAAACAAACAATGATATGGCTTTGTTCAGTTCATGCAACATGGTTTGTGCACTATATAAAGACTAAAATATTTGTATCATAGATACTTATGAGCGTTTTATGTTGGTAGCCAATTAAATTAAGCCGCTCTGTATTATTAAGTCTGACCATGTAATATAATTAGATCTAGACCGTGTGTAAAAAGGAGAGAGCTGGGCAGAAAGCACTGAAAAGACTAAAGCAGAACCAGTTGTGACCAGGCTTTCTTTAATCTTGAATGATTGATTCGATACTGAATTTGCAGAGGAGGAGGAACTCCACTGAAGTTATTCATATACCATGCAGAAAAGGATTATAATGAAGTAAATGTGATTATATTGCATTAAAATCAATATACTGTACTGACAATGTAAGCATTTTACTATTTATTTTTAAGAAGTATTGCAGCTGCAGTGTAAATTGGAGGTTGCTCACTGCTTTCATGCTTGTTTTTTTCCCTACTGTTGACCTGTTAACACATTTCATCTATTTAGGCACTATTACCTAATGTCTTTACCCAGCCACAGTACATTATGTAGAACGTTTTTCCTTGTGCACAATTATCACAGAGACTGGTTAAATACCACTATTGCAAATTAAAGCTTTATGTACTTGTGATCATTTTTTCCGTCCCATCTAAGTCTTATTTACACAAAACAGTGCTAATTTGTCACTTTCACAGTCAACAGAGTCAAGCAACTTAAGATCTGGTTAATCCATTAATAGGAAGAATCGGATATGTGATTTGCAATTCCAGTTTTTTATTTATATAAGTATGAACTGAGTTTTGAACATCCATAACACTGTATACTGGTTGTTGATTTCCCTCAAAAGTTACAAGTACAGCACTTATTAATTTTTAATTTGTATTTTTGATTGTGTATGCATGCATAACATAAGTTACTGTCCACCAAAATGTTTTCAATTTTATTTAATTGCATATTTCATGAAATATAATTGCCCATTTACAATTATTAGGGAAATTATCTCTGCAGTTTTTACTACATTGGCAGTTTAGGTGCCAAAGAAAAATCTGTGCATGTTTAGTGAGAAATGACTGTAGGCTTTCCACAGCACAGATATTATTCCCTATCCTACAATAACCTCTATAATGCAAAATACCTTTCTAAATTTACATTTCAAATACAGCTCCCCCTGGCATTTTAAGCGTCCATTCCCGAGAAGCTTTTTTGAATGCTGCATGCCATTCTGTCAAGAAGAAAAAAAACAAAAAAAAACAGTATGATGTTACAAACCAACACATGGCATATTGCATGTGTGCAGTCGAAGGTACCTTAATTTATCAGTATGAAGTAGAAAAGGCCCTGGGGCAAACTGAAGGAGAGTGAAAGCCTTTGTAATTATTCTTTCCAGCCCTGAAGCAGCAAGATGAGCCCAGTCATTCATTATAGTAATGAATGTCTACATAAAGCCCTTTCTCAATTGAAAGCCATCTCAAAAAGGAAGCCATCTCTGAAGGACTTTGGGAGGTAATAAACACCAGCTAACAAATGAAATGCAACAATTACTGATACACTGAAACAACAGCAACTGCAGCTGAGAACAAGCGAGCCATTTACACAAACCCATGTAAGTCATTGAAAAGTGACACATTTTAATGGCAAAACTGATGTCATGACCTCTATGTCCATGATGAACTGCCTTGAGAAGAGGTGGAGATTCCATATGAACTAAAACTATTCTTTAGTACTACTGTTCAAATGTTTTCCATGGCCTAAGTTATGGGCCAAGGTAGGGGTCAGAAAGTTGACTTGGTGCATGTTTTGGGGGGAGGGAGTAAATGGGCTCATAAATAGCTTATCCTAGAGAGAGAGACATAGAGAAAGACAGAGAGAAAGACAGAGAGAGAGAGAGAGAGAGAGAGAGAGAGAGAGCGCAAGAGAGAGAGAGAGATCAGGCTCTATGTGCTCAGCGCTGCACATCCATTCCCACTACAGTCAAAGCACTCTAAGCATGCTCTGTCACGCTTTCAGAAACCATAGCCACTGCAATTTGATACAGCCTCACTCACACACACACACACACAAATATCTGCTCAACTCAAATTTGGGATTTTTTACCAACATAGCTTTTTCCTTGACTGTTGATTTTTACTTTGGACAAATAGCATTGGGGGTTAGGGGAAAACCCAAAGCATGGAAACAGACACACAAGAACTCACACACACAGGTGCAGACAGGCACGCACACATGCACTTGCACTCAACATGCACACACACACACGCAGACACACACACACACACACAGTTGAGCATGGCACTGCGGTGTGCCTGCCATTCTGTTCCCGATCCGCACTCCAGAGGAATGTGAACTGCTAATGATCAGAGCACTGGGAGTAAACATTGAGCTATTCTCATCACTCAGACACACATCACAGGACTGACAGCTTCCATTTCACCCACAACAAACTAATACCGTGCAACCATCTTCACACGACTATCTGCAAAGGACACTTAACTACAATGAGTCTGGATAAGTTCTCAAAGCATTTTGTTTTGACATTTAAGACACCAGTGGCATGATAATACAGTACCTAACATAAACTGGCTTGCATAAAGGAAAAATAACACACTGTCAAGTTGTAAATACCTTTTTGTCCCATCTCTAATCAATCAAATAATCTAGTTTTTTTCAATAGGAATCCAGCACCACAGGTGATCACATTGACCTCACCCACACAACCGCTTTGTACGCAGTGAAAATAAACCAGACTTTACAAAAAAACAAAAAACAAAAAAATACACACACACCAAAAAGGGCAGGCACATGTTCCAACAACAAACACTGACCCCATAGGTCCATTATGTGTCACAGTGTTTTATGGAGCTGACAGGGGTCAATACTTCAGAAAGCGTAGGCAATCTCTGTCGATCAATCAAGGACTTGCAGCACTAGCACTGTTTTGAACACAGACTTCAGGTTACCGTAAATTTAACACCTGCTTTGTGTACAACCATGGCATTACTATATAAATGCAAACTGTCAAAAGGACTTCCACATATAAATAAGAATGCTCTTTTTCCAGGCCACAAAGAGCATGCATATGAAAATACTGAGTATGGTGTAATGGTGTAGAAGAAAATTGAATTTATGAACACAATGAATTTATCAGATTTGAATTTTTTACTGTGGAACATACTCCATTTTTTTAAACTGTGAATTCAATACATTTGAATTTATTCACATAGAATTGAATAGTTCCGATTTCACATATAAAAAATTTAGCTTCCCAAAATTCAAATCAGGTTCCCAAAAATGCAGGTTCCATTTTTTCAATGCCTCAAATTCAGTTTTTAAAAATTCAGCTAGTAAAAATTCAGTTTGTAAAA
This sequence comes from Anguilla anguilla, assembly GCF_013347855.1. Taxonomy (NCBI): domain Eukaryota; kingdom Metazoa; phylum Chordata; class Actinopteri; order Anguilliformes; family Anguillidae; genus Anguilla; species Anguilla anguilla. The sequence goes on along the minus strand of NC_049203.1, from coordinate 51,148,610 downwards.
ATTCAGTTTTAAAATGAGTCCAGAACATTCGGGTTACTCAGGAATAGGAGTAGAATGTGAATGGAATCGATTCTACTTGTAGCCAACAATCAGTGTGAAAAGGGCCAATCCATGAAGATTCCACTTGATAACCTGAGACCAGATTCACCTGCAGCAGACACATACAGCAACTCTAACATTAGCAAGCAAGCCATAAATGGTGAGTGCAGCCTGTTATATTATCTATCCATATGTCATGCAATGTGTAGCTAGTCAGGCAAGTTTTATTGCCAACAGCTAGAATTATATATGTAAATATATAAAACAAACCAGGAAACAAACATTGACTAATGATGAGAAGTTAAACAAATAAATGTCACGCACAATATACTTGATAAGGAAAGCCATTCTTATTTATAACCCTGGTGCACATATCACTCTTCCTATGGTCTTCCTACCCCTCACAGTAGCCTGCTCCCTGCTGTTAAATTTCCCTTGAAAACAAATATGAAAATATGCAGTCACAAATGGGACAGAAAACTCATATCCCAGCTAACACAAAACGTTGCCACAATGTTACTGCCATTTTTGTCGATGTTATAACATTATCTCTATAAAGAACTAAAAGTACATTAGAAAAATAGGCTTTTCACAAAAAAAAGAAGTGAATAAAGAGAACTCCTGCACTCTGTGTGCTACTTGCAAGTAGCTACTCATTACTAGCAAGTGCAGGAGTTCTCTTTTTTCACTTCATTAATTATTATTGGGCTTGCTTCCAGCAAGCCCACTCTTGCTATCTTTCATATTTTTATTTTTTTTATTATCTGCACTTTCTGCCCAATTTTTCTAGCTCTAACTAGTCCTACAGTTATTGCACTACATTCAAGCTTTTTACACCAAAATGACCGGCTAGTTCCAAACATTGTTGCTTGTATTCAGATTTTTGAAATATTCAAAACTTTTTGAAATATTCAACTTTTTTTGTGATCACACCATAGAGAGTCACTCATGGACATTTAGTGAAACGTTTTAGTAGGACGCATGCGCATGTGGTCACTCACGGCACTTTACTTTACGCCTAACATTACTTTAGCTAACCGTAACCCTAACATGTTAGCCTACTTTAGTTAACCTAGTTAGCGTGTACAGATGCTATCCTGCACGCATGAGTAGGAGTTACGGACACACAGCTACAACCCGCGTACGGATGCTGTCCTGCACGCATGAGTAGGAGCTAATGACACACAGCTACAACCACCGATACAGATGTATGGACACACATACACTACAACCACCGATAGAGGTGTAGGCTATGCGGACACACGGAGGACAATAAATAACGTTACAGAGGTGAGGACATGCCATAGCTAGCTAGCTATATAGTTAGCCAAGTTTTACTCATGAGACTTTTAGGATATGACTAATCCCTGGAACATAATTGCTACTTGCTGATCCCCGGCTGTATATGTAACGCTACGGTGTGCCGTGGGTCTGGACGGTTTTGTGCTTCTGAGCTATGCGCCCTCATTGAAATGCATTGAGGCTTGAGGACAGTGCCAGTTGGAATTTGAAGCAAGCCCACAAAATTCCTTTAGGAATTGTAACCTTTCTAGTTATATTAATTATATTAATTTGATATAGCCTTGCTACTACATGGCAGCAACATTGTGAGGATGTTTTGTGTTAGCTGGGACACTCAAACGCAAACCCTACCTTACTGTAAGACTCATTTACTAGAAAGAAAACAGGTGCACATGAACTATCAACGACCATGGCAAGGACAGTGTAACCCATGCAGAAACAAGCTCACACACTCCCATTACAGGTCCCTGAAAAAGGGAAGGGGTTTGCTCATAACAAGCAACACAATTCACTGTGGGTTTAACAACAAAGATTGTATTCACCTCAGATAAACCTTTCTCGATTTCCATTGCTCTTTATAACAAGGATTGTCTGAATTGGTTCCAAATAATTTCTATTAAAATTAAGTGACTATGGGATCACTTGTGTAACAACAATGAAGCCAACCCCAATTTGCACTATGTCCAAGTTAGTTCAATTACCACTAAAAGGCACTTCTTGCAAAACAGTTGTTTCCTGTATGTATTCACAGAGCCCACCTGTTAATTCCTTTTTCTGAGGACAACACACAACAGCACCAGCGATAATGGCACAGAACTCAATTACCTGTTTCAGAGGAACTGGGCTCCAGTGACTGTAATTAATGCACACGTCTGCAAACAAAAAATACAGTAGCTATTATTTGATCAAGCGCAGACATTTTGTGTACTGGTTAATGCTCATCTGTGCATGACTCATGAAGTGGGGCTTGGGGCGGGGATGTGGGGGGGGGGGGGGGGGGGGCTCAGGGAGGCTGGTGTTTTCTGGTACTGAATAGGCACAGCCAGGGCTGGAAAAACATGATGTGTTTTCCAGTTCTGATGTGACTTTCCAAGATATGTTTGAGACAAGTTACAACAAACACCACTGGGAAAAAACACTATTGCCACCATTACCTAAGTTTTGCTCTCAATCCGATTAAGATATGTCAAATTATGTTCCTATGGAATCTTTCCATCTTTAAAAGTACCATGTAAAAAACTTCTCTTTTATTAGCATTAATAACAATAAGAATTTAAGCAACTTTTCAGGCACCATTTGAATGAATGAAGAATAGTAAAGCCAAACTGAATTTTGCTCTTTTTTTAAGGCAAGAAAATTAATTACTCATGTCCTGTACAACACAGAAAACAATAGTTTCCTAAAGAACAACTACCCAACAAGCACAAAGTGGCACTCATCTGTTTCACCTCACAACTTTGTCCATTTGGTTCAGATCAGTTAACCCACCCCCCCCCCCAACACCATCGGGTCCCCTCCCTCCCCTTTGACAGGCCTGTGAGGAAACGAGGGAGGAAGTGTGTGAGACCCCTGGCTCTTTCCGCTTCACATTGCCACTGAGTCTCCATGCCTGGCGCATGCCAGCTTTCTCTCTCCCTATCGGGTGCAGGCAGGGAAAAACCATAGAGCTTTCATGCTGGGGGGGGGGGGGTCTAATGATGAAAACGCAATCAAATTAATCTACAAAACAGTCACACAGCTCTCTTCCTGGAGACTGTAGGGCTTACCCAGAAAACAAAGGGAGGGCATGACAGCCAAGATAAAGCAAGAGAATATAAAGTTTACATGATATTAGTTTGTCACAAGCAAGTTTCAGGGTGATATGTATTCCAGCTCTGAAGTATCCCAACAACAGCACAGCAAGCTGCAGTGGCAGATGCATCGGTGTCAGACCTGTAGGTGGTTTCTTAGAAAACGTCAAACATTTTCTTTAATATACTGTGTGAACTTTGGTCCACTGTCTGTATACTTTTAACTTTCCCCAATTCACCTCTCAGCATTCAAGTCTTAATCAAGTTATTGGAAACTTCCCCTCTTAAATTTCTATAAAGTATTTCTTCATGGAGTCATTTAGGGTCACAGGATGCCATTAATGAGTAGATTCCCTTGTCCATTGTTAACTTGCACTGCTAACATTTTCTGCTCTGTTCTTCACTTCTATGTCTTGCTTTTAACTGGAACAACTGAGCTCAATTGCCTAACAGAAGACTGCTGGATAAGAGTGTTGATTTCGTATTCAAAACCCTGACGCAGCTCCCATCGTCTTACTATGACAACGCATGTAATTTAAGAGTGCCAGAATAGCAATCATTCCAGTACATCAAGGTATAATTCATGGTTAACATAGTCTTTTTTTCACTTAAAAAGCAGTAACTTCAAGACTGGGCCCAAACAGTGGCTAAAGCAGGACGTTAGGCTGCAAACCTTTTTGTGCAGGCATAGGGCGTGGCAGAGTAATGGGTGCGGTGTTTACAAGTTGAATTATACACATTAATGGTTAATTTAATATATGTAGTATAGAACAAATACTCCATTAATGTGCTTCATTTTCTTTCTTCTTTTTTTTTTTTAGTTAGTTGGCATATGAAGCCGGTGATTCATTGCGCCACGTCCACGTGTAGAACATTTTGTGTAAATACCCAGTAGGGGAGAACGAGACATTTTTGTTCGTTACGCAGTTTCAAAATCACCTAAGCTGCAACACTACATCATAAAATAGTTTTTGAGGTCGCCTTTTAAAGTCTCGCTATGCCACATGCGGATAAAACATATCGTTCCTTTTCCTTCGTGAAAAGACTTGCTTCTCCACTCCGCCTCAAAACCTGGTTTCAATTAGTAAGTCTTTCCAAACCACTACATTCCATAAGTCTCCACCCCCCCCTCCCTACCCTCACCATCCCCCCCCCCCCCCCCCCCCCCCCCCCCCCCCCCCCTCCCCTCTTTCCCTCTCCACACCCTGGCGAAGATCCCAGGTTACGAAAATCGAGGCAAATTTGAGGAGAGAAAGTCCTCCAAGCTCCACCCATTTGGAGAGGCTACGTTGACTTCACTAAAGTTTTGCTTCGAGAGTCGTTGACATAGGAAAAACTCGCGCGTGAAAATTAGTAGCCCCAAATGGAGTAAGACAAATGCGTGTATAAATAAAGCGTGTTTTGTTGAAATATACTACCAAATATTAAACCCGGAAAGGCATACAACAGCTTCGGCAATACATCAGTATCCACTGACAACATTTGCAATCAGGGCGTTAGCTATTGTGTACCACAAATAAGAAACTGTAGATAGGTACTGTAGCATTATATTGCAGGGAAATTTGGGTGTTTCCCTCGACGCGCAAAGGGTGGATGAGGGCGTGCGGGATCACACACGCCCAAACTAGAAAGCAAATAATTAAAACAAAAAGTAGGGGTAAAAAGTGGAATAGACTAAAGAACACGTTTTTTAAAAGAAGAAAACACACTCTGTAACAGCAAACAGCACATTCTGAAATGACACTTACATAAGTGGGGCCATTACAAACTGCGTACTTTATAGAGTATAGACAGATCATTGCTTAATATGCTGCAGATGTGAAGTTATGTTCTTGCAAGCAACAGTAAATTACTTCCCGTACACTTTTAACTTGTTTTATTTGGAATAATTCTATTTGCAAAACAGAGATCGCACAGTTTTCATGTTCACGTTACACCACACAATCGGACGTGTAAAAGTGTAAAGTAACCGGCGCAATTAAAAATAAATGTATTGATTTTGGTAACTATTACCACTCAAATAACGAGGAAAACATGTATGCTGTATTAAAACGGGAAAACAAAGCGCAGATAAAAATGCAACTCCCTTGGGCAGACACACACCCACTTTTCCTAGTCTTCCAAGTTAGAAAACTAAAGGAAAACTTAAACAAGCTCATTCAAGTCATTCGAACGCTGTTTAATGTTGCTGTAGACAGTGTAACGACATACATATCAGTCGAATATAACGGAGCTAAATGTATTTTCACAAATTAACCTTGTCATTTTGAGACAACTCCACAACTGGTAAATAACACAGCTATCACGCATGAGCTCTAACCCACATGTTACAAAAGTGTTATTTTAATGTTAACACTTACCGATAAGAATTCCTTACAGACAAAAGTTTCAGCACATCTGCATGCGCATCTTTCGCCCCTCTCTGCTCCTTTTGGTGTCGAGCCTTGCCACGCAAAACAATGCGTAAAATTATTAATACGTTTCTCTTGCTTTCTACTTTCTCGCTCAAAAGTTTCTTTTTAGATTATTTTAACTGTCTCCCTCCCTCCTTCCCTCTCTCTCTCTCTCTCTCTCTTTCTTTTTCTTTCCTCTCTTTTCGTGTCTGCGTGGCTAATACTCCGGGCTGTGGAGAATAGTTAGGCGTGCAGCAGGGTAGGGCTCTTGAATTGGGCGAGGGGGGGAGGTAATATACGGTGAAATAGGGCGTGGTCCTCAGCATGTCGATTCAGCCCACCCAGTACCATATACTCGCACAGTCACACTGCCGTGATTCATCAGGGTGTCGCAGGAGAGTCAGACAAACCGACTTTAAAAATATACGAATCGTTCGTAAGCTTCGATTCTGCACATGTATGTCTATACTGCAAGGTCTATTTTGGCACAACCTTCACGAAAAAGAAAATCTGCAATATATTAGTATATATTTCGCCCATTTAGGAAGTTAGGAAGTGTGTCTGACTGTACTCCTGATAGTTTCCCAAACGTTTAGAAAATCAGCAATAGCCAGCGCCATTACAATTCCAGAAAACCCTATTTTTCACATTGGTTTCTCAATAATTAGATTTTCCATTTGCTGTATTATCTTTGCAAACTTTCAAAAATAAATGTGCAAGCTGAATTCAATGTTACTACACTGCTCAACAGAGATATTTCAAGTTTTTTTTTTTCAAACATTATCAGCACTAGATCAGGTGAGCCCTTTATCCAAACCAAAAATGTACTTTGTATTAGTGGATAACCAGTTAAGAGGAATACTTGTCAACTTCACAGATGCATAATGTGATACCTGCAGCAATGGTACAGTGAAGTGACTTATAATTCAAGTATTTTTTTACATTATTGCTCATAGTCACTCCCAAGTTTAGTTCAGTGCAGTGGCTGAAGAAAGGGTGGATTAAGCAAACATAGGATAGCAGTAGTGCACGTCTTTGTGGAGTCGAACAGGGAGTGGCACAGAACTGCTACTTAAACCAAGGGAGGTTTAATTCTGCCAAACAACATATAATATGGAGAAGAGTTTGTCCCATTCAACAGAAGAACCCCATTTACATGGAGACTGCACGCAATGAGAGAATGCCGCTAAGGCAAATAAGCACAGGAGTGAGGGGACACAACTTTTTAAAACTGCGACACAAGTGGAGAAAGATGTTATTCCACTGATTGCAGCTGGGTGTCCCGTTCCTGTTTCTGTGCTGGTAGAGATTTGTATTTCCTGTCTTCAATAAAAGGACATTTATCATGCATGCACGCCATAGAAAATGTCAAATATTAGGCAATTTTTTTATCTCTGAAAATAAATTTGAGTGGTTTTAAAATGGATGTTCGTGATAGTATTTGAGCAAACAACACTTTCAATTATTATTGTTGTTGTTGTTGTTGTTGTTGTTGTTGTTGTTGTTGTTGTTGTTGTTGTTGTTGTTGTTGTTGTTATTATTATTATTATTATTATTATTATTATTATTATTATTATTATTACTACTACTACTACTACCTGTGCTGTAAACTGTACAAACTGTAAACTTTTTTTCTGGCACAATCAAAACTAGTTAAATAGATGACAAATACATACAGAACAAAGATAGAAATGTGCAGTCAGTTCCAGAACCATTCCAAGAGACACATTGTTCATGATTGGGTAAGTAACTTCTGAACCACCTTTAATATTATAAACTTGGAGTTTCTTTGGCAGAATGCTATGATCAATGGTATCAAAAGCTTTGGATAAATCTACAAAAATCTGAATAGTCAGTTCATTATTATCAAGCGTTCTACAGCAGTGGTTCTCAAACTTGGTCCTAGGGGACCCCTGTGTATGCTGGTTTTCATTCCAACCTCAACAGCAATCCCAGAATTTTAACAAGCTGTTAATTTTTCTTAATTATAGGCGCTTTTAGAGTGTTTAGAGCTGGGGTTCCAGAATGAGCCAGTGTGGGTGCACACACTTGATTCTATTAATCAATCACTAGAGTAATTGCTGAGCACCTTGATTGTTAGAATCAGGATCAGGTGTGTGCACCAACACTGCCCCTTCCTGGATAAGAGTGGGGACCCCAGCTCTAAAGCATGAAAAGCACATAATTAAGAAAAATTAACAGCTTGTTAAAATTCTGGGATTGCTGTTGAGGTTGGAATGAAAACCAGCATACACAGGGGTCCCCCAGGACCGAGTTTGAGAACCACTGTTCTAGAGAACTCAACTGTTTCAGTAGCCATTGCAGTAGAGCAGTGGTGTCAAACTCATGCCATGGAGGGCCGTGTGTATGCAGGTTTTCATTCCAACCAATTAATGCTGCCTTAATTGAGTCCAATTACTCATTCAGCCATATGCGTTTAACTGCATTGAAGCACAGAATATAAGAAAATTTTTATTTAGACAATGCGGGTCACCATAGACGTCGGGTCACCATTGTGCACAAACCTGCATCCCTAATTCAGCAAATAATTTAACTAATTATATAATCAAGATCTGAGGCTGGAATGAAAACCTGCATACACACTGCCCTCCATAGCATGAGTTTGACACCACTGCAGTAGAGTGTTTTTCCCTAACCCAGTGAGCCAATTATACACTATTTTTTAAAGTACCTTAATAAGACATGGAAGAACAGAGAAAAGATCGAAGAACATTACTTTTATTGGTATGCTGAAAAGAAATTTGGTGGTTTAATGTCACTGAGTGAAAATCAGTTAATGTGAATAACACAGCACCATGTTTAAAAAAATGTGCACCTATGGTAGGACAGGTTTCTGTGTAATGGTGTAGATATTTTGTAATCCCATGTGAATGTCTGTTTTTTACTTGAATTACTAAATTTGTTTAGTCATTGTTGATCTAAACTAAGTAGTGTGTCCTTGTTTCTTTCTAAAGAGATTGCCACAGATGACCCTGTCTGGGATTTAAGCATGTACCTATGAATCCAGGTAAATGCCTCTTTATTATAGCTCAAGGGCCTGTTGGAGCAGGTGTGTTTCCTGATTAATATAGGTGGGGCTGTCTGGGTATATCAATATGAACATTACGTGTGGATATGAGGGTTTGGTATGTGTCAGTGAGAAAACTCAGAGCGCATGTAGAGAGAGGGGGGGGGAGAGGAGGAGGTAGGAGGGGTTAGACGGTGGGTGTGTAGTATGCTGCAATCGATCTCGGAGGATATCAGAGCAGAGGCCACATTTTCTTTCTGTTAAATCAAAGCAGATGAGTGTAGGAGGGAAACATTTACAAAAATGTAAATGTATTCCCAGTATGTCTATATATTTCACAGAAGATTGAAGTTGAAGGCAGATTCATTTTTAATGTATCTTTAATTAAACCAGCCACTTATCAGATTCATGTGCATTTCAATAACCCTGATACTTCCGACCCCACTTTAACAAAAAGTGCAGTGTGTTCACCAGACTGGAGCCTGCGCCAGTGTTCAGACAGATCAAGAAAGGGTATCTGCTTTATGCCTGGCTCTGCTCAATCTTACAACAGAATGGCAATACATATTTCTGTTTGCTGAGTCCCTGGTATGTAATGGGGACAGCTTAATCGATGTAACATGGAAAGTTGAGTAAAATTAATAACTTTTTAAAGCGGTTTCAGAAGCTATTACAAAAAGTTACTGACCATCTTTGATTGATTGATTGAACTATATCTCTTGCTGGATGCGTTTGTGTTTCATTTTCAGAAAGCATGTGTGTATAAAGTTACAGCTCAGTATAATGTGTGAGTCACACAAATAAAGTGATCAAAATTATACTAGATTCTTTATAGAATTAAAATGGACTGAATTGATGACTACATTGAGCTGGGATCCAAAATAATTTTCTAATAATTAATAATTACCTGTATCATGTTATAGAGGTGGAAACAAAACACTAAACAGAAGCTATACATTTTGACAATGTTTCAATGCTCCAATGCCCATCTCAACTTTAATGGTACTTTCTGGAATCCAACTGTAATGTGGCCCAACATATACCATCACATTGAATTAAAATCAAATGAAAATTATGTCATCAAGAGAGTATCAGAGTAGCAGTAAATTTCAGCCAACATTTTGTTTCTTGTGCATAGTACATTGCTGGACGTAATAAGACACACAGTATGGTTCCAGACTATTGTTCTGTATCCAGTTCTGCCCAGAACAAACCACAAACCACACCTCTACAAATACAGTCAATGTCTGCATGCCACAAAGCAGAAATTAAAGGTTAGCAGACAGTTACATGTCTCTCCTTAGTAATGTAGAGCTTTTACTATTTTTCCCCATACATTTAAAATGTCCCTCCATTTCAGTATTCAGACTCCTCCCAGTATCAAAGCAGATCTGAGGTACCATCCAGATCCTTGAGGTCCAAAATGGTTATCCAGGTTCTTTTCTCTGCATTTTTACCAAATAACCAAAGACAGATCCAGCATCATGGAAAACACAATAAAATCAATATCTGAGGCAAAGCCCAAACGTGTATGTGCCTGTTCTAAATTAACTCAGTTGACTGCCTGCAGAATGATAACTGTGTAAAAAAAAAAAAAAAAAACGTTTTTTTCTCAGTAAACACAGGCAGTGTATCGATAAAGCACCAATTTACTGAACTGGTTTTTCCATCAAAGCTTTTAGCATGAGCTATTGCCAAAACCGTGATTTTTAAAATGCTTATTATGCTAATGAGGAAGGAAGATGCTTGAGAATCATATGCAGTTGCTGCGTGGATGAACTATGGAGGTATGGGTTTAACTGCCAGATTAAAGCAGTCTGATGAATACAACCCAAAACCTTGGGTGTGGCAGGCCTAAAGAGAACTATGTTTACAAAAGACAAGGACGTCTCGTAATTCAAAGCTGCCCTCCCCTTCCGCAGGCTTTAAACGTTACCTCTGAACTACCTGTCATTACTGTACATAGCTTCAGGCTCCAGTGGGCAAATCAGGATATCATTCTCATAATGTGAATCATTCTGGGTGTGACAGGCACAAACTGCAAACAGTTGAGAAGTCAATGCCAAAGTAACACTGCTAAGACAGCCTTTAATGCTTAGTCTATTTGGTGTGTTAATCTGTGTGTGGGAAACTATTTTGAAATCCAAGACAGGGTATTGGCTTGCTAAGAAACTAAAACTCTGTCTCAGGTAATGAATGACTTCATACACTAATTCTGGAGGTAGGCATTATACAAGTCTTCAGCATATTGAAGCATTTATGTGTAGTATTGCACCTAACTACTCTACTCAACAGTTTGATCATGGCTGTTCTCTGCCCCATTTGTAGCTTAAGCAACTGCCAGAGCAATGATTATATGTATTTGGTAAAATACATATATACACATGCACTATGCAGGACTATATGTGTGCACCCAGAATTGAAAGGGCATAACAACTAAGACATATTTTTTTTCTTGATTTGGCTGTACTCCAAAATTTTGTATGTAGAATCAAGCAATTCCTATGTGGTTAAAGTGTGGAGTCAGCTATTTTATTAATGGTTTTTAAAAATGTATTTAAATCTAGGTTTCACCATGTAGAAATTATATATATATATATATATATATATATATATATTGCACATAGCACATTTGGTTTGAAATGAAACAATGAATATTAGATCAAAGTGATGCAGACTGTTAGCTTTAATTTGAGGATAGTTACGTTCTTATCAGGTAAACTGTATAGGAATTGCAGCCCTTCTATACATAGTCCCACCCCCACCCATTTAAAGAGACCAGAAACAATCATAGACTTGGTTGGAAATCCTTTGCATTTTATGGCTGCCTAAAGTCTGTGATCCATAAACATCACCACACGCTAGGTATTTTCCCTGGTGATGCTCTGCCAGGCCTGTACTGCAGCCATTTTCAGTTCCTGATTGTTTTGGGGGCTTTTTGCCTTCATTCTTGTCTTCAGCAAACTAAATGCATGCAAGGATAACAGCAGTTTCAGTATGATTGAAAATTTAGAATGCTATAGAGCTTATTTACGGGATGATGCATGAAAAAACTAAGAACTTCAAACTGTTCAAGAAAACAATAGAATAATCAAGTATCAAAGTACTTTTAAATAGATGGGTGGAACACACTGATAGATTAAGAACAGCTTAGTTATCCTATTTTCTTGATATTATTGTTTTGGATTTGCCGGTGGAAAAGTTGTATGGTCAGTCCTGCCACTCACTCTGAACAGTTGGCCAGGTGCTGTACACTTTATCGTACAAGATATACTCATGCATTAAGTTTATCTATGCATTCTTTATTTCTCGTCTGATTTTTATTTGTGTTGTGTTGTTTCGTGTTTAATGGTTAAAAATAATAATGCACCATTTGTTTGCAAATGCTCATTTAAATCAAGTTCGGGCAACAGTAGTGGTTCTTCAAATTCTCCTAACCTAATTCAACAACAAAGTTAAACAATCTTTATAATAAAAAGTTAGGGGTCAAAATAAATTTTAGTTTTATATAGGCTACTAGATAATTAAGCAAACCATCCATGCAGCTGAAATCTCTGCTGAAATGACTATAACTATACATGAGTTCCATAATACAGGTTCCAAATCAAGTAAACAACATAAATAACAAATAAAAATTTTGTACTACCCTATAAGACCAAGTCTTATTCTTATTCCGTAGGTTATTTCTACTGGGGATAAACCCCTCACAACCAATCTAGCTAAATCGATCTGCACAGTGGCTGGTAATGAAATTGTCCACCTGCTCTAAAGTTCAAATTCAAATGTATTACTCTTTCTATATATCTCAGAGAGAAATAAATTGTGATGTCTTACCATACATTTAAAAACAACCTGGGAAATTCTGGAAAGTAAGGGCATATAAAATGAGCAGAATAAATAAAAAGAAAACAAAAAGAAAATATTAAGAAAACATTCATATTAACATTTTTTTAGAAAAGAAAAATAGGAGCAATGCTGGGCCTTAGTATACACTTAACTAAAATATGGTTCTTAGTGAAAATATTTACACAAATGAAAAATTGCATGTACTGTCTAGCACTGTGACTTGTGTTGGGTGTTACTTTCTATTTCTTAGGCCATTTCAGCAGGTTACAGGGTATGCAAAGTTACTATTTAGGTGACTTGTGGGATCCAGTGTTCCGAGTCTTAGGCAGACATGTAGACATTTGTTATATTCTCATCACCAAACCCTCTATCTCTAAAACTTTATCAGTAATGACAATGTGAAGAATGCGATACATCTCGATTGTCCGTATCTGCGAGCTGCTCAGCCTACCGGCAGGAATCCATGACCGTCCGCTCGTAGCCTACCAAGATGATGAACACGTGACATCGGTATAAAAATTAGCGTCTCTGAGACTGGTTGGCTGCAGCTGTGGGTGTTTAGATTTTCCAGAAATCCCTAACTCCATCCATTGGTCGAAAACTGCAATAGCCTGACCCAACCGCGTTAAAACAAACCAAACAAGCCTACAAAATTAGCCTGTCCTTCTTATTGGCGGCTCGTGACGTTGGTCAAACAAATAGACTAAAAAAGCGTCGGTTTCAGATAATTAGCTACATTAATAAGAAGCAGACCCATTATAGATTTGATTAGAGGGATCTGATGACGTGAGTTAGATTTATTTTACTTTTATAAACAATATCTCATCCTAAAAAAGGAAACAGATTTGTTAGCACCCGAATCCACCAAGACCACTTGGCTTCGCCACTGTTAGGCTATGCAATAGCTATAAATTCTGAGCAATGCGTTATTCTGTACGAAAAAGCCGAAGACAGCATCACGTTTCAAACATGAACAAAATATGCTAGACTATATGGGTTAAAGCACACATCTAGGAGCTGGACACAATTTATTTATTTATTTATTTATTTATTTATTTATTGTTTTGCTGTAATAACATCAACCCGAGCGATCATTTCCTCTTTCGATATTTCTTACTAAGTTTGGGTACTAGGCTAAGCAACTCCAAAAATAAAATAAATTAAAAAGCGGATTCCCTACACAGACAAATTTTAAATGTAAGTGACACATAATTTCTGTTTTTGTTTTTATAGCAGACCATTTTTGTGTTTAGCATGGTTTTACCATGGTTCCTGCGCAGAACGATACGGGGGCGACGAGCTGTTCTGACAGGAATTTGAGCTCATAGTATTTTTATTTGGTTGTCAGTGGCAACCGCTCTATAAACCGCCTCTCTCGCTAAGGAATTTACACACGACGATTCATCTGCGTCATGAGTCGAAGGAACTAAATGCGAATAGCCCTACAATGGCATTGTATCATAATTCTTAAACGAAAAAAACTTGTACATTTCCTTTTTATCCTTTTCTTATCCTGCTCGCGCGCGCACACACACAAACACACACACACAGGCTTAATCTATAAATTGACATCCTGGCCATTGATAATAAATCTTTTGACTTTTGGGACTCATTTGAATTGCTTCATCACCCTGTCTTCCACTCCTAAACTGCTGGTAGTAGGCTAAACACCAGAGAGACTGTCACTCAATAATAATGGCAGAAGATAGCTAGACTTTGAGATTATGGGATTTCAGAGTAAGACTTAACATTCCATTATCTGTTACCCTGTGGTGTTTAGCTTGAGAGGGGTGGAATGTCTTCTGCACATAGAAACCTTCAGGAAAACTGCAAACGTCATCACACAAACATGCAAGCACATGCACAAGTACGCTGGCACACACACACACCTTTTAAACCTTTTAAAACTGTAGAAAAGAAATGTGTTCTATATTTCCTCCAATTACCTATATATACTACCTCCAATTATACATTAATGCATTGTCATATTGATGGTAACGGTGAGTCATTTTGATTACTGCGAGCTGTGGTTTCACTATATGACACTATATGTACACTATATGACCAAAAATATCTGGACACTCCGTTTTTCATAGTTTGGGCTAGGCCCCTTAGTTCCAGTTAAGTCTAATCTTAATGCTACAGCATACACTATTCTGGGCGATTCTGTGCTTCCCAACAGTATGGGGAAGGCCCTTTCCTGTTTCAGCATGACAATGCCCGTGAGTACACAGCAAGGTTCACATAGAAATGGTTTAGTTGAGATAGGTGTGGAAGAGATTGACTGACATCAACCCCATCCAGGCCCCCAAACTGCAAGTCCAGCCTAATCGACCCAATCAGTGCCTACCTCATTAATGTTCTTCTGGCTAAATGAAACCAAATCTCTGCAGAAATGCACCAAAATCTAGTATAAAGCCTTCACAGAAGAGTGGAAGTTGTTATAGCAGTGGACCAACTCCATATTAATGCCTATAATTTTGGATAAGATGTTGAATATCAGGTGTCCACATACTTTTGGTCATGCAGGGTACATTCACAACAAACCTACGCAATTAGTCATTTCTTTCTTTAAAAGATATGGGTTGCAGTCTATGTGCTATGTGCTTCATTGAAAATAAACATTTTTGTGTAACTTTTTTTGTATACTTTTGTGTTAGGCCTATGTCTTAGTACAAACCGATAAGTCAAAGAGGGCTGTGGTTGTCAAGGTGAAATTTTTGGTGAGTTTGTTTTGAGGATCCCCCTCTTCCTGACTCATAAAGGCTTTCCCTTGCTTCTAGTTAAAATATAAGAAAAGAAGAAATGGGACTGGGACAGTTTAAATTGTGGCTTCCCCTAGAGGTTATGAGTCATAAACACGAGGGAGGGACAGAATAGAAAGGACTATTCTGGGATGGCTGCCATGACAACATAATAAGCAAGGGGCAGTTTATTGTAAGTATGTTTCCATAGCAATAGGACTGTGTCAGAAAGTTGTTTTAAATGCAGTAATATGCAGTTTATTGTTTGCTGACAAATTCCAATGTCCATTACTATGTGTAATTGCTTCTTTGGATCACAATAAGTTCTGAAATATTCTAGCACACAATTTGTGTAACCTGCTTGTGTAAATGTACCATTTTCCTTTCACATGCGGTAACATTATATGAAGGCTTGATAAGTAGTATAAAGTTCACACCCATTCCACATATCTTCATTTTTAAGTAGTATGCATCATTTAACAATTTGCGTAACCCTATAACTGAGTTAAAGTTCATCTAATTCAAAACCTACCAGGTAATGACTCATAATATTTAGTTTGCTTAATGTATTTAGTTCATTGCTTCCTTTAATTGTGTCAGTTTGAAGCATTGATTAAACCTATCCCGAATAACTTTTGTCCTTTGGATAAATGCTATTTTACTAGGTATTACTTTATGCACAACCTAGTGTGTTCTAGGGCCACTAATACAAATCAATGTAATGAAGGAAACATCGCTTTATTGTTTCACAATAAAGGAAAAATCTCTTTGCTGGTTGTATGAATCAGACTTCTGGGTCACCAGTTAACATCACATGCTTTTTTAACACAGAGTGCTGCAGAGGATATTATGTTGTTTTATCTCCACTTCATTTTTTTCAGAGACAGCTACTTTCCTGTAAGCAGTGCATTCTTCTCATAGTTTGAGTGTCTCAGTTGCCTCTGTGGGTGGAATTCGATTTTCTCATAGTACTATTTAATGCACGAATAGTAGCTATTCAATCCGCCACTTAACAATATGGAGCTATGCAATCATTCAGTGATTATTCTGGTGGTAACAGTAAAAAGAGACTTTCTTTTTTTTACCCATTCTCAGACAGAAATGTTTTCTACATGTTGAGGTTAACAATGACTGGAATTTATGTGTTAGGGTGTCTTAATCATATGGTGGTAAACCCAGAACCTTCTAGACTACACCTCCATGACACTTGCAGAAAGAATTTGAACACAGGAAGCTTTAAAAAGCTTCAAGAGAAGTCAGCGTTGGAGTTTCATAGAGCCATCGAAACAATTTGCACTTTCAAGAACTTAATTTATCATTTTGGGACAATAGACATGACGTGATTTTTCAGTTCATTAATAATACCTGTGTTATATTATATTGCAGGAAGAATACAATGATTGAGGAAAAAATTAGTAGTCATACTTGGGGGCCTCACAAGTGTCACATCCTGTTGAATTCGCAAGTCGGTAGTGCAGTCATGTGGCTGACAGGATGGACAAAATGTGGCCGAGTGTCCCAGAAGATGATCTGTGCTTGTAAAACAGTGCAGAATAGAATAGCTTCAGTTGATAAGGAATTCCTCATTTCAATAGAGACTCCTCTGGTCCAATGTCTGCAATCTTCCTGTGTGAGCTGTATAAACCATGCAGTCAAGGGCATAATTTTAGTTTGAACATTGGGGGGGACTGTTGCAGCTCAGATGGCTGGATTACATTGTGAAGAAGCCTCGTTACACCATTACTGTATCATTTTGTAACAAATGATCTCCAAAGTCATGGAACTTCTGGGGTGTACAATGCTGCTCCTTACAGTTTACAATCACGCCTGAGAAGAATGATGTGTGAACTTGTATGCTCACATAAATAAAATTGATAAATTATGAACATATTCAGTTTTTGAAATGAAAAACCTCAAATGGTTTCTTAAATATTAGTGAGGTTTCAAATGGGTGAATTGTTAATACAAACATGCTTGTTTCCACACAAGCTGTAAACAGATAGAACACAAAGACATATTGATTTTTAACAAAACCTTTTTACTTTTTTAAACAAAAATTAGAAATGTTGACTTTTTGTAAATAAGTCAAAGAATCAATCACCCACTCAACTGGTTTACTTTAGATATGCCTTTCAAACATGTCCCTGCATAGTTATTCACAGTGAATAAAAGATAAGTTCCTTGTTTACTTCAACAATTTAAATTAGATAAATACAATGCAATCAGGCAGATGAAAATGTGACTATTTCCAATGAATAAATAACCAGAAGTTGGAAAATTAACCTTAACTAATCATACAAAACATTTCCCCATTATTTAGCAGTTTGACTTTGCAATAAGCAATAAAAAATAAACACAATATAGTGATAATGTCCATTTAAATAAATATCAAACATTAGGTTAACTTTATGTTTTGTGTGATTAACTGAATAGTAGCGCATTGACAACATATTTATGCAGCCATGTAAGAACACTAAAACTCTTGAATGCATTTAAGCAAATCTTAAATTTTAGAAGAATATTGCATAGGGAATATGTATTGTGTCGCTATCAGCAGTTACATCCTCAATGAAGACTAGTGGGCCAGTACCTATGGCAGCCATACATTCCAAAGTGAATACAAGTGAATCTGATACAAGTGAATCTTGGTCTCATCTGTCCACATTTTTTCCAGAAGTCTGCAGGCTCTTTTAGGTACTTTTTAGCAAACTGTAACCAGGTCATCCTGATTTTATGGCTGACCACTAGGGTTTGCATCTCACAGAGTAGCTGTGGCGTTCTGTTTGTGAAGTCTTCTGCATACAGTAGTCACTGACACATCCATGCCTGCCTCCTGAACAGTGTTTCTGATCTGTCAGATAGTGGATTTTTCTTCATTATGGTGAGAATTAACTTTGATCATAAACTGTAGAAGTCTTCCTTGGCTTTCCAGCCCCTTTGCAATTACTGAGCTCACCAATGCTCTTTTTCTTCTTAATGATGTTTCATACAGCTTTGCTTTGGGTAAACCTGGGGTTTGGCCTATGTCTCTGACTGTTCTTTCTTATTTCTCAGCCTTATAATGGCTTCCTTGACTTCACTGGCACACACACACACACACATTTTATTATTTACAATATATACGGTAAATGATATATATATATATATATATATATATATATATATATATGGTAAATGGTCTGGACTGTAAAGCGTTTTTATCCAATGCGCTTTACAATTGATGCCTCTCATTCATCCATTCACACACACACAATGGCTGCCATGCAAGGTATCAGTCAGCTCGTTGGGAGCAATTAGGGGTTAGGTGTCTTGCTCAGGGACACATCGACACACCCAGGACGGGGGATAAAACTGGCAACCCTCCGACTGCCAGACAACCGCTCTGACCTCCTAAGCTATGTTGCCCCATATATATATATATATATATATATATATATATAATCCCAATATTATCAATTAGCAGTGACATCCAAACATCCAAAAGTTTTGCCAACTTTGCCAAAATTGCCATTGTGAGCCATCAGATTCAATATGAAAAGAAAAACTCAAATAGTAGTCATACAATTTTAGTGTTATTAAAATTATATAACTATATTCAGGCTCCAATGGAGTTTTCAAAAAAGGATACCAGTACGATCCCAGAAATGATTCAATCAATGGGAAAGTCACTCTGATGATCTTAACATGCTTGGCAAGGGCACATTTTGGATTCCCATACAATACTATGACATGTGTTTTTTTTTTTGTTTTTTTTTTTTAAGTTGTTAGAGGTCTCATATGGGTCCTAGGAGAGGCTAGAGTAAAAGATAAGCAGAAAATTCTGATCCGTCTGTATTAAATCTATAATAAATTAATTAAAACCTTTCTGGCTGAGCGGCTTTTAAGTTGTGGAAGAATTTTACAGATCATACTGATGCTTTTTGTTAATGTGCAACACAAACACACACATTGCCCATCAGCCTATCCTAATCCATAAATTTCTGGAACAGTTGAAACAGCTGCCCTAAAACTGAGATAAAAGGGATTATTTTTATATAGATAATTAACCTTATCTCTTCTCATTTGCTACAACTGCCTTTCCTGGCATCTTCATAGATAGACATTGTTAAAATAGCAATTCAATCACAGAGGGGTTTGGCCTTAACTTCTTTAGACAAAGGCAGCTTTGCCTTTTGTTTTGTCACCTCAGTTGCAATCAGTAATATAGCCGGCAGATGGGCTAGGTCTCTGTTAATCAGCAAAAGCCAAAAGGTTGGATAAAGATAGAAGCAGCCCCAATACATACCACCAATTCCTACATTCAATCTGACTGCAGTGTACTTTGCTTTTCTTGTTACAAACCAATATGAACAGTAGTTTTTTTGCTGTTTTTTTTTTGTAATCAATCCCAAGATTGGCAACGACTGAAGTTAACAACAAAATAATCCCTTGCTTTGACTGGAAAAAGTTACACTGCTGTTCTTCTGCCTTAGAAGCAGACACTCCTCTTCTTCAGGCCATTATAGTTAGCAAGCAGACTCCCAAGCTGTCAGTATCTGCCCACTTCTTTCTCTCCTCCCTTTTTTCAACAAGAGAAATATTCCATCTGTATCAAGACTGTTCCCTCTGAAGGTCCTCTCCTTTTCTTTCAAACTGCTAGAAAAGAGAATATCACACATCTGGTTTTTACTCCACACACCCAACCCAAAACACGCACACGCAAAATATGTACAGGAAAGTACACACACACTTATTCATACACAGAGAAGCAAATAAACACACACTCCCACAAGCATTCATGAACACGCATGCACGCACAGACATGCATACTCCTGCTATGAAATACCTTTTCTATTTCAAGGTTTTTATGTACATTTTATGAAATCATATTTGGATATGTAAAGATACACTTTTGGTAACCTTGCTTTACATATTTTATAGAGCACCTTAAAATCTTGCTCTCAGAGCTTTCTTTAAGTTTTGGGTCATGAAGAGATGAGAAACTTAATATAAATTATACTGCTAAGTGGATTTATCAACTGACAAATGTGATCTCTTAAAAACGTTTCTGAGTTGTGCTTCAGCAGACAACATTTAATTTTTCTGCCCCCCACTGCACGTGTAATATGAGACAGCAGAACTATGGGTTGTCCTGCCCAAAAGTCCAGGGGCTGTCTGTTTTCTCTCCCAATCCTTCTCCCTCCTTCCCTGTATGTCTCACAGTCAGAGAACATTAAAAATCATTTTCCTTGTTTCCGTTTCTCATAACAAATCAACGCACATTGGGATGACAGCTCTCTATACATTTGAAAACAGGAAGTCAGATGAGTAAAAGTGGGAAAGAAATATTAAAGCACTTAAACAACTTCAGTTCCCCTTCTGCCGTGTTAACTGGCATCTCCAACCCCACCCAAACCGTCCCCCTCTATTCTGCCCTAACCTCTGACCTTGGCATTCCAAAGCAAAATTGTCATGCTGTCTTCCCCTATCAGGACATGCAAGCATTCAATCACTCATACCAGCACATAAACAGTTACAAATACACGTTTGCACTAACACCCAAACCTACAGGTGGACAATTTTGCTAGTCTTGTGCTGAAACCAATCAAAATAAATGAACCTGTTCCTTTTCAAAGCTGGAATTCCTCGCTGAAACTGAAATTCTTCCTCACTGAAATTCTTCTATCCAGTTTAACTGTGGAATATGAATAATGTCTAATATGGATCAGTTGTGATATAGTGGACTTTAAAATAATAAAGCATGTTGTAGACAATACACAAATGTTCATTGAATCTAAGGGTTTTACTATTTTTACAATTACTTGTCATAGGTAATGTTTGCACTTATATATTGCTTGTGAAATAGGGGCACACTAACCAGGTTACTGTGTAGCCTACATGAAGAGCTTTGTTCAACAAAGGTCATGCAAATCATCGACATTTGATATCTAAATTAGCTGTGTGGCTATAGCTTGACCATTTTCAAAGACAATTTTAGTAAATGGAGTTCAACTTCCTATTATATATCTGCTGGAGTTGTGAAATGTTACAAGCAAAATGAAGATTTCTTCATAAACATGATAAACCATATTTTACTGCTATACAATTAAATATTGTTTCCTTTATCCTCTGTGACTTATTCAGATATCTGCAAGAGCATATAACTCGTATACATCTACCTATAATTCATACTTCAACTATGAATGGGTAAACAAAATTAAAAATTAGATAATTAGAACAGCTATCAACTGTTCATATCATTACACTGACACAATGATCCATATCAAGGTATGTTCTAATCCTGTAATTTATATTTACAGATGAATAAATTAGGTATTGATTGCTATAATTACTTTGTCCATTGCTGTCTTGCTATAGTAGAAAATGTTTTCAACTACAGACAGATAAATGCTTCTACATAGAAATCACTTGAGAAAAATTATGTTCATTGGAATGAATTTATTTGCAGGAGTGAGGTGTGTAACTTTGAACTGTGAAGTTTCAAGCAAGTCATTTTAAACTGGGAGAACCGGTATAGTCAACTTAAAATATGCAAATCCTTGTTTATGAACTTAGCTAGGCTGAATAACCTAGATCAAGCAGTAGTCAGTGTTGAGTTCTTGGCAGGGCAGAGTGAACATGCTATAGATTGCATTTTTTTAAAATATAACCGCAAGTGGCGATGCCAGGGTTCAAGCCAACACGGACTTTTAGAAGGTGAAAGCTCCAATGTGAAGCACCTTTATGACCGGAAATGTCACTAACTCACTCAGTCAGTAACCTAGTCAGTTAATTAATGGTTGTTGAGGCAAATTTGTAGAGTGAAGACAGATGGATGTCTGTAGCACGTTTTGTGTAAATCGGACTCACAACGTAGGAGTTATGACCTTCAACCTTTGCCCGTAGACTGGTGGCGCCCCCTATTGGGTGATTTCAAAATAGTTTTACACATGTGGTTATGAAACATATCCTGCGAGTTTTGTAATGATTGGACAAACAATTTTTGATTTATAGTCTGATTTGTGTTATGCCACGCCCATTCTTTGCATTTGTAGCGCCCCCAGTGGCCGATTTGAATGAAATTTTCAGGGTATGTTTCTGGTACTTACGTGGACATATCCTGCAAGTTTTGCGATGATTGGCCCAATGATTGTTGGCGTTGGTATATTTATGTGCTAAGCCACGCCCTTTTGAAGTTCATTGGTCAATATCTTCAAAGCGCAATAAGATATCAACAAGCTTTTAATAACTTTTGATAAGCTTGGTCCAGTAATGATCCACAGAAAATTTGGTAGCAATCGGACCCACGATTTAGGAGGAGATGTCAAAAATGTGTTTTTCAAAAAATTAAAAATGGTGAAAAATCTAGTCAGATGGACTTTAGTGGTTCTTGAGACAAATTTGTAGAGTGAGGATAGATGGATGTCTGTAGCAAGTTTAGTGTAAATCGGACTCACGGCGTGGGGGTTATGACTTTTCAAAGTTCAAAATTTTGACCTTTAATTATAGCGCCCCCATCTGGCCGATTGGGGTCATATTTTCTGGGCAGCACTTGCACACAACTTCCAATCAATGGGCAGAATTTCATGTCTCTACCATTTTGTGGGAATTTCCACAAAATTTAATTAATAATAAACCAGCACAAAAACAAGTGTTTCAGCCCTTCGGGCTTGAACCCCTAATAAGGAAATACCCAAGCCATCGCATATATAAAAGTTATTGACGCAGTAGAATTAGAAGTCCAGTACTTTAAACTGACTTTCCAAGTCCATCGTTATATTATTTTCCTTGCAGTAACGTCTTGTTTTAGTTGTTCCAACAAATTTTAATGCGATCTACACCATCTTGACTGAACTTGCATTGTATTGTGTTCAGAGTTTAACTGCAGTGCCTTGGTTTCCTATTGTACTGTATACGACAGTTTATTGGAATTTCCTTCAGGGGTGGGGTAGGGGGGCGGGGTTGTTCGGGAGGGGGGGCACAGTAAGAGAACTAACCCAGGAGAGATCCATATGTGGAAAGGACAAGCAAGGAAGGGAACATTTCACAGAAAGGGAGTGAGAGGAGAAGAAAAACAGTTAAATGTTGTCTCTTGAAAAGAGGAGAGGGCACAATGAGGGTGACAAAAACAAACCGCCATGAGAGTCAGTAAGACTGTGAGAGAATGGAGGGAGGTCAGATGTCAAAATTCTAACATGCTGTGTTCTTCACTTCCATCTCTGTGAATCCCTTCCCTTCCCAGACCTTGCCTTCACACTTTTCAAATGTGTGGACCAGATGCCCAGCACGCGTGTCCCATGCCTAATCTCCCCATGGGACAGACGTAAGTGATTGCATAGTTAACGTGCCTCTCACAGCACATTCAGATGAAAGAGACAAGAGGGTTAAATACCGACTGAGCCAAGGTGGGAGAGAGCAGGTAGGCTGATAGGCAGGGAAGTGTTGCATGTTGCTGTTGACATTAAACTATGTTCATGGCCCAGGTTATATTTTACAGTTTTAACCCTAAAACTTACTGCAGAAGCCTGTACTCTCGCTTTGCCTGCCAAGTGCAGATCAGGTAATCATACCAAAGCTCACTTGAAACAGGTAAACTTTCACACACCACCCCCACACCCCACCCTCCTTGTGCCCTCCCAAATGTGCCCTTGCCAAATAAATAAATCAAAGGTGTTCTCATTCATGCCCAAGGCATTTAAAAATTTTTTTTTAATTATGACACATTTCTAATAGCCAAACATTTCCAGACAGAATCTCATCTGTAAATGTTTGATGATAAAGGTTGACATTAAAAAAAAGGAGAAATCATGTGGATAATTTACTTGGACCAATTGCCCACAGATCCAATAAGGAAGTGAGTGTGATAAATACACATACTGTTTGCATGTCTGTGAAACCAAGCTATCCATCTTGAGACAGGAAGAATAACAAGAATGAAAAAAATGAAAGTGAATCCCCATAGGGTCTAAGCAGACAAAAGGACTCTTCCTTATGAAAATAAACATAAGCACACACATAAAACAAAAACTGAGAATAATCCCTTATTTAAAATGTAAAATGCAGGCATGCACAATTGGTTTCCTAACTTTAGTCCACTAGAGTCCATTATCTCTTCAAGAATATTGTATCATTGCATATTTAGGTTTGGCACCAAATGCAAGATATAAAAAACATGCAAATACACCATATTGATCACACTCATGATCATTAGTTAAAAACTCACCTGCTTTATTGATCGAGGCAGGTACAGACAGTGCTGTAGGTCAATGAATGGGTCTTCTGCAATGCATATGCTCACATGGCAACAGGCCCAAGTTTAATGGCAGGGATTCCCTCCTAAATAGGACCACGTGATATGGCTCATTTCATAATAAGGAGCCCCTTGTGGTGACATCACTGCATCTGCCAGATTGTCATGTCTCCTATTCAGGGAAGCTCAAAATATATTTGTTCAGTGGTTTGAACATTCTTACAGGAGTGTGCAAGTCAAGCCACACATTCACAGACAAATATGGAAGCCACACCTCCCAGGCTCACAAAACACAGCTAATGACTATTTACTGTTGCTTAGAGTCAAATGGGGTGAAAAAAAATGTATATTAACAGGTCCTCCACTTTTATGACCTTAAACACTGATAAAAGTCATCGTCTGGCCTTCAAGCTAAAACATTAATGACAAAAGCATACAGCCTTTGAAAATCATGTCAGAACAGTATCATTTTTATAGTACAAAAATGTAAGCATTTAATACGTCACAAAACTGATGCTTATTTACCAGTTCTGCGGTCTCATATGCTAAAAATAGGCTGTGATTCCATAAAGAATTATTTGCAAGCACACCGCCTGTTCCAAAGTATTTCCAGGGCCAAAAAACACTTATGTTGATTATAAAAATTAGCACGACCATACAGATGGCAAAACAGGTGGAAATGAATTCCTCTCTGAAGCATGTTTTCTATAGTCAAGCGTAAAAGAACTAAAAGAAGCGAGCTAACGCAAGATAATTATAGTGGTCATGGTGTAACTGCACATCATGTTGTTTAAATGTTCACTGTAGCAACATGGTGGGTCTTTTACTAGATGTCAATTACAGAAAACTTCAGTTTTACTGCCCACTGCCCTCTAGAGGCCTTTAAAGTGTGGACCACCTAGGAAAACATGCCATCAAACTTAAACAGCCATTGGTATGGATATGCAGTCACTTAAGCAGAGGGTACCTTCCCTGTGCTTCTCTAAGGTGTCGGCTGATCAACATGCCGACAAGCGAAGACTAGTGGACTGAGGACAAAGAGAGCACTCCCGCATGTAGAGGTTATTTCACAGGTCCAGATTAGCCCTTATCTTAGAAGCTAGAATTTCTGATGGACTGGTTGTTCTCCACACCCAACCATCCTACTGTCGTTGTTAGGTTCAACAATTTTTGAAACGCTGCTGACTACAATGAAATTTGTTTGTTGTCACTCTGTGAAACAGGGCGCTACTTCCAGCTGGAGATAGTCAAGGTAATCAAATATACTGCAGGTTAAGTATTTTTTATTTTTATGACCTAGTTGACTCTTCAACTCTGTTTTACCTGCAATTTGCAACTCCGGATTACAAACAGCTTAATGCATACTGCATTTCAGGTAGTAAGAACAAAGCAAAATATAAAATACCCCCAGGCACTGTATTACCGGTTTTCACTGGAGCCATTTAAGAGACAAACGTCCATTTTGAATCTAACATGTTAGTACAGCACACTATTGGCAAAACTTTCTTGGCAAGCAATTGCCTCACCATTTTGAAAAGCCTCTCTGGTCTCCTGACCCAATTTTAAGCATATGCCCACCCTCTAGTGGACAATCAAGAGAACTACTCAATACCCGCCCCCATATCGAGAACTGCGTGTTCCTCGGGAGAGGCAAGAGAGCAGCCATTTTGTTGCCTCACAGTACACGCTGTAACCATTTCCTAAATTACGTGTATGCATACCAAGTCACTGCTATTCGTTTGCTTGGTTAGAATAAAAGGGAATGAGGCCATTTTAGAAAATAATACATGATCCAACTGCATACAGCCATTTCTCTCAACAGTCAAATGAAAATAGAGCAATCCTTCAGATAAAACACTGGTCAAATGTTCACTGGTCATGTGCAAATGTTGAATATAAATACGAAAATAGTACGTCATGAATTTGTATCAATTCATTGCAAAGCCCTGCTAGAATTCATTAGAAAGCTGTGCAACTTCACAGTAAACCTAATTTTTATCCCCCAAAATGTGATATAGTAGGCCAGAGCAAATCACTGTCACACAACTGTATATTTTGATTTATTGTTTTCCGAGTATGATGGACAAGCTATAAATTATACTGGACATTTAAATTAGAAAAAAATATGGGAAAATTAACTTTGACTGACTTCAACGATCCAACACATTGCAAAGACAGGATAGACATTCAAAAGTTTAGCTTTAACCTAGATTACGTCTAACTGCAATGCAGTTCATCCGCAGCTTTAAGTAACTTCTCCATAACGCATTATTTTCATTTTATGTACAGCAGTTTACCTGCAGCCAAAATTAAACATTTTGTTCTTGTAACAAAAAAAGAATACTGGCTTAATTTCATGAGTCAAGTCAGACAAAGCACACTGCAGTTAGACTAAAAAGGGGGCCTTTGTCTTCAGCGCTGAAGGCTTTGAAGTTGGGTACACGTGGGTGTGTTACTGAAGGCACAAGAGAACCCACCCACAAGACTGTAGGGAAATACCATCCTCAAAGACATTGAAGTGGCTACATTCAGACATAATATGGTCTGCCATAAATTTGCTAAACAAAAACAAATCCAAAAATTATACGGTTCTTGAAAATATTGTTTTTTATTTCTTTAGGCAAACATCCTTTGGTGCTACACAGCCGTCTCCGGTATCAGTAGACACCCCCCTCCCCACTTCCCCTGGTCGCGATGGGCTATTTGGTGGATGCATGTCCTTAGATGGAGGTGTTGATGGATACTGGGATAGGAGTAACAGAGAAACACAGGGCCCTCTCACTTGAAGACTTTGCCCTGGTTGAAAGGCTTGCCTACATGTTTGAACTCTCCCTCCCATGCAAAGTACTCTTTCACCATGGTCTTGCACTCGTCGCTGTCCACATCCAGCTTACGCCACTCATATGACTCATAGTCAATCTGCCAATCTTCAGAAAGCTGAGGAGAGAGGGTTCACATAAGCCCTTGCTTAGAAGACTATTACACCCACAGAAACTTAATACAGTGCACAACAATAAGGTAAGTCAAACACCAGCACAGAGACAAACACTGACTCACAGAACCCCAAGTGATCATTTAAAAAATAATTTGTTGAGGTTCTGTGGACACACATGCCTAAGCACCATACCAAGAGAGGCATTAATACAAGGTCATGATTAGGGCTAGAGCATAAATTAACAGCACTCATAGGAAAGAAGTGGTTGAAAATAAGAAAATCTTGGGTAGTGGTAGGAGGGTGAAAAAAGAAAGACCTGGGTTTCTGACCACAGAAGTAATAAGGTGATTGAGGTTTCCCAAGATTTACCATTGTCCTCAACATCCAGCAAATAGATGTTCATCACACCATAGGTTATTCATAATACAAATCTAAAATCTATTTTAACACCTATAATTATTTTATAGGCAGTTCACAACTGGCCCTGATCCAGCCAATTATAACAGCATTCACAAAAAGAATGTGGCACTCAACTGTTGTGTCTCACCGTACTTTACAAGTAATCCATTTTTGATAAAGGCTTGGTACAGGGAAAAAACCTTATATTAAAGTATAGTGGGTATTAACAGGATATAGGTGAACCAAAGGTTCAGTTTTCAAATCAGTGCTGCTAGGAATCTTATTTTTTTAAATATTCATTTGCACAAGCTTAACTGGGAAATACCCTTCGTGTCACAGATAATAGGCCAGCTGAATGAGGCTCATTCTAGGAACTCCCACTGCTATTGTACTGGGAGCTCTTATAGATACACAACATTGACCAGAACTGTATTTTAAAAAATAAACTTTGTCAAAGCAAATAAGCAGCAAAGTCATAAGCATGAATATATTAACTGATGGTTCTATGCGTTGTGCTAGTAACCAAATAATTCAAATTAACCTGTCAATACCTAAAGCATCATATTTTCATTTCAATTTAAGTGACATTACGTGTGGTTTAAAGGCAATTTACCTCACTTAACTGGTTGTAGGTGTATTCTTTCTATTACACCATGAAAGCGTAACAAGTCATTTACAGTTTCTGATATTAAACAAAATGATTCAGTATATTAAATACATAAATATTAAATGACACAGCACACTTACCTAATATGCAACAGAAACGCCGACAATTGACCGTGTTCAGCAGGCAATCTTTACTTTTACTGGGAAATGGTGTGTGTTTTTTGGTGTCTGCTAAAATTTTATTTTAGCACACACCAAAAAACCTCAAAGATTCTGCCTTGTCAAATAGAAGTTATTCTATAATTTGTCTTTTTGTTTGAAGGGGGCAGACTTGATTTCTTAATGACTTTCTTTCCACCTTGCTCTTAGCTACGTGTTTACATCATGATTACCAAATGTGTCTAATAAGTCACTTGGCACCATTACCGAGGCAGTCCCTGATATTGCGTTAATGGACAAGCTGCTCAAAAAATATAACTGTACTGAACTACATGGTGATGTCAAAAGCCATCTGAATGTCACATTTAACCAGTATTTCCTCAAATTGAGAAATCTCATTCCACCGTCTAAAGGCTTGGTGAATTGTGGTTGGGGAAACAATTCAAGTAATTCCAATTTTCTCTTCTTGTGACTACACTTAAATACCAACCTGCAACCAGGATCAGCATGCATGGGTAAATTCACCCCTTGTTCATTCGCATCTAAATTTGACATTTTCCTAATAAACTCCTGACTTTAATGATAGGAGCCCCGCTGCTTTTGTAATAGTCTTATCATAATTACATTTATACAGCATCCTGCATTCACTTTCGCACCCCAGTGTGCATACAGTGAAGGAAAAAAATTTAATATAACGGTAACAAAATGTTATTCACAGCTTCAGGGGCAAATCAAATGCATCCCCGCTGGCACATGAACTGTATGTTGCATTGTCATATGAACCATAATCTTAGGTTTGCAGCCTATATCAATACACTTGTTTAGAGCTATTTTTGGCCCATATCATTGACCCCAATATTACCATGCATCCCTTGTGTAAATGCGCACAGCTAATTAAATAACTGGATCAACTGAGAAGAGGTTTGGAAGAAGTGGGATATAGAGGGCTCTTTGGGAACTGTGTTCAGTGCATCCTTTGCAGCCTGTGCTGACATGCAAACAACGTGGGAATGACAGGAAAGTTCCAGAAAGGAACCACATACCGTGAAAGCCAGATCCTGTCCTCTGAACACCCAGATGCCAGAGATGCTGCTGTCGTTGTTCGAGCCGAAGAGGATGACGCTGGCGAAAGCGTTCTTGCGCAGTTTGTCCAGTCTCTGGAACATTCCTGATGGGAGAGGTTGGAGGAAAGGAGGCAAGAATATTTAATTAAAAAGAGGACAGCTCTCTACTGGGCGCCAATCAGGGAAAGGGTCACAGGCTCTATGGCATGCCCACGCGAGATTTCAGGCTCACCTGTGATCAGGTTGCAGCTCATGAACGTCATGGCCAGTTCTTCGGGGTAGCGGTATTCCCCATACCAGATGGAGTAACCCTCACGGTCAAAGTGCTCCCAGAAGTGGGGCAGAGCCACAGTCAGTGTATCTTCGTTGGAATACTTGCGCTTGAACTCATCCAATACAAATGGACTGGATGGATGGGAAGACAGTACACACATCAATATATTGGTGATGGGCTGCACCACATGGACAACGACCAAAATGGTGGAAATGTAAATTCATTTTCTGATTTTTCCAGACCTCCGGGTCTCTGTACTTAAAGATTTCTGATGTACACCAGACTAGTTATTCTCTAGAAAATAACTAGGTCAACTACAGCCTGCCTGCCTTCCTCCCAACCCCTTATTCTACGAGGTCCTGATTGTGCTCAATCATTTCCCTTTCTGAAGGGAAAAAATGGAACATCAGCACATCAGGGAGAAGTTTTACATATTAGCAAAGTGCGCCGACCACTTGATTAGCCTATAGAAACTTTGTCTCTGTCGTTCTGATTATTTAAATCTATAACACTGTAGGCACATCTCAGAACATAGCATGATGGTGGAACGCCCTGGAAAAACAACAAATCTTGACAGAATCCATCTTAACTAAGGAGGTGAATGATTTTTATTTGCATACTTTCTACTCAAATAGTATTTGGACAGCCTTTTTTCAAATTTTATTTAAAGAATCAGAGCAGTTGTGGCAGCAGCTGTTTAACCAACTGGTAGTAAACTAAACTTAAAAGTTGCAGTGTCACCAAGAAGGCACATAGGCCCATTTAAAATCACTGTTAACCTAACAGCAATTTGCACTGTAACAAACGAAAGTACCACAGTACAAATAAACTGTCTTTATACAGCTATGCCTATAACATTATCCAAAATATCATCAAAAGAAAGAAAAGGAAAAAACTAAAATGTATCTAAGGGGGAGTCAGGGGACCTATGGTTCAATCTGGAGAGGTGCGTCTGCAGTCTTCTCTGTCCTGACAGCAGTGGAAATCTCATTTCACCACCAGGGACAAGAACGAACAGGAGGAAGTGCAGGCACGTTGGGGGGATGGGTCAGACACCCAAAAGTAGCAGACCAGAGGGGTCTGGAAGGCATGGAGGGTCTGATCTTTTGTAAATACAACAAAACTGTCCCTTTAGCTACAGCGAGAGGCTAAGACCTAAGCTTTGAATGTGAGCAGATAGATAACCACTGGAGGGACAGAAGGGGAACCTGATGCTCATTTATACCTTATCACCCCTAGTGTGGATGGTCTTTGGCAAAGTGTGCAGGGAAAGAGGAGTTGGGCTGGGTTTTACCTCTTGGTCAGATGTGCAAAAGGGTCCTTGGCTTTGGGCTCTGAAGCCAGGGCAGCCTCACACTCGTCCATGTCCTCCTCTGGAGCTGGGGCAGGAGCCTTCTTCTCCTCCTTCTTCTCCTTCTTTTCCTTCTTCTCTTGCGGTTTGCCTCCCTCCTTGCCTCCCTTCTCCTTCTTAGGGGCATCTTTCTTGGGCTGCATTTCAGCAAACTTCTTGGCTGGAGAAAGAAGTGAAGTTCAACTGCTTGACTTACATTTTTTTCTTTAAATCAATTATTTCAGTTTTAAAGAACTTAGAAACACAAGAGGACGCAACTTGTCCATCAAGTCCTGCCGCAAACCTCGCCACAAAATTAAAACATGTATATTAACTATTTTCAATACATGAAATTAGATAACTAAGATATGTCCAAGTCAAATCAAGAATCCACTGCTGAATTTAACTTCCCTTTTAGAGTCACCTTGTAACTTAACTCATTAGTCCATTTGAACCAGATTTCTGTACGTTAGGTACAAAGGTGGTCGGAACCCAGAGAAATATAATGGACTGGAGCCCCATTTCTAACAGGACTGAATGTAAAACAGGCCTCTTCTGCACAGCCCTGCCCCATCTAAATACTCACCATCAAACTGAGCCATCTTTTCGCAGAGCTTGACTTCCCCCAAGACAGCTTTAAACTGGGGCTGATTGATGCAGGTCACAAACCAGCGTGTCACATTGGGGAAGGGCTGACGGAATGAAGGGTCCAGAACCTGGGGGAGCAGCGGGGGGGGGGGGGGGGGACACCATAGTTCAGCTTACCCACTTCCATACAGAAAATCTATGGATCGTTTATAAAAAAATAAATAAAAAAAAAATAAAAAAAATTTTTTAAAAACCCTTGTGTGTGGGCTCCTACGTTACGTTAGGTGACAGGTGCCTGAAGCTTTGTGTTGACCTACGAGTGTGAAACGGGTGTAACTGACCTGTTTGTAGAGCCACAGCAGAGAGCACACCACAGAGATGTCTGCCAGGCTGACCCTTTCCCCCACCAGGAAGGTGTGGGTGTTCAAGTGCTGATGCAGGACGGTGAGCACCCGCTTCACTTCCTCCTTGGCCTGTTCTGTGGCCTGCGGCACAGGAAAATGGCATTGTTAAATTAAGGCAATTATTAGACAATTACTATTAAACAAAATATTGGTCCTTGAGAAAATATCAATTTAGATATCTGGAGCAAAATTTATCTTTAGGCCTCAAGTAAAATACCTAAAGCTTTTGTATGCATGCAATTCTAGTCTTCCTGGTTCAAAGCCGAATGTGGCCGTCAGATACTTTTCAAATGACAAATGGAAGGAACAGGTTTCATTATCTGAGAAGGAGAAGAGAAAAAAGCTGTAAAACGTGTAGCACTGACTGTATATTAGTTATTGGCTTGCCAGTCATTCGTTGAGCATGTCAGGGGCTGCCTTAAAGCAAACTGGTTATTTTTCATCTGTTACAACCTTTGCCAATTATATAACACACCAAGAATGAGAAAACAGCAAAAGGTTTAAATCTGAACAGTGACAGAAGTGTGGTGTAAAGGGATGATGCAATACAAAGGGAAAGGCCTTGGGGTGGGGTGTGGGAGACTAGAAATTTCACAGCCACTTGTTTGCACATGCTCCAAGGACAAAATGATTATGAGAAAACGCACACAGCCAAATCATAACATTTGAGAGCATACAAAGTGTCTGCACATTAGAAAGAATCTAAAATAAAAAATAACATTTTCCTCGATGGTGTACTCAAGAATGCTCATTTTTGGCAAATATTCAGTAGCCTAATTCTGGCAGGTAATGATTACAGACCAATCCCAATTTTTAAAGGGACCATATCCATATGCCTACAGAGCAACATGATTCATGACTGCTCACATGTCACTAAACAAATATCATTACACAGTATATGCAAACATTACTTAGCTGCTCCCAGTAGTCCAAGCCTACTTATCTTAGTAAAACTTTTTGTCATCTTGCTTGTCTAAGACTTACTGAATAAAACCTGCCTGAGAAACCTGATAAATACTAGGTCTGAAGGACTCAAGTACAAGGACTCAAGTCGCCATGCGAAAGAAACCTGCAGGATTCCAACCTATAAGAACAAGAGTGCCACACAAAAAGAATCAACTCTTTGTGCACATAAACCATGAATTTGCTTCCTGAGGTACCATGGCAACCTTCTGAGCATTCTCTTATTGGTTTGAAAATACAATAAAAAACTTAATAGAAACTGCACTGCATGCAAATTAGCGAACAGATTTTCAGTTGTCAAGCCAATTCCACGTTAACTATAGAGGAAACAGAAGAAATACACAGCCACCTGACAGGCAGCAGGAGAGCGAGCACAGACCTGTTTGTTGAACTGCATGATGCCAAGGGTGGGGAAGACCCAGGCGCTGGCTGGGGGGATGATCTCAGAGTCAGCAAAGCTCACCCACTGCAATACCTGGGCGCTGTCCTGAGGAGTGCTACCACGCAGGGCATCGCTGCTCACTGCAGAGACAGGGAGGGCAGAGTGAGCCATTAAAGAAGAGACCGTTCTGCAGTCCTGCCTTCAAAGCACCTTCATGCGGAGACCTAATGCACGAGCAGACTTGAAACACAAAGGGGCCATTGAACCTAGACTGGATTTAGCTATAGAAGCATAGAAGGCATTTTTGTCACTTTCACATATCTTACAGGTACAGTGTATACCTAGGTTTGCATGAGGGACAAAATGTTTAATGTAGGCAAACAGGACCAACAAGAATTTTAGGTCTATTTTTATTCTGCTGAGTGATGAAAGTGCATGCCCTCTAGTGGCTTCTCTATGAACCACAAACCATTTTGTAATAAACAGGTGACAACAGCTCTGCATCACTTGTGAGGTGGTTACCACTATTACAACACACAGTAGCATATCATCACCTGCTCACAGCAGCAGAGGGTAGGAAAGATGATTTCTGGTACAATGTATACTGGTGCAGGTACACTAATGAAAATTCAATAAAAACCAAAACCACCTCCTTGTAGTGCCCTAAAGAAACACACTGCACCGGTACTTGAATGTGGCCAGTGACTGTAGAATGAGGTCTGTGGCTCTGACATACGTACAAAATCTTTATTCCAGTAGTTCATAATATGATGTGCGGTGTTTCCACAAGTGTTCTGTGATCAGAACATAAGCACCAGATGCTCCTTTGCCATTATATAAAGGGTAATTTATTTGTGAACACACAATGACAAATACAAGTAGTAACTACCAAAGAATGATGGCAGACAACATTGAGCCTAATAGCCCAATTAAGCAGACACCAAGAGGTAGCAGCATCAACTCTTGCATAGGGTACCATGAGCAATAAAGCTTAATCACCTGGGGTCAGTTTACAGTACACCAATTTTTCACAATTGCATCGATGACTGATGACCAAACGTATTTTACCAGCATTATTAGTATTCACTAGCAGTGACGCCAGGTCCATTCAGTCTCCTCATATTTTTTGGCCTCTCTCAGATGGACATTTTCATTTATTTTTACTTTGTAATATCTATGCATGATGATCTCAGATTATAGGAGTCTGAAGTATGCTCCAAAATATGACTGAGAAGATACTTCGGTAAAAGATAAATCTCCTTTCCCCATGTTGCTAGTTCCTCCCTTGAGTCAGCTGGCATCAAAGATGACCCAACAGTCACAAGATATTACCTAAAATGGGTATACATGGACCATAATGACATCTTAACATATTTGTTGGTACCCGATTCGTGGAGCATGTTGAGGCAGTTCAGCCAGGCAGTGGCGAATACAAGTAATTCATGGTTTACAAACGAGCAAAAATACATTGTCATCTTTTGGTTCCCTTTGGGAAAGTTAGCTTAATTGCGGGTTATCTAGTTAGTAAAATTATCTTTCTGGCACAGTAGTTACCGCCCTCCTAGCCCAGTGGTTTGCTAGATTGGTGTTAACAAGTATCCTGGAAAACCAGGAAATTCGGACTAGTTCTCCAGTCGTTGCAAATACATGAAAAATGAGAAAATGGTTTTTAAAAAGCGATCAGTGATGTCAATAAAAAGCGATCAGTGATGTCATGTTGTGAAGCACAACATGACAAAATGAATACAACAATATGACAGTTTGAAGTTTGGGTTTGGGGTATGTTTAATGACCAAGTAGAAGTGTCTCAAACTTGTATGAAAAGCCTGGAAGATCAGTGCTGTGAATTCACATGAGGCAGCAAGTTTTCTAGCCGTTTTCTTCAGTTGCTAGGCTACTGTAGCTAGATATTAGCAGCTTAGCATCATTGCTAGTCAAATAATGTTATCTTGTTTAGGTAGCTAGTTAGCGAATGTGACAGGACAGGGGTTTTTAGAGAAACTAGGTTGCTGAGGCTGCACTTGGCTTCCTCTTTTTTGCCTATTTTTTTTTTCTGACCTTAATGTCATTGCAATTGTAACAGAGAACCGAGTCTGTGAGAGAGTGAGGGATGAGGTTAGGTTAATGGGAGAGTTAAACTGCCCCTAGGTATGAGTGTCCGAGTGCCCTGCAATGGATTGGCAACCTGTCTAGGGTGTATTCTTGCCTCTCACCCAATGCATGTTGGCATAGGACCCAGCAACCCAGCCTAGGAATAGGTGTGTTGGATAACAGATGGATGGACATAAACCATCCACATTTTGTTTGAGTTTGTGCACCGCCAAAAGTTTTGGAAGCACCATGCCCCAGTTCACAGGACCGAACAATGTGCAATTTTCCCACCTTCAACAACAGTTTTAACAAACAAAATGTTTTGTGTAAGCACCTGACATACATTGCTTTAGTGTGCATATAAACTTTCATGTAAAGGTTGACAGGTTTTACCCCAAGTCTGTATATTCTGCCTTGTTTTTAAACCATGACCAAAGGATGTAGCCAACAGAAGACGCCACTTACGATAATAAGCAATGGCGTTGCTCTCAAACAGACAAAAACCATCATCACCCTGGAAAGCCGGAACCTGGGAAGGGGTTTGAGAGAGAGAGAAGCACAAAATTGTTTAGACATACCAGGTAACCTTTCAATTTAAATGTCCTGTGAACCCCATTTTAATTACCAGCTGGATACAAAACCACAGAAATTGAAATGCAATAGTAAAACAGATCACCTACCTTGCCCAGGGGGAAGTTGTTGAGAAAGGCAGGGGTGCGGTTTGTCTGTCCAAAGGTGAAGGCAGGGGCCGTACTGGCCACTTTCAGGTGGGCACCGCTGTACTGCGCCGCAATCTGAGCCTTGAAGGCTCTCCAGTTCTCTGGGTATGTGTAGAGTGTCTGTGTAAGAGAGGATGTTCAGGCCATAGGATTCCATGTTGAAAAAGCAAGGGTTGACAAATGAGTAGCATCACATTATACATTTCCAAGGGAATAGTGAGGTGCAGAATTTAAAGCAGAGTGAGAAGTTAGTGGGTTTTCATGGAAAAAGGTTTAACAGAGTCATTATACGCAATGCTATACAGCAAGCTATAACCACACGTATGCCTCATCCTTTTATTGGCCCTGCCCACTCAGGCATTAGTCAGTTTGCATGCAATACATATAGTAGCATACAATAGTAACAATACAGGCATAACACTGATGATACATTTACAGGTAAGGACCTCTAAAATTATATTACTCCATTTGGGTATATCAGGTGTACTGTAGAGTACCAAATTCAATTTCACTCTAAGACTCAAATAAGAGGAACAGCCACCTTGCAATGCATAACATTTTTAATTAGCTAGTTTCCCACCAAGCTCCTCACGCTATATAAAGGCTCCTGAAGAAGAGAAAGCAATGCGCAGCAATGGAATCAAACTAGCAAGCCAAGCAGTGATGCGGCAGATTCGGCTAGAAGGCCTGACAGGGTTCATTTACACCTTTGACTTTTCTTTATTGCGCTCCCATCAATCTAGCAAAGTATTAATACTGAAAAATACGAAACGTAACCGCTAAGCAATACATCTTCCCTTGCAAGCATTCACAAGCCTAACGTTAGCTTGCCTGTGAGACACTCCGAAAAACCTACGTGGCTCCTTATCGAAGTGGTGATCAGCATATTTATCGATCCGGATAAACGTAGGGCGCACCGCAAAGTTTCATACACAACTACTGTTTGTTGGCTTCCACCTTAATCTGTCGTCCATGGTTTGGCTCTTAAAATCAGTTTTTGCCGGAAAACGCAAGGCTGATTTTGCATGGTGAACAACAACCTAGCTAACGTTAGCAATGGTCTTTGTTCCTCCAGGTCTTGAATTTTAAATTGAACTTGCCAGCTCGTTAGCCCTCTGGCTAGTTATAGGTTGAGCTGACGTGTTTTTCCATTCACTTGAAGCCCTATAGTTAGCAAGGCGACAAGTAGTCCGCTAGCTACAGCTATTGAAAGCAGCCCGCTAGCTTGCAAACACTGAAAACTTAAAATCGGGTTGGGATGGTTGGTTTGTCATCCCAATTCAGTTTACAAATACCATAAGCAGCGTTTCTGGATAAGCGCTAACCCGGTATCAATGTGCATATTAAGTTGACGACGCAATTCCCAAACAGGACATATAGCCAATGACAGTCTAAGCTAGTTGGGTATATAGAATAAAAACTTCAGCTTGACAAGTCCTCACCATAAAGCCACCTCCCCCGTTAGAACACAACCTTAAACGTGGCATTTGTGAGTGCGTTAAAACACGTTCTTTTCCCGAAACGCAGCCAAGACATATTTCATCTTAGGTCCAATCTGTTATGGAAATATTAGTTTCTACAAGGTATTATAGGTCTACGTTAATAGACCATGGTCAAAGCTTAAAGGAGAGGGGTCGGATGAGACAGATTTGCATTGGATATTCATTCCTAACATGAATAAATCGCCATTGATTCCATATTTCTCATTCACTTACCCCTGCCGCCATCTTCAGGTCGAGAGAAAGGAGGAAGGGCGGCGCGCAGCTGTGACGTATAGACCACCGGGCACGCGCAAAACGAAATAAGGCGTGGATGGATTTCTGGAAGGGCTATCTATAAATGTATAACGTCCACTGATCATTGGATGCACTGTAATTATCACTTGATTGACGAAGTCTAATCTTGCATAATATATGACAACACAAAAAACCTACGCAATCCCCGTTGTTTTCCATGTCAAATGCGAAAAGATTTTAGAATAATACAAGTCTTTATTGGTTACATAATTCAAAGCGTAAATACACATTCTCTTAAAAGTCAAGAGTTATAAAGAAAAAAACATGCAGAGAACAAGTCAAGCAAAGCTTCAGCATCTGCCAACTTTCCCAAAACAACAAGAAAATAAAATGTGATGAAACCTTCCAACGCGTTTTTCATGAGAAGATGCCGGTTTACTAATGTGGGTGTAACTTGAACACTCAGTTGTCTACGCTCATAACCGATTTAATGCGTGGCTGAGATATACAAGATACCTGACAAATAGTGTATTATCAGGAAAATATTACAAATTACACCCACACTAGTTTGTCCTTCCAGTCATCAGAGCACACAAAAAACTGGTGGCGAAGCTTTTTCAAACCATTTTGTTTTCAATGATGAAACATTGTTTAACATTAATTGCTTTATATTGAGAAAAGGTGGAACTTCTGTGTTTCATGAAGACTATTTCCCTTATTGTCTGCTTAATCAATGACTACGAATTTATATTTGTGCAAATGTTTATCTATAGAGGTATAGTACATCTTCAATGCACCACATTTAAATGTTCCTGAGTGAATTTGTATTGTGAGCTGCTGATTCATTTAACATGGGAGAAGCAGTGCATTTTCTCTTCGCGTGCTGGGCTCCAATGGACGTGTACATTGCACGTCTTCATATGTCATTGTTTACTTTACCCTTACTTAAACATGAAGTTTAAAAAGAGATGTAATTGTTAAACATGATGACCTGGGGAATCATGGGAGGTCCAGAAAGCAAGGGATGTTAACTGTAAGCTAAATCATTAGGTTGCATGAATTAAGAACTTATGTTACAACAAAATGCTTGTGTGTGTTTGGATGTTAGTGTCCAGGCCATTAGCAATAATGCAAGTACTTACAAAATAAGCATAAATTGGATATTAATGACAACATATAGACAAAACACGTACTGTATGTAACACAGTATGGCACACTTAGCAGCGCATTGTTGCTTGTCCATCAAAACCAGTAAAATGTGGTTAACATTTAGTGTGGTTATCATTAATGCAGCAGAGGACAAACAGCTTCTAATTAAAAAATGGACAACTAAGCATACTCCTACATGCCAGACATGATTAGCTTAGTTAGAAGCAACCTTCCTGAAAAGGAAAAGAGGTAATTCCAAATGAAGAAAACATTGAAATTTTAGGATTAGATATAATACAGCAGGACCCCTCAATCCCTCCATACAATCTGGCTGCTTCTCTTGGTCTTCAAAAAAACTATGAAGAACTGGATTTGGGACAAGGACATTGAAAAGAAGCATCAGAAGGCAAAATTTTATTCCATGTGGTGGTCACATTTTTATTGAAAATAATTACAAAACCATAAATCAAACTTACAGAGGCCGATATTGTCCATCTAGTAATGCAGAGGGGGGATGCTTTTGGCTCTGTAGGCATACAGCCTGAGAGCCCCGACCCACAAACTCCTTAGAACACTGACCAATGACAAATTCCAACTTATTGCTTTAAACACTCAGATCTTGCACTTAGTCCTAATTCTACTCATACACTGAGAAACAGCTTCAGTGCTTGCCTGTGTCAATTTTGTAGCATCCATAAGGACACGTGTATAAAGCTAATCATATAGTAAACTTGCCTTCACATGTGGACTGGACACACATTGGCCTACATGAACCTGTACACAAAAACAAATCAAATACTAAACCTGCCCTCACTTGTAGACGTGCACACTTTGAACTACATGGCCAGTGAGTAGGAGGGAGGGGGTGAACCTTCACAGACATGTACTTGTACCTACTGAGAAGGAACGCATAAAAACCTGCTTAAATTCTCAACGCATGTGTTGAGTGATTTATAAAAAATATAAATCTCCCAGCATCTTTATCAAAAAAATAAAAAAAAAAATCAGCTGACCAGACCTGTAGAGAAAAAACAGATGTCAAACATGCTTTAAATTGATTTAATAAAAAGAATACTTTTCTGTGACTTTCCTCAAAATATCAAAATAACTAAGTAAAGACACAATTACTTGCCAATTATTTTACGACCATTAAATAGTTACGCCACAGCCACACTGGCTGAACTATAATTTACTGTATTGTCATTATTATTGCCCATTCCGTGCTTGTAACAGGGACATGGCCCAACATGCTACAATAATTTGAAGCCTGACAAAAACAAACAGTAAAAAAATACATTACTCTTGCAAAAAACATGAACACTTCAGTAAAATAAACAAAATGTATGTTATGGGCAAAGACCCACCAAGGAAAGACTATAAAGACTTACCCAGATAATCGTCCATAAGAGACCCAATAGCAAACTGTACAAATAAAACAAGAGGGAGAAATCAAGGAGAGTGAGATTAGCACTGAAAAAGGTTTTATACATGAGATGACAACTCCAAAAGGCACAAACACTCAAAGGCATTGACAGAAGGTCATTTGATCAAAATGGTGTAGCATGATCCAAGGAGAGCAATCTAAATAGCCATAGCCAGCACTCTGATAAATCAGCAAGCCTGGGGCTGCCTGACTGTTGGTTTTGGTACAGAATGCACTCACAATGTCATTCTTGTCTACTCGGGTTCCCACGATCTTCAAGCGGATTTCATCATCCTGCTGGATTACAATGTCCTACAGGGAGAAACCACATTATCAAAATATAAATAGGCCACTGACTGCACAAAATCAAATGGTCTTAGAACACAAGTGACATCTCCATGACACATTCTTTAAACATTGTCCTTTTACAACAAAGATCAACAGGTCCAGTCTAAGACCCCACTGACTTTCACAATACTTAAAACTATTCTACAAATTAGCACTTCACTATTTCAAAATCATGTGAAGAAAAGAAGGTTACCACAGTACCCAGGTTCCTTTGGCTGGTTTCTAGTTTCTGGCTTACCTCATCAAGCGTCTTATAGCAAGGAGGATTGGAGTTTGGGTCAAACTCCATTTCTGATGGAATGGACTGCAAGCAGACAAATAAATATAACGAGACACAGCAAGTTAAAAATCATAGATGATATGTTTTAAAGCTTCAAAATGTAAATCAAAAATGAAATTAAATCCCCATGGTTCATCAAAAAGTGTCATGTTTAGAAAATTAGATAGTAGACATACACTGCAAAGGTACTGTAGTTTTCTCCGTTTGATATACCAAATCACTTTCCGAAGAGCTTCTGGCTTATGTATTACTTCTGAATCAAAAAATAAGAACAAAATAATTAAAATAGGAAGGATAACTTACATGGCGGGAAATGAAACAAGACATAGGACCAATTTCTGTGAAGAGTCCAACCTAGGCAAAACAGAAGGTAAAGGAACACATATAATTCCCATTTATCACTGTCTTAAGAGAGATGCTTTTATCACTGCTGTGCCACTTGCTATCCCATAACTACAACCCTAGATCTTGCATCTTTTACAATACATGCTATGAGGTACTGAATATATAACACTGTGCTCCGTATGCTTTTGGACCCCCGATAAAGGCTGTGCAAGGCAGCAACGCGTAGGTCCAGCACGTTTTATTTTTCCCATGGCGCGCAGGCAGGACTGCCACCATGGGCTATGCGTAGCAAATTGTGGTCACTCACTCATGGACATTTAGTCGGACGCATGCGCAGGTGGTGCTTCGTTTAGTAGGACGCATGCGCAGGTGGTGCCAGCTAAAATGTGTCTGCGGAAGTGAGTTGCGCTGTGGGTCTGGAAGGTTCCGTGCTTGTTTTCATGCCACGTTTCAATTAAGGCCTTGGATTCCTACTTGTTTGCCACTTGTGCTTTTTCATAATTTTGACAGGCAAACTAATACATGATACCTGCTATGATGTAGTTGTGTTAAAATGCCTTACGTTTCACTTTGGACAACTATCTGTAAAATGACTGTTTGCCAATGAAATATTATGGAGCCCCAATGTGAAACGTGCTATCACATCCATGATTAAGAAGCTGATAATCTACTTGGCAGAAAGAATACTTTCATTTGTAAAAAGAAAAATAAGAGAAAAATGTCATTAATTTATGTCCTGTGTCAGCCAGTATGGTCACTGTTGAAAAATAACCATTTTAGATTCCAGTTTTCAGTCCATTATGCTAAACTGGTAAGTGGTATTTCAGAACGAATGAGTGAGACTTCATCTTTACCTTGTTAACTTGAGTGACCACAGCATCCACAACTTCCCCTTTGAATGGGCGGAAGACGATGGCCTTGTACTTGACAGGATAAAGGACGAACCCCCTGCCTGGCTGGATGACCCCTGCCCCTATGTTGTCAATGGTTGTCACGGCAATGACAAAGCCATACCTGAAACACACATTGCGGCCAATACACTGTCTATGTTTCTGAAACAATTGCACTCAGCAAACTGTATATTTCAAAGCACTTTCTTCACATTGTCTTTTTCCTATGCAGAACATTAAGAAAACTGATTTGTCCATGTGATTCTCCCATATAATCACTTACTTTCCTGTGCACGTTCCCTCCACCTCTGTGAAAAGCTTCTGTTTAACGGTGTTCAGCAGGTTGGGGCCAAAATAGCGTGGGTGGAGCAAGATCTCATGCTCCAAAGAAATCTGTGAATGAATGAGGTAATGATCACCATATCTAATGATGAGAGACTGATGATTCATTAACCCAAATTGGGTGGAACAATTATTGTGTCATTGGTTCACTAATTTGAACCAATCGTCGTTTTTTCATTTGGAGGCCAGTGCCTTCTAATTGGATCAAACAAGGTATTGACTGATAGCACATGCTAGCTCTAGCCATGTGGGTTATGAAACCTCACTCACCCATTATTAGCCATATTCAGAAATGCACACTCAGCAACAAGCACATTTTGAGTCAATGAGTTACTACATATGAAACCCATCTAACATGTTTTTAAACCAATGTATAACGTAAAACGGTCCAGAAGGGGAACTTCTTCAATGGCTGTATACCAAAAAAAGTGTGCCAACTGAACCTTTACATGGAACATTGCAGTCTTGGAATATTACCACCTTCATTACCAAGCTCATTTAACAAGTATACATAACTATTTGAGATAAGCTGAATATGTTTATCAATAGCTTATTAAGACTGTGAAACTTCAAAATACAGCTCAAATGCACACCTAGCAAGGAGGACATAGAAAAAAGTGTGGCCACAAAATTTTATCCATGCTTCCAGCTTTGCAAAATACTGACTACAATTACTGCATCAATCAACATGTGTCAAGCGCACAGGCCTGTAATAGTCTCTCTGCAAAAAATAATCTCTGGGGGGAAAGATGATGATAAAAATGGTGCATAAATACATAGCTATCCAGATTCAAAATTGATCCAATTGGATCCACCCACTCAACTTCAATAATTCCAAATATTTTAGCCTGGATCTCAGCAGAGTGGATTCATTCATAATGGTATTCTTATTGCGAAAATATGTTGCTCCTCCGTTACCGGCTATGCTTTGGATAATGGTCTAATGAGCATAGTTCGAAAAACGTAAACATTCGAAGAAATTATTTAGTCTACCTAACAACACATATAGCTACGTGTTACCCCGTTACATTCACATCTAACTAGCAACGCTGTAATACAAAGCAATTGATAAACTGTGACTGTTACAATCACATGGCTAAATACGGTAGCTTGCTTTGCTAGCGGGCTAGCTAATTCTCGCGGATGAATCGGTTGTTGATTACGGAACTGGAAATCTTTGCTGTGGTACAGGATAATACTTTGCTATCTTCGCTCGTTGTTATAATAACTTACGTGATAAAACATATCTTCTTGTTTCCACGATTTAAATGAATGGGCACGCAATTTCCATTCGACGTTTCAGATGTTTTTCAGGTAGCTCCGCCTCTAATGCAGGAAGAGAGAGAGGACTTCCTGTATTTTTAGCGTGATTCAATCTCTGGATTCAATACAGTTCAGTGGGTTGATTGCTACTGGCTGGAGAAGTCAGTGGGAGGGTTTCGTCATATCCCTAAGCTACAGTTTGTAGTCCTAAAACACGAAAGTGAGTTCGCATTTTTCAGCCATGGGTTCCTTCCACTGACTTTAGCCGCGTTTCCACCGCAGGAACTTTACCCCGGAACTAGGAACCTTTTGAGGAACTCAGTGCGTTTCCACCGCAGGAACTAGGGTCTAAATTTAGTTCCGGGGGCTTTATTTTACCCCCCCAAAAGTTCCTTCTCGGGGGGTAGTACTTTCCAAAAGTACCGGAACCTTTGGGGTGGGGCGCAAGCGCTGAAAATATCTGATTGGTCGACTACTTGCAGTGTTATTTGTTTTATTTCAAACGCCATGTTTAAAAATCTGCAGCCGCAAACCGATTTATTTTCATAATAACTTCAAATCAAACTTGTATGTTATGCGGCGCAGTAGCCTAGTTTTGGTTATAGCCTGCCAACGTCTTGGAATTATAACATGTGCTCTTCTGTTCTTTTCTTGCTTTAGTATTCGTTTTATAAAATGATAAGCATTCGTGCTGGGACAGCATATTACGTACCAAAACATTTAAACGGATTAATTCGGTTGCTGAATATTTTCTTCCGGATT
Organism: Anguilla anguilla; assembly: GCF_013347855.1. Lineage (NCBI taxonomy): Eukaryota > Metazoa > Chordata > Actinopteri > Anguilliformes > Anguillidae > Anguilla > Anguilla anguilla. The sequence continues at coordinate 51,103,787 of NC_049203.1, read as the reverse complement.
TTCTTTGTTAGCCCGTTGTAATTGACTCAAAACGTTTGATACAGTTATGTGAGGTGTGCGGTAGTTCTGCGTAATTCACATTGGTGATACAGTAAAAGCAAACTGGAAATCACCTTCCGCACTTTTTGTGAGGGTAAAATAACAGGTTAATTCTAGTAATCATCCCTTTAGCTTTTTCAGACTGCCGTAATTTTAATCTGCCATTCTCCAATTCCACAAAAAGACCAGGAAGACTATGGACTAATTTATGGTGCATGATTCGCATCTGGAGGGCACACTTCGCTGCTCGGCTAGCAGTAACTTCGAAGGAAAGCAAACGGTGGCTGTACCACTGCTAATTAAAATTTTCACGCAAGTCTGAGTTTTCGTTCTATTCTTGTCATTTTGCGATTAGCCTATATGGAATTGACGACGAGAAAGTAATCAAACAGCAAATTGTTTACAACGTGTGCATGTTTTCTGCTGTTGTTGCCAGTTATATTGGAAATGTGAATGCATTCTGTCGCCTCGGATGTCAAGACATGAAAGTGAATGTTCGCATAAAAACATAATGAATGTGTTTGAGAGGATATATAAAACAGTTACAATCTGACTATTGCCCTGTTATATCCTATTTGTTGCATAACAACGGTCCAAGTTCAACTACCAACGACAGTTTTGCTTGACAACGGTAAAATATGCCCAAACGGCTGCAGAAGAATATTTCAATTCCAGGTGATTAAATCGATAAAAAAATACGTCATTACTGTAACACTCTCTTGCGCATAACCGTACCTCAGCATGCGAACCAAAACCAAAGACCTTCGAATCTTTTGTCAAAACAGTAGAACTGTTCTGTGATTAAAACCGAATACGTACGCTATTTCCATGCGTAGTGTCGTAACTGTCCACGGTGCCTTTTTGTTCTGCATACCTCACAGCCCCGAGTTGGGCGCCGTGTTATTTTTAAACGTGTTATGCTCCCTGCTACGGACCCCAGAACTAATGGTAGGGACCGTTCGATTGGAGAAACCACACGAAGCATTCAGCAATCGACGCAATTTCTCTGACAAAAGTCATTGTTTCAAAGCAAATCAAAATCGAACACTTGAAACATTGCCATCTGCTGGTCAATTACTGGTGAAAATGTATTTTCGAATATGCGTTACGCAGTTTTTGTCACAGGGATTAAGTGAAAGTAAGCATCTATTAGATAAATTTGGGATCAATTCAGAGAAGCCAATCACTTACGATAATAAGACGAGTAAAACATGTCATGGTTTGGTGCACCTGTCTTGTTTTTGCATTTCATTTTTGCATTGCATTTGATATGCACCGTTTTTTCAACCATAACCTTTTTTTCTTTGAATATTCAGAAATGTACACTTTTTTGCATTCATAATTATCCAAAATATCCATGTGAACATAATAAATAAGTTGGCTAAAACTCACATTTGAACTTAATCTTATAATTAAACATGCAATGTTACCTGAATTTTAAAATGTACTTATACACTAGGTGAGCCAACTATACCTGCAATCGTAAATTAACATAAATATTAAAAATATACTGATGTACCCCTTAGTGCATTGTAATAGACTGGGTTTTTGTACATTAATGCAGCTGTGCCCACAATGTTGAGCTCCCATGGTACAATTAGTAGAGGTAGTCTATGCTTCCATGTTGTGGTTCCTCAACACTGAAATGGTTTAATTAAAAATACCAGATGTTGAGGGTAAGGTATGTAAGGTGTTGAGTTGTTGGGAAGGGCTCGGGGATCAGTGCACTTGCCTACTACTAAGTACTCAAGTTCCATGCAATTGTATACTCAATAGTAGGCAGGTGTGCTGATATGCCCTTGATTAGGAAAGTTGCTGCTGGAAGAAGGGTTGGTGGGCCAATTGAGGACACTCTTCTCTCTGGACCAAACAGAACTACAATGCTCCAGCACAGTGGTCAGGCACTGTGCTGTAGAGAGCTCTCACCTTCTGATGAAATATTAAACCAAGGTCCTGACTCACTGTGGTCATTAACGATCCCATGACAAAAGAGTAGGGGGGTGTTAACCCTGGTGTCCTGGCTAAATTCCCACAAAACTGAGCTACAGCTGGTCAACCAAACCACCACCTGATTCTGATTGGCTACATAATCCATTGCATTCCTACCCACTTTGACTATCTAGGTTGTCTCTATAGAACAGAACCAAGTTTTCAGTTGACCTAACCGATTAAAAAGATTTTACAAATAAAACATCTGAGTTTATTTCGTTCAGAAAGGTTAAAATTCTTCTGTACTATATAGAGTGATTTCTCTACCTGTACAAAATTATTTTTGAGCAGGGTGTCCTACTGATACCAGCGGTTTCTTTTGGAGGAGCCCTGCAAACTATACAATTTCAGACCAGCCTTGTATAAACACCTTATACATATAACATGTCAGAACAGAGTATGCATATGAGCAATAGGATACATTTAGAAAGGTTTATACAAAGCTTCCCTGTATGCAGTTAAACATTGAGGAAACATTTGAATGGAAGTCTACTAAATAACTGAATAGAACTAGTGTGGGCTTATAAATGGAGACCAACAGTAGCTTAATGCAGTATATTGATGCAGCTATTGGCAATGTATAGGTCTCTTATTCTAAGTTGAGTGAAACCATAACAGAATCATTGCTCTCACACCACTTACTATTATTTGTATACCCACACATAGTGGCTTTTGTAAACTAAAAAATGTTTCACAGCAGGTGTGTCTAAGCAAATTTAGTTATACTACACTTCAAAGGCCTTTTTTGAAACAAATCAGCAAACAGCATTCCTGTATGTATGGCAGTGATACCAAAATCTAGTATGTCTTGATAAAATTTTCTGAAATAATACTTATAATCAGAACTATATAGCTATACAAACGTAAATTTATAAAACGAATGTCGGAAGATAAATTAATTTTTAAAAGCAAGTATAATTCCTAAATTCAGAGAGTATTAATATGCTAGAAGGCATCAAACAGTTTTAAAGTTGTACGACAAAACTCGTAATATGTAAATTAGGTCATGGTGAACTGATGGTACCTTATGGGAAAGCCCTCAAATGCATTTAATTGATTTGGAAATTACAATTTTGCCTACGGGTTGATCCAAGTATTTCCTACCAATGTTATTCCCAATTAAGCAAATTGATTAAAACAGTGCTCAATGTGTTCAATGTGCAGTAGAAAAAACACAATACCATTCAAACACTGCCCAGCCCCACTGTCAGCAACTGCCAACACTCACCGTTCCAGACTGCCAGATAGTCGCCACTAATTTATTAACATGAACACTGACTGATTGACCATCTCGGCCATTAAAACCCACATCTTGAGCTGGAAAGAGGATGGGTTCCCCCTCTAGTCTGGCTCCTCCCAAGGTTCCTTCCCATCTGTCCCACCCAGAGTTTTTATTTGCCACTATTGCCCTAGGATCTAGTGGGGGTTTAGGCCAGGGTCTATTGTAAAGCATATTGTGATAAATGTTTGTAAAATGCACTATACAAATACATTTTAATTCATTTCAACAAAAGGATCCATGGACAATGAAAAAATGAAAATATAATAGGAAATTACTAGAAAAATCATTTAATATCCTGACAATGTCATGATAACAGGAATGCAAAAAAAGAAATTATGTACAATCTCAGCTGAAATGAACGAATGAATGAATGAATGAAAAACAACAAGAAATACTGTGTTGAACTGAAACAGCATATGATAGCAAAAGATACCCCAGAACAGAAGTAAAATCAACAAATTCTGACAACACAGAACACATATAATTAAAACCACCTGGGTGCCATGAGTTTATGGTGCGCAAGCACACAAGCTGAGCCAGCATGCATTTAGCTATGCTCAAGTATACCTGAGATAAATGGAACCCTGCTCTAGAAAGCATTTAACATCTATGAATAATAGAAAGCCAACTGTATGTCCATTATCTGTACTGCGATATGTACACGTGTTTATCTATCTGTGTTTACCACACCGATTAACATGTTCAGATGAGAGCACTTGGGCATATCCGGATTTCCAGTCCCTCTGGAAAACCTCTTGTAGCTGGCTCTGTACAGTTTTTTGGCCTTTGCCCACCTCGACTCCCGTCTGATTCACCACCAGACCCACGCCAGCAGTCTGGGTGAAGTAATTTTCAGACCAGTTTGATGTTCCTGTGGGTTAAGGAAAAGAGGTGGGGTACAAGATGATTAGCATAGTACAAATGTGAATCAGCTAATAGGTTGTAAATGAGCAAGTCTATAAGTATTTGTAGTTTTCAACTTGCCTTCAGCATACTCATCAACATACTCATGGAGAAATAATAAGAATGGTATTAATCAGAAATCATGTAGAAGGACCCATGACAATTATAGATCAGAGAGGGGAAGAGCAACAAGTGATGCAATGCAAAGCATTCCAAGCAGGTGAAATGAATGTCATAAATTACCTATGTAGGCAACTCTGTCCGTCACCATGTACTTTGCGTGGTTGACTCTTGCAAAGGGGATCTTCAGCTGCTCTGCTGTGGAGCTCACCTCAAACACTTTCTGTACAAAACAATTGACAACATTTCTCGCATGCATACTACATATTTTGAAGAAGGCCTACAATCTATTTCAACCTATTCACAGTACATTCTAGGTACTGTGCAAGATAAACAACAGTTTTTTTGGATTAAAAACAGGCTTATGTCACCAGCCAGAGCAACCAAATAACAAAGCCCAGAGGGATGACTAATGTGGTAAAACTCAATCATACAGAAGAATGAAGAGAACATCTAGCAGGAGTGTGAGAAGATGACGCACCACTTGTATGTTGCAGTTTAGGGGGTGTTGGTTGAGGGCGAGGAGAGACTCGAGGAAGATGAACATGGAGCCAGAGGAATGTGGCCAGCAGCTGACCAGCAGGTTCACCTCCACCCCCCTGGCACATGCTGCTTCTCTTAAGGCTGAATCAATCGGAGGCCAGAACCTATGGGATCAGCCATGGGCACAAGGGGAATGAATCATATTTCATAGATGACTGAAAACAGTCAGTAATACAGGTCAGACCTAAAGACTGAAGACATAATAAGGGTAAAATACATGAAGCACGCTCCCATGTCTAACCACAACACAGAAAGGTCTCAAAAACATCCATCCAAATCAAGTTCCTCATTTGTACACACACAGAAAAATCTGACAGTGACCTGGGTGGCTTTATAAACTCTGAAAAGGGCAGGTAGTCCATGACTGAGATGAAGATGAATTTCTGGGCATCGGAGATGACGGACAGGATGGCAGCCAGATCACCTGTGCGTCCATGCCCGGACAACTGGGGAGGAGCGCTCTAGCGACAGAGAAATCAGTTACAGGTTCATGGTTGCAATGCTGCACACAGATGCGCAAATGTAGAAGCTCCCAACAGTCAAACCAAAACAGTGGCTAGCAGTGACCAAAAAAAATCTGAGACATTTACATAGTCACACAGATGTAGCAGATGGGGGAAAAAAATCAACAGGATGAACAAGTGATTAATTTAACCACAGTGTTACTCACAGACAGGTAGACCCGCGCAGGGACACCATTGAGATTCAAGTGTAGGGGACGCTCTGAGCTGGAGAGGGCGGAGTAGCGACTGGGCCAGTAAAGAGGCAGGGAACTCCCTTCTGGAGAGCCCAAGTACCAGTACACCCCAAATACCCGTGACACATCCTGTGCCAAGCAGCTGCAGTTTCCCACAGACACTCCCACCTCCTTCACCTGGAGAAGTAGGGCACACGGAGGGGGGAAGGCAGAAGACTCAAGTCAATGTTAAAGTAAAGCTCAAGAAAATAACCAAGATTTTCAAGCCTGTGAGCTACTCGATAGGCTGAGCAGAATGGCATGAGAGAAAAGACCTGTGAGAGGGAACGCCAGTCCATGTTAGCGCTTCCAACATAAACGTGCTTATTGTCCACCACCCACAGTTTGGTGTGAACGATGCCTCCAGTAACAGACTTGAGATCCACGTTCCGAATCTCTGCACCTGAAGGACACATAGAGGAAGAGGGGACACAGAGCAAGAGGGACTGGAGTGCAGTGCTGGCACGGGAAAAATCTGACTATCCTCTGCATATATCTGATTCCCACATACATTTCTGCTTCCTTGTACTTTTTGTAAAAACAATTCAGCATTATGAAATACATTTGTTTTCAAGAAAAATTTGTAATCATTTCATAATAAGCTACTGTACATTTCAAAGTACAGGAAAATTGCTATCGTTGAGAAGGTAGCATGATTGAGTAATTGCTCATCATCATGGCAAAGCAGTGCTTGCCAATTACAAGCAGTATAGCTAACAGACAATACCCTCTATAATGAATTTGAACTATAATCCTACTGATAAAATGGCTTCCATTTCAATTATATATTACACAAAATATGATCATAACAATGTCAAAACCTTTTCCCATTCCTTTGGTGTACGTTAGATGGCAGCAAATTTTCAGTGCCGTTACAATACATAAACTATAGCGGCAGTAGCTTCCATGCCAGTACCTGTTGTGTTTAACTGGATGGTATCCTGGGGGCTGGTCTGAGGGTCGTTGACAGCGATCTTGAGTTCAACCCCTCGAGACTGCAGCTTCATTAACTGGTCAAACACCTGCTCACCCTGCAACAAACACAAATGTGCACAGATATCCAAGATGCCATCAGATACAAGTGTCATTAGCATGAGTAAGCAAAGGAGTCCAAACAAAGTATCAAAGGTATAGACCATTCAACTCTGCAATTTAAATGGACAGTTGAATGTTCTTGCAAACTGAAAAGTTAAATTTACTAATAAAGAGCCAACGCTTCAGCATACTGTCAAAGGCACAGAGGCACCAAGAAGTTGCCTTTATTAGTAAATGTAATTACGAAATTAACACTAGTGTGACCTCAACTTAACTGTCTTAAATGAGACAACTGAACACAAAAGCAAATGACAAATATACAGTAATCAGCCTGTAACATGTGAAAACTAAAAAAATAAAGAGACATGCTAGCAGGTTCTTTTTGTGCTCCCTCACCTGCAGGTCGCTCTTATCTGTCAGTCCCTGGTCCGAGGCCCTGAGGGTGAAGTAGAAGGCTGCGATGCTGACGGTGCTGTTGGCTTGGCTCAGCAGCTGGATCCAGGCCTGCGAGATGGAGGGCAAAACCGTGGAGCCATCTCTGAACACGAGCCCCTCGGGGAGACTTTCCACCAGAGCAAAGCTGGCCATAGAGAGGGGGTAGAAGCAGACGGTGATGATCAAGAATCATTTAAAGTAGGAGATGCTACAGCTGATATTAAACTCCTGATGACCTGTTCATAAGAGCGCGCGCTGAGCAGGGGGCTCCCTTGCTGCGAGCAGCTCTGCTCTCACCTGCAGTCTGAACTGCAGGGCTCCTGTGCCCCCCAGAGGCCCTGCAGCCAGCCCAGCTCCAGCTGAACCAGCAGGTCAGACACGGACGCAGGGGTGCCATAGCGCCACAGGTGTAGCCCACCACCAATCAGGAGGAGCACGATGGAGAGGAAGAAGAAAAGGGGACAGCACTGCCAGCAGCTCTACAAAGACAAAGAATTATGGGGAAGGGGGCTATTAGTCACGAGGGTGCAAATGTACAACATGTTCACAATACGTTGTCACAAACTACATCCTGAAATTTTAACATTTTTAAGGGCATTAATAACATGGAGCACAGATGGTACTATAAGTCTAGTTTGGTGACAGAAGGAAGCATATGGGGTATGAAGCTAAGTTGAAGCTAAATTTTGAATTGGTGTTAGGAAGGATTTTATACACACAAAGTAATGGCATGAAATAGCTTGCCAGGTCATGCAGCAGAGGTCCTTAGCAGCAGTGTGTTTAACACCAGGTTTGACTCAAATAGCTGGAAAAAATGAAGAGCCTAGACAGGCTGGGTGGCCTATTCTTATCATCAAACATTGTTATTTTCTTAAATACAACAGCTTAAAAACAAACTTCTGCATAAAAACTGACAATAAATGAAGAAAAAGGTATTGTGGTGATACAGTGGACTTTCTTTTTTTAAAACGTGTTTACATATTTTTCATTCTATAAGGGTTATAAATATAAACCAAAATTTAAACATTGCAGTCATAAATCAGGAAAAAGGAAGAGACAATGGGAAGATTCTCTATTGAGTCAGTAAGGCATTTGAATAATGAATGTTGAGGAAGAAATGAGCCAAACTACAGACCCAAAGAAGTTGCAGCAGGACATACGAAGAGAACTGTTCTCACCAGAAGCCAAGGTGGGCTATGCTGTGGAAGCCATGTGAAAGCACACAGCATGAAAGGAGAGAGCAGTGACAGAGTGAAGAGCTGGAGCAAAGGACAGGGAAATGAAAAAGATCATTTTGAGACAGTGAGATAAACACGCAGTCATGAGAGGGATGAGACCTTGGTTGACGCTTGGGATTTTTTCACACTCCGGCTTGCAGGCTTATATGAGCGACCTTCGGGTTCCCTAACTTCCAGCTTTGAGACTTGGCTTCTCCTTGACCGATTCACAGGGGTTATTTCCTGTCTGGTGGACTTGGGCCATTTGTTTCCTACGCTGGCCTTGTATTGACAGCCCAAGCCTGCTTCTCCCAGTGCAAAGTCGGCACCTGGATCCACACACTCTTCCACCTCTGCCTTCTCTTTAGCGGATTGTGACTCCGCTCCATTCATGCTTGGGCTGGGCTCATTTTCTTTGAACTCGGGCTCAGACTCAGACCCCTCATTAATGGACTGTGAGTCCGCTCCATTCACGCTTGGGCTGGGCACCTTTTTGTTGAACTCGGGCTCTGACTCAGACCCCTCGTTGCTCTCTCCCGTTTCCTCACCCTCCTCCAGGGGCTCAATCTTCTCCTCCCCAGCCAGCTCCTCTTCCTCCTCCTCTTCTTCCTCTAATGCTTCAGATTTCTGCCCACTATCCCCAGCTTTTATCTGCTCTTCAGGAAGAGGTGGGGTGCTGGAGTCAGTCCCCACCTCTTCTTCAGCCACAAACCCTGCCTCCTCTGTCTCAGCCTGCTCGTCTTTATAGGGGGGACCCTTGCTCACAGCTTCAGTTTGAACCGTGACTTCTTGGGCAGCTCCTGAAAGCAGGCATGGGATGTGGGGTCCTGTCTCTGCCCGGATTGGCAATCGAGCAGAGATGACTAGTGGATCCAGTTGCTGGGAGTCAGCTGCTCCAGTGGGAGTTAGACTGGGGGACTGGCTCCTTTTATGAGACAGGATGGGACTGTCCAATGAGGCAGCAGTTATGTGCGGCATGGCATCGTTGCTGCCAGTGGGTAGACGTACTAAGGGAAGAGGCAGGGCCGTCTCCCTGCGCCCTGGTCCTGGCACTTTAGATGAGCCACTGCCACTACTCTTTGCCTTGGGCTGGACCGGAAGGCTGGAGGACTCCTCCCTGGCTGGGGGCTGTGCAACTGGCTCCACAGCTTGTCCAGTGGGACGCTTTCGGGCTGATGAACTTTGAAAGGTGGGGATTCGAGAGGTGGCATGCCTGCCAGCTTTGCGGGTGTCTTTTTCTCCATCCTCTTTTTCTACATCCCCAAAACCCACCTCATCAAACTTCAGTCGGTTCAAGACCACAGTATAATATCCAGGACTCTACAATTAGCAAAAAAAAATAAGTAAAATAAATAAAAACTTTTTTAACACCTGCTGTTGACAGTGGATAACAATGAGCTAAGGGTGATAATTTCTAGACACAATGCGCGTGTTCAGTTTGTGGCTTATTAACTTCACGAAAAAAAAAAAACATCTAAACCAGCTTAACCACGTTTAAAAGCAGGTTTCACCAACCTTTGTACACTGAAACCTTCCTGTATGTAAAACCTGATCATAAATCAGTCTCAAATCACATTCTCCATCAAGACTACTTTCATTTGTTAAAATTTTTATGGAGCATTTTCATTTCATTAGCATTTAATTCTGCCCTGTGCGCCACTCTGAAGGCCAACTAAATAAGCAGGCCTATTATCTGCAGATGGACCGAAATAAAGATATCCAATCTGAAAAAATAACAAGGCCCGCCAACGTGGAGCATTGCTAAAGAAGTGAAAGATACATTGCTGCCATCAATGCTTTCAAAATAATTGCATATTAAATTATTCATAAATTCCCTCAGGTGTTAGATGTTTATCATACATACACCAATTTTACTGAAGCACTGATAGTCAGGCCTAAGTCCTAATTCACACACAAAAAATAATACCAGCGTACATGGGCCCAAGGTTCTCTTGCTGTTAAATGTGGTGCTTATTATACAGTTACATTCTGCATTTTCTAAGTGGGCACGGATTGTTTACAAATGAACTACTAGCCCATATGTATTCATGTACACTGGAAATAAATGTTATGTCAGCAACTTAGAACAAATGATGGGCTGCATGTCACCCTGAAAAAGTATATGAATGCAATCCAAATGGTATAGACATGCATGCATTTACTGATTTTTTTACTGATCCAGAATTAATACAGGCACTACATCTTACGTTTTTGTCTTCAACAGTGGAATATGCTCTCGTTCAAAACTTAAGTACTTTGAGTCAGAGTACATAGTCAGTGCCCTGCCTATGAATCTAGCTTCCAGCCCCTTAAGACACGGATATATGGCAACAATAGTAATGTTATACAAGGAAGATTGTACCATCATCCCGCTTTGATCCAGCTGTTCTCCGGCAAGGGACCCCTCCGTTGACACTGGGTGGGATTTACTTGAGATATTGGAAGTTTCGGCTACGGCGACAGTTTCACTCAACTCCTCACCCCCCTCTGGCTGCTCCTCCCGGGTATCCGTATCCATCTCCTCTGTATCCTTGAACACATTTGACATATTTCTACGCATTCCTTGTGTTCAGCTGAACCAAGGAATGAGCACAAAAGGTACAATTTAAGATAAAATTGACTGTTTTAGCATTAGAGGGAAATCAAGTTATTCAACTCCGACTTTGCTACTGCAGCTTCTGCTTTGATACATTTTTCAAGACGATAACCATAGCATCTTAACCTAGCTAACGTCAATTTACAACTAGTTTTACTAATCTAAATTATTTAACGCCAACTACTAAGTGTTAGCTGGCTAACAAGCCAAAGTGTGGAATACCACCAGTTATTCTAATTAATTTAACGTTAGCTAGCGAATAAATGGGCTTAAGAAATATGCTGAAGAAAGCATAAAAGAAAAAAAATCAACCAGTGAGTTAGCCATCGAATTAACTATTACGTTATAATAAGTAACGTTAAGTTAACTTTTTAAGCAAGCTAGCTAGATGTTAGTTCCGGTAAAGTGAACCGCCTGAAAGCGAGCGAACGTTCGCACCATTAATATAATTTTGTTGAGGGATTATCAGCAAGTACCCCATATTTTATTTATTTATTTTTAAATAGACTTACTGTCTGAGGACACAAAAAGGAAACCAACCCAACACAACACACAACTGGCTAGTTATCACAATCTACGCCACTTAAGTCGCTGTCCAGTTTAGTTAGCTACCTCTGCTGCTACTGCTATAGCCGAAAGCGTCTCGGCGACGTGGCTATGAGAACCCAATGAAAAAGCAAAGCGGAAAAAACTACTACTGTAGGCTGAAGTTTAAAATACCTACCTCTGGGACTGGGTTGATATTTCTCAAACGAGATGACCGCCGAAGCGGAGTGGCCATTCGATCCAATCGCCTCCGACCCATTGCGACAGAAAACCAGAAACCAACCTACCACAATACCTAAACTATTAGTACGACCTTGCTAACGTTAGCTATATAACTTATAGCTAAAAAGGAGCTAAAATAGCAAGCTTTAATTTGAATACAGATGGCTGGCCAGCTACAAACCAATTCAGTGGTTTCATTCGATATCCTAACTCAAACGATACTTTCAGAGTGTGCAGTTGATTGTATTTTAACTAATGCAGTCAAAGTGGATAAACACGGAGGTAAATATCCCAAACAAAATGCATCAAATTGAACTGGCCGCGGTTTCCTGTTCTGACAGACAATTGGCGGTTTACAGGATTCTCTTCCATGCTCGCGAATAGATTGAAAACAGCCAGCAGCGCTCCCTAGTGGTGGCCCGCGGGTGCACTGGGCATTTGTTCAGCAGATTTCAGTCTTTAGCAGGAAAGTGCGCGACAGCAAAATAGTAGACTTAAAGGCACCGCACTTTAAACATAAACGGCAATTGCCAAGGCCGCCATCAAGAACTCCACTTAATATGCGAAGAAGCGAATGCCTCATAATCGTCCTCGCATGAAGGATCAAGTAGGCCTCATATAGCCACATGCTTAAAATGGAATTCCACGGTAACTGTGCACATAAATTGATGATAAACTGTCGACATTATGGATATAGTTTGACATTCAAAGTTTAATGTTGAAAATATTTAAGGGAATATTTGTAGTCTGCTTTTACCCTAATGGCCTGGGAAAGTGCTCCTTGATGTTTCACAATAAGTTATATTTTTGAAACGGAATCAGATATTGATTAGCCTAGGTAGGCCAACTACTTGCTGTACTGATTAACCAGTTCATCGTACTTACATTTAGTTTAAGTATCGTAATCATTATTGTTGAGTCCACTTGTTAATTTATCCATTCAAATTTTACACACTATCATACTTCTAGTATAAAAAATAAGAATTTTCATAATGTGGAATAAGCTTTCTAGCACAAATTTAGGGCTGGTTTCCCAGACATGAAGTAAGCCAATTCTATAGACTAAAAGAAAAATTCAAAGAATGTCCATTGAAAAAGGTTTTTAGTCGAGGACTAGACTAGACTTTAGTACACACTGATTTCTTCTCCTTGGTAGAAATATTTATGCACGTCGGTTTATGTTGCATAATGTGATAATATAAGCAAGTACACAAGTCAATATTTTTTTTCTAGTCCCTATGGTTCATACAATGTGACACGGAGAGCCTGCAGTGAAAGCCTGAACTTTGCTTGGCTTGTTGTTTACGGAATAATGTTTTGCGCACGCGCAGTTCTGTCAAACCTGTCAGTGGATGAAGGACTTTGGAATTCAGAAAGCTCATCTCCGCTGTCTGCGTATCTTCAACACATAATCCTCTTGGTGAAGTTGCGAGAGTATGTAACAACAGTAAAGTTAATCGCGAACTGCACCAGGAAGGCAGTGGCCCAAGCGGTTTGAGTACAAAAGCTATTAACAAGACAGATAAACTTTAAGGTAAGATTGTTCGCGTTGGTTCGCTAGCTAGATCCACAAAACGATTCTTGATCAGCATCGCGTTGTGCTTTGTTAGCGAACAAACAAGTTAAGAGAAATCACTTTTGACTATTTGTTAACGTAGCTTTTGAGCTATCGATAGATCTAAGTTACATTTCTTTTCAGTCGATAACAAGCCAGTACTATAGACATGTCAGCGAATGTATATTGAAGGATGTATACTGGCTTGGACATATCATTGCATGTGATTAATTTACGATCATTTAAATTAATTATTTGAATAATTAACTATCAGTACATTTACAGTCGAACGATTACTGTGCTAACCTAGCTAACGTATCGTCAGTTAGCGAACTATTGAATTCGACTAGCTACATGACTACGTAACGAGTTTTTTTTTTTTTTTTTTTTTTTCGTGGTAGGGTTAGTCTATAGCTAGTTTACTATTCATGCTAATGCGACGGATTGAACGGATACTGTGCTATCCAAGCTATTGTAAATTAGATAGCAAACTTGAATTACGTAACGAGTTATTGTGGTAATGTTAGATGAGCTTGCCATGCTTAACCTGGATAGAAATATCAGATAAAATTGTTAGCTAACGTATTTGGTTCTGACTTTGAAGATGTAGCCTATTTAACGATAACTAACGTACCCATACAGGCAAAATCAGCTCGCACATTACCGTCACCCTGCTGCTTGCTAAGATGCTACTTAAGAATTTAAATCTGAAGTTAGCTAGTTATTAATCATTTTACACAGCAAGCATTAGACTACGTGACTGAAAATGTAACGTGGTACTTAGCAAGCTAAGCGACGAAATCAAGAGGGGTAACGTTAGTGCTAGCTTTTGTTCTTTTTTAAGGTAATTCCTCACTATAAATTAATTTGAGTTTATTTTAAACTGAACTTTTCCCCTTTTTTTTCAGAGAATGACACATACAATTATGTGTCAAAGGAATTATGTTACAGAAAAGAGCTCCAAAGATGACTGAATATTGTGACATTACGATCCCTTTCTGAACTTCACACATGGCCGGACAGCAAAACGTTACGCTTGCTGAATTCTACTGGATACAATAACAGTTTTATGTATTCTAAAAGTACTGTGAAACAAAGTCAGACACTGAAAAGGACCACTCCTGACCAAAAGAAATTGGACACTTTGAAAGCTGTGAAATAGAAAGGGCAGGGGCACCATCATTCTGTGAAGGTGTTTTTGTTCGTGTACAAGTTAACCTCCAGTGGCATTTAAAATTATTTATGCATTGTTTGTTCATCAGATTCATTGTAAAACACTGCCATTCTTCCTTTTTTTTACACTTCAAGACCCCTCCCCCAGTAAACATTCTTGCACAGGTGTACATCTGAGAACAGACTGTAAAAATCTGAGAGTGCAGTGGAAGCTGCATCGCGCTTGCATGCATTTACACCTCTCACACAACCCACACAATCCTTTTATCTCCTCTCCTGATACTTGCATTAATTTCATTTTTGTCTTTTTCTATTTTTTTATTGATGTTGTCTTCACCTTTAATATACTGTAACTTGCTTACTTTCCTATCGCTAAACTATTGAATTTGCCCCAGCCGCACTACTGGCGAATTGTCAATAGCTACTATTCTCACCCGGCCTAAATGGACATCCCAGCAGCTCTCCCTTTGCCCGCCAACACTACCATACCCTCACCCTCTCCCCTCCATCCAGCCATCGCCCCATCTGTGAAGCAGGGGGTCACCATCCTGTATACCTGCCTGTACGGCTGCCTCTTCCTGGTGGTGTATGTTCAGCTGTGGCTCCTGCTGGTGTACAGGCACAAGCGCTGGAGCTACCAGAGCGTTTTCCTCTTCCTGTGTCTGTTCTGGGCCGCTCTTCGCACCACACTCTTCTCTTTCTACTTTCACGATGCCCTGGGGGCCAACCACCTGCCCATGCTGGCCTACTGGCTCCTCTACTGCTTCCCGGTGTGCCTGCAGTTCTTCACCCTCAGCCTCATCAACCTTTACTTCACCCAGGTAAGAGCCAGGCTGGATGGCGACTCAGCAGAGTACAGGGCTGTCGTTGTTTAGTTTGTTTAGTGGTTCATTTTTTTCTGGTAAGACAGCAGATTGTGTATTTAAGTATTGATTCAGTCACGTTTACACTCAGCCACTCAAGTGGGCTTTATCTGTGTGTACTAGTATATGCTTGAACTATACTGGAGAGCCAAGTCAAGTGTCATATATTCAGGAGTAGCTAAATTGTAATTAACTGATACAGTTGAGATGAGGTACTACAAGGAAACGGACCAGAAAGCAGAAGAGAGAATGACGAGAACAGGGAATGGGATTGACAAATGGGAACACCATGAGCAAAGAGAGTTTGGGAGTTGCGGTTACATGCAGAGCTACATTGATTTCTTTGACCATTTTGAGTCCCAGATGTCATATCATGGAAGCCTGTTAATTATACTGGATTTAAGTAAACCTGAAGTCATTATAAAGCCTACTTACTTACCCAGTTTTAATTGGTGGATTGAAACATTTTCTAGTATTATATGTTCAAGAATACTTTGGTTAAAGTGAATTTTGTTTCCAAGGTCATATTCATTTTCAAATTACAATGCATTATGTATCATAATACTCTTTTAAATTTAATATATCAGTTAAATTGACATAGTAATACCCAAAACTGTTAAAATATCTCTATTTCCTCGAGGGATTTTTAAACCAAAGTAGGATGGAAAATGACAGAAAACACATGATACTGCCTGAGCCTGTTATTCCTTTTTATGTATAGCTATGGCTGATTGTTTTGTGCTTGCATGGATTTTCCCTCTTCCTGATTCAGATCTGAATCAGAGACTAGAGTAAGGGAAAAGAGAACTGTGAAGTATGTTTACTGTACATTGAGTCTGGTCTGTGTTCCTTCCTGTGTTTTTCCTCTATATCATTCTTCATGCAGGTGTTGTTCAAAGTGAGGGGAAAATTCAACTCAGAGCCAAGCAAAGGACTGTGAGTACACACACACAAACACTGGTAACTGCCATATTTACAGCCCACTAAACTAAACTGGAACATTTTGTCATGTTGCTGTCTCTTTCTAATTCCAAAGTACATTGTTTCCTTGACAGATACAGGCATGTAAATACATATACAAAGTCATTGTTTCAATTGATGAAGTCCTTTTTTTAAAAATTTCATTTGTTAAAATTCATATTTTATTCCAGTGGCAGTCTGCATTTGCCTTTGTAATAGTAGAGTATATGTAGTGTCTTTTGAATTTATGCAGATATATCATGGCATTGGGAATTGTTTTTGAGTGGATGGGTGTTTTGATTACTTAATCATGGTTTTCGCCTCCAATTGCTGGCAAATTCAGTTCCTGAATTCATTCCTTTTTTTTCAGGTGTGTGGCTCGCTGTGCGTACGCTGTGATGAGTGCCGTGTTCCTCTGTGTGAACATGGCATGCGCATTTTTGAGGCAGAGAGGGGGAGGAGGAGATCAGGCCTGGAGACTCGTTCTGATCCGAGTGCTGGTCAACGACCTGCTCTTTATCATTGAAGCTGTGGCCCTGGCCTCTTCGCTCCTACTCCTCACCCGGCTCGCACCCTCCACCGGCCCATACCTGCACAGCAAGGTAAATGCCCCTTGGGCAGACATGCTGAAGAAGCATAGGCGAATCAAGAATCATACTACTTCATGTTACAGTATTACCTGTTAGCAGTACAGAGATAAGGACTCCATTTTATTTAAATATAATGAATACACACAAAACTCTTAAACATTTACCATATTGGGCATTCCTGTCGGCTGGAATTTCCCTGAAAATAGTCAGACTACTATTCCTTTGAGAAACCGCAATTTTCTCAGCCTTGAGAAATTATAGATCTGTACTTTGTGAATGTGCAATCCAAACCTTCAAGCTAATAAGTGTAATTCCTGCTCATCTCAAACAAAGGACAGAATGGAAAATGGGTCCCTAGAGTGAAAGATAATTAGTCTAGTATTAAGGGGAGTAACAATATCCAATAAAGGCAAATGTTGGCTGTAGTCACATGTCCTCTGGCCATCCTTAGATGTAGATCAGCTACAGCCTGAGTGTTGACTAATCCAACTAAAATACCATAGTTGTAAAATTTCTGGGCTGCTGACACTTTCTGTTTTTCCTTCAGGGTACGACAGTGTGCCGAACTGCAGTGCTTGGGGCAGGTGTAATTCTGCTGTTCTCCAGTAGGGCGTGCTACAACCTCTTTGTCCTGGTTCTCTCCCAGAGCCACAGGGTGGAGTCCTTTGATTATGACTGGTACAACATCTCTGATCAGGTATACATCTCCACTGAGGGGGAACACAGATGTGAACCTAAAAATCACATAGACTGTATGTCGAGTAGAGCATGGAAGCCATTTTTCGGTGAATTCATGAGATGGCGGTTGGTGCCATGTAAATCCTTTGTGTCCTCCTGCCCTCAGGCTGACCTGCGTAGTGAACTGGGTGACAGGGGCTACTTGGCGTTTGGAGTCATTCTCTTTGTGTGGGAGCTGCTACCCACCAGCCTACTCATTCTCATCTTCAGAGTCCGACGGCCCCCTCAGGAAACGGTCAGCATGTCTCCTTATTTTCACCTGTATTCTTCCTCCTTCCCTTTTTTTCACTCCCTTACCTTAGTACCTGCTTGTTTCTATTCCAGGCTTCCTCTGGGTATTAGGCATGATTTTCTCTCCGTCTGTCTTCCTGTCTCCTTCCTCAGGGCTGCAGCTGCAATGCAGTGATAAACAGTCGCAGTCATCGCTCTTACTTCTTTGACGATCCCCGGGGGATGGACAGTGACCTGGGTATCACCTGGGCCCAGAGCGCAAACCCACACAACAGGTGAGAATCGTCCTCTCTTGCTCCGGGCCTATATTGCCATGAGGTGGCACATTGATGTGTATTTGTGTTTTTCTGCATTTTCATCATTACTTATTCATTTATGTTGCATAAGATCCTGAAGCCAGCTTGATTTCATCTGTGAAAAGAACATCCTTCATTATCAATTTATTTAGTATTGTTGTAGTTAAGAGTAATGCTATATGTGAAGAAGTGTATAAATCCTTGGATTTCATAATATGGTCTGTGATTGTTTTAGTTCACCTGGTGTAGGTACTGTATTTAAGTACACCATTCATGATTATGACTTGGTAACGCTTTTTTTTTTCTCAGCTGGTTCGGTCCCGGTGAAACTGAACCCCTTCTCTTCACAAGGAATACTGACACAGCCAATCAGCACCACACCCTCTACTCAACCCCCCAGAATTGACCAACCAAAGGGTGGTAGCCCACAATATGACCACTATTTATTCTTCATTCCATGGAGGGGACAAATAGGAGTTTGCACCCTGCCTCTCGAGGTGACCACTGAAAGACACTGTTTGCACTCCACCTTAAATGCCGACTTGTACACAATCTCCGTCAGTGGAGATGCCTGTTTTCAACAGCAGCATTATGTGACCTCCATAGATTCTATATGAATCAGTTTGGGTGTATGGGACATGTGGGCATATGATGTACAGGGCAGCCAAGAGAACTGCCCAAAAAGTGACTGCCCAGTGATGTTCCTCATGCTTGACTAGACTTATTTTTGACAGTGTCTTTTAGAAACAAAGAATCCATTTTTACAGGTTCAAAAGCGATTCAGTTTATGTAAATATTGTTGAGCCAAAAGTTCTAGAGGCAGTACTTTTGTAAGGTTTTTGTCTTCTAAATGCTGACAAGCTGGTTAAACCATTTAACTCCACGCCTGCAACAGCTGCCAATTTAACGGCCCGACAAAGGTGATTTCACTGGCAAAAAATAGTCTTTACCTTTTAGTTAGGCTCCTTCGTGAAGTCAGATAAACGTAAGCTTTGTTTATTTCATCTCACATGTTCCTGACCTAATCTTCTCACTGAAATTGTGGACCAAAAACTGGGCTTTTAAAATAAAAATGGCTGAACTGTTCTCCCACCTTCTTGTGGGACAAAGACCAAAAACCAGCAAAACATTACATGCAATTGTATGCTTTAACCTTAACTAAAAACGCAATAACATGCCACAAAGATGTACCGCAGTTTTGTTTTGAATTGAGAGTTCATGGTTTCTAAGTATTTGAGACATTAACACATTTTAATGAAAATGTTGGAATGTTGGTGTTTTTTTCCCCATGAAACTTTCTCAAATGAAAAAAGGAATTCTTGAAATATTGAGAAAAGTGATAACCAATAATGGAATTCCAGCAGTTCACTGTGAGCCAATTACTGTGTGTATCATTTTGACAGTGTGGATCAAAAATGCATTGAGTGGTCTCAATGGTTTTCTAATGACAATATTGGTTTCTGGTGTTTTTACATAGGGCTGAGAATCCGAAGTATGTTTTGTAATAGTTTTGCAAAAGTCAGTGTCTTGTCAGTCTATTAAAACAGTAAGTGTGATCAATGTTTTTCTAACCTTTTAAATATATATAATTTATATATAATACCTGTAAAATACATTGAAATATTTAAATAAAACTTGTAAATAAATCTTGGACCTTTAAAAATGTTTTTAACATTCTTGTATGTGGCTGTGTATGGTGTACATTCTGCACATTTCCCATCCATTTTCCTTTTTCATCCACTTGCACTTAAAAATGTGTTTGCAGTGACAGACAACTGTGACTCAAGTACAAAGCTACAAGTACAGTTTCCCCAAGTGATGTGCCACATGACTAGGATACTGCTTTTTTGTAGTTTCTTTTCCGGCAGCAGCCAATTTATGTATTGGAAAGGTGTGACTCTAGCCAATCAGTGGCTTACATTAAACACTTTTGCGAGAACACACAAAAAAACCAGCAGACACTGTGGCCCTCCAAGATTTGAATGAGATTCCTGATTTAGGACATATATGATTCAGTCCTAAAGCAGTAAGAAGCAGATACAGCCTCCATTTGACCAGACATCAAAAATGCCAAAATATGAAACTATAATGGTAAAACACTAGGAATGATGCCCATAATGAAATAGCTTATGAAAGAACTTACATAATTTAGTACAACTAGTAACAATGGTTTTTGTAAATGTAATATTTAAAATATTTTAAAGTCAAGACGTTAGTTATAATGTTCATGCTTTCCATGGATTAAACCACAACTTTGTTGACATCCTCAAAATGATCGGCCACAAAAAAGCCTCGACAATGCAAGTGTGGGGGAAAAAGACAAGGTTGTTTGGAAGGGGCAAAGTGCAATACATGACAATATACAATTGTCTGGATTGACACTAAAAACTGGGAACCAGAATAAACTGCATCCATCTGTATAGTGGACACAGTTGTCCAAGGAAAGGCTTTTAGATGACTCTTCAAATGGCTACATTGACTACAAGGAAATTATCAGTATCAGATGCAGGACTGGTTTATCCAGTTAATTAGCATTTCACTATAGGTAATTAGTTCCCTTCTTACATCCATCTGTAGAGCAGCTGAATAAGTCTTCAAACCCCTGTTGCCTAAACTGCATGGCACTGTGTGTGACAGATAACCTCTTAAATACATTCTGGACACTCCAAGACACATGTACACTCTCACAGCCAATACTACATTTGAATGGTTTATTCAGCAGTATGTACATATTCTCCTATTAAAACTCTTTATACATTATGTACAAGTTAAATTAACCCTCCTTTGTTTCCGTTTGAGCTTAAAAGCTCAAAGCTCACATCTCCGTAGTCATGGAGAAAGAAAAACCAAAATAGGCCAAGGAAACGGGCTAGCTTGCAGCTTTAAGTCCACCATTCAGAGCTCAAATCCAGCTGGCCACAAGCCCCCCGCCTCATCGCACAATTCCCAAAGGCTGAAAGATTTGTGTAACTTGGACTGCCAAAGCAACGGGAAAAAATAACAATTAAAAAAAAAAAAAAGGCAAGTTTTAAGGAGATGAAAAATATTGTGAAAACTTTCATTTGGGCCTGCCCTGACAGGGAAAGAGATGCACCCCAACAGTAAACTTGTGCCTGGGTGGGCTGTGTCACTGTGGAGACCTTCAGGATATCTGAAGCATCAGACTCTTGACACTCCAATGAGAAGAACCCTGTCTTGGACCACACCAATATGCTTCAAGCATTCTGGCTGACTGCTTTACCATTAATCTTCAGTGTGGTGTGAACAGGACAGGAGACACAAGCACACACAGCCTAGCAGAGTGCATGTTTATCAGGTGAAAGAAAAATAAAATCCAAAATGACAGAACTGATTCAAGAAACAGGGCTTCACAATTGCTTCTATATAAAGCGAAGGCCTTGCTTGAAGAGGCTGGAAACTGTACTGTGTTAGTGAGTCTGCAGAGCCTGAATGGATCCTCTTTGTCACTGTAAATAGGAGTGTCCCACTTGAGCTACTGCGCTGTGTGAGAATCAGAGCGGATGCGCGTGTGCCTGTCTGTTGCACGTGTGTGTGTGAGTGAGAGAGAGAGTGTGCATGTGTGTGTGTCAGCCGTTAGTCTATGCGCTTCAGAAGGGATCAGTAAAGATCAATAGCCGTTTATCATTGATCAGGGGGTGGGGCAGTGTCCAGTTTGCGAAGGCGCCGTCTCCGCAGCTCTGCGGTGTTGGGTGCCCCGTCTTCACCCTCTTCATCTCCCTCATTCCCCTCGTCCTCTCCAGCCTCTTCGCTTTCCCTCTCCGTGGTGGAGTCTGGCTGGGTGAAGCCTGCTGCCCCATTAACAGATTGATCTGAGAAAAAGACAAAGGATGATGAAAATCTGGTGTGGGACATTTTGACACTTCCCAATCCTAACACTAAACATAATGTGCACCTAACCCTACATCGGTTGTCCCTTGCTGTGACTTACTGCTTTGAGTGCTGTTCTCAGCACTGCCAGTAGGGGGTGTCGACTCCGTCTGAGCCCCTTCAGCTGGCTCACTGCTAGCAGTCTCAGAACGGGGAGGGCTGAGGAAAAAGGAAGGTATCAAGTGAACACAATGATATGAAGGTGTGATATGAAGTATGCAAGACAACACTTGTATCATGCAAGTAATAGTTTGGAGAAAACATCTGACTAGTGCAGTAAGGACACAATACAGAACATACAGAGATCAGAAAACCAAGTATTAAAATAATTCACACAGGCAGTTGCACAAAGTAAACGGAGTAACTACCAACCTGACAATGTTTAAATGAGGGAGAATGGGGTGCAAAGCATACCTGAGTGTGGCAACAGTGGTGAGGTAGTGGTGGATGTTGAGCATGGCGGCGTCCAGCAGCGTGTGGATGTTGTGAAGACACTGTAGCCTGGCCTCAAGGCCCCGCCTGCCCTCCTGCTCCAGCTCCCTCAGCTCCGCCTCTGAAAGGGTGGACAGCGCTGCCGGGGGCGGAGGCATAGAAGACACTGAAAGGGCAGAGGGGACAGGACAGTTTAGCAGAAGCTGGTAGGTGTAAAGTTTTACATTTTTACTGAAGACCTATTCATATACAAGTCTTCAGATGTAAAATGAGCTTTAGCTCACCTGCTTAAAGGCATACTATGCAGGATTCTTTACCTTTGCTGTGGTCCTGTCTTTACAATTAAGAGAAGTCACCTCTGTCTTCAACACTGCCCACTCACCCAGAGTACCCCACTTAATGTAACTAGCTGGACAGCTAAAGGTAATGTTATTACCGTGAAGTGAGTGACCATTAATGACAGCAAGATGGCAGATTCGATCATAGCTCAATTAATTTCATAATGCTGAAAGTATAGCTTAATTAATCCCATTATGTTGAATGCAATAGCGGTTTTCAAACACTTTGCGAAAGTCCTTATTGTCGCTAGCATCACACTGCAACGTTACGGGCTGGTCCAATAAAAAACAAGCCAACTCCGTATTGCTTTCCATCCCCTTGGCGAACTTCAGCAGGTGCCACCAAGGAAAAACAGTTCCAAGGATAACCAGTTCTTGCACAAGTCCTGGCAGCTTGTCTTTTAGCTTCCCTATATCTACCTATCTAGCTAACAACAAACACTCCGTAGAAATCTGATCCCAAACCGCAGGCTCTGTAGCCACACCCACTTCTCCCCACGCAGAAGAGTGCTACGCCCAGAAATGTCCCAAACACATTTCACAATAACAAATACAGGGAAAGGTGCATTAATTCAGTGAAAGCATGATTGCCAGTGCATCATAGGTAAGCCTTAGCATGGTTATTTTATAACACTTTCAAGGTAAAAATCCTACAAATTATGCCTTTAAGTCGAGGAAAAGGAGTTTGCAAACGGCAAAAAAATAATGCTGCACTATTACCCATCTAACTGTTACAGAGCAAGTATGTGTGCACTCAAGCTGTATTTGCTCCTTTAATAATATTGTAGAATTAAAATCGCATTACAGGCTGACAGCAGCTCAGCACCAGGTTCTCATTTCTGTTCTTACCAAAAGGTGGAGGAGGAGGGGGCACAGCCAGCCAGGGAGCCGATGGAAATGGTGGGGGAAAGGAAAAGGGGAATCCTGGCATAGCACCTCCTGGTGGTGGAGGTACAGCGTCAGTGCCAGGCTGGGTTGCTTGACTGGTGCCTAAAACAAAAAGGTTAGAGGTCAGGCAGCACTAACAATACCTTTATAATACTCAACAGATTGAAAGCAAATGCATTAGCACACCATATCCTCAAATAACCTGCCATTCATTCTACCTTTAGGACTTGTTAGGATAGGATTACAGAACCACACTTATTTTTTGATTTAGCACTATACGTTCAGCCAATGACATAGCAGGGGCAAACCCTTTCCTGGGGGTTGAAAAGCAAATCGTGAGAAAGGAAAGGGTGGTGTAGAGATCCTGGACGGTGGGAGATTTATTTATTTAGCTAGATTTTAATTGTGTTTGTCGCCCAAACAATTTTGGAGTTACTTTGAGAAGCCACCGCAAGGCCCTGTTCACTTTTTTTGTACATACATGTACATACAATCTTTGTTAGAGTAACGGGTATGGCTACCGGGTAAGTATTCTGAACATTCTCGGACACCTGAAGATAGTCGCCTGCAGCGGAAAGCTCAAGCAAGGGCTTCGCCTAATGACCATCGCTGCCATGGGAAACTACCAGAGAAAGGAAACCTCAGACTGGGTGAGTTGCCTACCCTTCCTGCATGTGGGTTTGGGACAGCCCCACTGCAAGTGCCAGCAGGTTTTGTTTTGTTTTGAGTTTTTCCACAGTTTCACACACGATTTTTACACAATACCAGGTTAGACTTGATACGACAGAAAGCTTGTTGTAGGAACGAGCTCAGTAGGTGAGTTGTAACAGACTACTGGAAATCATGAGAGCTCCACTGCAGACACCAAATAGTGAATGATCCAGTTTAGAAGTCGAACGGAGGAGCTGAAGCTAGTAGCGTGGCAGGGGTCCATTTGCATAACAGTAGTATCTGCTACAGGTTGGTGTCTGCAGCTTTCGGACAGTATCATGTAAAAGCAGCCTGACAAACCACAGATTTATCATGCATGGGCCCCTCTGCATGACTACTCCCCTGCAGTCAGCTCTAAGGTTCCCATGTCAAATCAGAGCGCCCCGAGGGTGTGGCTAACGGTCTCACCAGCTGCCTGTGCCTGGGCTCCTTCAGTGCTGGACTGGGGGGGCTCAGCAGCACCTCCTTGGGCACCAGCAGCAGCAGCAGGTGGCGGCGCCCCAGGGAAGGGCCCCCAAAAGGGGAAGAGACCTGGAGGGAATGGTGGCATCACTCCAGGGGGCACTGAAGAGGAAGAGTGAGGGCCAGATATTGTTACAGCAATGCCTATGCCAGGGGTCACTACACATCAACTACTTGGAGATCATTCAGCAGTTTTAATAGACACAAAAAACATCGCAATGGGGCAGCAGAATAGATTAGGGGTCCTCAACCTTGGTCCTGGTGTACGCCTGGTGTTTTGTTCCAGGGATGATAATGTTCACTTGAGTAAATGAATATCCACCAGCAGAATCATAATCATTCAGAAAAAAAAAAAAAAGTAAATCAGAT
Organism: Anguilla anguilla; assembly: GCF_013347855.1. NCBI lineage: Eukaryota > Metazoa > Chordata > Actinopteri > Anguilliformes > Anguillidae > Anguilla > Anguilla anguilla. Next base: position 51,078,630 of record NC_049203.1, on the reverse strand, counting down.
TTTTTCCCCCCGCATCCTTTAAAAATAGTTGCCATAGTAATGGGCCAAGCAGGTATAACCTACATGAGGCGCTATAAGCCTATAGATTGCTATTGTATCTGTCAACGGTCATCACCATGGTAACGGCTAAAAGCAAGCCTTGCTAAGAGCCTATCAAAGAGCGTCGTCATGCGGGCTAGCCTAAGCTTTTGACATAAGATGACCTTTTATGCATAGTGCGGGAGACTCACACATTTTCTCCTCCAAGTATCGCACATTTGTTCTCTCAACTGTCACTCTCTTTCTTTCTTAAATGTCTTTGTTTTGGACTGTCGTCAAGTGTAAGAGATGGGTAACGTCAGCTTGTTAGCAGATTTCTAATGAAAATAAGATTATGCAAGAGGCTATGTCATTATGAATATGGTTGTAACAGCACAGACATTCCTCAAAAAATAAATGCATGAAAAACATTAGTTTCTTGGGTAAACTATCCCAAAAACTTATATGAGATATTCTTTCAGGAATGTATGTTCCTGACAAGATCCCTTGTTAAACATGTCAATTAAAATTATGAGTAAAATCTGCATATGCAGGGATAATCCGATGTCAGGGATGAGAACCGCTAGAATATATGTTTAGTCAGTTATAAAGGAGTTTTGTTGAAATCATTGTTTAAAACTCTAATTTTCCCTGGCCAGTCCCAGCTGGCTGTTGCTTACCATTACCAGCAGGTTGCACTGGAGGATTGACAGGTGGAGGCGGGGCTGGTGGCTGAGCAGGTGGCGGGGCGGGAGTCTGATTGGGCAGTGAGGCACGAAGGACATCCATGCGACAGGTGGGACAGGTCTGTTGTCTCTGGAACCACGACCGAAGGCAGCTGACACAGGGAAGAGGAAAGAAAGGACGTGGTCACCTTGCAATAATATCCAATTACATGACCGCCCGCCCAACCGTATCAAAATAGCTAACTGAGCGGTTCCTCTCCTTGCGGGGTCGTCAAAGTTAATCAGGTGGCAGGGGAGTGAAAAGCTTTACTGCAAAAGTCAGCAAGTGAACCTGGAGTGGAAGATGTGGTTGCAGGGCAACTTCTTTGCTCCGGTGACCATCTCTTCCCTGCAGATGATGCACACGTTGTCAGTGGCCTGTAGATCCTCAGGAGTGGCATCTGGGTAGCTGCCAGGAGAGAGGAAAATAAAAATGAGAAAGGACAGGCAGTTGTGGAGTTGAGGAGGGATAACAGGACGACCAACCAGCACTTTCTATTTTGTGGAAGTGACATAAAAATATAGATGCACTCTTCACAAACCCACTTAAAAACTAGTGCAAATTTAGCTGGCAGTCTGTGCACTGCAATAAGTCCTCCGCTACACCCCTTTACATCAGTTTAACATGGGACCCAGCAGTGCGCTGGCCACATAATCCAAATCGGTTTGATTCCCAGGTGTTAAGTGGGACATATTTCAACTGACCGTGTATACGCCAAATAAAAGTGCCAAAATGCTTGCTGGTCATAATTGAGGACACAGCGGTGATTTCATTTTCCTGTTAAAGTCGTGAGACTCACAGCGTGTTCATGTTGCGGATGGCTCTTCGGGACATGATCGCATCTGTGACTGCTTTCTTGAACTGCCTGAAAGAGGTAGAGGTGGAGGTAAAGGGAAGGCAGAGGGAGATTTAATGGACATCTAGAGATTGTGTGATTTAGTGATTAACTCACAGTCTCTCTGACCGTGTATGATCTGTGGCTATTCCGTCAACCGGAGAGCGCCTCAGTCAGTGCGTACTAATTTATGCAGCTCTAAGTGCACTGTGTTCAGGGCACGAGTATAGTGCTCACCTCATGGCCAGGTACATGGGGCGGATGGCAAAGAGGGGGAAGGTGTGCACCTTGATCATAATGGTCATGAACGCCATGTAGAGCAGCACCTTAATGAAACCTGGAACAGAGCGGGGAAGGCAGATTTAGCAGTGCATCATCATGTATTCAGTGAATGGCCAACAGAAACCTCAGTGTTTGGAGGAGAAAGCAAAGGTGCCTGGGGAAATGTTAAACAGTACCGGTGAAGAGTTCGGTGTACAGCATATAAACCGCCTTGTTGTCCCAGGGGTTCTCACTCTGCAGGTCAATGGTATGGAGGGTGTACTTGATGAAGGTGGTCAGGACCATGGTCATCAGGATAGCATACTGAAAGGACAAGGGGAAAACATGTCCTATCAAGTACCAACACACAAGCAGCCTTCCATATCTATGAGTAAACCCTACTATGCTCAACTACACATGGCATGAGAACAGATCAAAGAAATTAAAGAGCAGAGGAGATTACCATTCTTAACCATCAGAAACTATAAACCGTTTCATGCAGACTAGTAAATCTACATTTGACGTAAATTAGAATACATAATGGTGCATAATCACTTTGGTATTAGAGCACAAATTCAACATAAAACCAAGGGAAAAAACAAAAATGCTAGAAAAGGTGCATCATGCCATATGCTTGTGAATTCGCACAGCTATGAGAGCGGGATGCGCACATGCATAACAATCTCACAAACCTCAAACCCGAAGACCAGTTGGACTGAGGCCCCCCGTGTAATGATGCTGTGACAGGCATGATTGACAAACAGGAAGTCTAGGACTCCCAGCAACAACATCAGAGCTGCGAGAAGCAAAGGAGAGTTGGCAGAGAAAGAGCGGCATTAAAATGTATTGTCCCACCCATTCACACAAAAAAAACTCATTGCACTACATCAGCTTGAATTTGGAGCATATTTAATCTTACCCCTCTTAAACATTTAGCTATTAAAACTCAGTTCATCTATTACTTCCATCGATTCTGCATGCAAAATGTTTCCAAGATGTGCAATTTATCCTTGTACAACTGAGTATGTAAAAAAGGTATCTGCAGTTCCGTACTGCTGACAAAGTCTCATCTGAAATAAATAGAGTGAGTGGTAATATGGATCACAAAAATAAGGTTTGGGTCACAATTAATCTGCCTACAACAGTGAAAATGAATTGCATCCTGAGTGACTCAATCTCAACAAAAGTTACTCATGCATCAAAGCACTGTCTATAAGCCATTAATTAAAACATGCCAAATTTAGGCTTGCTGTTAAAAGTATTGATATATCAAAATTTGGCCAAGTTTCATTTATTGTGTGGATGTATGAAGTTGCATCTGAATTCTGTGTGTTTCCATGAGGTCAGAAGCTACATAATTTAATGTTCTGAAGGGCTGAGAGTCTGTGGTTATTGTGGTGAGTTCTGTAGAAAACCCTGAAAAGTGCCAAACAGTGCAGTATAGGTATGGGGCATGCCCACCAAGGCGTAACTTGGCTGATGGCATACCAGCCATCTTAATATAAAAGGTCAGTGCTGGCATTGCTCAAAAGCAACGGGAATTCCACATATTTGCTTGCAAAGTGAAAACGGTTGCAAAGGAAACAGTTGATACATCAACAACAGTGACCCAAGGTCATCTTGCTTCCAGTGCACCTGCAGCCGGGATATTTGCATATGTCTGAAATAGACTTGGGCTTTCCACTCTCTGTACTCAGGTCTCTGGGGAAACGCTGCATTACTTTAAGTAGTTAACGTTGCAGGCTACAGTTATTGTAACCGATTCTGAAATACGCTGGACAGAGCTGGTCCTAACTGGACTTTAACAAGTGGATAGTAAATACTGCCAACCAAACCATAAAAATTGCTAGCATGCAATTGCACTGCACGGTTTTCAGTTCAAACATGTTTTACATAAGTTCACTTCATTGGATAAAATTTGGTTGAAGCACCCTGAGGGATTTTGTCAGAGGGGGGGTGTGCCGAATGCAAAGAGAATGGTTGACTGACAATGCCAACCTGAAGACTGAAAATGGGGGTATAGTGTGCCCTTAGTCTATACTCACACAAAACTCTGAAGTGGAATATCCAGGAGATGTTAGGACTCCTTTCCATCTGCGGGAGAGAGAGACAAGGTCAGGTGTTGGGTCACTAGAGTAACGACTGGATTTATCCTCTTTTTTGACCACAGAAAAGGCCACCTGCCCACCCGTGACCCCCCAAAGAAATAAATAAATAAATAAATAAATAAATAAAAACTCACAAAGTCCACCCTATCTTCTGCCAGCCAATGGAAGCACTTGAGGAAGAGCAACAGGGTAAAGAGGGCCACAAAGCGAGGGGAGAAGTCATCCCGAAACACTGTGAAGGCCAAGCAGGTCTCTGTCACCGCGTACCAGGAGCGCTCGATCAGGTGCTGAGGGGAGAAGACAACAAAAGAGAATAAAGATAGAGGGGCTCCAGTGGGGAAATTAATATATTCATAAACATATAACACCGTAAGACAAAGATTTACACAAACACGTTATGAGGTACTGCTGTAGTGACATCCCCCCACATAGAACACATGCAGAGAATAGTGAGATTGGACACTGGAAACGAAGGACAGGAAAAGGGCTCACACCTCCATCTCCGCAGCTCTCAGCTGCCCAAAGAAGACCTTCCGCATGAACTTCCCCAGCAGGAACACCAGCACAAAGGCCTGGATATACAACACCTACAGCAGGAAGTTAAATACAGAATAAGGGAAACCTGCCAGTAGCTCACTATCATGCAATACAAACAAAGGTAAAGATACAGTTAATATTTATCAACCTGAAAAGGTTTTCACCTTTGCCAATACCAGTTAGACACAAATAATATGAAGAGAACAATGTACCAATACATTCACAATATACATTTACTTAAAATCAGCAAAAGAATGAACTGACACCGAAACAATAAGATTTTAAATGGTCAATCCCGGTACACATTATGTTCCAAAAAAATTCAATTCCCTCATATTTATTTCTGCAAATGGTCTAGTAGGTGACACTGTGGAGAAGTGGCTTTAGGACAGTGCACTTAACTATGTTATTATACTCTTTTCTTGTCTCTTTGAGTAAGTTACTCCATCAGAACTGCTAGAGAAAATAAGCTCTATAAATAGATGGTGAAATGAAAAAAGTCAGTGATTAAGTTAAACGAATAAATTGAGTCTGTGCACTTTCATGCTGCACTCTACAACACCATGTATGGCATGGCTGGTGACAAGTCATTACTGTATTTTCACTCACAGCCATGCTGGGGCTACTCTTGGTGAGGTAGACCACAGTGGGGTAGAACTGGTGCTTGAGATAGTAGGCATGGGCAACCACTGCCCCAGTCAGGGCCAGACTAGTGGCTGTCACCAGGGCTGCTCGCACCATCCTTCAGTCCTGTCGCTGAATGAGGATTAAAAAAAACAGGAACAAGTGGCACACATTAAAATGAAGGCGCAGTCCAAGAAAGGAGGGTTTGATTGATTGTTCGCGGGGGAAGGGGGATGTGTAACAAAGTAACAAAGACCAGGCACCCAACTGCAGGGCACAATTTTTTGTTGTGCTGAACTCTTGCATTGAGAAATGAGCTAAATCAACTTCAACACAACAGACTATATTCACCACCTGAAGGTGCATTACCCCACTGAGGACTGGGGGGTGGCACTTTAAGATTACAGTCATCTTGAAGTTATCTGCACACAAACGTAAGACCGCAAAAATGCGGTCTACATAGAAATGATTGTTCCAAGAATTACAGTGTTGTGAGGAAAAGAAATAATGTAAATGGTGGAAATTAAGACACTCCTTGATAACCCTTTTCCTCTGGTGATTTCATACACTAGGTCCTTCTACATTCTACAGCAAGACATTGCATTTCTGTTGCACCTTCAGTAGCACTTCCATGAATATCCATATCCTTCCCACGAATGTTTCCATGAACTTCAAAATGCAAAAAATATTTTCATATTTCTGGAAATTCAGCTGCATTTAACCAATGCAGATACAAGGAAGGTGCAAGAAACTGGTGAGGGCTGCAGCAAGAAATTGTAAAAGGTTCTATTAAACTGCACTATATAATTATATAATTACTTTAAACATGTATAAATGCCAACTGGTACCATACTGTATCCTTAGATGCTCGTAAAATGTAAAATATTATATGGATCCAAAAATGTTTATTCTGAGAATATTATTTAATAACATATTTACAGTAATTTTATATATATGTAGGCATAATCTGTTTGAATGTTCTGTTACTGCAACCACTTAAATGAGAAGATTATAACCAGAGATCAGGACCTATGGATTATACAAATATGGTGGACTGCGCTTCTGAGGCTCCAGGATTTCACAACCTAAGTCCTTAATATAATTCTTCAGTGAAATCTGCATTTACACCTAAGCAAACATCTGCACTAGCCATGATCCTTTTTGGTGTGGGGACACACCTTATCCCCAAGTCACCACAACAATAAAATTAAAATTTAGTGGTGGTCATAGTACGTGGCTGAAAGCTTCAAACCATCCATTATATGTTGCAATTGCAGAAAATTTTAAATTAAATAAACTGACCACCGGAAAAGATGGATAGAGAAGCTTAAAATTCACGAGTCTTGTTTTTACAGGACATGAAACGTTTGAGTAACGGGTAACTAATTCACCAAACGTTAGTCTACCTAACTATTTGGTGTCTTCATAACTACTGTCTTGCTAGCGACTCATGTAACTAACTAGATAATTGTAATAACCTGCGTTGGTATTTAAAACTATTAATTAAACAAATTCTGGCAATCAGTGTCAGTTAAGTAGTAAGCAAGCAAGCTGACCCATAAACGTCTCTGGTCATCCATTTGACACAAGGTTATTTTGTTTGCGGTGTCATAAACGTGTAGTTACAAATAAAGATCCGTTTAGCTAGCACACCAGCACGTTTACAAATTACCTAGCTAATTCTACATATGGGTTGGATTGTCTAGCTAGCTTGCTAGTTAGCCAACTGTTAACGTACCATTTTTATTCACCCAAGCAGGCCATCAACATAGTAGTTTATCGTCGTGCATATGCCAATATTAGACATCACACTGACATATATGACATATTAATGACAAACTGTGTTAGTGTTGTCTGTGTCGATTAACACAAGCCTGTTAGTGAAGTATGTAACGTCAGAACATGGACCTGACTTACCGACTTCAGTCGCTGTCGGAATGCGTTTGGTCCACGCTCAGTCCGGGCCGACCTCCAACGGGTGGAGTGTGGACGGAGACAGGTGGGAGACGTGATATCTCCTTTGCCGTTTTCCTTTTATATAATTCCAGTCTTTTCCTATTTCAAAGACTAGTCTCCGCCAACTAAACGATTGGCCTATCGCTGTCTTTTCAGAAAGCAAGCTAACTAGCCAGCTAAATGTTCATCTTGCAGCTCAGCAAAGAATGGACACCTCACTTCCGGTACGGGCCAAACCAGTAATTCCAGAGGTTGTGACCGTTATTTACGATTATCTACTCCAGCACTGAATTTTATTCCTTAGAAGTTTAAGATATATATTTGTAAGTTCAAAAAATCAACTATGAAAAATTGAAGAAAATACAATGATAAGCCGTCGCTTGCTGTTATTGATCATGTTCTGTATCACCCCTACTTAGGCCGTACCAACTATGCTATAAGTTTATGAAGTACACAAAATTAGCTTGACAGCAAACTAAAGTTAATTTTAATAATCGAAATATCATCAGTAAAGCAAATAATATTCTTCCATTGTCCACGTACTCTACATGCATCCAATGTTATACACTCACGTCGTGAGGTCGCTAACTAGTTAATTTATTTATTTATTGTCAAAGCCCCGCCTATACAGCCACATACTTTTCGAATCCGTGTCGAAGCGTAATAGGATCGCGAAGACCAATATACTGCTACCGTAAAACCTAGCACACAGTTACACATACGCTTTCAAAAATCAACCAATTGAAACTCATATCTTTAATTTAGAATATAACCACTATTCCTATCGTTAAGATGATATGTTCGCTGCATTCATAATGGAGTGCATTTCATGTGTCGTTGACAATGCATTATATCGATTGTTTACAGTCTGAAGGGCATTTTGCAACTGACACGTCATAACTTCAATATTGTGCGTCTTTATTTGGTTTATACGGTAAAATACAACGCGGACCAATAGTTTAGGAGAGTATACGGTTACGCCAATCAGAGCCTGGCAAGTGTTCTGTCACGCATGAGCATTGAGCAAAGGTAAGCAAGCATAAGAGAAGTTAAGCCTATTCCAAATGGGTTATATTTATAAAATGTTGAGGAAAAGCTGATATTTTTCATTTTATAATAACTTATCTTGTCTATCTATCTGTCTATCAACAAATCTATCTATCTATAGATATAGATAGATCGATAGATAAAACGGCGAATAGATAGATAGATATTCTTTTTTAAATTCACATTTATTTTGAAATGTGAATTATGGCCATGTATGTGTTTTACCATTTTCTGCTCAAAGTTGACGGTCACTTGCTACGCCCCTGAGTACAAGATCGATGCCAAGACAAGCACAACATGAAATTTGCAATAAGACAATACGGGCTTCGCCACTTGTCGAAATGTTTTGGGAGGAATTGCTGTAAAGTTTGTGGCTTTTGCTGCCATCTCGTGGATACAACTTCAACATAGACAAATTCAACATTAATTCCATGAAACATGTGCAATAAGTGTTGTATCATATTCAGTTGCATAACAAAATAAGATGGATGATAGCATCCAAGCAGAAGCCTGACTTTCTTAAGATTGTTATCAATAATACACCTGAATTTATTTATTATAGTGCATACTCACTATGACATGGTCAGATTGCACAGGGACATGGGAATTGTTTAATAGATAAATCTCAGCTCCTTTCAAACCTTTTTGCTCTACTGTGAGTGGGTTGAATGAGGAAAGAAAAACTTTGCATATATTTCCTCACATACATTATACATATTATTCTTTCATACATCTGAATATTGAATGAGGATAAATGCAACCCAAGTTCTCCATCCACACTGAAACCTGTAGCCTCCAAGTTAACCACCAGTACATACTACCACCCTAATCTGTTTAAAAACGATTATCTGAACAAATACTTGTGTGCATATATTTTGAGTATTGAAACCACAGAAAAGTACTAATCCCAGAGTATGAACACATTTAGTGAGCACATCTCAGGGGGGTTCTGGTAATTCATTTTTCATACTTACGCTTGAAACGGAAATCTGAAAAACAACTCAATGACAATATTGTAGGTACCAGCTGAACAAAAGTTTTTTGGGGGTTTTTTGTACCGTAAAATTTAATTCATGTAGAGTGCTGGGGAGAACTAAGTGTCCCTCCTGCTACTTATTTATTTATTTATTTATTTTTTTTTTTTTTAAACAAAATTTGATTATCACATAAGTCCTAGTGAAGATAAAAGGTGATGTGCGGTGGTGGGATTCACTTTTTCACATCACTGTACATTGTATTTGGAAGTGTAAATAAAGGATCGGGCTAGATTTTTCCATCAAAAATAGGTTTGTTATCTTATTTGATTTTTTCCATCCTAAAACAGTGACAAAATGTGCCAATTCTTTCTTCACAAAATAGTGTAGTGCAAGGTGAGCTCATACTACTGGAATTGACTAGTGTCATTATTTGTTTTACAGTAGTATTTTACGTTGTGTTTTATCATCCAGAACTTGTCCATTTTTAACTGCTGTGTAAATAAAATGACAGATCTTTGCCCTCTCTCTCAGATATGTCTCAACTCCTACAGTCACAGGATTATGAGGTCATCTAAACACCTTGGGTACTCAATTCTAGACCATTCCAGATTCTCCAGACCGCACGTTGTATCTGTGTATGCATCAATGCTGTATGTGTGGCACCATGTATGCAAATATGAATGCAGACACTACAATTCATAAGCACACTACAACCGTACATACTTCGTTCCTTGAACATTGATACTGAATGGATATTTTTGCTCAGCAGAGATATAACAATGCTTGACTATTTTTTTCTTCTCAGAAAGCAACACAAATTGTAATTTTCATGGGTGGTATCTGTGACAAATTCTTAGTTGGAGCCTTGTTAACTTTAAGACAGAAAACTCCACACAAATTCCAACATAAATGCAAAGTTTCATTCTTGTCCCAGCCAAATATGGAAAAATAAAAATCCATAATAAATGATTATAATTATTCCCATTGCTGAAGACCAAAATTATGTTTTTAGGAAGCCGGGACAACAGAGCGTGGCCTGTTATGATGCCCTTCGATTTTTTATTCTATTAGACTTTCATTTGGACAGATCATAACCTCTGCATTGATCGGCCATAATCTACAGGAAAATCACATCTGCTGTTTTGATAAACACAAGCCTATTCCCCAGCTTTACCTTGATTATATTAACCTAGGTCCAAATCACCTTTGTGTAATATAACAGCAGACTTGCTTTACAATCATATTACAGCTGACTGTACAGTTTTAGTATGAACAACTTTTTAGTTTTAGTGGTGCTATGTGTTTAAAGCTTTTCAACATTCTTAAAGTTACGAGGATTGTAAATTGGTCAGGTGAGGCAGAAATTACTGCCAGGAGTCAGCAGTTCACCATGTATTACATATATGTAAAAAAACAACATGATGAGTGATATTAAAGGTTAATATCAACAAAAAGCATATTGACATTATGAGTATGTGCAAACACTCATCTAAAAAACGAACATTAAAACAAATACAACCATATCAACATGCAAAGTGCTGACTCGTTTCACTCGAAAACACACAGGTATTACTCTTGGTAAAGACTGGATGCTGGACTTGTACACTTTGGACACCATATATAAAAGGTGATGGCAAGAGGGCTTATTGGTTACATGTCTATGTCACCGGCTGTCTGTGTGGTATTATGCTTTCCCTCTGTTTGCCTTGGGTCTTTCTATGCCTGGTTGTGAACATGCAGGCTGAGAAACCTCGTCCGACTCCTTGCAGTAAGTATATAATCACTTACTATGCATATAACATTTGCTGTAAGCACATTTAATTTTGAAGACCATTAATTATTTACTATAAACAGTTACTTTTTAATCATTCATTTCAGAAGATAATAAAAACCCTGAAATATGATTTGGCATTCTGCTAATTTGAAAACTTGACTCCTATACATCATTCAACATGGATCTTGTATGAGAAGACATCCCTTATCTAACAAAAAATATATTACCACATATTGAGAAATATTACTGTACACTGTAATAAATGTAATAATACTGTAATAAATGAAACAATATGTTTAAATATATGGAAGAACTACATATATATTTTATATACATGCCAATATTTTTATATTGTTAGATTCAAAAGATATATTGTTATATTCATAAAATATTCTGACATGAGTCTGTCATGAGTATTGCAGGGATAGAGAAAAATATAGAGCAAAACATTGATCTTTGATTTAACAATACTCTTTATAAAGAAGAAAGACTTGAGAGGTATTCCTGCAGTTCTCAAGGTCTCATGAATATCGCATAAACTTGTGATTTTTCTGTTATACTGGTGAAATCATGAGATCACCAGAACCACAGTATTGAATGTAAGTCTTCAACAAATGTATTCTTTTTGTCTGACTTCTCAGAGCCACCACCACTCTTTGAAGGACAATTTGTGGCTGCGAGTACTTTTTTTTTTACAATCTATTTAAGTATTTCACTGCTGCATAAATCTGTAGTTACATCCTGAAAACTTTGAGAATTCCCCCTCACATATGTAGAATCAGTCAGGTGGCCTGTGCCTTATCCATGTTATTGAACTATTGTTTTAGTACAGAGCTTTTTACTGCCATTGCATGATTTAAATCTTCATCTCCATGTTAAACATTGGATAGCAGAATATGTATTTCATGATAGTTAAGGGGCCTTTTGTGATGACAGGTGTTGAGTCGTACTCCGTGATTGAGTCAGAGACAAAGATCATTTGATTGATGGAGCTCATTTTCTCTGTGAGGGCAGCAAGAAGTATTGAGTGGCCTGACAGAGGTCATGCATGGTGTACTCTATTAGGAAGATGAATCTGACACACGAGCAAAAATTGACAGCAGACAACAGAGACGAACTGAGATACCACAGACACAAGCAGCTGAATGGATAAGCTTTCAGTTTGCAGAAATTCATTTATTATGCAGAGAAACAAAACAAGCTTTTCTGACCTCCAATGGTCAAGATTCATCTTTCGTTCTTTGTGTTGTATTTTGTATCTTTCATTGTCCTGCAAAAAAACAGTGTTCATTGTTCTGTGGGATTTTTAAAAGCGGACGTTTCTCTCCTTTCTCCTGAAATCAGAAAGTCATGTTCGACATCTCTTACGAGCACAATACCTGTGAGAGAAAGCCCATTAATCTACCATTCCCCCCAATGTCTATACCCCCAGCAGCAGTGTTTGAAAAGCAGTTTGTACTGGGAAGCCTCTCTGAGCCTGGAAAAGGCTTGCTGCTGAACGTGTGGTCCGGTACAGACCCACATGCATGAGAGTACTTCATGGGCTGCCCATTCTCTACACAGTATCAGCAATGATGCTTTTAAAAGATGCTTATTTATCACAGCTTGGCATCCAGGTTACATTTTAAGACCTGTTCACACTGTTGTCAAGCGAGCAATAAATAGGTTTAACCTTTAAGATTTATGGTGTCAACATTGTCAGCTAAAATGCATTTTTTTAATCACGTTCATAATTAAATTGATTAAAATTGTACTTAAGCCTAAAGCAACACTTTTAATTTATTTAATTTACACGTCAGACATACACAGCTTCCAAGTGTAACATGGATTTGATATGAAATTAAAAGAATGTATTTTCGGGTAAAGCACAATGATGCAGTAACCAATACAAAAATTCAGCCTTAATTAGTTTTGAAAAGACCTGTTCTTATAACTATGATTAGGCTTAAGTCAGTTCATATGAGGAAAGCTCTGTAGGCTGGCGTTCATTGTTCGTACCAAGTTCAATAATACCAATGGTGACTTATGACCACATGACAAGAATTAGAGTATTATTTCTTACCATGTGATCATAAATGTTGCAATCAGTCATGCAACAAGTGAACATACTCCCAGTATATGTCTGACAAAAATGGAAGTGCTAATAAACCCTCACATAGGCCATTTATAACCCTATAACCACTGTCATGCAAGTCATGCATGTGTTCAGACATTGCTTGTGTGATAACAGCAAGCTCAGACCCTTAAAATACAGCCCAGCCAGCATGCCATGGCAGTACTAAAGTTAGCAGAGGAAGGAATCCTGATGTACCTTTTTCTGTCTGTCTGGCTGTCTCTCCGTCTCTCACACACACAGGCCACTATGAAGTAACAAGCACAGAAGATGGCTGCCTGCCCATCGGCACCAAATATTACAAAGGGCCAGAGTGGCATACCACGGTGTAAGTAACTGCTGTGCATATGTGTGTGCTGGCACAATAGTGTTCCTGTGTCCATCCCTCCAAGCCTACTTGAGTGTTTCTATTCCGTAATAGACATTTGTTGGGTGTATGGTAGTAAAGAATGAGCATCCCAACTGGAGGCACGATTGCACAGATCACAGAGAATATATTACATTTGTCTACCTGAACCAAGATGTCCAGAGTTCACCACTGATCAAATGATTTAAACCTATAATAAGGCAGGCTCTTTTGCCACAGGACGCACCGTTCTGAACTGGTCCCAATTTATTTTTAGCTTCCATGATGTGGTATATGGCATAAAAGACCCTAATGTCTTTATCCCTCCCTCCCTCTGCAAGACAAGCCAGGCAGAGAACTCAAATGAGGTGGACGGCTGAGATCTACTGTACATTGTTCAACTGGCATAAATGCAAATAGAAAACTAGCTCATTTTGATGATTTATCCATAGTTGTAAGTTAGGTCTCCTACTTAATGTATGTTGCTGGCTCCCCATCAGTCAAGTCCAATATATCTAGACAATGAAAGAAGGAAATTTCGTTATGCATGGGGTCTGTTCAGGATTTAGGATATTTGACAAGGACATGCTTGGATCATGTCCTGTATTAAAAGAACTAAAACTATTGTGGTGGCAAAGAGCTATGCACAGGATTAAATAAAATAAATCAAAAAATAAAACGCATCAAAACATACTGGCCACCGTGTCAGTGTTTGATTTCATATTACAAGCCAATCTATGTAACCTAATCACCAACTACATCTACTGCCATTCAGGTTTAGTTACATCAGTGTTTAAACAATGCACTTGCAAACATAAAAAATTGCATTTTCAGCCACTTCAGCAATGGATCTCCCAGAAGAAACATGAAGGTTTAAGACGGACTTTATTTAAAGGAAGCCATTACTTAGTGTTCTGTGTAAATGCAACAGGAGTGTGAAAAAGGAACATCTTTGCATTGAATTCTGGGTCTAACAGTAAATGTATAATTACAACTTTACCTCAGTTGTAAATAACTAGTATTAGACAAAATAGCAAATAAAAGGTTCTTACAGAATTAAAAAAAAAAATTATGACTGGTGTAGGGTGGGGTACATATGAAAACACTATTTCAGTTCCTTTCACCTACTCAACATTCTACCGAAAGAGACTAAAAATCGCTCATACAAGCATTATTTTAAAGCAATTTATGCAAAAACAAAGACAAAAGTGAACTGCTCTCTGATAAGAGTCCTACTCTGACAAGATGCAGCAAATGACAACAGGCTGTTTCCGAAGTTCTTTTTTTTGTACTTTTTGCAGTAGTTCATCCTTTCTGTGCCACAACTTGAGTTTTCAGCTACAAGATTTGACCGTAGCCACTGAGTTTCTCTACACATCTTTCTGACTGCTTGAGGGCTAGATGCCCTTTTCTGCAGGTAGTGTAAACAGTTCAGCCTTAAAGACCACTTTTTATCAAACATTGTAAAATTTAAAAAAGGAAAGTGAAAAATAAAAAAGAGGCGTCTGACTCCTCAGGGAGCAACCATTAGGAAACTGAGGAGATAGGATTTTGAGGAGAGCCCATTTGTGTTAGAACTTTATCTAACCATTGGAGGGGGCCATGCAGGTGCACCTCTATCCAGCAGGGGGTGCTAGTGACATCTTGTCGGTGATATTCAGCGCCCCAGCCCTAGAAGAAGAGCAACACCCTTATAAATCTCTGGCAATTGGTTTATCAGTTATTACATTACATATTCTTTAACCAAGAATCTACATTAAAAGAAAATGAACTTATATTAGCATCGATATAGTAAGAAAGATACATTTCCAACGATACGTGCAATTCCACATATTGAAAGCACATGTTGCGGTTTCCAGACTACATGTGGGAGCTCAGACTGTCATCTGCTCTCACTAAGCAGTTTCGCTCTCCAGCTTACCTTGACGAAACTCATGCGGATGGTGCACATCTTGGTGAGCTCGTAAACGGCCTCAAAGCCGTGGTTGACAGACTGGGCCAGCAGCTGGGCGAACTCCTGGTTGTTGAAGATCTTGAGGCTGCAGCCACTGGGGATCTTGCAGACGGTGGTGGGGTGGAAGCCGTGGTGGTAGTTGCAGTTGCGGCTCTGGACAAAGATGCTGGTGTCGCTGAGGCACTCGGCGTACACCTCCCCGCCCACATAGTACAGGTGCACTCCTGGGGAAGGAGAAGGTGACGGTCAAGACAAAAGAACTGGACCACTAAATGTGAAAAACTGCCACCTTTCCTGGCTAAGTTCTTATGTTTAATACAAATTACTCCTGATGATGTAGGTAGGAAGAACTCAACTCATATTTTAAACAAAACCTACATAAGTACAAAATGCATCAACACAAAATCACATACATCAGCATCCTTTCTGGTCACTTCAAAATTAGTCATCTGTACATTTGCAGGTACTTGTTCTCTGTCAATCCAGAAAATCGGCATATGTGAGGTTCTTGGTAACTTTATCTTGAGTCCCTATTTCATGTTTGATGGGAATTGTGGTACAATGCCAAATTGGAAGATGAGTTTTGCAGAGCACAGCTTAAGAAAACGAAACTAGCTATACTGGATCAGATTACTACCACAATAAGCATAAGGAAAAACATACACATTGAACAAAGTGTGGTGATTTTTTCCTTTAAAGGCCACTAGGGTAATCATACAAGAGCCTTAAACCCAGTGTGTCTGTCTGTTTGGACGCACAACACATCAATAAATATCTACTTTGTACGGATAAGACTTAATAAAAAAGTGTCCTACAAGGTTCATTTTGCAATGCTTACTTTTTTCCAGAGATCAATCAATATGAGATGTAAAAAAGATTATTTGTTGCAAAAGTAAGCTGCAGCTTTGTCTGCAGACAACAGCCTAAAGGGACTGGTAGTGTAATGTGCATGCATGTTCATACACATGTATGATACACATATATTATACACATACACATGTTGTATAATATATACATTTCTATTAATGGCAGCCCCCTTCTCTCTCAGTGTTGGAGGTGGTGCATGGTTAGAGCTGCGGTTTCGCTATGCGGTTTGATGTGGAGCTGCGGTTATGGTGCGTGGATATACAATAGCAGCTGCAGCTGTGTGGGGTTAGAGGTAGAGTTGCAGTTGTTGTGTGAGGTTAGAGGTAGAGTTGCAGTTATTGTGTGAGGTTAGAGGTAGAGTTGCAGTTATTGTGAGGTTAGAGGTAGAGCTGTAGTTATTATGTGAGGTTAGAGGTCGAGTTGCTTCACACCTTTGCCAATGTGGCGGCGGGTGTTCTCGATGGTGGAGTTGCGGTTCACATTGGAGAGCAGGCCGAGGCAGAAGCGGTTCTTGTTGTTGGAGGGGTCGGTGAAGCCGTCGATCAGCACACTGGTAGAGGAGGCATGGTAGGCCTCGCCCACGCGGTTGTTGAGCTCGTAGTAAACAATGGAGCACCAGTGGAGGGGCTCCTCGTACTCCACTGGCTGCACATCGACTGGGGTGGCAGAACACCAAACACAACTTAACACAGCACACCCACTACCATGGTATTCAATCAACACAATGTGATGACAAATATACAGGATATATCATTAATGATGACACATTGTACTGCGTGTAAACTTAAACCCTGGATTTATTTCAGGCTGTCTACAGGAAAAGCCTCTGCCATTTTATTTCAATAAAATGGGGTTTTGTCAACAAAATGCTCTAGAAGATATTTTGCAGCGTGACTTAGAACATCAGACCTGTTCTGAAGGTCAATCTCAGTCAGCACAGTGAGAGATTAGCCCAGACTTGTAGATGGCTGGGCTATCAGAGGGCATTGCAGTTGAATAACTGTGACGACCAGGGTGATTTGCACCCTGTGTTAAAAGATGAACAAGAAGTGCTTCCATTGTTTTAAGAGCACTTAGTGCGGAGATGTGAAGGGATGTGGTCAGTTAAAAAGTTCACACAGAGCCGTGCTTTGACTGCTGACTAGATTAGACGCTGATTTAATCTCTCCTGGCAGTACACGTGTTGATGTCGATGCGGTGTGTTTGGGCTGTCATTTCATTGTTTGATAATCAAACTTGTTTGAATCTCAGGAAAATGTAAAATTTCAAATAAAGGGTTTGAACTTTGCCACGGTGAACTTTGCACTCTGTACTCATCCATGTTGAACTCATGGTAGTGCTGTGATAAACAACTAGCATGTTATTATTTTGTCTGGAGGGTATACAGTTAAGGAGCCTAAAAATAAAGTTCAGGTGTGGGTCAAGCTATCCGCATAGCCTGTAGGCTATACACTCCAAATGGAGAAGCCAAGACCAACTGTAACTCCACCACACCTCAGGAGTGCCAATGGGAAATATTATGGGTTCTATGCCACTGGAGACAAAATAATAACCATGGAAAAAGTCGCTTGCAACGTACGCAAGTGGCAACTCCCCTAGTAACCCTCCAAAGGCTGACCATTTTTTCCCCTCTAAAGGAGATCAATCATTTCAGTTTAGTTTAAGTAAGCCATGCCATTATTGTGTATTAACGATGGACTCGTGCGCTATAATTTATTTTGTTCATCAACAGTTCATCTACCCAGTTATTTTATTGCTGCAAACGGCATCATTAGCATTCTTATGATCTTTCTTGGTTTTGATTTGTTTAATAAAACTTCAAGACGCTCTTCATTATTTCCTAATTACAGCATAGTGCATTAAAGCCATTTAACTACAGGTTAAATGGGAAATTAAAACGGGGACATAATTTCATACTTAGGCAACACTATTTAAATTTTGACTGTGGAAAATTCTACAAATTCTAATTAATTTATCTTATTTATGAGACTTGCTCAAAAATTAGTTTTGGAAAAAGTGACAGCCCTTGTGTGCGTGTTGTTTTGCATTATAGTGCACATGTGTGCGTATGTGTTCGTGCGTCTCAGGACCTCACCTCCTCTGGGCATGTTTTGGGGTACCATGCTGCTCCCCGTCTCCATAGACTGAGAGCTGTCCTGTCCCATCTGCTCATCGGGGGGCATGTATGCTGGGGGTGGGGTGTCAGCTGGGGGGACAGAGCACAAAGACTCTGCAGTTAGGACAGGCCCAGCAGCTGCAGACAAATGGCTCAGCATAGCTCTCCTTGGGGGAGAAACGCCCACGGACCCACACGGCTTTCATCCCATACACGCAAACCTCTGGATTACAATGTTAGAAATCCAAATCTGGATTTAAACGGGGGTATAACCACCACTCATTATTAAAAACAAATGAGTGCGTATATAGATAAATCAATGCAAGGGACTAAAGAGCAGTTTGCAAACAGTCCACAAGGGGGACGTGAGAGAACATCTTGCAGGCCTCAGTTTTTGGCGGGGGCAGTGTAAAATGTCAGGGCGAGTGCAGCAAAGCAGCCCTGTAATTCTATCACACTGCACAGTACATGTAGGGCAGGACAGAGAGAGATAGAGAGAGAGAGAGAGGCTCGGAGAGTGCAAGTATTTCACATTTACCTTTAACATTTCACACAGGTGACTGCCTTCACTACACACTGTGAAGGCAAACCTTCCGCTCTCGAGTTCTCACAGAGAGCGGCCAATGACTCATCAACTAAGACAGTAAGGACGCTGTCATTAAAGATTCCATGTTTCTCTGAAAATATCGGTAGTTTACTTTGCGACTGTCAAGTAACATACAAGTACAACTTTTACGTGAGCACTTCTATGTAATCCCAGGAAGTTCTCATATTATTCCTAATACAATGTACTTGGCACACGCAATAATCATAATGAAGACACTGCAAACAAATCACTGAAAGATGTAATCACGTTACCTGGGTTTCTTTGGCTTCTATAGTTGGTCTAATTTGCCAGCGTACGGGTTAAGCGATTTGCATTTCCCAACCCTAAAGCCTGCGGGTGAGTCGGGGGTTGAGATCAACTTAGGACACGGCGGTGGAGTGTTTGTCTGGCAAAGCCCGCACGTTAAAAAGGCCTGGGTTGGCAGTTGTGTGATCAGGGTAATTCACCCGGATTAAAGAAACTTGCCTGTCAACAGAGCCGCCGGACAAGCGCTCGCCGGGTTCCGACTGACGGCAGGAGCGTGCCTCAGCCAATCGGGGAGGGCGGACGCGTGCCCAGCGCCGGGCACCGGCCCGTGTGCCACGCAGCTTTGCAGAGCCGCTTAGCCGGCACATTCTTTGTCCGCTGCCAGCCCTGTCGCCGGAACCCAGTCCGGAACGTTCTGGCCCAAATAGAGCTTCCCCCACCCAAACAGATTTTTTTTTTGTATTTAGTTGTTTATTTCTGTAAGCAACGACCGCTAATCGTCGACGCCCTTGTCAACAGTTTCTAGTTTACCGCAGTTCAAATTAAATTCAAAAGTTCACTTTACTGTAGCATAAAACTATGTTAGGTTTTCAAGAGAATAACCTGTAGCTCTCCGATTGTCCTTTTATTCAATAAACGTGACATTATATCAAAATAAATCCATCCAGGAGATTGTCGTTGCTATTGATATCTTGAATGTAATGTTTGGTAATTCACCGGACCCTGGTGAAGGGCTGCACATATTGTTTTAAATTAAATATTGTTTTTCCCTGAAGACTGCTTTACATTCCACAAAATTTAAAGGCTAGTGCAGGCCAACAAGCTGCAACTGGCAACTCTTTGCAAAACTCAGGGGTTGCAACCTTCTAAAACTGACCTGTTCACATCAAAGCGATGTGAAGAGCCCTTCCTTACATTTACCATAGCAACGATTCTATCCTCTTCCCTGTTCAGTTACTTCCTTGTTGGTTGCAATACTCATCTGGCAAATATCTATAGGTCAATATAAATGGACGAGAGTAGCAGATGCAGTAATGCTAATGGACGAAAGTGAGATGCAGTACTGTTAATAAAAGCAGGGCTTCGTAAGAGCATCCAGTGCTTGAAGGCTGCCATGAGTGCTTCAGCACCCATGGCAAAGAAACAAAGCTGTGTTTCTTTATTCCATCATTCCAGTCTTTCCCCTGAGAAGTATGCTCACCGAAGAGCTGGTGTCACCGATGATTCAGGACGAGAATACTTGTTTACCATGCGCTGTTTAATTACCACTGTGAAGTTTTAAAAACGTATGTTGTTGCCAGTGCAAACACCACCACCCCCCCCCCCCCCCCCCCCCCAACTACCAACCCCGTACACATCACGGGCCGCTAAAAAGAAAAATTTCTATGGGAAACACTGGCACCGTACAGTACCGTGTGGATTCCTAGGGCTCATTAACGCCAATCCGGCAAAATCGCCTGAAAATTAAAGCCACAGCAACCAAACCAGAAGGTGCAGACTACGAAAAGCATCACAAATGATACCCCAAATTAAAATCCTGGAGGGCCTGGTTTTTGTTCACGCTTAATTTAAGTCATCGATTACCTGGAGTCTGCGCACCTTGTGTCCCAAGGCCAAAATTGGCTGCTCTTTGACATGAAATCGCAAAAACCGCCTGAGGCCGCGGCCCTCCGGGACTGGAGTTTGACTGGACCCCTGCGCCACACTAGCGGCACAGCGGCACGCGTCCTGCTGTTCCAGCACGCCGGAGCTCTGAGCAGCCCAGAGGCGTGTTACGCCAGCACGGTGAACTGTGCGCACAGTGGCTGGGGAACTAGACCCGTAAAGGAACGGCTGCGGACTGTAACCTCCGATGGGCCATTTCTGCCAGGCCCTCCACTCCGCTGAAAAGCGTCCAGCCGCATAAAAGCTGGACGTGATGTGAAACAGAAGCAGCTGTATGAGAAACGCTGAAAGTCAGACATATACTGCATTGATTTGTGAACACACAAATGCTGAGTTTGTCTCATTACCCTCACTCAAATGGGCAGGGTGTATGGAGAATCAGGGCTTTAATAAAATGAAAACGATGCATTGATTAATGGATATCGCATAAACCAACAGCAGATGTGCTCATAGTCAGCATGTAAAACGTGAACAGCTGGATTCATGAACGTCATGTAAAATATAAGTTGTATAAGCTACTCTGGATGATGTCATCTCTAAAGAATAATGCTTAAGTAAAGCAAAAGCTAAGTTAAATAACTGCGCCCATGATATCATGAAAATGTTATTATATTTTTATGCTACTCAAAATATTATAATAAAAAAAGTAAAAATAATTAAAAAACATAAAAGCGCTGCACACGCTACATTGGAGATACTTGAAGAGAATTTTCTTGCTCTGGACCACAAATTTGAATGCCTCACACACCAGCCCGTTTAAAGCTGGTAGGTCTTCAGAAACTATCTCTCATCACGCACAAAAACTGTCAGGGCCAATCTAACACACAGACTAAAGCTGAAATAACACCAAAAATCCCCAGAAAGGGAACTTTAAAAAAACATGGGGAGGGCTCGTGGCTTTATCTGGTGAGCGGTGTTTACTTCACTGAGCTGCTGGGCTGGTCAGCAGATGTACGGACGTGGGGTGAAGCACTCTGTGCCTCACCTCTCTTCCGCACCTCTGGAAAAACATGACCCATTACCAGCCTAGAAGAGGAACAAGCGACTGGTGCTTTGCGCATGGTTTCCGTGGAAACGATACAAAGAAAACAACTGAAAACCACAGCCTTGGGGAAAACTCTATGGCGTGAAAGTGTCACATTTACCTTCAGGTTTACCTCCAAAAATGCTGAATAAAAGTAACATGCCTTTTTGAAATATTTGTACAAAAAAGTGCAAATACTGAAAGAAAGCGGTGAAGAATACTGACGGAATAGTGAAGCATTCTGCCACCCTTTGTAAGACTACACACGTATTACAAGGGCCGTTCTCCCACCTAACCACTCTCCTATACCAACAGTTTGCGACTTTAATTTCAAGCAGCAAAGCAACCGCCTTGCCGTGGTCTCTTTCAGCTTTCATTAAAAGAAACAGCGCTCCCCTACCAGCAATGCACCCAGAACAACGCTCTTACTGTTACAGGAGCACTGTTAGTGTGTGAGCGCTGTGCCTATTTCCCATTTCCCTCTGCTCAACGCCTAAAGAGCGACGCGTGTAGGTCTCAGAGCCTTCAGCCCCCGTGTGGTGCATGCTGGGTTGTGAAAGGGGTGGAGGGTGTGGGGCGGAGGCGCTCACCTGGCAGCTGGAAGGGGCTGGAGGGCCCCGAGCTGGCGGGGGAGTTGGGGTAGGTGCCGCTGCTGGCCGGGGACGGCGGGTAGGGCGAGTTGGGGGAGATGGGGAAGGAGCCGGCGCTCCCCCCGCCGCTGTGCTGCTGGAAGGACTCGGGGAAGGTGGCGTTCAGGGGCATGTGCGGCTCGTTGTGGCTCAGGTTGCGGAACTGCACCAGGAGGCTGTGCTGGGGGTTGAACTCGCTGTGGCGGGGCACCAGGACCGGCGGCAGCACTGTGGCGGGAGACAGCGTGTTCAACCGCACTGGACCGCAGACGTCAAACCGCACGGTTTTCACCAACTTCACTTGTATCTAGTCAATCGACACTAGTGAATATGTGCGAAAGACTTTCATAACACAATCGCATTACAATATGAAGCTCAGTCCACCTTTTACTAAATTATCTGAAATGTATGCGTAACCACAATCGCTAATAAAGAATAAACACTCAAAGAAAAAACTAGCAACGATAGTGAGAGCAGTGTGATACAGAGGGAGAAATCAGGCACACTGTGAAGTGGTTCAGCTGCTGTTGCTAGCTGCAAGGCAATCCTGTAACTATAAGACAAAGGGGATTGTAGCACGAGTGTGCTTTTCCTCCGGGGGGGGGACATGTGATATCTGCCCTTGAGCAGTTCGATACCGCACATAACGTAGCTCCAGCGGCGCACCAGGGAGGAGAGCCATCAGGGCCCCCCCCCCCCTTCACTCCCACAAGAGAGAGCTTTAAAAGCTTCGCCAAAATGGATAGAAATCTCCCTTCAAATTAAATTTAAACCGTTCCGTTCGCCATCGAAAGCATCATCCATCAAACATCGCTGGTAATCTCATTACGAGAATTGCTAAAAGCTACGGTTTCCCGTCCATCTGCAATTTCCTGGTGGCCTTTTCAAAGAGGAAGGGATGGACAGTTTTTTCCTGATAAATAACAAACGACTGCCTTTTAAGTTTTAAAAATGTCTATGTATGTAGCACAGACGTTTCAATGTCCAATACACCAAGGCCAAGCTTCCTCATCAATTAAACGCTTGTGACTCATAAATGTGCATTTCATACAAAAATAACAATCCAGCACTTTGAGAGAGCCATCTTCTACACAAATGCCGGTTTTTACAAAGATGTACGATGAACCTGTTGAAAGTAATTCAAGTTGAGACGGTCTAGTGAAAGCTAGTTTGCATTTCTTCCGGGTGTGGGGCACCTACCTGGGCTCTCCACGCGCTTGTAATGGTAGGGGTTGATGCACACCTCCTTCTGCTTGGAGCCAAAGGGGTACTCGCACACCTCCAGGGGCTTGAGCTCGTGGTGGGACTGGAGGTCGGGCCAGCGCCACACGCGGCAGTAGATGACATGCGGCAGGCCCTTGCGGTGGGACACCTGGAGCCGGCCGTCCAGCGAGCGCGGGATGGTCACGCACTTGCTGGGCTGACCGGGGCTGCTCAGGGCCTTCTCCAGGTCCTCCATCGCCCCCTTCTTCTTCTTCAGCTTCTTCACCAGGGCGTCCACCGCCTTCTCGGCCCACTTCTCCTCCTCGTCGCCCTGCTTCCAGCCCAGCAGCCGCTTGACGGCCGGGCTGGTGAAGGAGAACAGGCTGGACATGGAGGTCATAGCGCTGAGTCGCGCCGGGAAGAAGGAGGGGGGGGACTCAGAGAGTCCGGGCGCGCGGTCAGGCAGGCGGCAGCAGCGAAGGCGGGGTGAGGGTGTGGGTTAGGGTGTTTGTGCGTGTGTGTGTGAGCGTGTGAGAGAGAGAGAAAGAGAGCTGGGGTGGGGGGGGGGGGTGGGGAAGGGGGGGGTTGGGAGGGAAGGGTTAGCCTTGCACCACCAAGGACAGGAAGCAGAGACAGGAAGCAGCTGCCTGCGCTCAGGAAGGCCTGGAGAGAGCGGGATGTCGCCGGGTCAGAGCCGCGCCTGGGAACGGGAGTGGGGAGCGTTTCTGGGAAACGAGTGCCCGGGATTTGCTCGGCTGAGGGTACGGGGCCGCTTGTGTCTCAGAGGGACGAGGGAGAGGGGTCTGGAGCTCGCAGTCTGGTGCGTCCAGTCGGTCGGCTAATCCATGCCACGCTAGGAGCACGCAGTCACAGGAAAATGCCTAAAACAGAGAGAGAGAGAGAAAGCGACAGACCATCAACTACAGCAGGAGTGATACCTCACAGGAACCCCGAAAAACATACTGTTGTTGGTGGGTGCTGTTATTCGGTTCAAATTCCACCTGGGTCGTTCTGCGGGAACAAGCGCGTTCGTTCTGAATTACACGGGTCAGGAACTGCAGCCAGGGACCGGTGAGCAGTGGGTCCGCAAAACCTTGCCTGCCGAGCGTTTTGGGCGGTACAGCTGGATGGGCGAAGCGCAGCTGTCGAAAAATAGTAGTGAGCTCAACCAACTCCCAACCACCCCCCACCCCCGGTAAAGAGGATGTCACTGCTGAGAGCTGCTTCCTCTAACCCCGCCCCCTCAGCCTACAGCTGTGCTACATCACCGCGTCTCCTTTTGCGACGCCTTTTTGGAAGGGATCGCACTCCGGCGGGCCAGGGCTCTCGGGAGGAGGAAAAAAACGGAGGGGAGGAAGGCTGCGAGAGGGGACAGGGGCTCCGTGCGTTTTATCCTTTCCCGGTGTGAACCCCCCCGTCCGGCAGGAGGGGCGCCCCACAGCTGTCCGCTGAGGCATCAGGTGGTTGGGCTCTTCAAAGGCCGACCTTGGGCGGTCTAAACACAGGAAAGGACTTTCTATGGGCCTGCAGAGGCGCTGCTTTTTTACGCTGGCCAAAGACAATGGCCGACGCGGACACAAAAAAAAAAACGGTGTTCTGAGCGGGGTTACGCACAGATGGGCAAGTCGTTACGCAGCCCACTTCCTCGTGTGTGCTGCGCTGTAAAAGCGCTGACCGTCCTCCCAACCGTCCTGCGGCGGCTGCCTTTAAGGGCTACATCTCCATTAACTGGGCAACCCCATGTCTATCGCTCCTCTATTTGCATCTCTTAAGTCACGCAGGAGGGCTGGCTTAGAACAGAGCTGCCCTGTTGTCTTGCAAACTCGAGAGAAGCCCTTTCATGTGGCCTGCGGCTCCTAAGGGGGAAATAAACACTAGGGACAACAGATGATCAAGACAGCTCACAGACCTTCACATCTGCAGACAAGACGCAGGAGGAAGGGCTAAGCAAAAGGCGTTCAGATAAACCCCCATCCAGCTTATTCAACGTGCTAAAGGGTACTTTACCGGCCGCAAATTCTCTTTCATTTGTTTTAACATTTACATCTGACTGGATTGTAAAATTAACGTGAATTCACCCAAGTAAAGACAAGGGTCTCACACTAGTGGAATAAATGAAACATGTAAACCGTGTGTTCAGCCCTCTGTTTGGCACATTAACCAGTGAAAATTCTCATAAAATATTTCCCAGGATTAACATTTGTTTACACAAACCAAGCCATGCAAATTAGCTCCACTGCATGTACAATGAAAGCTACATAACACAAGTTGTTTGTCTTTCCAGAAGACTTCAATGAAACTATAAGGAAACGGGAAACAAATACATTTTGGTCATCAAGGCGCATCATGATGCGTTTCATTCAGGATGAGGACACCCCGCCGCACAGCTCTGCCTGTCTAGCAGTCGGGGGCAGGGCGGGGCAGCAGCTCGGCTCGAATGAAAACAATCGAGCGACATCTTTTATTCCGAAGGGTGAGAGGAGGTGGCTGCGGGGGGGGGGCTTTCCTTTCCTTATCGGCAGCCGCTCCCTCTCCCTGCGCCGGCGGTAAGGGGCCGCGGCGATGGGGGGTGATCTCCACTACAGGAAGCGGGGCCGCGACTCTGTGGGCCCGCGGCGATAACGCGCACGCACTTCGCTCCGAAGACTTCCTTCCACCTCCCGCCTCGGGCGACCGCAGCCCGGGCGGGCGGCTCCCGATCCCCCGCCGCTCCCCTGCCGGTCCGGAGCGGGGAGCGGCCCACCCCGGCGCTCCGCAAAGTCAGACAAGGACACTTCCACTCTGGCTCCCGCTATTGATTTTCCTGGGCTCTTACGGAAATAGTGCCTTTCGCTGCAGACCAGCTTTAATGGCTGCACTCTTTCGGCAGCACATTTATCTAGGCACCACGCACCTCGTTTATCAGCCAGCGTAAGCCCACGCGGTATCATTCTGCGAGGAGGCCGTGCCCATCTACCCCGAGAGTTCCGCATTAACGCGCACGATCGTTCACTCAAGTCACTTCCATCTTCATAAGGAACAGGCATGCTTTACTACTGGCTAATAAATTAAGAGCAGGATACAGACATTCAGACCAGTCACTTGAGCATCTCCACGCCCTATAATAATCCTAAAGCTTTTGGTGTCCGTCATCCTGGTAATGAATGCCTAGAAATGGCAACAAAATCAAATGTCTTTATCATACAGTTGCCCCAACCTGCCAATTTACTTGCCTGTAGTTGTTGGCGAAATGGGAATTTCTCACATCCAGGTCTCCTGGTTTTAAAGTACACAGAGCGGTGTGTGTTTTTCCACCACCAAAAGATGTGTCACACGTACCACGTGCATTGCAGTGTGGCTTCCCTGGGACACCGGCAGCGATGACTCTGGCTACACAGATCCGTTTTTCGCAGCCCCAGCGTGCGCAAGCCCCCCAGCCCAAATGCCCCAGAGACAGTGCACCAGGCTTAATTGCCTCTGACTCAGAGCCAAATGCACTCATACTGTCCCTGGGGTCACACCTCAGCTCATACTCAATACAACCACAATACACTTATTTACCAACCCGGTGACCAGGCATGGGTCTCGACAGCCACTCAAAATGACATATTATGAGAAGAGTTTCTACACAAACACAGCAGGGCCGCTGGCGGTTTCACCTACATACGAATAAATGGAGAGGGGTGAAGTGGCTTTGTGAACCATCAGCACTTCCTGTGTATTTTCATGAGCACAGGGGTGGAAGTGTCAAGCTTCCAGGGCTGGCATCCAGACTCTCCCCCAGTACTACACCTGAACATGAGCACCATATCCACGCCAAGATCCTTTCCAAGACCACACACACACACACACACACACACACACACACATTATAATATATACATTATCCACATACACACACACAAATCTCTGAAAGCCAAACTATGAACATTTAACAATGTCTCCATACACTTTATAAAAAAGGAGACTTGTACATATTCATGTCAGCTAATATAATCATATTTTTGTGTGTACAGCATACCATGACAATCTTACCAGGGGTGTCCACACTTTTTTGGCTTGCAATCTACTTTCCCAATGGGCAGTACAATGTGATCTACCAACCAATATATTGGCAATATTGGTTCATATAACGTTGACCGACATCGGACCAGGGAGTCATTGACACGGAAATTCACCTAACCACCGGTAAATTTCTCCCATCAATTACTCAGACCAGACATTACAAGCCCATAGCTTGATAACTAAACTAGCATCTACAAATAGCAAACTGAAAGTAGCTTTTCACTATGTCGTATCTACACAAAAAAAAAAAAAAAACTGTCAAACAGTGCTTGCGTGCAATATTAAGTAGGGTGTGACAAACTGATTAAGTTGAAGATGTCACATGTAAGATACTTAATTGCATGCAACCACTGTCCATAATTTGAAGTGAATAATTTTTGAATAAGTAAATCCAACGATTTTCTATCTATATAGGCTATATAGTTCTACATATCTAGTGTTGGGCAGAGCTACTAGCTTAACTACACTTTCCAGTAGCCTCACCGTGTGTGTAGTTTAACTATTTCCAAAATAAAGTAAAATTGTACCTGTATTGGCAAGAGTAAAATCATTATACCAACATCATATCTGGACAAAGAAAAATCCCATCTTCAGATTTAAAACACCATTAGCCATCAGATATTGAAAGCAAAATTCCCGGCCCAAAATGGACCAGATTTATCGTGTCACCACCAGAACCGCTCTGCCCCATATAAAATGCATTAGAAAAGTTATCTTGATACTATCATGTAATATTGGATATTTATGAGACCATACCACGAAACAGAGTGCACAATAGTGTCAATCTCATAAATGTGCATGCTTAATGTAACTAAGTCCTGAACAGCAGCAGATTGGCCGCATTTCATGTCAATCAATTATACCTCTTTGTCAGGCATAATAAGTAGGGATGAAAAAGGGGAGAATTAGAATTTTAACTAATGCCTTTTTTAAAATGGCACACAATCCACCAGTATGAACTCCGAGATTCACTGGTCGATCGCGATTGACGTATTGGGCACCCCTGCCATAAACAGTCGAAGTAATGTCATGACTAATGTTTAGCTCCTTAGATGGAAGCTATAAAAAGCAGAAAGGCCCATAAATAATGTGCACCTCAAAAATATAGGCTTACACCTTCTGCAAACTTCTGCATTACTCTGCGGGTTCTGACTGTAAACTTGAAACTGCTTGAGTAGTTTTGGCATATTCTGCGATTTCACTCCTCAACGCTTACAGGTGCCCTAATATCTAATCTTACTCACTCTCACAGTAGTTACTTACAAAGCAGTTATTCACATTTCAATGGGTTCCAAAGAGTTAGCCAAATTTCACCTGTATTCTGAAATGTGAAGTGTCTCCCCTGTCCAAAAACTCCAAGCTGCTCAAATGCCCTTTTTGGAACTCAACGGGTGCCAGGGCAGGACATTGTATTCTATACAGAGATGACTGTCTGCTGACTTCATGAGCAGTCTATTTAAGTTTCCCATAAAGTCTACAGTCCCAAATATGCATTACCACAGTCTTTAGCAAACAGTTTGTTTAACAGCTGGTCCCACACTTCCTTCTGAAAAGATATTATAAAATGAAAGTGTCACAGTGGTTGACCTTTAAAATTAAACCTTGCCAATCAACACTTGAGGTGTGGGTTCACAGGTGACCCAACAGCAGCAGAAGAAAATCTAGAGAGCGGCAACCTTCCATCCCTACAAGTGAACCACCTCTTTTGCCAGGCTCTGATCACTAGACATGCAGGTCTATTGGCAACATGGTTCTTTCAAATGCTGGAAAGTTCCATCATTAAAGCACTATCCAGTACATAGGCAGGCAGTTGGACCAATACTGTAGCCAGAGGGCACAGAAGTGTGGGCTCAACCAAAATGATCACAGCTGCATACTTAGTAGTAATTGTGGTCAGTTTTTAAATGCACAATGACTATTATCTGAATGACATTATAATATGAATGTGTCCGGGACAAAAAGTTATTAAGTGTTTTCGTAAGACACACAGATATTGCCAAATTTTCACATAAGGATTAAAATATGAAATTACACATTTAAGTGTAATGAGACAATACCAAAAATGACAAACTGCTTGAAGAGGTAAACATCAGATTTTCAACTTACTGCAAAGAAGCCATGCTAAATATACCCATGGTGACATCTTGACTTAACTGATGAAACCATGAAAATTGCTTTTCAAAATGTGTCTGGAAAAAAACACGAAATAAAATGTATTTAAACAGTTTTATAAAAGGCGCTAGAAGACTGCAGGTCGCATCCTTCCTTCAATCCTCATTAAGATTCACAGCCAAAAAGTCATTTTTTAACTTACATTACAGCTATCAATCTCTCCAAATGTGTTCAAATCTACAACTGAGCAATGAGAGACCACGTCCGATCTGAATTGTGATAAATCCATGACAAATCACAGTGTAGGCTATAACTGAGACAATTGGTCGAAGCTATCATATTGCACTTCATATCGTAAATACGAGATAAATGTGTTAGCTTGCGAGCTACAGTGATTCCATACCCCCCTCCCCCTACAGACACGCGAATCATTCGCTTTTTATTTCAGACGTTATAAATCTAGACTAAACTTCGCAACTTTGAAACTCGACAATTGAATGTAGGCTACGAAGAAACAAACACCATTCGAACTGCTATTGTACGCACTTCTACTACAGCGACACGTTAGCTACGAACAAATGTTGAGAACGCATTCCAAGCAGGACACAAAGCTGGCCTATCCATTCTAACTCCTTCGCGTTTTGTGTGAACTGTGAAACTGTTAGCAAAGTTCCTGTTACAACGACTGGAAGCTTCTGTAGCTTACCAACTATCTGATTGACTATATTTCTCTTCAAATCAATCACGTTTGAGTTCCGTTCTTCAAACACTCTTTTACAGACGCCATAATACAGATTCTCCATTCCTCTAGTCCCCCCTCCCCCGACAAAAAGCAAGGAAAAACTTTTTCTATCACTTCTACACCCCACCCCCTATGAAAAAATTCCATATTTACTCATTAAAAGGAAGTCATCCTTAGGCCAGCAAAGAGTTATTTATCTAATAAATAGAACATCATTTGATAAGATCGCATACCTTTACAAAAGTAGAGCCGCTCTCCTAATCTTTTCCCTTTTTTTAAATCTCCGACATAAAGTTGTTTTTTTTTTTCTTTTTTTCCCTGTCTGTCTCTCAAACACTCGTTCTCCTCTCAGATGTCCTGGCGTCAACACGGCTGGAGGCGGAGCTCCGCATAAGCATATCCCTCCGCCAACTCAAAACTCTGTACTTTACCGTCTGAGGCTGTTCGGCCCTATAGTGCGAAGTAATAGAAGAATCTCTTTATTTATTAATAGGTGTCTCGGGATTTACTCTTAGAAATTTTTCTTTGTGTTTTAGTGAAGAGGAAATGTAAATGTTCTAATCAACAGATAAGACGTCATGATATATTTAAGGCATTTGAAATGCATATTTTAAGACTAACTGGGTTGGAAAAAAGTTCGTTTGGCCCCTCATACAAATAACCTTACGGATGATGTATTCCTTTAATGCATCCTTGAATACAGTGGTGGTGAACAAGGGTGAATAAATAGCCAAAACACGTCTATTAATTTATTAATTTCACCTTTTGAACATAAGTTCAAACTGGTATTCATGTTAATTCATATTAGGTATTAAAGAAATCTGTGATATTACATCAAATAAAACCTTATAAGATTATCATTTAGCTATCCAATTGAATAGACCTACTCTGGTAAACAGACAATCAAATAAACTAAATTGTGATTTCATACACACTGACTTGTCTTCAATTTAGCATTATGTTTATAATGGACATAGCTGTAATATTGTATGCTGTAATACATTAGTCAGCAATAGTTCATTACATATTTTTAAAGAAAGAATCATGGGGGGAAAAATGATACAATGCATGGCATCTTACACTTTCTCCAATGTTGAATTCATACCTCCTTCATATGCTGTGGTGTGAAGGTGCTTTCATGCACATTATAATTTTGGAGACCTACCAGCAGATTCCCAGGGGTTCTATTTGTATACCTTGGTTGTATTTTGCTCCCAAAGGTTCTGAAGGTGGGTTTAATTCAGGTAACTATGACAGCCGACTCGTTTCCTATATTCCCTCCCCCTTAAACCACACCTTCACGTAACCAACACAAAGGCAAGTGCATTATCCTGTTGTTACTAAAGCCACCCCATTTTTTCACTGTACCAATCTCAGGAAAGGCTACAGATCAGTTGTGAAATTTATGTGAGCATGCTTGGCTCATTATAGGCAAACAGATTGTAACGTAGAGTTTAAGGGCCCAAATCAGCATCTGGAATACACAGCACTGAAACAGAAGCAGGCCTTCTCAGAGCTGAAATGAAGATATGTTAGGGTCTGACGCACAAATTCATTATTTTAATTGTGCATGTGTACAATTAACAATACTCATGCCATTAAATAGAGCTATTCATTTTTCATGTGTGCTGAAATTATTCCAAATGCAGTAACAGTGTGTCTAATGATCTTTTATCAGTGCAATGATATGATGGGAAATCTTAAACATTATTCTACTCTTTCATTGTTCTTCAGTCGTCCATTCAAAATTTTTTCATCATTATTTCCCTCCCTTTGCTGTGATTATCACGCAAACATGCAGGATTTTAATTTGCATTATAAAATTGTTTCTGAGACGACTGGTGAATGTTATCTAGTGTTGTTCACAATGAACACAATTGATGTACTCAACTGATATACTGTCCTGTGCAACTAACTGTCAACATATTTCTGAGAAAGTTTCAGGTGTTTCAGTCAAGTTAAAATATGGTGGGTGTGATTTAATGCATAATTCTGACTGCTAGGTAAAAATTGTTATAAAAACATTAGCAAAGAATAATTGATGTACATATTACAGTATTCAGGTTGGGACAAACAAAAGGGACAACCTAGAAAGGACAGAACAAGAGAAGCCCTGCCCTTCTGTGGATGAGTGCAGGATCTCACTGCCTTTGCTTACAGGACAGGGATTCTCTCAGACCTCTCCACTGAAATAGATTGTATAACTGGCAGCATATAGGAATATATAGGAAAATGAATTCTATAAGAAGATTTATCATGCAGGTTAGGCAAATGTTTCAATTTTGGTTTCTATGAAAGTTCAATAAAATGCCAGTGCCATCCTGTGAACTTACAATTATGTTATCTTAACCTTTTCTATCTTATTTAATGATTAACTTCTTTGACTCTGCTGTGCAAATATGTAATATGAGGAAAGGATAGAAGGAAAATTAAACAAATTAGTAAAACCTGAATTTTAACAAGCTGTTAATTTTCTAAATTAGGTGCTTAATTATAATTCTTAATTGCCCTGTTAAGCCACATTATGTCAAAAATAGCTTTGCATGCTATGATTTTTGCATGAAGAATTAAAATCCCACGTTTACATTGTATTTGTTGTGTTCTATAGGAATTGCATAAAAAGCGGTACCAAAATTTTTTGACTGATCAAATTTGACTACATGTATCAATAGGCTCTTAATTAGGTTTTTGAACACGTGTTTAAGTGAAAACAGGTTTGGCTCATAATCATTTGATTTCTCTTTGGATTCTTCATTATCTTACAAATGGTTTGTTTTACTTGACATGTGTCTACACTTGCATTAATTAGAAGCTTATTGATTCTGCTCAGTCTTTAATTTGATTAGTTAATGTATAATTGTGCAATACAGCATAATAAGCACAATGTGAACAGACTTTTATTCTTCACGGCACGCATAGCTATTTCTGACATAATGTGGCTTAAGAGGGTAAATAATCCCTCTAAACATGAAAAGCACCTGTTTAAGAAAAAATGACATCTTGTTAAAATCCTGGATTTCAACTGTGGTTGGAACAAAAAGCAGTATGCACTCTGTTCCCCAGGACTGAGATTGAGAAGCACTGATTAAAGGTATGTGCTTAATCATTGCACAAAAGGCTCGATTATTAATCATTATTGATTTAAGTAATAATATATGCGCACGCGCACGCACACACACATATATAGGGAGAGAGAGAGCGATCTGCTTTTGTATACAGCATGTATAAGCATTTACTCACACAACCAAACTGTGTGTGTACAAGAGAGGGAGAAGGAAAGAGATTGATGTACTATATTTCTATATCAATTATAATAGTGATCCAAATGTGTTTATAGTTTAAATCACGTAAAATAATGTCGCAAATGACTATTGGCGCAAGCCTTCAAACAATCTTTAAACTTCCCCTAGAGAGACTTGTGCACTGCCTTAGCCTTGTGCGGTGTACATCGCAGAGAAGGCAGCGGAAGGATACAATATACTTCCATTGATTCCCATAGTATTCACTCCGCTGCGCTAAGGCTGAATGACGTCACACAAGTTGGCTCCGATCAGTCTGGGATTTTAAAATCCACAAAATCAAGGGACAGGTGGCACAAGGGAACAGTGAACGATTTTATTGCATAGAAAACGTGATAAAACATACATTATAATGTGGGTCACGTGCAAACAATTGCACATGATAAACCTTAACTTACAAAGCTAATGCATCTCAATGAAAAAAAGATCAGTTGCTAGTTCTTACAAAACAGCGAATGGCTTGAATTGGCGTAGGGTTACTGAATTACTGTAAATGTACGACCCTTTGTTTAAAGTGTTTGTTTGACCTATTCCTGAATACGTTCAAATATAAATAGGGATGGATCACCGGTAGCCTCGTGTTGATATTGGAGAGTATTCATAGGCCTGCTTCTCGTGTACTGCCCCAGTGCGCCTATCATTCAGTCAGCATTTGTTCCCCGCCCAGAAGAACCTCCTCGCTATTGTTCGTGAAGGTCACTAAAACACACGGATCTCTTACCCGTCTATCCGTTCTAAAACCAGCTGTGGAACAGCGCACTGTACTGTCTAGCAAAAAGCCGAGTCATATGAATGTCAGTCGCCCTATATCACCCCCTTGCGACGTAATCTTTGCGCGCAATCATGGCTGAAGTCGGCAATGTCGAAGGTAAACTAACGACACTGACCCCGTTGGTTTTACGCAATTGAAGAAAAACGTTCTAAGTGTAAACAAGAACGAATAGAAAGAGTAAACATCAAAGATTTTATATGGTAAGTCTTTTCACCGAGCTGAGAGGGTTTAAATCATAATTTGAAATGTCGGGGATCCGGGCTGCAGTGTTCTAGTAGAGAACTGGTCTTGTAACCGAAAGTTCACAGGTTCAGTTCCCTGGTAGGACACTGTCGTTGTACCCTTGAGCAAGGTACTTAACCTGCATTGCTTCAGTATATATGCAGCTGTATAAATGGATGTAATGTAAAAAAAAAAAAAAAAAATGCAATGTCATATGTTGTGTAAGTCG
Source organism: Anguilla anguilla (assembly GCF_013347855.1). Classification (NCBI taxonomy): domain Eukaryota; kingdom Metazoa; phylum Chordata; class Actinopteri; order Anguilliformes; family Anguillidae; genus Anguilla; species Anguilla anguilla. The sequence goes on along the minus strand of NC_049203.1, from coordinate 51,043,577 downwards.
CTCTGGATACGAGCATCTGCTAAATGCCTGTAATGTAATGTAACTTACTGGACTTTACGAAAATGCTCCCCATAAACAATTAAGCCTATAGGCCTACGTAATTATCAGCGTCACATCCCACTGTAGCGTAGTTTACTTTGTAAACATATTCATTGTTCAGAAGTGTGAGGGGAGTGCCTATTGTTTGTAGATTAATGATGGTTTAATGCCGGCCCACTGAACCCCGTTTTGAACAATTCATCATGGACTTCTGACCCTGGTTATGTGAACTGCAAAGAGAGAGGGAGAAGCCATTGATGAAGAGGGATGGACTCAGTCGTGTGAAACAGCTTATAATTGTGAAGCCATGGCACCTTGTTCTCCTTAAACTCTCTTTAAATGTCTTCAAATTAACTCTAGTATAATATACACTACATGGTCAGAAGTATGTGTATAGCGCCTATGAATCACACGTCACTATCTTGCAGTCTGACAGATTGATCTGGGTTTGGCAAATGCCAGGAGAATTCTACCTGCCGTAATGCATTGTGCCAACTGTAAAGTTTGGTTGAGGAGGAATAATGGTATGGGGCTGTTTTTCATGGTTTGGGCTAGGCCCCTTAGTTCCAGTGAAGGGAAATCTTAATGCTACAGCATACAGTGACATTCCAGAGAATTGTGTGCTTCCAAATTTGTGGCAACAGTTTGGGGAAGGCCCTTTCCTGTTTCAGCATGATAATGCCCCATGCACAAGTGAGGTCCATAAAGAGATGGTTTGCTGAGCCTGGTGTGGAACAACTTGACTGGCCTGCACAGAGCCCTGACCTCAACCCCATCGAACACCTTTGGGATGAATTGGAACTCAGAGTGCGAGGCAGGCTTGTCGCCCAACATCAGTGCCCAATCTCACTAATGCTCTTGTGGGTGTATGGAAGTGAATCCCCGCAGCCATGTTCCAAAATCAGGTGGAAAGCCTTCCCAGAAGAGTGGGAAAGGGGAGAACAGTTCCACATTAATGCCCATGGTTTTGGAATGAGATGTTCAACAAGTACATATGGGTGTGATATTTGGGCGTCCACATACTTCTGGCCATGTACTGTACATACACAGACAGACACACACACACACAAATTATTTTAATTTTATGTTTTAAAGTGCTTAGGTTAGTTTGTTTAAACTAACTCAGATGGTTTGCTTAAGTGAAACCAGCTCCTTGAAATGTCTATGCAGGTTTGTTTGAATTTGTGAGTAAATACTGTTATGGCTGTTTAATACTTGAGTTCACATTTCAGCATAGCGAATGTGATTTTTTAGGTTGCAGTAATGACAAAAAGCCATTCTGTGCCAGTCTGAGAACAGAAGGTTTTGGGGAGCTTTTTTTAAAAACTTTTTTATTTCATTAAAACATTTGCTTCATTTATTTAAAAAAAAAAAAAAAAAAAAAAAAAAAACACAATATAGTTTTGGTCATATATCAGGAGCAATCACAATCTTGAAAATCTAATTTACATAAATACATAATAATGCATTAGGGTTCTGTGCTGGCTTTTTTTGCCATAGGCCAAATTCCACCTATGATCCATTAAGAATAAATATTATTTTTCATGACATTTTATGTGAAACAGCAGATGAAATACATATAATGAACCAAAAACATCTGCCACCAGTGGGCGATCTTTGTCTTAGTATGAACCAGCAATTCTTTCAAAGCTCGAGAGATCTCATTTAAAAAAGCAATCAAACCCTGAACCCGTCTAGCATGAAAACATAGCTGACTGGAATAGTCACAACTGTAAAATAAAATAAAATAAAATAAAAACATTCAAAAGCAAGTCATAGTATATTTTGTACAGTATTAAGGACACATACTCTTTATTTTGACATGGATGTCCTCTACAGTCTAAGCACAAATGCAGTCATTTTTGGGGGAGGGGGGTGGGGAGGGGTGGTGGGTTAACTAGTCACATTCCCAGTACTGCAGTGTTTGTTTTGAAGCTGGACTGTTTGATTTAGAAATACTGCAACTGCCTGTATATACTCTTGTAACTCTAACAGGTTTTGAATATTAACTACTAGAGGTCTTAAGAGTTCCACAAACATAGCTGCCTTTCAAAAGCACTGAAGTTGAGAATAGATTTAAGGTGAAAATGATCACATAGTGAATATATATGGAAAGCTGTGTTTTCAGACAAAAGGTCCAGAATATATTATAACTGTAGAGTGACACTGCTCCAGCCCTCTGACAGACAGAATGGGTGAGGCACATCTCAAAGCGTTTTTGTCAAAGTCTAGCTTGTGCAGATCAGTGATGCATTGTGTGCTGTGCTGCTGTGTGCATTGGGAAGAACAGATGGAAAACTGTTGTGTCAGCCCTGGCCTTGGAGTCCACTGGCCCTTTGTTCCTGGAGGCTCTTCTTGGTTCAAGGGATATAGATTTTTTTCTGATGCATGCAACATCCCACATCCCACATTTGTCCTTGAGTGTCTAAACACATCTTCACAGATGTATTTTACCACCTGAACTTTGAAGCAGATAAAACTGTTATTCAAAACGTACATTATGGGAAAATTCAGAGCGAAAGAAGCAAAGTAATTTTATATAAGGTACACACACACACACAAACAATTCTTACTGTAACAAACCTGGGTCTGAATAAATCAACAGTGATGTTTTGGATCATTTTAAACTGACATATTACCAAATTACCAAATGTCACACCTTCTCTCATTTCCCATCAGTGGCTACTAGTGGTGGCCTCAATAAAATACAAAGCTCTAGTCCTAGCCTTTGGTGCTAAAATCTGTTTTCAAACCTTGCATTCCTGCCAGACCACTCCATACTGCATCCGCTGGTCACCTTACCATCCCTTCCCTTAAAAGTCCATCCTCCCAGCTACAACCTTTCTCTACTCTTTCTTCATTTCTTAGAATGCTTTATGCATTGCTAGTTCTCTCCTATATCAGACCTTAGTTAAACATGTGCAGTCTGCAGCTGTAGTTCACAACTTCATCAAAGATGTCAGATCAAATAAACATTTGGGCTAATTAAACAATTAGTAGCAGAAGTTGGCCTAGCTTGAAATGCTGACACGGATCAGCCCTTGTTCTGCACAGCTGCCAACCACTGAAAGAAAAAGTCAGCCATTTTCTTATACCTTCTTCTAAGGGTTTCCAGTGTTGTACTTGCATGCTCATGGATTTCATCATCTTTGAAATGAAAGATGACCGAATCGTGCCTGTCCTTATGAAGCATATGAGTCACCCTGGATCTCTAGAGAAAGGCTGCGCAAGCTGGCGCTGGATGTGTTGTGGGCACTGACTGAAGCACAGTTTGGACATGACACAGCTGGCAATGCTCAGCTCACTCATAAATATCCCTGTGGCCAAAAGGACGAAAACCTGCCAGGCATTCATCACTGCCACAGCCTGTATATCATCCCGCCCGTCACAAGGACTGCATAACAGGAAGTCCAGGGATAATCTCTCTGCCACATGCAAGACTTCACCTTCTCCTGGGCTCCACCAAAATCTGTGACTGTCCTGATACCATATGACTTTGTTGTAATGAGCGCTTTGTGCTGTTTTTATTGTGCTGGAGTCATTAATGATCACCAAATCATTACGATGTGTTGTGCACAAAGTGACATAAGCTCTTGGCAGTGAGAAACAGATTGTTCTGTCATCTGCTGCCAGAGTATCAATGCACGTTAAACTGCATTCAAGGGGTTTGTTTTAGCAGAGGTTTGAGTGGTTACCATGTTTGGTAATTGAAAAATGTACACATCTTTGCTCTCTCTGGTCTAATGACACTGTTCCTTGTTTGTTCCCGGAGTCACAGGAGTAGGTAATTGTATGCAAGACATCAATATGTATAGATACTGAAGTGGAGGGAAACTGATGTATCACAGGTCAAATGTTGTATAAAAACTTGTGCTCAAAACCAAACTCACCTGTCTCCATCTGTTATATTACAAGATCAGTATTCCATGGCTTGTTTCAATGGTGCATATCAAATTCACATCAAATAATTTAGACAAATAGAAGAGTGGGACGTAATTAAACAATGTAGTCCCCCGAAGTTCAATGAGATGGAGCATGTACACCAGCTTTGCCATATTAGTTTTTTGTTTTCCCCTTTGTTCTGTGAAGATGCAAGAGGACTACAAAAAGCAAGATGTAAGCCTATTGATTGGCAGAGCTTATTGTGTAAGTTTATGACTACATCAGTTCACAGAGGTGGTGCACAGGAAGAGGATCCTTTCAGGGCTTATTTGAGCCTAAGTAGATAGCACACAAAACCATCAGTCACAGTAATGGGGGGGAGCCCCTGGCTATCTGCCCTGCCTGCCACTATGGAGTGCTTTGAGGAGATGTCAGCTGCTGCCATTGATTAGCCACTGCACAATGTGCCTTCAGAGAGTGCCTAAGCCAGCGGAACATGTGGAGGAATTTGTCAAGCCGTGAGTCCTGCGCCACACTCAAGCCTCTGTGCAGATTTCCCCACATGTGTTCTGTGTTAGTGGCCACCTAACTATATCATTGGCCCAAGGAGAGGCTGAGAACAAGCAGTGCACAGGTAGTGAATGGAAGACAAGGGCCCAGATTAGGCCTGTTACCTAAAACATAGGCCTTTTAAGATGTGGCAGGTCATACACCTTTGAAGATGTGGCAGCTCCAGTTTAATCCTGCACATGCACATATACAGTTCATTGTTTGATTTCACCCTTGAATATTTTATTGCTTATGGCTTGTACAGTACCCCTTTGTGTCCCTGAATACTACAGCATGGAGACAGCTAGCCATAATACTCCATGAACTGTTCAAAAGAATTTATGATTGCTGAAATCAAAACTTTACTGGAACAGTAACTGGAATTGTATCATATAACAAAGTTTACACATTGCAGCATTTAAAATCCTTGGCTACTATACATTGGTGTAGTCTGCTAGTGTTTATGTTTCCTTATGTTTACAATATATTGCCTCTACTTTAGATTCCTTGCAAGCAGAGTACTTGCAAAACATTTCAAAATCTAAAATACAAAGAACACAATGCTGAGAATGTGTGAAATGCATGAGTACTTTTTTTTGACAAGACTAATTTTATAATTTCAAGCCATGATTCCATGACACTCTATTCCTAACTATGGACTTAGAACATGCCTATAGGATATCTTCTTTAAAATGGCACTTCATATTGCCAAGGGTTCTTGATTTACTGGCTGTTGATTCTAACAGTTTTTTTGGCTTCAATAATTAAGACAAACTACATTTACAGTTCCACTTATGCAAGTTTAAAGGCAGAAATAATATATCGCCTCCACCATCCAGAAGTTGAAACAAAGTTCAAATAATATATACCATGTCTGTCATGAATAACTATGAGCACGTAGAACAGTAGCACAGTAGCCAAGAACTCCAAGTTGTCATAATAAGGGGTTGTGTGGCAAGGATTCTTTCCACCGTTTTACAGCTACACCTCAGGTAATAAACTGATAACAGCTGTGCTTGAAATATGGAATATTTATTCTTGCAATCTGAAGGAAAAATGGTAGCTTATGTTACCAACAGAGCCCACTGAGAATGGCCAGCATGTTCCTTCACAGCAGGACCTCCTGCTGGCAGCAAGTCACTAAAAACAGAGCGCAGTAATGCATTTCGGACAGCGTTCTGTTTTTCTTGCTGTGTGAAGTGCAAAATGATTGACAGGTCAGAGTCACTGAAAGCACTGGGGAGAGTATGTTCCTCTTGAGAGTAAGGCTTCAGAGGAGTTGATACCCCCCTTGACCACAGCAGACGAGTCTCATAAATGGACTGATGTCTGACATCATGGACCTTTAGGATCCACCTCAGTGGTGTGCAGAAAAGAGATCTCATAGGGTAAACCCTTAACTTGTACTTTGACCTGCAGTATGCTCTTCTCAGCATTAACGATAGCATGTGTTTCAATGTTGAAATCAATTCAGTTCAGAATAAATTTCATTGTGATTGTAAGCAAGCCTTTTTTCTTTTTTCCCTGTCCAACTTTTTTCCCTGTTCATTTTGTTACTCAATTATACTGCTCAAAAGACAAATGTAAAAAATGCAGTGCTTGGTTAAATTTGTTTCTCAAACCACTTCTGCTGTTTCTGGCCACTGCCTAATCCCACATTATTCAGCTTTTACCCTTGCTTTTGATCCCTCGCAGGGCTATATTTTAAAGCCTGGCACTGTTTAGTTTATTTAAGAGTCTAGTGGTTTCTGACAATTTCCCTGGAACTGGCTTTAATGTGGTCTGTCTTCTCATCCTTTCCTTTGGGTTTGCTTTATATTCAGCCAGTATCTACCATCTCAAGATGTCTGTCATTCAACAGAACTGAAGGTGAACTGACTTATTTCTTAGTCTGATAGACAACTGCAAAAAAAGGCATTTAGCCTTTGAATATTGTTTGAACATTGTATTTATGTTATACTCTTACATGTCAGGGGTGGCCAACCCTTGTCCAGGGCAGCCACAGGGTCTACTGATTGTTCTTGCTGCTTAGCACTTAATTGATAAAGCCATCGATGGCAGTTAACTCATCTAACCTTATTTCTTTGGTAAAATGTGGTTGTTGATTTTAAGGTAAAACCAAAAATCAGCAGACCCTGTGGTTCTCCTGGTTTTTGCTGAAGTTCTACACTTTTACCTCAGAAACTAAAAAACTAAATTTGACACTTGAAAGTAAATCAACAAAATGTTCTGCAATTAGACTGAATGGACAACAAGTAAAAGAATGGCATCACTGTACATATGTGACATATATGACACCTATTGCATACAGGTACAAAAAAGAAAGGTTTTACTATGCTGTGCTGAGGAACGGAGGCCACAATACGCAGCCACACACAGTAATTGGAAGTGTTTGGGTCTTCCCTGCCCCTTCAGGCGACCTGACCTTTGTGCACGACATGCTTTATCTTGTCATATTTGGATTTGTTTAGCTGTCTTTTGGCAGACCAACTGCAACCCAGCAGCCACTGCTTGTAACCCTGGCTGCCCTCCTCACCTTTTTGGCTGTAACAGCTTGGCTATGTCTGGCCCAGAGTGTAAAATAGTTCTTGGAATGTCTCATTCACACTATTCTGGATTGTTCCCTCTCAGGCCTGCCAGCTGGGAAGTGACGGCCAAGCACATGCATGTGCCTCAATGACCCCAGCCACTAGCCTTTACAGGAAACTGGATAGACCACAGACTGATGAAATGAGGTCAGTTCAATTTAGATGGCAAAGTTAAATATACCGGTTTTGACTCTAATGACTTAGCATTAGTATTACTGTTCATTGCCTAAACCTATAAGTATGTACTTATGTAATTCCCTTTGGATCACAGCATCTGCTAAATGCCTAGATGTAAATGTAAAACACAGAGTATAATAAACCTACTGTCGAGACTTGGGGTGCTTCTCTCCTTCCAAGGAAAAGGCACAAGGAATTCTAATAAAGGAATTTCTTAAGAACTGTATACCTCTCTCTAGGTTAAATGTGATGATAATTTGAAATGCTCACAAAGTAGTAACTAGAATATTCTATTATAAATGACATTTGCAGTACTTCTATAAATAATTTATATAAAAAAGAAAAGCAGATAGTTTGCTCTCCTTTTGTACTTTCTGCTTCAGACAGCAAGAAAGCAGAGATGATCACTAATATAGAAGGCACGACAGCTCAGAAGGTGCCATTGCAGGTGATTGAACCTCTACCCACACAGGGGCTACAATGCACCAAACAGACTGCACCAAAAGCCCCTCCCACTTTTATTATTACGATGAGATCAAAGTGAACGACATGAATGAATGAATCCTAGAAATGAGTGCACAGAGTAACTCTTTGACTACAAAATGAACATTTTATTTTGAGATGTGCAGACCTCTATTAAAAAATCCCTAACACAGTATGTTACAAATAGGTGTGTGTTATGGGCTCTTTAACTAAAAACAACCAAACAAAAAAAAAAAAAAAAGGAAAGAAAAAAACACACACACACAAAACAAATGACATGAACTGGACTGAAATGCTTGTTGCTTGTTGGTATTTTTAGAATCATCTTAAACCATGCAAACATGCTACAGGTAAATGGAAAGAAAACACCATTATGCATTTTTCAAAGGTCTGCTCCAAATTAACAATGAGACATGACATGACAAACAGAAGAGTCACCTCAGGTGTATGAGTATTCAAACATTCTTAATGAATTCTTAATGAAGCTACATGTAATATTAACAAAGCCTTTACTAAATGCCTTTACTGAAGCCAAATGCCTTGGCTTAAACATCAGACCATTCACACATCAAATAAGCAAAAAATGTTTTTTTTTTTTTTTCAATCTAAAAGTTTGGTATAAAAAAAATAATCATACAAATGTGTCTACCAAAATATTTCATCTCTGTCTTTATGGTTTTCTGGATTATGTAGCTTTACATTTGTGAAAAGATATGGACTCATTACCTGCTGAATTTTCAAGTGTAAGCATATATTCCTCAGCAAAAGGAACTACATTTTGAAATTTTTATGTTTAAATTCTCCAGACGTTTTTTTCCTTTTACAATGAGTTACTGAACACGAGAAATTGTTCTGCTGGAATGACTTCTCAAAACCTTCTGGAACAGATCATCTGGAAGAAAAAAAAAAAACATGAAATAATTTTCAATCTAGCATAATACATATATGCTTGTAATGTCATATACAGAGGATTAGCCCTCTAACTCACATTCCATTTCAAGCCTTCAAAGAAGGAGGAGGCTGATTAAAATTTTACATTCACATCATATTTGAACATACAGTGCATGAAAAACTGTCATCTGCATGACAGCTGACATGGCAGCCCTTCATTATTTAAGTTGATGAATAGAAATAATTACCATTTCTAATAGCCTGTCTGTGAGTCTGTAAGAGAAGAGAAAAAAAGGATATGACATAGCATATATTTTAGAGCAAGCAGAACAGAGCAAAACTTCACTGGCAAAACATTAATTTCAAAGGTGCTTGTTTTATTATTCATGTGTGATTACCTCCCTTGCTAAAAGTATTTCTCGGCTAATAAAACATATAATCCTTGGAATTTCAGAGATAATGATTTGATTTATGGGTTGCACTAAGATACTACTAAGAATACTCTGATATCATAATTGAATGAAAAATCTGAAACTGAAAGCTATGATTGCAGATCAATGAAATCATTTAAACAAAAGTCTTGTGTGCTCGCTGAATAATGTGTTTTGCAGCTAAAAGGACTGTTCATTTTTTCAATGGCCTATAAATAAACATTTAATATAAAAGCAGTGAAATAAACTGAGATTAGATTATCTAACATTTCATTCTAAAAGCAGGTTTTTTTGTAGAAGCAATATACTATATTCTGTTATTGTGAGGGCAAAACAAAAAGAACAATGATTTACATTCTTCTTAAAGTTCTGGTCAAAAAACGTTTTAAACATTTCTAAACTGTTTCGAAACAATGAGAATTCTGTATTTTACTCTGGCAGATTGTCTCAGTCAATATTTGTTAATCTGCTGGGATTTACAATGGAAATATGATAAAAAACATACATGTATCAGCAAATAGTAATGTGGTCAAAACTAAACACAGCCCTCAATCATTTTAAATGTTAGAATCGCACAAAAAGTGAACTGGTTTGGTTTTCTGCCCTTTGCCTTTCAACAAATGAATTGTTCAGTGTAAGTAAATGACGTATCACCATTTGTTTAAACTACAAAATGTTCTTAGGGGGCGACATAGCTCAGGAGGTAAGACCGATTGTCTGGCAGTCGGAGGGCTGCCGGTTCAAACCCCACCCTGGGCATGTCGAAGTGTCCTTGAGCAAGACACCTAACCCCTAACTGCTCTGGCGAATGAGAGGCATCAATTGTAAAGCGCTTTGGATAAAAGCGCTATATAAATGCAGTCCATTTACCATTTACCATCTTAAATAATTTACCAGATTAGACTCCCCGAAATATAGCATAAACATTATTGTATCTCTCCCTTGCACATATAATATATTTTTAAAAATTAAGGTGATTAAGATTATTCTCATGTTTGGGTGTGCACAGTGACTTACTCTCACAGTGGAGGTGTGCCTGAACGCCCTCTTTGATGGTTCTGCTGCATCACTCAAAACCTTGGGAGCTGAAAGAGATGGAAAACATGAAGCTCTGTTAGCATCCTGATAGTACTCTATTGCACTGAGCTGGCTGCATCACTATGGTGACAATGCGTTAGAGCTGACAGTCTTACGCAGAGACTGGATAATTGAGCCCACGGCATGGACGACTCCATTGGTGGCCATCAGGTCGGCGTCAGTTACAGGGATCTTGTTGACATACACAGTGTAGTTTTTCTGAGAGAACAGAATATGGCAGGGGCCCACGTTAGCAAGGTAAATTTCAATGTGCACATTTTGTTTTCTGAGCCTCACACCTAAAAATCAATCACACATGGGTATACATAAAATTGTACGTTGATTCCTGGGCTTGATTTTTTATTTCACATATTTTAAGTCTATTTCATATTTCAATGTATACTAATACCAGTACGTTACATGCTGCCCCTTCTTTCCATCATACATTTGGAAAGGATGGGCCATGAACACATTAAGGTTTTTAAAAGGGAAGCAGAGTAAGACTTAAAATACCGAAATGACATGCCTGCAGGAAGGAGAATTATTCAGATGTGAAAGCACACATCAACTCCTCCAAACCCTGACCCATCCCCCCCGCCCCCCAATTCTCACTCCCAGATTACCCACCAAGCTCAGCTCCAGCCTCTCTCCCTCCAGTGGCTTCATCCTGCTGTGGGACCCCACCCCACCACTGACCAGAATCTCATCTCCTACGTGGTACTTCAGAACACTTGCCAGCTGGTTAGGGTCACCTATGCAACACCAAAAGGAGTTATGAAATCACTTCATGGCAGGTGAGGCTAACCTCAGATTCATCACTTTGACAAAAATGTGGTCCCAGCTATGTGTAAGAACAAAGTTACTGGCTTTTTAAAGCAACCTGAGCTATTTACATATGTATTTCAGCTGTTCTTTTAATTTTTACTAGTATTTAATCTGATCTATTATTATGTAATCCTTTACTAGAAGTAACATGATATGCATTTGTCACATTTTCTCTTACCAGACCAGTTTCAACATATTTGTGTGTGTTTATATACAGCTTAAACACAAATAAATACATGTATTTGGAACACACATTATTTGTGTAAAGAGAACTACCAATTCAATTGATATAAAAAACTGTTCATGGACTAATACAAATAATCAAACCGGAGCATATCAATAGACAAAAAAAGCAATCAAGCATATAAAAAGAATATGACAGAAAACAGTATCCTTATACGTTTCATGAACACAGTAGAAGGCATGTAACCTAAAATATGCCCCTGTACCTCTTCAAATTAAAGAAATCTATCAAAAAGTTTAAAAATGTCTTTTGATACTTCTCACAAGCATATAACTGCAACAGAGACTCATCTGTTCGATTGGGGGCCTGTGATAAGAAAGGCCAGCTACTTGCATCTGTTTCAAAGGATGCACAAGCAAGAGAATGTTTCATTGTGATTAGCTATTCCCAATTGGGGAGCAAAGAAAAAAATGGGACTTAAGTCAAACAAATGTTCAGTAACTTTAAAATAGAAAGGATTCATTTCATAGACAACCTCTTATATCCATCTTATATCTTTTATCAATGTCTATAAAATTAACTCAACTGATAATAATGATATTTCATCCTTTCTCTCAGGCTAAATATTATTATTCCTCTCAGAACACAGGGAAACTCAGATCAAGGAGACTTCAGCCCTGGAAGGAAAAGCTGAGTATGAGTGCATCTGCTTTGTAGCAGAAAAGGTACACTATGGGGGCAGACTTGGCAAATGTGCGCAACTGTGGTTTGGAAAGACACAACAAAAGAGGTCTTTAATGGCAGCTGTTTGGCTGCAGCTAAGTATGACTCTCAATCATGGCGCTCTCCTTGCGGCAAACAGTTCCAGGGTGAGGTAATGAAACGAATGGCAGAAAGCTTCTGCAAGTGGAAGAGATAAAAAAAGCCCCAAGGTCCAGAGTCACTGACAACATCAGTCAAAGGTAGCAGCTGTATGCTGTATTTCCTAGTGATGTCAGCATTTGCTGGACTGGGACTCTTCTCTCAAGGCTGTTGCTAATGTAATGGATGTAAACCGTTTTCTTGCTATTGTGTGATTCCATGGCAGCCAAGTCTGGCTAGGATTAGGCAATTCAGCACATTGTAACTGAAATATATCTGAGTTTTTGTAGCACAGACTGTTGATTAGGAGTGATGAAGAGCCAGACAATGAGTCAAACATTACTGTGTGTTATAAGTCAAGTTCAGATTTGTCTGCCAAAGATCCAAAGCTCAAATTGTGTACGGGAAGGATAGAGTCCAGGGAGCCAATTCCAAATGTGTTTCCATTTAAGAAACAACACATCATGTCATCTACAGGAATGACATGGTGGAGTTTAGTGACCAGAGGGCTGGCAGATACTGTACAGGAAATAAGGACAGCTGTTGTAGCATGAGAATGTAGCATATTTTCCCTATGCTTTAACTGTGAACTAAGGGATATATTCAGAATTGAGTGAAACATTTAAATGTGTTTTGTTTCTAATACAGCAGAATCTGTTGGTTGTGCTGTGTCTCCCTGAATTCCCTGAAAATGAATTACTGTTCAGAACTGAGCAGGCAGCAAATTCAAAAAGGGCAAGGCAAGTGCACTATAAATACATTTAAGTATGGTAAATTGTGGACGCAAGGTCTATGTGAAAATTGGAAAAGTCATGTTTTTGCGTGGTGCTATCAAGGGCACACCAACAGAAAGTCTGCATCAACAGGTGCAGCAGGTGCTGTTCTATTAATTGTTACCTACATAATCCATGATTGCAGGAGCCCCACTCTGTTTCCTACTGGTAAGGTGATATCATGACATTTTATTATCCTTGGTCAAGTTGACACCATGCCAAGAAGAACTGGGCCAGCCTCACACACACTCAGCCCTTTGTAGCAGTAATTACCCAGGAGTTTGTTGAGATCAGCTGGAGGCATGGCACTGAAGGCTTCATTGGTTGGGGCAAAGACGGTGTAGGTCCCAGCCTGGTTCATCATCTCTGTCAGGCCGGCTGTCTGAATGGCTCCCACCAGGGTGCTGAAAACAGGAAACGGGTCACTGCACTTCGGCAAAGCCACCTCAGGACACACAGGGTCTTAACAACAAGAATGATGGAGGGGCGAGGGGGTGAAGAACCGCCTGACCATGTGAGGTCAGAGAATTAAAATGTGTTCAAATGAGCCACTAGAGGCTTGAAAAAGAACAACAGAAGGAGTCAGAAGGAAGTCCATTCCCAAAAAAACAATGAGCAAAAAAAAAAGTTTAATCCATGAGTGGGCTAGGTTAATGCTGCAGTAGCAATAAACTGCACAACGGTGCCTCCTGTTGGTCTGCTAAAGCATATATGCACTTTTCCAAACCCATCCCATTGGGCGTTTGAGGAGCTTTTATGTTTCAGTAGTAGTAGTTGCAGTCTAGTTAGGAGTGTTGTGTGTGAGGCCAGTTGTTCTTTAACATACCTTTCTATCAGGTTACATTACCTCTAGGCTCAACTGCGGCAATAATGTGCCCCTACCTGAAACGGTCATCTCCCTTGAGCACATCCATCACTGTGCCTACAGGCGGGGTAAGGAGCTTGTCCACGGTGAACATGGTGGCAAAACGGCCAGTCTTGTCATGGGCGGCAATGCAGACGTTCTCGATGCACAGATTCTGAGGGTGAGGGAGAGTGCAAGCCAGTGAGACCCTTGTGGACTGCTGTGTGGCTAGAGGAAAGAGTTATGTGACACCAGACAGGAATCAAGGGTGATCTGAAGCTTTCCTCCCATAGCAGAAATGTGAGATTTACTGTACTATACCTGACCACAGACCCTGAAGAATCTGGCTGTGAATGTTGGACATAAAACCAAAGGAATTAAATATTTGCACAAAATCTTTTGCTCATTGAGAATTCTTATATTTTCTTGCAACCACACGGGAAAGGAAGTCCTGCGAATTACTAGGCAAAGCAGGCGTGGACTGAAAATCTCCAGGAAAGCAATTCACAATTAAATTTTCCAATTCATGGTAGTAAAACTATTCTAGTGGTGAAATGTTTTACATGACATGTGGTTACAAAATACACTTTCATTTCACGCACTGACTGTACTGTGCTGTGAGAGCATGGATTAATGTGCCATCAAGTTACAGTAGCCTAAATGAGTCACAGAATTGCATGTCTTTCACACAAATAGAGAGCCAAACACTGGGATCTCATGAGTGCGACAGCCTGACTTTGGGATTGTCCCACTGACTCAGGTGGGCTTAGGTTGATCAGTATTCCTCTGTCCACCACCATAATAAAGCCAGCGTATTATATACGGTGCCTACAGTTCATGTTGTGTTGCTCACAATGTACAAAATAGTCAGTGATTCACGCACGAATACATGTACTGCAGTAACACCTGCATGCAAGTGTGAGTGACACTCACACAGAGCATAGCGCAATTCAAATTCCAGACAAATATTTAAAAGAGGGGCATTGAAAAACACTGCAGATGTCAATATTCATGAACAAGGCTTCCCTGACAGTAACAGGTAACTTGGGCATTTAAAAAGTTTTCCCAAAATAAGTTCTGTAACTATTCCTAATCGTATGGATATGATTATGATAGGATGAACGACACATAGCCTGTGTCCAAGCAGCCGAGCAGTATAGTGACAAATAAACTGGACTCAACAAGTTAAAATACAGCAACCTAACTGTGAAGATGTGGTTCAATACAATGGGCACAACATGCAAATCTGCATCTCGGCAGCCAGCAGGAGACTAGACCTGAAAGTTGCACGCTCAAACTGTGCTGGTGTGCCCATGAGCAAGGTAGTTCACCGCAACTGCTTCAGAATAAGCATCCAGCTGAATAAACAGATCACAGGCAAAATATGAGCAATGTAGGTGGCCCAGGATGCAGGCTCCTGCCAAGCGCATAAATAACACAATGTGTTGGGTTACCGTGCCCTCGGAAACAATGGAAACCAATCATCAGATAGCCCTTGGCCCCCCACTTCCAGTTCCGGCACGGGTGAACTCACGTTGCGGTAGACAAACACCCTGAGCTTCAGCCCATCCACAGCCTCCAGCACCTGGCCATGGTACAGACTTCTGGAGGACAGCTGCCCCTTCACGATGTGGTGAGAAAGCAGTGTCTTCATATCTGGAGTGATCGTTGTACTGACCTCTGCAGATACCAATTACGCCGCCGTTAATACAGTGTTGGGCTTTTTAAAAGAAAGCCAGTAGTTTATCACAGAAACATTATTTATCATTTTAATCATATTTCTCATTGGAATTTTGCAGAGAAAAAGTTTTGTTAATTTGGAAAGGCACAATAGGGATTTTATTTCATTGGCCATTCCAAGTCAGTTAACCATCCCTTAATATTTCCAAACCAATGCCTTACCTGGGTTTTAGTTTATCATATAACCACCAGAAATCAGGAACCCCAAGGTAGCGACTGAGCATAGACAGGCCACTTGGTGCTCTCACCTTTAAAAGCATCATCCTGAGGTGCAAGCAACGTCACAGACTCAGATCCAGACAGGTGGGATTCCAGGCCAGCCTCAACGAACATCATATTTGCCTTTGAAATACTGGATTCCTGTGCCAGCTCCGACAGGGTCTTAGCTTTAAGATAAATACATCAAGTCATGTTGAATTCATATATGGCCCATTGAGTGCTGCATTGCTGTTAGGAAACAGCACTTTAAATCAGACGCTCATGGGTTTGAATATCAGGTGAAGTACTGCTGTTGAACCTTCAAATGTGAATTGTTTTAGGAAATAACTAAACATATAAATTAATAATATGTCAAATGCAAGCAATGTAAAGTTGTCCTTGATGAGGCTGTCTGCAAAACAAATGAATCAATAAGATTGTGTTACTGTATGTGGGGTGTTCTGTAGGACGGCACACCTGAGTCAGGGATAAGGAGCTCATTGATGTAGTGGACTACACCATTGGTTCCCAGTTGGTCCTTCTTGGTGATGACGGCTTTGCCATTGAGAGTCATCTCAGTGCCATCGCAGCCAACCTCCAGCACAGTGCCCTGCAGTGTTTCCAATGGTGTCCCAGCCACAACTGACTCGGAGCACTGCATGTTCTTCAGGATGTGGTAGTTCAGAAGATCTGGGTAATCACCAGAGGGCAATCTCTGTTCATACTGATCAGCTTGTCTTCCCACACTCAAATACAAAATTTTACTTTAGCACATTTCAGTAGTTTGCATTTTCTAGAAAAGGCCACCAGCCTCTCATATCTGGATGTGTAAAATAACTGGTTATAGAACTTGCCTGTGACTTACACAAACACACATTAAAACCAAGGGTTTTAACTCATGAAAGTCAGCCTGCCTAGAAACAGTTTTTGGGTCTACTCTACCTTTCAGAGCCACAGGGTCTCCCAGAATCCTGTTCAAGGTCTCTGGTGGGATCTTCTCAAAGGCCTCATTAGTTGGTGCGAATACAGTATAGTGGCCATCGCTTTCCAGCAAGTTAGTCAAGCCAGCAGCAGCAACAGCAGTCTGAGACAGACACACACAGTTACAAACACACCCATAGAGGACTCTCACCTTCTTATAGAGAGATATAAGTGAGCAAATGAGGCCTCTCGCAGAGGTCTTGCTTCCTGTGCTGCTAACTATGGCCCATAAGGCTATCATCTCCCACCACTCATTTCACATAGAACACGACTGTATAAATGGGAAGTTGTATAAGGTAAAATTTGAAGGAGTATGATGAGACTTCTCCACTTACACGCAGTGTCTCCAGGTCATCGTCGGTGTCGATGAAGGTATGGACATTGTTGGTGATGGCCGTGATGACCCGGTCAACGACATGCACAATCCCATTGGTGGCATCTTGGTCCGTCTTCACCAGACGGGCACAGTTCACGGTTATGATCTTCACAAGGAAACAGCAAAAAGGAACTGAGATTTGAGGACCAATATAAATTTTATCTGCTGAAAACTGTTTTAGTGTGCGTTTCCAAGACCCCTGTTCAACTAAACAATCTATGACTTTAAATTCAAACCAAACTTCATATATTTCTGAATGTGTTCAAGAGAGACAGCTTAACACAGAAATGGAGCACTTAAGAGGTACAGCTGCATGCACACGTGTTACAGGTTTCTTGTAAAATGCATACTGTCAAGCACAGGGTCATTTTCATTGCTAAGGGAAATTAAAAACTCAGTGGTTATGGACAAAAGAAAACTGTGGACGTTTGATTTTGGTTTATGCTGAGCTCTCTGGTGGTAGATTAATCTGACATGGAAATCTAAAGCCAACATTGGGCATCACTTACTCCATTGGGGTAATGGTGGATATGAACATCGAAGTCCTGGTACATGGAGGCGTAGGCTGTGCCGTGCTTGAGGTCCTCAGAGGTCAGACGTCTGTTGACCATGTGGTAGTGGAGAGCATTGAGCAACTCAATGTTGACATTGCTCACCAGGGCATCCAGGATTTCCTAATGAGTGGGAAACAGCAGAAATTTAGAGTTCATCAAAGTTTTCACCTTGAATGCAGTTGGATTTTTAGCACCTGGCCTCCTATATCACCATCAGTTGGTTTTGAAAGGTGTCCTGTGTAGTGCAACTTAAATAACATTTTGTCAGCCTGCAACACTTTCACTTGGTTCGGTAATAGCTGCTGTCTGGCTGTGGAGGTGCTGCGGGAACTCACAGATGGCAGGGCAGCCCAAGCCTCATTGCTAGGAGCGAAGAAGGTAAAGCTGCCAGGCCCCTCAATCTCCTCCTGCAGTTCGGCCCTCTGAGAGTACATCTTGGTGGTGGTGGCTCCGACCACGCCCAGGGTGTTGTAGATGTTGACCAATGGCAGAGCTGTGAGAGAAAGACAGCAGAAAACCCTGTCATGGGAGAGTGCCAAAGAAAACTGTGTGGCTCTCAGAGGGATACTTTCATACATTTGTTTTTCCACAATTTACACGATGAATCTTTTATGACTGTATTTATGGGCTGGAAATGTCCTTTCATACCATTCAAACCCAGCTCTGAATGTTGGGGCCCACAGTCATGAGCTTGTGTTGTTCCTCAGAGTTTAGAGCAATTCCTTTTATGCTTGTCTAAAAACCAAGTCTACGACTAAAAAGTTCAGGATAGAGCAACTGTAGGCATAAAAGAGTGAGGAAGTATGTCACTGTTTTAAACTAGATTAAACCATCTCTGATGCATTTTAAGATTTACATGATTAATATGATTCTGTCTGGCACACTTTAAAAAGGATTCTCACCTAAAACAGATATCATAAGCTTACAAAGACCTTGGAATGCTCTCTGGCTGTTTAGTGCAATAGAAGAACAGCATTCTAGTAGTACACATCTAGCAGTTCCCTACCTGGATTGGAAGTGGGAGTATCTGCATGATGGTGTACATGTTACAAATAATGGGATGGTTGCAGTAGCAACTAACATCAACCCCATTGAGCAGCACTGAGTAACACTTGTATACCTGCAGGACAGCCCTTCTCTCCAGGAACCTTCTCATAGCCGGGGCAACACTCATAGGTGATCATCCTGGAAAACATAATAACACAGCTGTTTACCATTTGATCTTGATTGATCCTGCAGCTTCAACTGTGCCATGTGGCTTGGAAAAATGTAACTGCATGAGCATCAAAATCTATAACAAGGATTCTACACCCTTTCTAATGCAGGTACTCCATCAACATGAACCTTTTCATATTCAGGTTGAAAGGTTGAAAATCTGGGTTCAGAAAGTTCACCCCAGTATTTTGTTCCAATCACCTGGATTTGCTAATTAGCATAATTTGTTAGGCAGGAAATAGGACTAATTAGTGAAATCAGCTGGCTGAGTTCATGGGTAGAAGAAACACATGGTAGGACTGTTACTTTCTGACTCCTGGACTTTCCACCTCAGCACATGTTTGTTATGCCAAAACACCATAATTTCACCCTTCACTTCTGATGGCCAAAATGTGCCATTTTCCTGCAACATATTTTTACTTTTGAGCTATGTTTTTGTAAAAGAAATGATTATTTACATCCAAAAACAACTTTATTTAGCCCAAGATCAGATCACTGTGCTTTAAAGTTAATATATGATGAGGTATCCACTTGAATTTCCATAATTTAGGTGATTGAAAGGTGCATTATCAATGCAATGCAATTTTCTTTTATTTTTAAAAGGATATTTAAAATTCTTTATCTACCTCCTGCCTCTCTAGCAGCACTGTGTGGGGAAAACATGACTGATGGACCCTTTATTCCTGCACAAACTGTGCCTTGCGTGATAACTACCACATGACCCGACCATGGTGCTCCTCCTTGTTCCTTTTGGATATCTCCACCATAAATCTGCACTGGGTTCCAGCCTTTTGCAGAGGGCTGTAAAAACCAATTTCCTCTGAGAGCCAAAGGAATCCAGAGGCACAGAGCTGGCAATGTGGAGACCCCAGAGAAGACATCACAGGGCCAAAACTGACTACAGCTCAAACATTGGATCCTGCCAGTAAAAATATATGAGAAATTCTTCAGAGCGACCGACCAGGCTAAGGTGTGCTCACTCAGCTACCAAAGGAAACTTAAGTCTTCCAGCGTGAAACTTATTTCAGCCACTGGAAAGTACACATTATATTCCCACAAGCGTCTCCACCATCTATCTTTATCTTCACCACTATAAGCCTTACTGCAATGTCAATAGTTGCAAAGGGTCAGCACTGCGTGTAGCCAATGATCCTTGTCAGGGGAGAAATGTTCTGAAAAATGTGGAGAGCCAAATTCCACGCACAAAATCATGGCACCTTCACTCTTACTTGAAATTGAGGGATCACCATAAATTGTGACATTGTCAAATTAAACATGAAGCCTCCTTGAGAGATTAATTGTCATGAAAACATTTTCAGTCATCTTTTATAATATTTTTGAGTGATAATTCAACTGGGCACAGCTCTCAGACACTCTATAAATTACACAAGGCTACTAGAAATGTTTTTGTAAAGTAAATGTGACCTTTTGTCTATTTGTTATTGGTCAAGAAGTAAACATAATAACATCTGATGCTCCTGTCATAAAAAGGGCTCTGAAGAGTTACATGACCATTCACTTCATTTTTCATTAGATCAAAAATATCATAAAATGACTGTCAATATAGTTGTTTTACTATGTACTATATAATAATACACTGGCATTCAGTAAGGTTGATCTTTCCTACAACATATCGATACAAAAAAATTCTCAAAATTCTCAGGCTCAGTAAGAACACGGAAAGACATTTCCAGAATACTCTGTTTGGGTCACCATATACACAGTCCATTGTTTTTTAAAATCCTATTCAGGACCACACACTCACTTATTTTACATGGTCCACATATCAAACAAAATTACATATTCAGAACATTGTATTCTTACAACATTCATCACTGTTTTTGCGCTCACACATAGTGTCACAGAAAATATATTTTCTTGACAGCCTTGAATATCCCAATTCCCAAGACATTTTTTTTAACCTGGGGTTCAAACCCCACAGTAATACTGCCGAATTTATCTCACAAAGCAAGCCGTTTTTCAATTTTCTTTTTTGGTTGTAGTACTCAAATCTGAACTGAGATTGCAAATACCATTGGGATGTCTTTCCCTCTTCTTTTTTCCCAGGCGGGTTAGCTCATGTTGCAACTGGACCTGCTTTACATTTCCAAGAAAAATTAATCTGAACCTTACTAATTAATTAAAAGAAAGCTTTGCAAGGAAATACTCATATACATATTCTCCCCTTTCACACCCTGCAGTAATCACCACATCATCACAAAATGACTTTGGTGGTCAATCAAAGGGATCAAGCAAAGTTCGAGCAACAGCGAAAGAACCCAAAGGAGACATTGCAAGAGTAAACTACAGATTCAGTGTTCTTGAAGTATGTCTTATGATTACTGCCCGACAGGCTGTGTACTGCATAACACCATGGCTCCAGGAAGAAAAGTCTGGCATTTGTTTTGCTTTCTTGTATCTAAATCCTGACTGGGCCCGTCTGACTGCAGGGTAAGCATGCAGCTGTCTGTGTCTCCCAGGAAGAGAGGGATATGGATGGCATAAGGATGACAGGACTGTACTTGTCTCATTGCACAAGAGTGACTTTGGTTGACAGAAGCACCTGCAAACTGCAGGTAACTGTAATTTGTAGTAACTGTAACTGTTTAGGCAGGGCAGTGCATTTCCATGAACCTTACCCATGCAGGAGGTTATGATAAAAATTAATAGTTTTATCACAAGTTAATGTCTATATTGCTCAGTCATCAAGACATTTTGCATTAGTCACCTTGTATTTAGTCTATTAACTCACCAAAACGTACTGAGCATAGCAGTGTGAGTAATGTAACTTTCTACACTGTTCCACTGGATTATGCAGCTTTAGTCTGTGTAGCACATTGAATTGACCTCAGTGTGACCTCAGTGTGTCAAATTTGTCTATTTGATTGACGAGTTTACGGTATGGTGTTTGCCTGATGAAAAATGCCATTTTAGATGGGAGAGCAGGAAAACAGAAAGCTGTGTTTGAAGGGGGAGGAGTGCACACAGTGCGTGCTTAAGAGTGGCCAGCATCTCATCTGAAGATCACAATATAAGAAAGGTAAAATCAGATGTGTCACACCGGAGGAGATTAAGTCAGGCGAACACCACAAACCATTCCAGATTCCCATTCCAATTAATACACACTGAGATGATGATCTCAATTTAAGCTCAAAGAAGAAATTGGGGGAATAGGACACTCCCTCATTCTTTGAATCTCATTACCAAACCTGATGTCTGCTCTAAACATATTATAATAGTATGAAGTACTCCAAGTTGTATATTGTTCAAGTAATTGTATAAGAGATTCCATATCATTCTTCATATTTATACATATTGTAAAGGACTGAGGTTAAAGTAAATTGTGGAAAAAGGAAAAGCTTTTTTAAAAGTATAGGATTTCAGATTTCAGCCAGAGTACTCATGTACAGCTTTAAGTAATCAGTGGGTATTAGCCTCAAATAGAGTAAAGAATCAGTAACAGAGGCTGTTTTTGACTTTCAGAGATGGGGAAACCCTGCAGAACAGAGACGCTCCAAATGAGACCAAGCTGATTATCAAAACAGATGGAAACTCAACACCTATTTGTCCTCTGCCAGCACAAACAGAGATAGTAGCCATGGATATGAGACAAAATAAACAGTTTGTCCACCATAATTCAAGCACTGTGTACACTGAGCCTTCCAAGTGCCATGGTAATCTGTATGGCCGAAGTACCCTTCATCATGAGGATCATCATGAGTTCATTTCAGAATTTATCTGCTTAATGCATTCGCATTTCCCTCTTGATTCATCACGCACAGATTGTGTGCTTTGGTAGAAATTCACCTCGATTCAAAAAATATCAAATTACTTTGGATGCTGGGCAAAGGAGCGGGGGATACACAAATGCTTCCAGACCCACTCATTTAAAGGAGGAAATCAAGTTTTAAAACACTTTGAAACATGTAATTCAGCTATAAATTCACTGTCTCCATATAAATCTTCCCAAATAAGACAGTTAAAATAACATTGCACACTCCCCGATTCCCTACCACCAGCCCTCTGGAATACTTTCAGCAAATATCTGCAAGCTGACGGGTTGCAAGTCGATCTGCAAGTTATTTCAAGAGCATTAATGTTGCCATCTGGAAACAATGACATAATGCCTCTCATTCTTACCCATTGCATCAGAAGCAATTTGCAGTTGGACTGAAGAGACATCATGGAGCCCATATTTCAGTCCCTGTGGATCTAGTGGTTCACATCATTCAAAGCAAGAGAAACCATGAACAATGTGTAAAAGTTATTACCCTCCCTATGTGTGCACTCACATACACGGACTTCAATTGTCAGAACTTTACTGCTTAGTCACATTTTAGTTCCAAAGCAGATGAGCAGACTTTGTCCTGCACGGGGAAAGGGACTGCGTTGTTGGTATCAGACGCCATCACGGGGCACCTTTGTCTGGTGCTGTCACTGGGAAAAGCAGCTAATGTTGGCGGTTAGACGATGGCATGTGATTGGGTTTAGTTTGGTGCCTCTCCAGGAACATGATCAAAAAAAGGGGAGGGGTTGGGGAGGTTAAACAGAACCAGGACTTCACAAGGCTACCTGGCATATTTTAACAACCAAACAGCATGATAAAAAACAAAACTGACCAAAGAGAATGCATTTCTCATTAAAAAAAAAACATAGAAAGGAACTGCATTTTTAAACAGAGAAGGAAACCAGAGACAAACTCGACTATTTTAACAGAAACATTCCTTCCTGCATTTTGGGATTTTAATTAAGGATAGCCCAACAGCACCAAAGTATTCAGTGGTACCACAGAGGAAAGGGACAAGCCTTGCACCTAATTACCATCAAAGCCCACCCAGCAGCCAGGGGGAGGTCGGTGGAGGTTCAGACTCCGGTGTGCACAGTCAACGACTCCCCTTAAGTGACCCCCCACCCCCACCCCCATGGGCAACCCACACAAAGGTGGGGATTGTTAGCTCCTTTGTACAGAAGGCTGGCCAGCCAGACATCTCCATGCTCTTATAGACCTTAAAGGCTCCCAGCGGATGTCAGCACATCATATCATATATGATGTGCTGCTGAAGTTTTATTTCATTGTTCTCACAAAGCCCAGTTATGTTCCTCCAGTGCATCCCTTTGGGTTATTTTTAGACAAATTCACAGACACATGTTGAGCTTCAGAAAATTTAAAAGTCTTAACATAAACTACCAAGGGATCATGGTTTAGGCAGCTGTAACATTCCATTTGGAAGAGACTCCTCAGACCATATGAATGATCTGTTTGTGTTTGGGGTTATTACCCTGCTGAAAGCTCCCACACTAAAACGGTCATTTCCTGGAAGAAGCTGGCAGGCCACTGCAACCTTCGACTCCTCTCTATTACTCTCTAAATAATCACTATGAAAGCAGTACAGTCATGCATTTAGTTTCAAGTACAGTGCAAAACTGTCTATAAAAGGCACTTTGGAAACATATTTTAGTTTATATGTCTGTTCTTAACATTTTCACAAATGTATTTAAAACCCATAATACAATATTTCCGATTGCACAAGACATTCTTGAGTGGGAGAACTTTTATCATGCTCAGAAAAAACCTACAAAGTGGCACATATGGAAAATAGATTCTCTTCAGGAAAAGAACGGTGCTTTTCCAATCAGATTTCAGACAGATACCAGACAGATTAAAACCACTTTTAGGGATGTTCATTGTTATGTTGAAGTAATCCTAACAGTATATGTAACTATATATAGTTAAATTCAAAAGTATTGGGACAGTGACATAATTTTTGTTCTTTTGGCATTGTACTCCAGCACACTGCATTTGAAATAAAGCAACGAATATGAGATTAAAGTACAGACTGTCAGCTTTAAGTTGAGGGTGAACCTTGTAGGAATTACAGCATTTTTTATACATAGTCCCCCATTTTAGAAGAGCCTAAGTAATGGGACAAATTAAGATAATCTGAAATAAAGTTGTCAAGGACTCAATAACTGCCTTAAGCCTGCAACCCATCACCAGATGCTGGGTATCTTCCCTGGTGATGCTCTGCCAGGCCTGTACTGTGGCCATGTTCAGTTCATGTTTGTTTTGGTGGCTTTTTTGCATCAGTCTTGTCTTGTGATATGCATTTTGCAAATTAATTCAGGTCAAGTGATTGACTTGGCCAGTCAAAAACATTCAATTTTTTGGTCCTGAAAAACTCTTTGGTTGCTTTGGCAGTATGTTTGTGGTCATTGTCCTACTGCAAGGTGAAGCAACATCATAAGAGTTTTGAAAAATTTGGATAGATCTGAGCAGATAAGACATTTCTGTATGCTTCAGAATTCATCCTGTTGCTGCTGTCAGCAGTCAAATCATCAATAAAGACAAGTAAAACAGCTCCAGTGGTCGCCATACATGCCCAAGCCATTACACTACCTTCACCATGTTTCACAGATGAGGGGCGTGATTTGAATCATGAGCAGTTCCTTTCTTTCCTCTCTACACTTCCTTTTCGATCACTTTGGTACAGGTTAACACTCATCTCATCATACCAACATTCTGGAGTCTTATTGATCTGTGTGACAGTTGGAAAGGGGTTTTTATTCTTCTGTCACCCACTACAGTGACTTTCTGTGGTCTACCAGGTTGTTTACTATTGCTGAGCTCAGCAGTACTTTCTTGCTTCCTAGCAGTGTATTAAACAGATTTTGCCACACTCAATGCTTTGGCTATATCTCTGATTGATTTATTCTGATTATCAGCCTCATGATGGCCTGCTTTGCTGATATTGCTATGTATTTGGTCCTAATGTTGTGAGACAACAGCAACAGACTGTAAATGCAAAGTTCACACCGGGTCAACTCTAGACCTTTTGTTAGTTACCTTGTGCACAAACTAATGATGCAAAAACACAGCACAGCTGGCCAAGAAACAGCAGAATAGCCAACTGTTTTGCACCCCTAAAATGGGGGGACTATGTCTGAAAAAGGTTATAATTCCTAAATTACCCAGCATGGATGCATATACCCTTAAATTAATGCTGTTAATCTGCATTTTAACTGCGTTTTATTTCACATCCAATTCAGCATTCCTGTCGGGCCTGAATAATTACATTTTCAGTCTAAACTCAAACTTTGTTTGAACAGCTACCCCTCTACGCCCTGTCTCAAAGGGACTTGATGACAGATGTTATCCTGAAAATAATGGGAGCTATTTAACTACCATGCTAAGTGGGATTATCTATCTGCAGATATAACATGCAGTTTCCTGAATTGACTGGTTCAAGGAAAAGCTCAGAGTCTATTCTTATAACTCTGCCCTGAACTGTCCTTACATGCCCAGAAGTGGCTGATTACGCAGTAAAAAATGTCCAAATAAGCGCATACAGAAAATGTAATACAGTTATCAGATCAGATTTGCTATCTGTATTAGAACCATTCTTTTATGCTTCTCCCTTTTGAATGGACTGATAGCCAAACTTAGTGGTTTGAATATGTTTACTACAAAAATTATACATATATCGGCCCAAGTCATTTTAAAACTGAAAGCACAGGAGAAGAAAAAATGCTATTAAGTCCTGTACATTGTTGCACTGTTTGCAGTGCCTTTGCCCTTTCATGCCTGCAGCACAGATTTTACTGGAGGGCTGGCTTAAGTGAACAGAAGCTCTTTTGGATACCAGGTGATTGATGCCTTTTTGCAGTTTCATATGAGAGCAGCCTTGCGGGTGCATGTCAAAGCCCTGCAAAGGGGAAAGATTTGAGGCCAAACCCAATATCCTTTAAATCTGCCACAGTTTTAATCAACAACAGTATTCATCTATATCTGTAACCCTAGGAGCTGAAATAATGTATGATGCCAGGCACCAATCAGAGGAGCAGCTACCAACCAATCATACATCTCATTCTCAAAAAATCCTTCCTAAATTCCCTACACACAATACATACATTCAGTGCCATGAAAGCTCAGGTTTATTTAAGCACAAGTCATGCCATCTGCCCCTGATTACTGAAAATTATTTAGCATATGTAATTTAATAGATGGTGAACATATGGCTCCTGTGCTTGTCAGTTCCCCTAGCAAATGCTCTTTTCTCCTGTGAGAGCTCTCAGAAGAATGAGCAGAGCTCCATTTGCTCTGACTGACCCTTTCATGTCTGAGGAATGCTAGGCCCACTGACTGTGAGTAAAACACTGTGATTCCCTGTGGAGACCTTAAACCCAGTGTCAATCAAATTAGTGCTACCGTCCTTGTCAATACATTCGTGTTTGGCCAGCCTTCCCCTGGAACGGGTGGGTTGCTCTAGACTGAAGTTTGCAATCAGACTGGATGGTTCAATTATTATTCGGAGCTCTGGAATTAAAAGACAGATGAATTTCATTACATCTCTCTCTCTCTCTCTCTCTCTCTGCTGAAAAGTATAACATAACATACCAAAAATCATAGTCATCAAAAATATGACTCTTTCAAAGCAACCAAATGATGGAAGTGTCTGAGTGTTTGAGATTGTTAACAACATTTCCATTCCCATTTTCCTATGCCTGGTTAGGCAAGAATTTTGCACATACTTGGTCTTCAACATGAAATTTACTCAAATCAATGATGTAACAAAATCCTACTGAAGTTCAGCCTGAAAATTACACAGTACACCACAGTTCATGAGCCACTAATACAGAAGGGCACAGAGTCAGTTGGTGGGACTGTACTGTGTGCCTTCAGTGAAATTATACTGTACACAAGAAAAATTATGAGATGGATGTCATTGACATGACAGATGTTTGGAAAGATACAGCTAAGATCACTACAGCTCAGTAATAGTGAGGAAGTACCCCTTTAAACCATATTTGGCAAATGAGACTAAATCAACTAAGTCAACTCAGCTTGCAGACAAACATGATGTTAGATGCCAATATGTTTTCCATGACTGTTAACTGATGTCCTATTATAAACACAATGTTAGAGATTTGACAACATGAACAGAGCATTGAAGTATTAGCAAAACTCACCATTGCAGCATGCAATGTCATCTATATCTTTGAATAGGGTTATGTGAAAATAAAATATTACATAGTTATGTAATAATGCATAAAAAGGTTTCCAGAAGTATCATGGGGTGGCAGAGCCCCTAGGGCTAATTCACTTTTTTGTGGCCACATGTTAGCTACATTTTCTACTTCAGGAAATCATTTCCCAGAACTTAACAGTACGGACATTTTAGAACCATAAATCCCATGATATAGAAAACACATTCAAAATGACAAAACGGGTAGTGCTCCCTTTTGTAAGATAACATCTTTACCTGAATTGAGCTCACCTTTTGTTCATAAGAAAAATTCATGCTTGTCTGATTCTAATGTAATGGCATTCATTTAAAACAACAAAGCCACACATGGATGCAGGCTACCCAATGGCCAAGTGACTACATAATTAACTCAAGTCTGGGGCCACAGCAATCCTTTAGAAAAGTGCAACAAAATGTAGATCCTGCTTAAAGAGAAGGGGTTTTATGGTTCGTCCCACGGCTTGACTCCCTAAACCAGGCTAGTAAATGGCTATACACGGCTTTGTGTTTTTGGCACATTTTAAACACCAAAGTGTCCACCTGCAGACCAATAATTGCAGTTGTTCAAACAGCTGTAACATGGAAAAGGATCAGTGCTTCCGACCCGACACTGCTGTGTACACAACCCATTGGGGGCAATATAAACCAATGAACTGAAGCATTGTGAATCTGATCAATGGACAGGGTTCTGGAGAGTGATAAGGGACACAGGCAAAGAATCACAAAACGTCTCCCTAGATTGCACACCTCACCAGGTGTTCAAACACTTTAATCAAATACAAAGGCAAGCTTCTAAACATACGATACGACAAACGGGAAAACTATGTATTCACCCGTATAGGGAAAAGTTGTTCATTCCAGATTGTGTTTTGGAGTTTTAGTTCACTGGGAACATTATGCTAAAGGACAAATGTAAAGCCATTTATGAAGAGAGTTAATAATATTAAAATATGAGCTAAAGTAACCAATAACTTGTCATTACACTTATTTTTATAATGTATTTTGGGTACTGTATCCTATGCTGGTCTGGCATTAAAGATATATAAAAAAAACTGGAAATCCTTGATGAGTAAAATTTGGCTTCACACACCAGGTAGAATACCCCAGAGCATTTGGATTTAATGGTTTTTCCCCTTTCCTGTAAAATGCTTTGGGGTTGCTTGTGTGTATGCAATTGGCCACAGGTGGTAAAAAATGCTGCTAACATTCTTGTATCAAGAGGCCAAGCATTTCACTCACTAAAACTTTCACAATATATTTCCGCTCTTGAAATTGGGGCGACTTTCTCGTCAGTTGTGAAGTACACCATCTTGTCTAATCAAGACAAAGGCATAAAAATGCATGTGCTGTGCCACAAAAGACTATCGGTTCATGTCTAGCCATCAGAACCAGGTTTCTGCTAAACATTTGAATAGCACGTTTAATGATTCACCACAGGTCTTGCTACACTAAGAGTGGGAAATTTGTTATAATTGTAAGAATCGCATGATAGGCGATGAACAGATCCTCAGGAAAGACAACTAAATAACCATAGTTTTTTATTTTCTTTCTGATAACCACCTTCCTTCTGAAATTATTCAGCAACTGAATGAGATTGTTTCAACAGCAGTCAGTTGTTTTGGGGAAAATATTATGTAGGCTATTTAGTTTCTATACCTAAAGCTTCTATTCACAATAGCTAATACAGGCTTTCAATTTACTGCTCTGGCAACCTGGAGATGAAAGAAGACCACCATTAACTTGATCTGATACAGAAACTTTCAGAACAGTATTACAAGTCTCTCTTGATCTTTTTTAATAACACTAACAATTTTCAATGGATATCTTAGAGAGGTTGCAAAACTGTCTCAGTCTGAATGTCATCAAACAATAACCTACTTCTTGAAAAGTGAGAGACCACAGGGAGATGTCTGTGGATTTAGAAAGCTGTTCATTTCACAATCTTCTATAAAATGCAATGCATGACAACACTAATGTCTTTACAAAACAATATGGCAAAAGATTCATGTTGCACAGATAGCAGGCTAATATTAGTTCTCAGCTGAATAATCAGGAGGGATCCTTTATAATTGGGCATTCTAAGTTATCTAAGTAGCCTATATCACAGTTATGCCCACTGGGGCTATCTTAAATTCCTAATGCAGCAGTGGGCTACTCCATTATTTTTACATAATCAAAAGTAAATAACTTCATATGTGTTATCATGCATATATTATGTGTAAAACCGTTCACACATGCACCAAAATACATTTATAAAAATAAATAAATAAATAAATAAATAAACGAACTCACGTTGACTTGCCGCAGATTTTGCGATGATACCATTGCTTGCAATTGGTGAAGTACTTCTTATCAGTCCCTGGGATTTTCTGCATCGCGCATACATTAGGGCTGAAGGTAAGAGACAACACAATAGCTGCATTTTTGTGGCAGTGTAAAAAAGCTTTCTCACTTGTGAGTGATTCAACTCAATCATATGTGCACTTACTAAACTGGGGATAATATTAGTATCTGGTTAATTTTATATCAGCAATAGTCTTGCGCACTTGCCTAGATTTACTGCTCATTGCTCTCCACAACTAATAAATAGCCTCATAGAGTGACTTGGTAAAGATGTCTATATTAATAAGACCCAATGAATATGTTTTTCTAATAACAGTCACAGCACAAAAATTTGCCAAACAAATAATCTTTAACTGTTCCAGCATTATAAAGGAAATTCGTTCTCGCGCAAAAACTATGTTCCGCAAACGTTAATGTGTGTAACTAAATAATATCGAGAGCTTCATACCCATGTTGCCTTCCCCTAATTCTGCTATGTTGAAGAACTGATTTATAAGGTGACTTCGCGACACAGAGCGTCGCAATCACCACTAGACCCAAAGTCAGCAAAGTAAAATGCTTCATTTTGTCCCTTTTCCAGGTAAACTACCCTCCACGCTCCAGAAAGGCTCCGAAGTGTCGAGGGTTCGGTGGCCGTTGGTGCTTTAATATATATGGGCAGTTCTTTTTGGTTGGGGAGGAGCTTGAGAGGTAGAGCAATTTGAGATATTCGCGCGTTACACAAACTCTACCACAGTTCATACTTGAGCTCCGATCCCACATTGGAAGATTCATATTTACATTGGAACGGCAACAGAACAAAATGGTTAACAATTTCTGCTTTGTTCATGATTAGGCCTATATTACAAATGCACAATTAGTGAAAGTTGCAGATTATTATTATTATTATTATTATTCATTAGTAGTTGTATTAGCAGCAACAGTAGCATTGCATAGCTGGATCAAATTATTTTTATGGTCAGCTGATCAAGATGCAGTCTATAATTATCCTTATTATTAACATCTTTTTGTAATTTCAGTAATAGCATAATGATGGTAATAATATGTTTAATAACAGGGATCCTCAGCAATGCATTACGTTGTTCAGAGCTCATTTAGAAAAGTGTGGCAGTTAGGGGTTTGGGACTCCTATGGAATGCAATTTCATAGGTGGTCCTTCCTGTTGTGTTGCGGCTTCAGGAATGTCATCCCTCAGTTTCGTTCCTTTCATGTTTAATAGTAAAAAAAAAGTTAAATATGCCGTTCCAAATATCAGAGCCACAGGGAGAGGACTCCCTAAAACCTGCCATGGAAAATAAGAGGCAATATTATGTCTTACAAAGGGGACCAATATCTTCAGGCTATTGACTGATAACAGACTTGCTATTGCATTTTGGTGTGTGCAGGTAAAGGTTCTAATTAGGTTTTATTGAGGATGGAGATGGACAAACAGTAGTTGTTAAGGTCCAGACAAATATCGATGCGAGTAAAACTTATGAAAAATATTTGAAAAAAAAAATGAAAAAAAAATCTGCTTATGAAAAATGATAAAAACAACTGACTTCACGATTGAGTGATGGCCCAAAAGAGCAGTTTTTTAAAAAAATTACATGGCCACATGTGCTTCTCCAGCAGTTATTAAATGTCAGGACAAGTCAAGGAATACTGTACACTAGTTATTTAAGTTGGACTCATTAATCTCAATTACCTGCATATGTTTTTGTGATTGGAAATTTTTGACATAATGCAGTTTATTGAGGTTTTTTGTTTTGTTTTAGCATTTATACCTTCAAGGAACCAAAACAGCTTTCCTTTCCTTGTATTGCAAAAGGGATCAGCAGTGGTCCATAAGTAGTGTAGAATTTGTAGTGCTAATAGTACTTGTACACATTTTTGAACAGGGCTTATATTTTCCAATACTTTAAATTTACACCTTCCGCTGCTGAATTGCACAGTACTGAGAATTCTAGTATGCTGTTAGGCTGTGATATGTCATCATGTCGTAGCACTTAGGGTCAGAAGGCCCCATCCCGAGGGAATGAGCAACTTGAAAAGTGAGGATCGTGAACAGGTACGCAGTGAACTGACGTCCAACTTTTAATGAAATCTTCCATTTAAAAAAAGGGAAATTCCCATGCAGACCACTAACAGTTTATGGGAAAGAGAGCTGAAACTCAGCACGTGTACTTCTCCCTCCAAAAGCAACTGCTCAGAACACTAGCACAGTCCCTGTTACACAGCCGTCCATCAGTTCACCAAGCAAAGCTGTCATCATGTCGGCAGCAATGCAGAGTGATGTTCTGCAGGGTAATGCAACAGAGAAGAGGAATATGTCCACCTTGCCTCCCAAGTGAGCCTTTGTGGCTTTTGTGTGCATCTCCAATAGAGCTTCTTTCAAAACAGCCTCATTCATCACCACGGGTTTATCTGGTCATGCTGACTGATTGAAAACCCCTGGCTGTTTGATACAAGGCGTATATATAACAAGGGTGAAATTTATGACAAAGCTCTATGAATTTTGTTTTCAAACCATTCAGTATGTTGAATGCCTGATTCAGTGTTGATGTGGTAAATTTAGATGTCTAAATACCTAGATTCCAGGACATCAAATTTTGATGTGAAATGTACCCTGACATACTGATACGATTCACTCTGAAATGAATGTATTGTTAGTCATTTCTGAATCAATTTATCCCCGCAATGTCCTTACAGGTCAAAGCAATCCTAAAGGACTTTCAAAAAGCACAATGTTGAAAATGTGCTAGGTTTCTTTCATAATATAACATAAAGGGAAAGAAAATATTGAATTTTTTGCCATTCAAGTCGTAATCCGAGTACCTGTGAACCATGAGTTCTGCATTAAATTCCTTCATTTTCCAATATATGCCTGTGATGGAGATGCTAATCATTTGTGGAGGGTTCTTGGCAAAGGTATTCATGCAGGATTTTACTACAGACTTGCACAGTGGAGGAAATGCTCCTGTTTCCAACAGAAGTGTCAGAAAGGTCCAGAAGAAAGATACTGCACCAAGTGTGTTAAAGTTGGAATATAAGTAGTTAAGCATTTTAGTCTGTGAGTAAATTCAGTTATTCTTTTCAGAACTTAGAGAACCACCCTTAGCTTGCTAGCCAGCTGCTTGCTGGCTTATTAACAGAGTTACCACATATCTCCAAGCAGCTGACCTTTTTCATAATTTATATTGCTAGCAGCTTATCTCATTCAGCTTAGCCTCCTTCCTTGAAATTTTAGTTAATTGCTTTGAATACTCTTAGGCAACTAGCTAGCTAAGTCCAGAACATATTTCTTGTAAGAGCATTGTCATAATTTAGGGTTTTTTTCCCCAAATGAAACTGAGGAAAAAAACTCCCCCAGCCAAGATACAGATTTGACAATGGCAGTTGCATGCATGTTGTATCATGCTTTTTGTGATTCAGTTGTCAGTTGTATTTCACAGCAAAAAATATATGTGAAAATACATGACACTATATACAATAAAATACATGTAGAAAAAATCATATTGGCCATGCACGGAGGCCTACATAAACAAGCATTTTTTAGTCAAACCCTCATGAGGTACAGGGCTTGGAATATAATAAGATTAGTTTACTGATTCTGGATTATTGTCCCTTATTATCTGTGTGAAGATTAGAAACATTTGTACAAAAATTATATTTGGAGTAAATGTTTTTTCAGCTGTGACAATTATCATTTTTGCCATTGTGAAATCTTGGTTATAAAAACAAAATGGCATTGTTGCAGGTTCCAATAAGAATTCTGTCTGTCGAGCCCAACTTAGTGAAATAATGTAGACACGACAATGGTGTGGGAAAATTATATATATTTTATTGGCTATGATAATGTATATATGGATAGGCTAACTGAAAACAATAATTTGCATAATATGAGAAATAATACCATGTGACTCTTAATCGGAGGAAATGATAATTCTGCAAACACTAAATATAGAAGTTAGCAGTAATAAAATTTAACAAAGTTTAATTTGTGTTACAGGTTAGTGGCACACTCCACTATATTATGTGGTCAGTTTGTTTCATCAGTCTCATAAAATTACATTTTAACAGGGTAAAACAACAAGGTCAAGGAATTTGCTGTTACAGGCCAACACATGTATAGCAAAAACAAAATACAACAAACAGCAGTAAAATAGTTCAAATAGGTATTATAAGTTTTATGCTATCCGATGGCTTGATGTCAGTGCTAAATAAGATGTTTTTCAATATTTAATGGCAAGAAAAGGATGGCCAAGCAGTTCCATTAAATTATGTCAGCTCGTCATCTGGACCAAGGTCCCGGGGGTGCATGGACTTCTGGGACACTACTTCCTTGAAATTGGGGTCTTGACAGGGTTCCAGTCAAGATGGCTTGAATGTGCACAGAACTCCACTTGGGCCCATGCCGCAAAAGAGATATTGGAGGAAAAGATATTTGTCCTCAAAACAGCTGTTGAAGGAAAATAAAACAGCATGGTTTATTTTGTAGATTGTGGCTGGCCAACTTTGTCTTGAGATGCTGGTTGGGATGGGTAGCAAAGTCTGTCAAGTCCTCAAGGATACATCTGGTAGGGTTAGACAGTGTCTTTGCCATTAGGGCAAAGTTGATAAAGTTTTGGTGAGTTTTTCTGCTCAAAAGTCAATGATGTCAATGACACTCCATGTGCATTCCCTCGATCCAGATTGGTAGATGGTTTTGGGCACTTGAATGGCAAATTGTATTGAAGTTGTCATTCAAACGCTAATGGATAAATCATTTACTACCACATAAATGTTTAAGTGTACTAAATTTGGTTTCCCATTTCCTTCTCAAAGTGTTCCTGCTCAAACTGGTGCCTAATTGATCAAGCAAATTTTCATTGAAGGTCATGAGAGAAAAGGGACAGACACTCCATTAGGCCTTGGTTGATCAGAGAAATTAATTGTGAATGTGATTCAGCAGAGAGTTCAGTCCCATGGTCAGAAAGCCAGAGTCCACAAATATCCCTGTGTGTCATTACATTTGTTTCGTCAAAAAGATTGAACAAACAAGCAGAAAAAAAACATCTGCTTCTGTGTCAGAAGCCATTGCAATGTCCTTTGAGCTCAAAATTGGACTTGTGCAGCTCACGTGATTGCCATGTTCTGAGGCTGAAGTGTGTGTTCACTCCAGGAGTGAAAGGTGTGTATGTGAACTCACTCAGCTAGATAATTCCAAGACCAGGGCAGAAACTGAAGCCAGTGTAACTGTAGAGGTTATGAATGTATACAGATATTTTTCTGTTTAATGCCTTACACAATTTCCAACCAATACATCCAACAATAGATTACTTTGTAATTGATCGGGTCAAAAACATTTGTGAAGGGGTTAAATTCAGTTTGAAACCTCTGGAATATTCAGGACACTGTTAAGCCAAACATGCACCAACTCTTTACAATGAGGTTAGTGGAATGCAAATATACTCTAAGCCAAGGTAATCAGTGAAAATTCCAAACTAACAAAAAGTTTACAGATGAAGGGGATATGAAGAGTTCCAAATATGTATTTTGTGGTGGCATTTTTTTAAATGTGGCTAACTGCTTTAATCCAGTGGGTTTCATTTACATCATCCCCATAGCCAGGCAGTGTTGATCCTATAGGGTTTTCCCCTGTCCCAACTGGCATGACAATCTTTTGGCATGACAAGACGTGGAGCTTTTACTTTGAGGTTTGTTTGCATTTCAAAATGAAGCCAGGGTAGTGGGTCACTGCTTTCACTTTATGCTGATGTCACTTCTTATACACTGTACAGGCCACTGTCTTATACCCAAATTAAAGAGCAGAGTGACTAGAGCAGTGGTTCCCAACCCTGTTCCAGGAGATCAACCGCCCTGTAGGTTTTCAATCCAACACTAAAAAGCAAAAAATGTCATTCAACAGCTCTCAAGAGATCTCACTGAACTACTAATTAGTAGAATCAGGTGTGCCAAATTAGGGTTGGAGTGAAACCCACCAAGAACAGGGTTGGGAACCACTGGTCTAAAGACCCCTCTTTCTTAAGTAATCCATCCAGTTTTAACTGAACTCATAGGTGAGGAGTGGAGTGGAGGTATTTTACACTGGTCACCCTTTGGAACCTACCTTCTTTTCACAAAACAAACAAACAAATAAAATAAATAAATAGTGGAACTTTCAGGGAGAGATATAAGCCAAGAAACATTGGGGACACAAGAACTGAGAATAAAGTACATAAAATGTGCCTGTTTCACAATATCTGCAATGACTCTCTGAAATGGACCTGATAATCATTTACATTCATTTTCCCCCCACTGCCATAGTCATAACAAAGAGATCTGCTCTCTAGTCCGCTGTAACAGTTTTCATAAAAAACTCCCATGAAAATAAGCACAGGGACACTGATGGCATTAACTGTATATGTAGTGATTTTATGTTTATGTTTACATACATCTAGTCCTGGCTGCTTACCAAAAGCGTTTATGCATCTCTGACAAAGCGGAAATTTCACCCATACAGGAAAGACATTTTTATGTCACCGGCTGAGATTTGAATCACTTTAACAGACTCAGTTCCTCTCTGCTTTTCCTGATCAGTTCCTAGGAAACAGAGTATAGACACAGTATGTAGAATTTTGAAAAAAAATTATATATATATATATATATATATATATATATACATATATTGTAAAAGTTTTTTTAATTTTTAAAAAATAAAGCCAGTGATGCATATTATGTACTGCATAATTACTCTTTTTTGCATGCCATTATTAATGCAATTAAAATTTTTTAGAATGGTGGATGGTAAAAAAACATGAAATTCATGATTTTTCCCATTTATCTAGTAATATCAACCTAAGTTCAAGAGCAGCTTCACAGACAGAGGCTGTTCCAGAGGTCCCATATACATGCATCAGTCTATCACAACTTTTACATGAAGCATCAAACAAAACTTGGGTGGAGACAAAGTTCTCCAGCTTTTGAAGCTTTGAGAAAAAGCTTCCGTGATAATGTGGCCAGGCAAATTCAGGGGGAAAATTTCACACTGTTATCCAGTTTTTTATTTATTTTCTTATTTTTTATTTTTTTTGTAAATAATTTCTTTGCTAAATTTAGATAAGAAATTGATTTTACTTTATCTCACCACATTTATTTCTAGGAAAATAACATATTTTATCTTTTTATTTTTAATGAAAACGTTTATTCACTACTCGGTACTGTTTAGTCATACACATTTTAATAGTTATCAATTCTCCATATGATGCATACAAGCACTACATACATTTTGATGGTTTTGCTGAGTTGGTGCCTTGAATAATTATACAACATTCTGCTGAAACATATTATTACTGAGAACCACTTTTTTATTGCCCAAGGTTATAACAGAAATAATACATTTAATTATGTAATGGGCAAGCTCACAGCAGGATCATGTGTTTCATTGCACAGCAAAGACCTCAAGTTTCATCCCCTTACGGATAATATTTAAAGAAATGGAATAAGGAATATTCCTAAATATTTCAGGCAGGCTGTGGTTTTTTGCATGTCATACAGTATACCATTAACTGTCTCCATATTGAACGGGAGACATTTTACCTTGATGCAACCGGCAAGACCACAGCTGTAATACGACGCCTCCCTGGTTTCTGGTAAATCTTTCTGCAGTGGCATCAGATCTGATAGTTGAAACCAATGTTAATTCAGTGTGCTGTGAGGTATTAGTCTGCAGAGCAGATCTTGCCAAACTGGGCTGAAACAATTTCAGACCAGGAACCTGGTATCCATTCAGTGCCATAAAAAGTACCCTTTTTGTGTGCTTTTTTCAAGCATTTGCACACCTCTTAATGCCTGCCATCAGGTTTGAAGGGTGACCAATAAATCACCTACAACATTCTGTAAGTCACTACACCTGTTCTGTGTTGCCAAGAAGGTCAATTTGTTGTGTTGTTTTGGTGTGGGACACCTTCACACAAGAGACCCCAAGTTTGCTGTGCGATTACTGGCTCTGGTGCGGGGCCATTTAGAAACTGTTGCTGGGATCCTACATGGCTGTGGTCGGCATATGTGACAGCACACCATGCAATAGGTTTCAATGGCGAGGGGATAGATGATATCAAAAAAACTAGTGCCATCCCTGCTGCCAGGGACCACATCTGACAAACCAACAGACCATGTGGAAGGCAGCAATTATCTAATAATTTCTCACTGGATCACTGGGGAGATAATAAAAAACAGCAGGGATCCATGATGGCCTGTGATTAGCCTGCTGTGGAGCATATGTGTGCTACATCAGCATTTGCACTGCACAGCAGAGCATGACTGCAGTCACTCACCATCATCTCTTTGTGTGACTGCACATAATGTAACTCCCCCTCCCTTCCCCCATTGCCAAGTTCCCACGCAAGAGATGGTTGATAATAGGGCTGGAAGTCATAAGACCATTACTGAGTGTGTGTAAGTTTACTTTCAAACCAATTATTTGGCCAAAATGTTTGTAATGGCACATTCCACACCCAGGACTTGTAAATTACATGTACATTTTGATCACTTGCCTGGTCTGCACATGCATGTGTGTGAGCCTCTGTTATTTTACTAACTAGCTGGTTCTTTGATGGGGAAAAAATGAGTGACCCAACTAGCATGACTCTTTTCAGAAGCAATTGGGGAGGTCTTTACTGGAGCTGAAGACCATAGCCCGTCTGGGAACATCCCAGGCTCCTGTTCCTGTTGAAATCCCATAGGCCATATTTTTCTACATATTTCCGCTTGGATACACAGAATACTTTCTAAAAGCCCAATTCATGCAGGTCTGAAAATCATTTTAATGCTGTGTTACATAATATCTGGTCTTGAACAAAAATTACATGTTTTTTTAATTCTCTCTCTCAAAGCCATTTTTTCCAGGGGAAAACTATTTGAAAGAGGATACCTTCAATTTTAGTCTTATGTTTTGGAATTCATAGACTTTTTTTCATTAAGCACTTGTACAATAAAGAAAATGGATACAGGTGTTATTTAAAAACATTCATAGAATCTGCATTAAGAATATTAATATTAACTTATTCTCTTCATAAAAGTTTCACTGAAAGTAGTTTTATGCCAATGTATCCTGTTTGTGGTTTGAGTACAGCATTGTTTTTGTTTCATATGGAAATTAAAGCACTACATGAAAAAATCTGTTCATGTTTGTTCTAACAAATATGACATCATTATTTAACATCATTAAAATGACTACAGTAAAACTGCTGGCTGTTGTTTTCAATGTATTGTGATATTGTAAAATTTGTCTGTATTTAATGGAAGATGCTGTGCTTATCAGAATGGCATGTTCAAGTGGGCTGTAGTAAATTCTGGTTTGTAGTTAGGCAAAAAAAAAAACCAAACAAACAAAAAAAAAACACAATATCTGTATTTCATTTGAATGCTAAATAATTCTAATGTGCCCAGCTTACATCATAGCCTTGTAAGGATCATTTCCTAGCCACTGATTGCAATGTAACTCCAGTAACCATGGTTTTTGGTATTGTGCTTTCATTTTTTTTTTTTTTTTTTTACGTTTTATTTCAAAATAAGATTGTAAAGAATTTCCATTCTTTTTACAGTTTCTGTTACAAAGCAAACATTGTCTTGTGAAATTTTACATATGGACAATTGCTTTGCAAGATGCCCTTTAAAATTAAAATCTGAAATGTTGTCAACAATAACCTTAAGAAGATGGTTTAAAGAGTAAAAGGTTAGCCAGTATTTTCTGATATTAGCTACCATCATATCAAGTAAAGGGTTAAACAAACAGACTAACCTGTTTATCTTTGGATGACAAAAGCCACACATTCCTATGCAGATGTCCAGTTGTGTGCAGTCTTTCAGTGTAATTATTTCAATAATAATTCCAAGATCACAATAGAGTCTACAACCAATGAAATCACTTATGTGATCTTTGGGCAACTTCAGAGTGCAAAAGAGAATGACTTACATTCTAATAGTGCCTAGGCCGTATTTCTTAGTTGTTATTCAACTCAGGGATGAAATATGGCATGGTTACTTAGTGGTCTGTTTCTTCAATTACCATTTATTGCTGTGCCCAACAGGAGCCAGTGTGGGGCTGTACATTAATGTTGACCTGTACTGTTGCCTGAAAAGCCCACATTCCTCCAGAAGGGTCCAAAAGAAAAAATGGAAAAGTGGCCCTGATAAAACCAGCACTGCCTATCTAATATCCAAAATCTTTCCTGTTGCATTTTCTTTGGCTCCTGCATGTAAACTGGATAGTAATAGTAATATTAATAGTAATCATTTAAATTGATCATCGAGCAGTAAGTATGATTGCTCTGTGTGATGATTAACCAAGTCAGGAAGAAAATAAGTGATAAGGCAGAACCCAAACTGGTTTTGCAGTTTATTATTGCAATAACTATGAATGAGCTCTCGACTTACTGCATAAGGAACTGAACTGTTCATATGCATTCCAAGACAGTTTGATCAGACAGATTTTTTTGTAGATTACCTGGGATCATTCAGTCTTGAAAGACTTGGAATTATTTTTCACATTGCTTTGTTGCACTATTGTGTGATTATTCAGATTCTAAAAGAATATTGTGTGTATTGTGTTTCAAAGCATTCTTTCTTTTTGTTCTGCTATACTATGGTGTTTCACTGCAGCCTTCCATTATTTTACTGGCGCATAACCTTGCCCAGCACCCCACCACTAACCCTTGATCTCCATCACCCTCATTTTCCCTCCATTTCATGAGACAGGAAGACTCCGTTTTTAGAGTTTAGAGCACCTACTACATCGTCCCCTGGTCACGTTGAGGGTTTTCCGTATCAAACCACAAGGGCTCGGAAGCAGTGTACCTTAAGGAGAAATAATTATGTGTGTTTTTCCAATCTCCTTGGGGGTACCACAGGTCTCCTCAATGTCTGGCATGACTTCCTGCTCACATGTTGAGGCTAGCTTGAAACGAAAAACAACACAAGTAACCATGGCTACAGCAGTGCCCTACAGACAAAATAAAAGGGGCCATCTCTCCTCACAGTGCTGCTGTTCATCTATGTACTGCATGGAGTAAAGATTAGAATGTCCAAGGCTACTGCTCTACACCTTGTACATCTTCACAAAATATTAGTCCTGTCTTTAGCACAGCTGCTTTTACTATTTGTGCACAACCTAGATTAACAGCACACATAATTTATAAATGAATTTTAATTGGCAATCAGCTATTTATTCTGAGAGAAATAAGAGGTGGACTGCTCCAGTTTTCTATAATGCTAAACCATTATAATGTGCCCAGCCTTCACACAGCCTTGTAAGGATCATTTCCTAGCCATTGATTGCCGATAGGTGAAGAAGGCAAGTGATAATATTAAAGCACAAATGTATTTACTGTAGCCATGGCTTTAGGAATAGTGCTTTCATTTTGTCAAATGCATTATTTTAAAATAAAAAAACACACACAGGCTACTGC
The DNA here is from genome assembly GCF_013347855.1 of Anguilla anguilla. Classification (NCBI taxonomy): domain Eukaryota; kingdom Metazoa; phylum Chordata; class Actinopteri; order Anguilliformes; family Anguillidae; genus Anguilla; species Anguilla anguilla. The sequence continues at coordinate 51,002,114 of NC_049203.1, read as the reverse complement.
TTGCAAAGGATGTGATAAATGACCGGCCAGTGTGCACAGTTCCAGCACGCTAACTTGCGCGCACGCACAGAGGGAGAAAGACAAATGAATGAAAATTCAGACTAGTGTGAAGTCTTTAAACCTCCAAGGCAGACATTTACTCATCTCTCACTAATATGTCTGTCACACGCTTCCCGTCTCCGGCTCCTGTTCAGAAACTGTGAAAATGTTATACTTTTCTTGGGAATAAAATAACAAAAAAGTTGTCTCCCACATATTTCAATTTTACGTTAATCTGTGAGAATATTAATTTTTAATCTGACACAGATGTATTATACGAAACAGCAATATTATGACTATTATGTATGTGCCAAGTGTGTGAAAGTGTGTGTCTGTGTGTGTGTCTGTGTGAGTGTGTGTGTGTGTATGGTGTTCCCTCTGAAGGGCAGTAGCATTCTTTCTCAGTGTGTGAACCGGTAGGGGCTGTCTTTGAAATCCATGGAGCTTTTCATCTGTATTGGATATATGGGACGCAATATGTGAACTTAGCGGGAAAAATAACAAACGCCTGAGCAATGATGAAGTGCGGGGCAGTTTTTTCAACAAACACCTCCATCCAGGAGACTAACATTACCATTGCCATGACTTAAGTTGAGTAGAATCCCCTAAATAAACTCCTTATCCCCCTTCCATCAACCACAAGTCTTATTTGGAGCGCTGGAAGAGGTATTAAAACAATTGAGTCAGTGTTTTCAAGAGACCGGTCACTTCTTGCCCTCATCTCCTTTAGAACTCTTGCAAAGGGCCTGAGGGGCAACTGCCTTGAGTCGAGCCACAACCAGCAGCCCTGACTCAGCCCTTAGGTCCCTCTGCGGTTACCCTCTTGCATTCTTTCCTGCTCTGTCTCAGCCTTCTTCACCGTCAGTGTTTATCCCTCCGGTGGAAAGTTGTTTCCCATCCCCGGGAGATGATCGCTGCGTTGCCAAAGCCGATCCCGTCAAACATTTAAGATTTTAAAAGCCAGGGCGACTTCCATATTCATTCAAAACACACCATCCCCAGAGGTTCATCTGATCTGTGTGGCTGGTTCCTTTCACATTAGCCATTGAAAACAGTCAGTGACATGTGAATGAAAAATTCATTGCAAGAAATGACAGACTACATCGCTGAATATATTTGGTTTGGTACAGGTCATTTGGGCTGTCGCATGTCAAAGGTCACTGAGTCTCAAATACTAAATCACGGTGAAGGGATAAAAGACTAGGTAGTAAGAGGGGGCAGTTAACAATGGACAGAGAGAGAAAAAATGAGTCTGTGTTGTGTTTCTTGAAAATTGGATTATCTCTGGCTGGACAGAGGTTTTGGACACACCCTGAGGTGATTTTTTGTTTCGGACGACAGACTGTCTGTCCCCTTGGATTTCTTTCTCTCTTTGTCTCCCAAACTGACAGAGTGGACCTGTGTCGATAAGTGAGGCTTTGTGTTCATGTTTGGATCAGGTTACTCCGGCAGATGTCATAAGGTGAGGAGGGTCAACTGCCCGGGTGAAATGCACTGGGGGAGCATTATCCCAAGACGCCCGATTTACTGCATATGCACCAACTGTGTGGCAAGGTTCAAGCAGTTTCGCAGTGTGTAAATATACGCATCCACAGTGTGCTGTTAAAATGTCAGCACCCTGGCCGCTATTTGTAACAGCATTATTTGACATAATACCCACAACTCCTTTACCGCCTTGGAAAAAGGTTCCTTCTCTGTGCTGTTTCCCATGACGTCTCACACTTTAACCTTGCCAGTAGAGCATTTAAAATTCCCATTAAAGGTTTCATGCAACTTAGTAACAGCAATGGTTCCCTCTTTATGTCTCTTAAATGACCTATTCAAAGCACAATGCTCGTATGACCTTATGAACCTAAAATGGCCTGTGGGATCTCAGTCAAATGAAAAACAGTGACCCGAGAGTAACAACTGGACCAGGCACGCGTTAGTGATGTCACTGGACAGCTATTCAAGGCCACAAAGAGCAACTTTATCTAAACAGAGAAAAGAAAGGAATGGCGTTTCTGTGTCTGGGGGGTGAGAAGGGAAGGATGGAGGACAAGGGTAGAGGAGAAGACATTGGTGTGAAAATAACTGGAACTTGTGAGCTCAGGACACAGCTGAGCTGCTGTGCTTGCTTAGAATATTTCAGTGATGCATTCTTTGAATTCACACATTTTTAATCTAGGGATAAGAATATTACAGTGCATGATTTATCCAGCAATGGAGAGAGACTGAACGCTTCTTTGTTTCACATTCAATTATCAGAAGAATATTTAATTTATGATGGTACCTTCCAGGTTGATCTGAATTTTAGAAATGTGACTCTTTGATTTATCAAGACTATTAGGTGGTTTTAGGACCCCTGCACCTTGAAAGTATTGTCATTCAGAAATTGTCCCTGCTGTCCATATCATGGCTTGAAAAAACATATTATTTGGAGTGAGGGGCATAAAATTAGAATGCCTTAAATTGACTCAATAAGTACATTCAGATCCCTCGGAGCTAAAAAATGCGTCGTCCAGGGTACCGGAGGGTTGTCAGAAAGATGTACGCGTTAATCGCTATCTAGCGACCTCCGCTGGTCGGAGGCGCCTGGGGACTGCATGTTAAAGCCCCATATGAAAGGTCTCCATCCAGTTGCGCTCTATGCAAGTTTAGCTGTAAGCGCCGAGAAAAAAAAGCAGCCAGCGACACCGGATATTTCGGAGGAGAAACGTGGATGTCTACCCTCTCCCAAATTGGCAGTGGGGTTCGTGCATATACGCGGCAGCAGTTGCAGACAACTGGCCATTCCAAATTCGGGTGGGAATTGGATATGGTCAGCCCCATTCGTGCCAATTTTGTACAACAACAACAACAATAATAATAATAATAATAATAATAATACATACGCTACTCCTTCGTTAAGATACAAATGTGTAAATTCTTTATTTCCCAATGAAACACCCTTGACAAAATAAGTCAGTCATTTTAGATGCACACATTCATCTTTCCTCATTAATTCAGCACAAGCACACACCAGCAAATATTAAGCAAATATATATATACAATTTAGTATAATTCCAATTTCCCAAATAACAGGAAAAATTATTTCAGGAAAAGTCAACAACTAGTAAAGAAAACAACTAGTAGAGAAAAACAAAAATTTCAATCACACCGAGGGCTGTTAAAGAGTGTATTTTTATTGACAGGTCTCTAAAACGATGTGAATATGTAGAAGCAGATCCCAAGTTCGCCCAACCCAAAATGGTTCAGGCTGAACATGTTCTGGCCTCCTGAACTTTTTTAAGTCAATGGGCGCCCTCTACTGGTATTCTCTAGTGTTATTCAGTACTATCGGCGTATTTAGTGTAATCTTATTGTGCGATAAAGAATACTTGTGGAAATTACAAGCCTAAAAAACTGTGGTTTGCGTTTTGAAGCAAGAATATACAAGCATTAAAAACAGTAGTTTATGCTCGCTAGTTTGAAAACAAGGTGATCCAAGGAGCCCAGAACAATTACGGGTGTATTATGATATTCTTAAATTCTACTCCGGTTTTCTGGAAGATATAAACGTAGCCTGTACACACTACATGTAGTGTCTACACGATTGCAGTGAGGCTTAAAAAAGAGACTTATTCTGTGACAGAAGTGTCTCCTTAACAGTGAACTGAACTGAAATCATAAAACATGTGTAGGCCTACTGTGCATCGTAGCAGACTTACTCATTTTTTGAATGCAGCGATTTTTTGAATGCATACTGTGTGTATACTTCAAACATATATTTCAACAATGCACGTGATCCAATCTGCCCTCACACCTTGAAACATTAAAACAGTTAGGCCTATTTCAATCTTCTAATTGTTGTACACTGTAGCCTACTACGTTGCCATTCGACAATGTTAGAAATAGATGTAGACAATGCAGTGCAACATTGTAGTTCAGAAGTCTAAATCACATCGGAATACTGCGCATTATAAATAACGAGGAAATATAAATTAACAGGACAATTTTTTTTACAACTTGTATTTAAAAAAAAAAAACCGTAGTATCTGCAAGTGTTCCAATATGAATGTATATGGTGACAGTTTTGTGGATGCAACATCAATAAGAGTGTGGAAAACAGAACATGGGGGTCCAATGTTCTGAGGTAGATCTTGCTGTAGGCTATCAACTGCATGTTTTAGTTGACTCGTTTGTTGTTAACCTCGAACCTTAAAGTAGGCTACTGAATTTAATAAAGAGGAAGGCCTTGCGTGTCATACAAATAGCTTTGCAATAACGCTTACGTGTAATTCACTCTTCGCGTAAGCCTATGCACTATATCTATCAGATATACACATATAATATCACAGTCGTATGTGCATTGTTATCGAACGTTCAAATGATGAAGAATCAGCTGATTATCCTTTCCTACAGGTTTGTGTGCGTGTGTGCGTAAGAGAGAGAGAGAGAGAGAGAGAGAGAGAGAGACGTGTACGAGATACTAGGACTATGACAAAAGATGAGGGGGAGTCTAAAGACGCATGGGGAAATCTGAGAGGCGTTCTCATATTCCATTCAATCACAATAGAAGCCAAACAAAATAACCAAAGAAAGGAAATCTACTGCAAGAGGCCTAACATGACACCCGATCTGTGCCCATCATTCAGTCTGACTGAATGCGAGGTCGTGTAGTCTACCCCACCTGGGCAACCGGGATATCAGTAATGTGACGCCTTACCTATATATTGCTTTCAAGTCTATGTGGCGAGTGACAGAGGAAAGCGCACCGACTGAATGCTGAAAGTCACTACTACATTATTTGTGCACCTACATGGATAACTGTCATCAGTAATAACAACAAAAATATCAACATTAAGAAAAGTTGTCGACTTAAATAGCTCGTCTCAAGAAGACCAAAAGGCGCGCATAACACAGCTTGGATACAACACACAACTTGGATACAATTTAAACTGCCCTTTCCACGGTTTTCTTTTTTGACTTGAAGACCTGGTCCAATTGACTGAAAGCAGTTTTTGTTTCTGCATAAGCACCGAAACCTACATCCCTTGAGTGACTGAAAGTAGGGGATCGCTCCTGGAAGACCAGATACAGAAGCAAGAAATAAACCAGAAGATTGAGACTGCCTTCTGCCATTCGATAAGGCAATCACTCCCCGACAGATCCGACTGAACTGCCGCAAGCGGCGCCGCGCGTCAGAAGAACATGCCGGTCCAGATTCCGGACGATACCGATTTCACCTCCTTCAAAGAACAGTGCGAAAGCCAGGACGGATGGACAGCCAGATACAACAAGGGAGGGGTGACGGTGTGGTGCAGAGAAGAAGAGTCTAAGACTGTGCAGAAACTGAAGGCAAGCGTGCGTTTTCTGTGTTCTCCAGTTTCCTCCTATTAAGCACCGCAGTGCGGAATAGCCTATAACAAATGCATGGCTTGTACCATTACATGTAGTAGCCCACCTGCCAACATCATGCGTTTACATTGCTGTTGCTCACGCTAATTTTCTAAAGAGTGTTTGCAGTAGGTGCTGCCTCGGGAATCGTAATAGCGTTAAATTGCCGGTAGTATATGGTGTATCGTGGTGTAAATGCCATCTACACCATCATCTAAAGTCCATTGTCATTTGAGAAGGGAAGGCAGTATTGAATCTACTCGGAAAGATTAGCCATGTAGTAAGCCAGTAAATAATGCACCACATATATCGATATGTGTATTGTCCTTGGGTAGGTTGGGATTGTTGATTTTAACAACTGACCCAGGGATTCCGAGAAAGTGTTTTTGATATTTATCACGTTTAGGGAAATAGTGCGCTGAGAAAGTGTGAATAAATTCCCAAATATCTCTTGGGAAATGTGAGAAATCATTTTATGTGGGTACATTACATTTATATTTAGATGCCATGATAATTATATTATATATACCCACAATAAAGCAGTATAACATATGCAATTTTCTTGTAATTATAAATCAATATAACCGATCTAGTCAGTTTTAACCTTATGTAAACATCTGTAACCATTTCCACTTCCTTTAAAATGTCAAAAGAAAGTGAAATGACCCATGTAAAACCACAAAAGGATGTATAGTATTATCCAAAATAAATTAAAGTTATGAAAATTTATATATATAAATGGCTGCAAGCCATTACAGTAGAAATTTACTGACAATGTTGAGCTTATCTGGCTTAAAGGCCATACATAAAAGGATGTATACTGTTCTGTTCTCAATGTGGATGCAGTTTTGTGAGGTGAAAAGCTCAGTGGATAGTCATTGAGGGCCAACATAATTCACTGTTTAACTTAATGATTTTCGCTATATCACACTCAGTGATAGTGGCTTGTAATAAGGGCACCCCAAACTAAACAAATTTCTTACGAAAGCTGAACCAGGATTTGCCATCTTTTACATAAGGGATGTTCTTATGAGAAGAATCAATGTTTTGTTTCTATGTAGAGAATCTGCATTATACTGTCGCGCAGTTGTTGAGCAATTCAAATGGCCACCATCTCTTACTTCTGTTCTGGATATGTTCCTTCCTAATCCTTCTTGTTAACCAATATGCATTGGTGTGGATCTTACTTTGCAACAGTGTCCATTTGTGGCAGCCAGTGGTTTTTTTCTCTCTGAATTAAACCATAAAATTCACAATTTTCATGAAGCACAATGCTAACATTGTCAAACAATTGTAATTTAACCCTTTTGAAATGCTAACAAAACATCTATTATAACAAAATAACTATTGGCTAACAATTATTATAAGGTTCCTTACAACAAACTCTGTGTTTTGGAAAATGGAAAGCAGTGCACTTGTACTGGAGAGCTAATGCATTTGGGTTGATCATAATTTAAAAGGAAAAGCACTTCAGAGGGATATGAGTTAAATTACACAAGTCTTTGAATTATTCAGACTGGGAAACAAAATCAGTAATTGGCATGCACCTGCATAAGAACTTCAAATTGGCAGGGAGAGGGCACAGCAGCTTGGCTAATTAAGAACAAGCTAAAAACAGTGCTCCTATTCAGCCTTCTTTTGTAGTGTCTTTATGATTTTTTCCAGCCATATGCACACAACAGTATTGGAAGGAAATATGAGTATTCTCATGTTATGGGCAGATAAAAAAGACACACTTTGTTGTTCATTAATTTTAACATGACCCTTTGCAGTGTGCAGCTCTACAGTACAGTATATAGCCAATAACCTCAGATTTGTGAAATTGTAGTTAGAATGCTTTGTTAGTAAACTTCACCAAAAAAGGCCTTTTGAATAAACCATCAGTTTCAGATTATTTTCAAAATGCCTTGTGCTAGTGTGCGCGTGAGTGCATTGTAGCTGTGTGGTGGGGGGTGGGGCTGGGGGAAGACCTTGCACTAAGACTGTTAATGTGACAGGGAAGTCTGTGACGAGCCAGTGATGTTGTGCAGGAAAACGTGTAGCACAGAATGGTCACTTCTGCTTGTGGCATTGGCCGCAGGGCAGCTTGGCTCTACAGGGAAGCTGTCCCACCAGGGTCTGCTTGAGCTGTCAGAAAAGAGGAGACCTGTGTGCCAGCCGCTCTCTCTTCAGCATGAAAAGTGGGGGTGGCGCTCTGTTGTCGTGCCTACTGCAGGGTACCTTGTGTTCCTACACAGCGCTCTGCACACAAGCACCGCCCCCAGCAGTACCCTGCACTCTCCATTCTGCTTGCTTCAGCACTCTGATGGAAACAGCTATAAAAATAACTGCTGAGTTTTACTCCTGAAAAGAGAAAGCAATGCCCTGAGCTGCGTGTGCACACTGCCAGCTGATGACAAACAACGTAGTGGAGTTCCACAGCTCGCTAATGAGACTTGGGAGTGGTATGCAAGTTTTTTTTTTTTGTTGTTTTTTTTTAGTTTCTCCATACACAATGCCTTTCACAATAATAGGTGATTTTGTGTTCTCCAAATCAGAGATGATCTGAATAGCAGTTCGCAGTTAAATTTACCTGCTGTTGAGCACAGTGGGTCAGGCAAGGAGAAGAAGTTTTCTGTTTGGCTGTCCAATGTGATCTTGGTGTGTTGGGATGGATTGTGAAAAAGAAGCTACACAGACTAGGTCCACAGCAGTTTTATGTTCTTGTGGAATTTACTTGTGCATTCTTGGAAACAGTCATGCTAGCTGGCCTTAATGGTTCACTTAGCTGACGTCAGCGGCATTGGAAGACTGCCCAGTGTTTAATGACCAAGTCAAGCGAGTTCTTTTCTGGTTTAGGTTTACATCTGAACTGAGTTACTTTTTAAAATTGAATACCAGGCTAACCAGCTTAATCTACCAGTACTGCTTTGATAATGTGGACAGAATATTTTGCCTTCATGCTTAGTAAGAATACCATTAACATTTTAAAAGCCTGACTGGGTCTTTGTATATTCATTATGTCATCCTTGATTAACTTCTGTACATCCACAGCAATTTGCTCTGGTTAATTCAATCCATATTTAATGAAATCCTGATAATCTATTGAAGCTTTTCAAAGCTGAACAAAGGAAGAAAATTTAGAGGCTGCCAGCAAATACTCTTGATGATTTTCCTAAGCCATTGTTGAAAATGTACTACTTGACAAGGAAACTACATATGATATAGTGTTGTATAAATACATGAAAATCTTCTTCAGTGAAAAAAAAATACTACTGCCACCACTGAAATTATTTGCTATAGGTAGCAATCCACATAACACAATGACAAACAATGATATTATTAGACAGGACAGTAAGAAAGCCAGATTATATCTTAAATCATTTTCATTGATTATTTTGCTATCACATATAATTTATTGTAAGATCCTGTGGGATTTGCAAAGATTTTGGTTTGATGAGGTGATTCTCTGGATTAAAATATTCAGCTCAGCACAGTAGCAGTTCACAGTGAGCAAAAGCCTAAATCTAGATGTCTAGAGGGGTAGAAATCAAGGTTGAGACATGTTTTGACCTAAAATGGAGTAGGCTGGCTCAAGTTAGCTCCAAATTAGCACAGGTTTTACCTGGACATAGCCTGGCTATGTCCTAGTTGGCTAGAAAACATTCACTTTTCAAATAAATGTAGATCATCTTTGATTGAAAAGTGAAAGTTTTCCAGCCGATGAGAACATATTCAGGCTTTATGCAGGTGAAACCTGAGCTATTCTAGTCTAATCTCTCAACCAAGATTTCCACCCCTCTAGACATCTAGATTTGGGCTTTTGCTGACTCGGTTATTGGGTTTTACAATTCACATGACACTGCCTAAATGTGTATAACAACCCCAATCAGGCTTTCATGACAAGCTTCAGGTTTCTAAGCATGGAATGTCATAGGCTAAAAATCTTTTTTACAAGGCTTTTTTGTTTTCCATTTTTAATTGTTTTGTGATTTGACTCACCTTGTAATTACACCATACGTAACTAATGTTAAACAGTTAAAGACACTGACTACTGATCTGCAGCTGAGCTACTTGAACTGGCATGCCAGGAGCACTGCAGGTGATGCAACCCCTCTCCACCTAGTGGCAATTTTACCCTCCTCAGTCAACATTGTACTAAAGTACTAAACTAACCAACCAGAGAGGATTGGAAGACACCTGGTAGCGTGTGGGTGTCTGGCATATGGTGGCAAAGATGAATATAGAAGTAACCCAAGGAACCCTGCCAACCTAGACAAACTGTACACCTGACAAGGCTAGGTCAATTGAATCTCAATGCTTTGTACTTGCAGTCATAGTCAGCTAATGACATTGCCAAGGCTGGAACCAAAACATTTAATGACACAACACTGCAGCCAGAATAGAACAGGTGTAGTTTACTGTTGGAAGGTTGATGTATTTCTCAATAGGCCTTTTCCTACTACCTTTACTCTAACAGGGTTTAAAAAAACATTATGAATATATTATGTATCCCTTTGCATAGCTGAAGCTTCCTCAGTTCTGTGGTAAAGCCATGAAGATCAACTTTGCTGTTCTGTGGGTGGGCTTGGCTGAGCCCGTCTACAGAAGGCTGTTTTGGCACTGGAATCAGTAGTGGACTGTGGGAGACACAAAGTGTCACTTTTACGCCACATCACAAACTGTACAGTAACCTATGTCTGAATGGATGCATTTAAGTGTCAACTAGGCATTCTTTTAGGCTACATGTGAAACCACACAGGATGTTAGTGCCAGATGTCTCATGGGAAAACACAACCATTATATTTTCTACGGACCCTGTAGATTTTTGAAGGGCTTGAGGAGAGAAAGCCAAGTGGGACATCACTAAGTGACAGTGTGTTCTCTCACTTTTCACAGAAGAATGCATGAGGGAGATTAGAAAATGCATCCTCACAGGCCTCAGAGTTAATAGAGCCGTGGAACCTGAAATTCCAAGCAGTTCGTTTGCTGAACAGTTCTCTTATCCCGACACTCAGGCTTTGTTGTTGGCAGAAAGACTTGTGCTGGCTGGTGCTGGCCTTCCAATGATCCTTGACAGAATATAACAAATACAATAATCACACAAAGGACGTGTATTCAATTCATATGTGGACTCTGAGTGTAGCTGAAACAGCGTTCTGCAGCATATGCTCTATTAATATTTGGTGCAAACATAGACTGGAAGCATCCATCACCCCTTGAGGTTCCTGAAAGATAGGCCTTTAAGAAGATTCATGAAGTGTGGCTTTCCTGTTTCAGTACAAAATACAGCAGTTGAACTTTCCTTGAATTCCAACTAGATAAGGAAAATGATCTGTGATGCTTGAAACAGAAATATTTAGAAGAAATTTCATGCGATCACTCATTTGTCTTTGCCCGATAAGGTATGAAGGGTGTATTGGTACAGCTGCGAGCCTGTCCTGTCTGAAATCCTTTTTTCCAAAGGCCCTGTAGCTGGCAGAACTCCACTTGTCAGATGCAGCAGAGCAGTATGTGGCTAAAGAACAATTTCGTCCCATTTTCTGGTGCCCTGCATTGGAGCCAATATTGTTTGGACTTCTGGTACATCACAGAAATTCATTACAAATTAACTACCACTGTCGTCAGGGCTGGAGCAGCAGTTAAATGGTAATTTATAATACCCAGGTTGTTCCAAATGCCAGAACTGTGAAAGTTCAGTGTTCTTAAAAGCTTCTGCCATCTGAAGCTTTTAAGCATATTATTTCCTTTTTAAAAAAAAAATTTGAGTAAAGAACACTTGTAGTTTTTCTGGCATCACGTTTCATTTACTGATCGATTGCTGTGTTCACCTTTAATGGTCTAAACAAAGCTCCACTGCACTGCACCATTTCACAATGAGCCAGCAATAAATCTCAATACTCTACCACTCCAGTGATGGGAATACATTGACTGATGGGTTTCATTTTATAGGAAGTTCCACAGGTGTACTAGCTTGTAGATCTGTATGTGGAATTAAAGTCCAAGATGAGCAGTTTCATCCTGACACAGCTCACAATTCAGAGATCATCCGCAACAATTAATTTACAGAAGCCCCAAGCATCGCAATGTTCCCACACGCCATTTTCGGACAAAATGTGGGTTGATCTGGGTGGCTACTGAATGCATTCTTCCCCTGGTAGGGTAGAGCCTTCAAAGTCAGAAAACATAAATTCAACCAAAGCTGTGAGGGATCATGTGTAAGACGAACAGTTACACTGTAATTACTAGGGTGGTGTTAGACATTGTATTGACTACGGTGGAATGCAGCTTATTACATTTCATGCCACAAAAACAAAATAATATTTGGTACTTAACCACCTTTACACAATCACACCCAAGAGACATTTAAAACACTTAAGAAATGTATACCACATGTGTATTATCAAGTTATTGCTCCATAGATTATGTTGATTCATGAAATATTAGATTTGTTTTATTAAATATTTTTTATGGGCATTTCAGCTTTATTGGAAAGGACAGTGTAGAGAGACAGAAAGAATGAGGGAGAGATGTGCGACAAAGGTCGTGAGGTAGGACTTGAACCACAGACATCGCGGCTCATAATGAGCATGTGGACAGTGCTCTACAGGCTGCGCCACGAGACACCCCGAAATATTAGATTTAAAAATCTAAACTAATGCGTCATTTTATTCAGTCCAGGTGTACACCTAAACCAGATAAGTAGCCAAAAAACTTGCTTGGCTTTGTCGTCATTAAACACTTGGCAATCCTGCAATGCGTCTGACCTCAGCTAAGTGAACCGTTAAGGCCAGAAAGCATTATAGTATTTCCAAGAATGCTTCGTGGCTTATATTTCACACCAGTAATTTCTACTGGAACAAAAAATGTAGCAGTGTCTGCCACCCAGCCACTTTTTCACAATCATTGCTGACACACTAAGGCCTCTTTGAACAAAATAAAAGAGGCCTTGGTGTGTCCACTGTGCTCAGGGGGAAAGCAAATGGTATTGCGAAGTCCCTCCGAGGCTATTTACGATTTCAAGAACAGAAATCCTCTTCATTTTTTGACACCAGCGAAAATCACCCCATATTGTGAAAGGCACATTATGGAGAGACTCTGAAAGGATTGCCTGTTTACCACTCCCATGTTTCTCCAGTGAACTGTGGAGCTGCTGTGTGCAAGTACAGACAGGGTAGCCTAGCAAACTGCGCAAACCTCAGCATCAGAACAGAGGTCCTCTTCAGGTAGGGTGCACTTATGGGACGCTCTGAAAAATTCAGAGCGGAAAACGGCAGTAATGGCAGACAGAGAAACTCGAGCCACCTGTACTGCCCTGTCTTTGGTGGCCTGACATATATTTTTTGGGAGGACTCCAGCTGACCTTGAGGTTCGTGTCAGATAGGGGGCGGACAGGAAAGGAAGCGGTCGATTTTTATTTATTTTTCTAGAATGGGGGCGGGTGGGGGAGCACAAGGAAAAGAATTTGGGCTCCCGAAACACCCAACTAAACAGGGATAATGGACTCCACTTCATCATTCATGAAGCCTTGTGGGACGCAGCTGTGCCTCTTGCCATGAATAATTGAATGCCTGTAGAAGCCATTGGTGACGTTCCATTCACAGTTTGTTCCAGGCGGCCGAGTGGAAACGGGGAGCAGTTGATGAAGCTGGGGGCAGGGCGGGGACTGCTCATGAATAATGAATCCGGTGCGAGGGGGTCAGGGATACAGTTACACGGAGCGTTTGCATCATTGCCTTGGACGATATCCGATGGCACCACACCTGACACTCTGCACCCATACTTCACTGGGCATCTACGCAAGCACCATGAAAGACAACTCGTGCGGTAGAAATCCAAAGTGGAAAAAAGCATTTGTTCCATCGCATCTGTTTATTTATTTATTTTAGCGTGCTGATGGCCAAATGTGGCACGATGGCGAAGGTCCATGCATTCATGTCCATCACTGGCTGAGGCATTTTTCCATGGCCTAGGTGGCTGTTTTTGTATTGGACTGTCTGTAGCAGACTAATTGTGTACTACATAAAAATTTAAATTTTAATAAGTCCTGTTGAACCCATATGCCTATTAAGAATTGTTATAAGACATTTTGCTGCATGCAACTGAACAAGACATAGAGAAGAGCTTTATTTTATATGTGGTGTAAAATCCGTGGTACAGGCCAAGGGCAGGTTAATTAAAGACTTGCGTGATGAATAGTTGGAATTGGCCATGCCCGTTAAGCACTTTCAGGTTAATGTACTCCAGCCAGTGATCAGCAGCATGCTCCCTATATAAAAGATCAATACTCCTTCGCTATTTTGTGAAGGCGTGGTGGCCTGACTGTAATTCTGTCACATTACAAACAGCTGCTCATAAAGTACAGTAAGAGAAGCTCAGAAATTGTTATTGATGATCATCTTCTGATGATCAGAGCATCTGGCCAGCATCATTACAAAGCCAAATGGGTCATAGTAAGGTAGTAGGGGAAATATATATAGCCAAAGAAACTACCAAAACTTACAAATGTAAGACATTTCTGTGTTTTACACTTTATAGTTCACAGTATGTGCCATCCATGTGTGTAACGTACTCTACTGTATATCACACTAGCTAAAAAGCAGCATGGTTCTGTTCTTCCGGGCCGTTCTATAGCAGTGGTGCTCTGTTCACAGCCCAGGGCCCAATGGGATGCGGTTGAGCCTCAGATCAGAAGATTCACGGAGTGTGGCACAGTGGGTAAGGAACTGCGCTTGTAACCGAAAGGTCGCAGGTTCGATTCCCGGGTAGGACACTGCCGTTGTACCCTTGAGCAAGGTACTTAACCTGCATTGCTTCAGTATATATCCAGCTGTATAAATGGATACAATGTAAAGTGCTATGTAAAAAGTTGTGTAAGTCGCTCTGGATAAGAGCGTCTGCTAAATGCCTGTAATGTAATGTAATGTAATTCAGTGTAATGCTGCAATAGATGTAAGCATTTAAGCCACACTTTGACAGCATTCCTTTGTGGAGATGAAGACCAACACAGTTGCTCACACTCTTGTGGGTCTTCTGCAGTTCACACCCAGCTTCTACTCACAGGGCTTTCTGGATAAATGAAGAAATTAAGGGTAGTGCTAGAAATCATAACATGCTGTGTAGAGCTTCATAAATATTATTGAACCTGTGTTAGGTAACTGGCTAAAACGGTTAGAACTTGTTATGTTAAAACTGTTATTATCCAATGCATTATTTACTAGTAAATGGAATATTCCAGACATGACTCAAAAAACAGATTACACTAATTAAATCTATGTGTAATTAATCCTCAGGGACTTGTTCTTTTAAGTGGGCTAGACATCTTAGTAGTGGGACTAATAAAACAATACTTGTTTTTCATTAAACCTGTTCTACCTCTGACTAATTATCTTAAATATGTCCACAGTGGTCATTATATATTTCACCCCACCCTTTAATGGAGCAGCCTGTCTATTAAAATACAATAACAGCACCATCACCTCTGAAATGAACAAATGATCGTGCAGTTTAATATCTTCCATACAACCCCACGTGATGTATTTCCTAGTGCGAAAGTGAAATTTACATATCATGTGGGCCATAGCTTAATGTGATTATCCCAAAAATCACTGTATAAATGTTACTACCAGAGATGGGCCTTATTTTTGCCTGAGGACATGTTCTTCCCTTTTGTAGTATTTTTACTTCCTCTAATGCGTGTGCCTGTCAACTCCACTACCACAGCAACACCCAAGTCCTCACCAAACAAGTCCTGACTTTTTCCGCCCTGTAATCCACCAGCTGAGCTGCACAGTTGCTGGAATGCACTGACACTGACACATTTGGTGCAGGCAGGGGGCAAGTACCTGACTGACCAGAGGAGTTCCTTTTGAACAATGAGACTGTGCGATTATATGCCAACCAAGGCAGCAGTAGTGCTGACACAGTCTGTATTTGATCAAAACATTATGGCATGTCTCAAAACTAAACAAATAGATATGCTAGTGAGGATGTTTCTTACTCCAATCCCATTCACTTAAACAAATCCTGATGTAAGTCATTTTAATTGGATACTTTGGACTTGACAGTAGGTATACACAAATTTGAATCATGACCGGTGAGGTCAGCTTGGATTGAATGCATTACATGACATAGTGATTAGATACTATTGCACTATGTTGACATCCATGATATGGTTCAAAGTGCCATCCAGACTGTATTCTGTTTAATGCATAACCACATTTGAGACAGAGTCTGTGCTCATCATCATCTCATTGGTAGTATGACCATTTGTAAATTTGATTATAACACACGATGATAGAGGAAATCATTTGCAAGCTAATCCTAAAGAAGACAATTATTTCTTCAATCCTGTTCAAGCATAGAATATTTTAGCAGAGCATTTTGTGCTAGAGCTTTATTTCTTGTGGCTTGCAAACATATTTATAATGAAACTGGCAAAATGGAACCAGTCTTTTAGAAAGGTCCCATTTCCTTATACTTTCCATTATCTCTTATCTAATTATTGATGCTTCTTTGGTTTTGTGTATCCATGAGCAAGATCCTAATACCATGAACTTCTTTGTTGGCTTGTGCCAGAGTCGGCTATTAAAGTGCTATACTGGCATTTCGGAGATGCTTTCTCCTGCTTTATGATTCGTAAGCAGAATTGAGTGTTATGGCCAGCAGGAAGCTTTTTTTAGCAGAGAAAATTACCGCAAAGAATGTGTAGGATTTTTGATCACTGCTGTAGTCATTGCCACTGTTATTATTTGTAGGTAAAGCTGATGTGTGGCAGTGAAGCAACATTTGTTAGGTGCTTTTGCAGAGGATTTCTGTCTCTTTGAAGCTAGGGCCTCTGAACTGTGTGGGCTGACAGTGGCCTTATGGATGTAAGCTTGCTGCCCTCAACATCATTTGTGCTAAATTCTTGCTGGTTTTCTCTGTGCCTAATTCTTATAGTATATATTTGAATTTTGTGAAATGCGAAGTGGATCCGCCTTTGTTTCTTGAAGTTGACAAAATGGCCTTTTTTGTGATTTATCACTTGAGCATACTAACACCATGGAAAGATGATGTTGAACTCTCATCATTGCTCTGATGAGCTCACATTATATTGGTTACCAGTCTTCAAGCCTGACTAAATGTTGTCCATTTATGATTGGAAAAGTCTAGAAGCCCATTCCAGTGTCCCTGTGTCATTGCACTCAGCTGGGTGAAATATCACCTCTGAGGGGAGCTCAATAGTTTAAAGACCTAATTAATCAGATCCATTCAAGGGGATAATGGCATGCATGGTTGCGAAACTTAACCAGCCACTTTATCCCGATTCCATGCTGATATCCCTGCTGATTTGACAACATGCAGAGAATGGTCTCTCTAGTTGCTCTGCCAGGACAGGCTTACATAACAATGTAAGATGAATCACAACAGCAAAGTGTGTTCTGGTGTCCATTTGGCCACAGTGGAATATTTGCACACATGCAGCCCACATCACTGATTTGTCTAGATGACCTAATATACCTTCTCATGGCATGTTATCATGAAGATTTAGCTGACCGTTGTAAGACGTTTGGGGGTCAAACCCAGTGACGATACAGGTGCTGTGATTAAGAAAAATGTGCAGTGTTAAGAGGAAGAGATATAGATAAGGCTCTGTCCTCTCATCCCATCATCAGAGCATTTAATCAAGCGTGGTATGAGCTGCTTGGCATCCCTTAATAGCCCAGAATCAGCAGCTTTGGACCAGAACAGATGGAAGTCATATACAGAGGGAACTGGATTTGTTTAATAGAACACAATGTCTCTGTTCCACAGTGTGTGAAGGATACAGCCTAAAATAAAAGAACAAGAACAGATATGGACAAGGTCAACGAAGATTTGACATGACATGAAATGTCAACAAAAAAAAAGAAAAAAAAAAGAAAAAAAAGCTAAGAGTAAACTGCTTCATGTTTTTGCATGTTAGCATTTACATGATGCTGGTAATTTAAAGCAATTTAAAGATTTTGAAAAAAATATTTCCAGATTTCAGTTAGGTATTAAATTTAATCAGTTAATATGTATAATACATGTTTACAATATATCTGTATACATAGTGCATTATCCAGGTTTCCAAAAACAGCAGCAACTAAAGAAGGGGGTTTGCCATTCATAGAACCAGTGAAAGTAAAAGTTCTGTAACCGACTACACCATTAGCATAACCAAGTTTTCTGTCCAGTACGCCAAAATGAAATGTGTTCATGTTTTTTTTCAGATGAGGATAGTGTGTAAGGATGTGACGGCAGAGACACTGTACGATGTCCTCCATGACACAAGCTACAGGAAGAAGTGGGACAGCAACATGATTGACACCTTCGACATCGGGAGGCTGACAGTGAATGCAGATGTGGGCTATTATTCCTGTGAGTGATGCAGACATTAATGCTGTAGACACATCACTTCCCTCACACAGTTTTACTGAAACCTACACACTGGCCTCCAGCCCACAGCAGAACAGTTGTTTTGTGATCAACCAGTAGCTATCAGGTTAATGGCGGGAGATTAATCAGATAGAGATTATTAAATGCAATATGAGTGTTCACCATTAGCCCAGACAAACAATGCATTCAAATCCATTTCAAATCCATGATGAATGAGCGACAAAGCACTTTCAGTGAGTCATGTTCACTTAACTAGTCATGTTCACTTATCTAGACTGAATCATAGTTTAAAATGACCTCAGGTTGTGAAGGTAAATTAGCAGATGTATTCAGTACTTTAACGCTTGACCTTTATATTGTACTTCAAAGCCCATAGTGTAGAAAATCTGTTGCAGAAAACAAAAGAAAAAAGCCTCAAGGGCATACTTGGGTATTCATAGCCCATGTACAGACACGCCACTATATCATGTAATGTGTGGACAACTTCACACAAATTTATCTTTTTTTCTGCTCTTCATAATATAAGACATGGACTTCGAATGGCTTGAAACCTTTGTATAAACCTTGCTTTGGATGCAGATTTCATGGTTTGTGCTGTATAGGTCTCTTGGGCTGTAACATTTTCCCTATTAGTGCCGAAACGCAACACAGCTGGGGTTTCATTCATCTGGAAAAATATCTGTCCGTGAGAAACAGACAGCCTTATAGTCAACTGTAATTCAATTCAGTTGCCAGCGCGGCATCAAAAGTCTTCCCACAGTCCACTCTGTCCTCTCCCCTCCATAGCTGCCATTTTCAGTTTCCTATGTATTCTTGCAAGTGCTTTGCAATAGTCACAAACCCCCCAGAAATTAAATAAATAAATAGACAGTGTAGTCATTCTGTTTTATATGCACAACAGAAATAATTTAGCTGCAGCAAATATGCCTCCAATTCTGGTAACCATAAAAAAAATAATTGTGTCTTGGAAGAATTAACAAATTTGTTTCTGCCACCAGTTATATGTTTCAGGAAGGAATCGGATGAACAGAACAAATGGTGCACTCATTTGTTCTTCATTACATAACCTGTCCAGCCACATGCACATTAGATTTGAACAAAGGGCACTGTCTCAGCTTGTGAATGAATTTGTCGCTACTTGCACCTGTATCTGCACCAGTCCAGGATGATGTGTAAGGAAAACATGACATATTGCAAATTATGGCCCTACCCAACTGATGTATCCAGAGTAATTAAACTACTTCTTACTGCACCTGACAAGCATAAAATAGACTATTCCAAGAGACTGAGCTCTCCCACGATCCCTTGCTCTCATCGCCCAGCTGTGTTTATAATTTCTGTTTATTTATTTATTTTTTTTATATTCCCTCATCAGCAGTGCCTGCCTCCACCATTGCGCCTGGCATTGACGTCGACTACACAAACACAAAAAAACTATTATTGGTATAAATTAAGTATTTTAGTCTTATTTTTGACTTAAAATAATATTTCTATTACTTTTTTGCTAAATAAGACAAAATATTGCCAATGAGGTGTGACAGTTTGACTCATTTCAAGATTTGCCAATGGGGTAAGACAATTTCACATGTCAAGCAAGCAGTAACTTAAAGCAAGCTAATACTTTCAGCTTGAGGGGAAAATATAAGATTTGGAGTCTTATTACAAGACAAAAACACTTAAGACAAACTTTTTTGTGGTGAAGATTGTTTTTTTTTTCCTGAGGAGTGGTTTTTTTGTGTGACCTATGGCAGTAGCTGTAATAGCAGATAATTCTGTGCAGTGTCTGAGAAATGATGGAATCGATAAGACCTCATTTACCACCTCAGTCATCTTGATTTGGAGGGCTTTTTTTCACAGGGATCAGGCCTGGAGGCATGTGGATGACTCAACAGAGCAATAATGAAACTGTACGCATCATTACCCTGCTGCAAAGCAAAAGCTGATTTATGCATTTCTAATCTAGTTTCATCCTTTGCTTCAATGAGGATTTCTTTGTCCTTTCCCGGCTGACACATATATTTTTTCCTGTTTATAATGTCTTGTCTTTTTTGGAGGTAATTTAAAGAGAATAACCTCTAACATTACAGCTGTAATAAACATTCAGGACAGCATGGGGTGAGATATACTAATAAAGTACAGAGATTTTATTGTAGTGCAGTTTGAAATTATTTGTTCGATGTATAATGAATGAGGTTTAGCAGGTTTTTATGGCATCACCCCAGGACTCTGGTATTGATTTGAGAGCACTGCCAAAGGTTAGAATAAGCCACTAAAATGAACATGCTTTCATCTAGTGACTGGAAAAGCAAGGATGTCTGCTGGCACAGACACACAGTTGTTAAATGTTACATGTGGTTGCACATGTTTTTGACCTCAGGGAAGTGTCCAAGCCCACTGAAGAACAGAGACTTTGTCACCATGCGGTCCTGGCTCCCTCTGGGAAATGACTATTTGATCATCAATTACTCTGTCAAACACCCGGTAAGTCTCTGCACGATGCCTCCTTTGGTGGCTCAAGATTTTGCTAGAATGGTTGATGCGCACATGCAAAAATGTCAACAGATAGGTCAGTGTCACATGTCAAGCATCTGTGTCAAGTTGCCAGCAAGTTCCTTTGATTTCTCGGTTCAGTTAAGTACCACAGATCCTGAGCAATAATGTCATATCACCAAAGGTATCAAACATCTTGAATTATTTTCTGTACTAACTCATGTCTCTGGCTGCCTACTGGATCAGTTGTATAGCATACCAATTATAAAAGAGGTAAAATCTGTTTTCTGTCAAGGTTGTGGTTTTTGTCAAACAAGCCACTGTCTGCAATAGCATTGTTGCATTATTTCTCATGTCTGGTCTGTGAAGATGCAATTCAGTGCATCAACAGTAAAATGATTAGTGTTCTTTTAACTTTAATAGAGTTTATATGAGTCCAAGATGGATTAGATGTGACAGTAGAATGTACTTTATCAGAGTTAATACTGAACATTTTACTGTGTATAAAAAGGTAATTGGCCAAAGAAACTTCTGTCTCATCAAGTTACTCTTGTGCTGTGTTCACTTGAACATGTTGTGCTTTATATCTTGTCCCAGCAATACCCTCCAAAAAAAGACTATGTGAGAGCTGTATCTCTGCTGACTGGCTACCTGATTCAATCCACTGGCACAAACTGTTGTACTCTCTACTACCTGACTCAGGTGGACCCAAAAGGTGAGACTGCACCAAGGGAAAGGACCTACATGCAACAAGAACTTAGCATACACAGAGCAAACGTAGTTTCCTTAAATGTGAATCCATTCACTTCTGCAAATTTGTCTTGTCATTAGAAAACTGTTTTAACAACAGTTAATTTCAGGCATGAAGGATTTTTGACAGATACAGTAGCTGCACAGATACACATACCATTTAGGACATCTGGATTATTGATTCTGAATAAATCAAGCGGTGTTTTACAAATTTTCTTTTAAAATATTGATGGTCTTTGTGTAAAGAAGCGGAAGCTGCGTCTGCCCTTAGGTTGTGTTTTACCACTTCCTTCCTCTTGGGCCACTTCCTTCAAACTTTAACGCATTTTGAGCTCCAGAGTCAGGAAGCAGGAGGCAAAAATAAACCTGTGCTGAAGGAATATTTTATTCATGCCTTTAAGTCATCTTTTCCAAACTGCTTTGGGAGTTCTCTGAATATTAATGTCTTCCGCTGCAAGGTCTTTATTTACGCACAGGAAATTTGTGAAAGGGGCAAGCCCTGTGTGGTATAATATGATGCACCGCTCTCCCCTCCCGTTATTCATATGGTGTTCACTACATGGGATGAACTTGGCTAACAGAGCAGAATTTTGCTCACAAAGAAGATAACATTTGCACATTTTGTACATTACACTTCATTTTCATTTATGTGGTCAGTGGGATTGTTGTTTATGCTTTGATTTAGCATTAGCATTTAGGCCTTTGCATCATTGATTGGAGTTGAAATTTTACATTGTGTTGAAAACATAAATGTCATGACCCAAGTCCATTTTGAAACATTACTGTGTCTACTGCAGGTTCCTTACCCAAGTGGGTGGTCAATAGAGTCTCTCAGTTTGTGGCCCCAAAGGTAACCAAAACCATTTATTTACATCTTTCATGATATTTCATGTAGATATGATATATATTTTTACACTGAATGTTTACTCGTCATTATAAATAGCAGTTATAGTTTGATCTTTTAAAACAGTATTTTATTTTTGTAAAAAAATAAGCCATCAACACATTGGGTATGTTGCAGTTAATTTGCACAAATGTAAAAAAACAATATATATATATATATATATATATATATAATCTTAAAATTGTGATTCATGAGAATTTTATGAATTTACTGACCTTAATCATATAACTTAAAGTACTACAAATCTCAATCCTACAGCATACTGCTGACTTTATAAATAATTACTTTGTCAGAGGAGGTGAAATAGTCTCACATTACTAAACACAATGCACAATACAGTGCACAGCTTAAACACCCAAACAACACAATTGGTTGTAATCGTACGATTATTTACTATTATGTACTATTGTTCCTCCCATTAGTTAAATATTATTTTCATTGTGGTAATGATGACTAGAAATGTATTTTTAAAATGAATTTTCCTAATTTGGCACAACTGCAGTAACAGTCGCACCAACACCACTAAGACATTCTGACAACGGCCTTGGAATCATATTAAACTTTCAGTGTGCCATTTATCCATCAACTAAATACAAACATACCATTTTACAGCCTTATACTGCCACCTTCTGGTGAAATAATGTAACTATATATACTCAAACTTCATCAGCCTTAGAAAGAGCATTGCTTCATTTGAGGTATGCACAATATATAAATATAAAATATAATATGGCCTTGTTTTAATTCATATTATTTGGTTTATTAAACACAGACACCTCCACAGAAATGCCTCTGTAGCCAGTACATGAACATATATTTCTGTATGTATCAAGTCCTAATGTGAGCTACTGTATCAATCTTAGACTAAAGACTTTGAAGCAATATTTTAAAAACTCGACCCTTCCAATTTGCGCATGCTCACTAGCGCAGCTTCCTTCACTGTGGGCCAGCTGTTGAGCTGTGGGTGCATCTCTGTGCTCTTTGGCAGGCCATGAGGAAGATCTACAAAGCCTGCCAGAAGTACCCAGAGTGGAAGCGCAAGCACAACCCCAACCTGAAGCCGTGGATGTACCCTGAGCAGAACACCCTGCCCTGCATCAACATAGCCGACCTGACCCTGCAGAGGGCTGACTCGCTGGAGAACATTGACGAGAGCAGCCTGAGCGAGGAGAAGTCGCACAACAACAGTGAAGAGGAGGAAACCTAATCTTCCTCTGGGGAAACCCCACCCATGGAGGAGGCAGTAGAGGGAGAACAGGATTTATTGACTGTATGTGTATATAAGCTTGTGTGTGTGTGTGTGTGTGTGTGTGCGTGTGTGTGCACATGCATATTTTATTTGGCGTGATGCAATATGGATTTGTATCGCAACCTCTGGTCTTTGTGGCGATCTTTGGATTTTGGACTGAATTTACATAGGACATTTTGAAAAGCCTCCAAAGATCCATATCAGGGACATAAAAACACAATTTTGACCCCCCCCCCAGTTTCTGTATTCCAGCTAGATTCTGGTGAATGGCAATGTGAAATATCAAAAATGTGGGAACAGTTAAATGGTTTTTACCTTGAGCCAAAAACTAATTTAGGAATATCTGCTAATTGGAGTGCAATCTTACTGAGAAAATTCTGCTGTGCATCCAAATTTTGGTTCTCTAGAATGACTGCAACCTTATAGGCAACCCAAAAACCTTGGAGCTTTTGGCACTGAGGGGAGCCTTGTTGCTGTGTGATTTGTGCTGCTTCATCTCCAAGGCAAACTCCCTCAAGCTAGAATGGTGTTTTGAGCAGCCCCTCTTGGGAGAAACTCAGCATGTGGTAATGCTTGCTACTGGGCAGTGGAATTTGCCTGACCCCGCCCTCCCCCACCAATGCAGGAATCTGGTCACCAAGGCAGTTGTTTTAAGTGAGCTCCACAGAAAATGGAACCACAAGTGTCACAGTGCAGTAACTTCTTGGAGACAATAATAGTGGGTAGCTGTGAAAAGACTTCAAAATAATGTCATGATAAAGTCAGATAATGAGATGGGTTCATCTTGGAGTCATCCACAAGTCCTTCATACCACTCTTCCTGTCTATATTTGCGTGATTTCACATCAGAAGCATGTTACCAATTAATTTATAGATTGTAAGGTGTAAGGGGAAGTTAAATGAAATACAATTCTGAATATCTCACATTATTTATGAGGCATATCATCATATATGCATTGTCCTACCCATTTTGATGAAATGAGTACCTTGTAGAGGTGTGCACAGGTAAAGTGAATTCATGGTAGTAATCAAATGCCACACTTAGTCAAACTGGTCACCATCCAGATAATTGCAGTAAAATGTGACAAACCAGTCAGGTGTCTCAAGACGTACTGGTTAGTCACATGGTAACATTCTAATACCTGACATTTTTGTATCTGTTTGATAGTACTGCAGTAACCACAGCTCTCGTACTGTGTCTTGAGTTTATTAAACTCTAAAATATAAGTATAGAGAGGCCTATTAGGCATCTCCAGCCTCATTAGTGTCAGCCTGATAGGCATTTATTGATGTGCTTTTTTTTTCTTTTACAAGGCCGTGCTTGGAATCCCCAAAACACAAGCAATAGACCAGACATTCTAAAGAAGTCAAGTCTGAAAATCAGTGCAATCATATTTATTTTCATAGCTGACAATAGTAGACTGTATTTTATAAAACTAGGAAATGTAATTCAAAATAGAATAGTATTGACAAAATAAATCTATTTTGTGCATGCAGATTTGAGGAAAGGGGCAAGTTATCTCTTATCTTTGTCAGTCTTAATATTTTACTAATAGTTTTGAATTAAGCATGCTTCAACCTATTGATGCAATTTGCCTTTATTTGATTTGATTCCTTTAGAGTTTCTAGCTAATACAGTGAACAGTTATGACACAACATTGAAATGTAACTGTATATATTTTTGGAGGATTGTGTTTGACTAAAACAGAAGAATATAAACCCCTTCTTCTTCTTTTTTTCTTCTTTGGCTCAGCCTTTGTCAGTGTTTTCAATGTAAGCCACTTCCTCTTGGAAATAAGGAGTGAACATTATTTACCAGCAAAATTATCTGTCATTTGATACCTTGGCCAAGTGCATGAAGTGAATGTAAAGATGACCACAACTACAATCCATGGAAATACAGTACATGCAGTGTGGGCATATGAGGTTGTGTAAAGGCCACTGGCTCTGTCTCTCCTGTTTCCATTGATACTGTACAATATATGACAGCTGTGAAGTCAAACTCAAAAGGGAAGACATAGCTTAAACAGTTGCCACAGAAGTTGCATTAACAGTTGGTTTCACAGCTTGCTGTTTTAGATGGCACCATAGTGCTTGGATAATCTGAGTGTGCAGATTCTTACCTTCTTTAATTGTTTCACTGCATTTTATTCTTGAGTTTATTTTTCCTTTTTTGAATAAAAGTACATGTCTGATTCATGGAATTCTGTTTTTTTTTAAATTAAATATATGAGCTCAGCATTTTTGTATACTGCAGGCTTGATCTGTTTCTGATGTTGCAACAATATCTTTTCAGAAACAAAGCACTGTTGCTGTTTGTTTCTTGTCAGTTTAGTTCCTATTTTTGCTGTACCACCTATTTGACAATCATTTCTTGCTACATTTTTGATGGACATCTCTTTCATCACAGCAGTACATGCAAATGCCGAAGCACACTAAAAACATATTTTATACAATTGCAAATTGAATATCTCACGAGTATTCTCATTAGTTGAGTTTCTCATTAGTTCCCAACCTCTCGTGTGTCTCCTGAATGTTGTTTATTTGAGAATTCAACATGTGACTAAATTTCTTACATGTCTTGAAATGACAATAAAATTGTGAAAAAAAAATGTAGGTATTAATTTTGGGGCCTGTGGTATGTGCAGTAGAAAAAAATATTCAGTGAGATGCTCTAAAATATGCATTATTTCTGAGAATATCACTACAGAGTATCTTCAAGTTCTCATTCCTTGACTGTTGAGGGCCATTTGCTATTAAAGGGGAGGTTGCGTTTTAGGGGGGGAAAGAGGTTGAATTAGGTTGCTGCCTGCCAGTTTCTTCATTAGCTGCTGAAGTTAAATATTCTTTAGCGGATGTCCTTTAGTCACGATACAGCTGAAAGGTTGAGAGATACTGAGATTTAGAGGTTCTTTTCTTTTATTTCAGCCCAGTAAAGAAACTGAAAGGATATAAAATAAGGAATTTATTATATATTCCATGACTCCTATATTCCAGGACTATATTATCCTACTCATTATGAGTAGAACCACTGGTTTGACTCCACCATTTGACCTGTAGGGATTTAATCTTGTATTTCAATGGTCATGACCCAGCATGCACTGGGTGAGAGGCATGAATAATACCCTGGACAGGTCGCCAATCTATCGCAGGTTACACACACCATTCACTCACCATGCATTTTCATAAATAAAAGATTAATTGCAGTTATAAATTGAAGACTCTGTTTTTTATTGGTTTTCAAAAAAATCCAAAACATTAGAAGACCAATTTCAGAATTGAGAGACTTCAAACTTGTGTGTTTGGATATCAATGGTTGTTTTGCTTTGTTCTTGTGAGTATTGCTGTGGAAAGTAAAATCCGCATTTTAACAAAAAGATCAGATATTGAGTTATTTGCAATGATAAGGGGATTTCTAGTGTCTGTGTCTGTCCCTTTTGTACACAGATCTACAGCTGGGGCCACTCCTCAAAATCTGTATTGTCTCAGGCATTTCCTGTTTCCCATTTGGCACACTTCCTGTCCACATCAGAGTAGGATTGTTTTTTCAGGGACATGGGAAACTCCTCAAATCAGAGGTTTTCTGATTTCTCACAGGAGAGATGATTGGCTCATTTCACTGTGTATTTTCCCCTTAGAACATGACTCACTTTGAAAGAAATCCATCCAAAAGTGAAGTGTGATCGCTTTCACGTGACAAGGTAGAGTCTTAGCATGGACCAGATTCTATTATTCTTTACGTCAATGAATTAATTTTTCCACCATCCTTTTAAAATTCTCACACTTTTGTCCGCTAATATTGGAAATTCGTGTTGTCACTGTACGTTGGTAATTAGGCTATATGGAGATCTTCACGTAACCAAGGGTGCGTGTGCTTGAACTTCCGAAAAGGCCTGTTCCCTTTTCCTTTTCCTAAGGCTGGAATGTGAAGCAATACAAACAGGACGCGAATGTAGAGGTCGAGCCAGCTCAGGGTCATGTGTGTTCTACAGTGTGTATGCTATATACTTGTAGCTGGCATGTGTATTGAACTTATATTGTAGAACGGCTGCTGAAAATGATGTTCATAAGCAGCGCAAATCATGGGGAAGGTCGTTGTGAACATAAAATGTGTTGTAAAAGGTTTACAAAAGGGGGAACAATTACTGTCAGATATTGAGATATCATATTTAGGCATATTTAACCTGGATAAAACATGGGATGCGACGATAAGGGATTGCGAGTTGTTAAATAACAGGGTAAACAGTGCAGGCGATTGCAATTGAAATGTGTTAGGCCACCCGTTAAGACTTCAGGACAGCCGCAGATTGCAGCAACAAGTATTCCGTAAACCTGGACCTCAACAGTCGTCGTTTGCTATCCAGAAGACTAAGTGAATAATAACGTTTATTTCCTCCAAATTAGCAGGAAAGGGATGACTCCATTGGCCATGAAGATTCAAGTGGGGGAAAGTCGGCAAAGGCTTCCTCTTCTAGCATGGACACCCTTCCCTTTAAGGGTTGTGTTGGTACTTTCGCTGTGACCGCGCGGTAGCCAGCGAGTCCCAGCAGTGAAACAAACCTTTCCGTCAAAGCTCCTGTTGAATGGCTATTTAGATACCCCGTGGGTTTCTTCTGTAACCCGAAAAGTAGTTGCAAAGGGGGAGAACGAATTTAATTGTTTCATAAAAAACCACTGCCTGGACAAAACCGCGGCAACAACAGGTGACAAAGAGGTAAGTTAGCTTATCTTACGCATTAAAAGTTACAGCACGCTAACTACAGGAATGTTGCTGTCTGGTTAACTTTCAGGATTTAACGTGAATGTTTGATGTTGTCTGATTGGCTTGGGGACGAGTTCAGAGCATGCAACGCAAAAATTTACAGAACATTTAAAAATACGGGTTTTAATTGAAATTATGTGGCTAACTTCTGTAGGTGCGGCCGGTATATTGATGGCAGTATTTTTCTGAACACGACCATCAAGTAAGCATATACAGCATGACGAATGTATAAATACAAAACCTTCTCGTTGTCTTTTTACTTTCTTCCCCAAGTTACATATTTGTGCCTGGTTTACAAGATTACAGTTTTGCTTTGAGAAACCCATTGCACAATACCTACAGTTAGCTGTCTGCAGCTAACGTTAGACTACTGTATGACACTTAAAATTTGGTATCCACGATGACTAAAGTTTAAAGAGTTAAACGACGCAGTCTGCACATTCTAATTAACTGTTAGCTAACGTTTTCTGTTCGATGTGTCGTTATACATATAACCGATGTTACACATCTTAGAAATGTCATTTTCACTTGAAAAAACATTTCAGTTTTGTTCAAAAACGTACCTAAAGTTTAGAGATTGTAAAGTTTATTAATGGAGACAGCTGACGTTAGATGTCATTTAGGATAATGAGCTAGTATTTTAATTTGTCGTGTTTGAAGTATGCCATTTTTTAAAAACCTCGATTATAAAAAAGAAAATGCACGTGAGCATGTCAGGGATGCAGTTTCTCTGTATTCAGTGTAATTAGCCACAATACATAGCTGTGATAAGAGCGATGGAGTTTCTCTTTCATGCATTACCAGACGAAATCAGTTTGTTTACTCTTGCCTGGTAAAGTTTCATTTTGTCGGTCCTAAATAAAGTATGACAGTTGCAGGGCTGTGAACAGAAAGCTAGCTAAATTAAAGGACACGCAATCTGTCTGCCACCATAGTAGACATACATCAACGAGCCAGTGGGGCATTTGTCAATTTAAAAAATCTCAGTTTCAAAGCTTCTAGCAAAACAATAACATTACTTTTGCAGTTTTGTTATTTGTATTCATTTGACAGGCACGGCTGATAAGTTCTTATGGTTATGTCGACATGGCATACTTTACCAGAATTTGAATGTCTAACATAAATAGAGTATAAATTCCATTCTGAAAATAGGAAACTCCAGCTCTATTGAGCAAGAAATTACCTAATAAATAAATATAGTTAATGTTCAGTCAGACAAATTGAAGCATCACACTGCAATGCAATGTTTGCTTAATTTTTCACAAATGTGATGAACTAAACTCTGCAGGCTTAGCACTAGAGTGTGCTGAGCGGGTGTTTTCATGTGATGCTGTGCTGCAGTAGTCTGGCTCGGTAGCCCATGTGGTATTGGCTAAGACTAGACTCAAGCCAGGTCTATGTTGACTAACCTGACATGTGCTAGTTGCTTGAGTTTGCTCAGTGTTTTGATGTGCCAGCCCAAAATAGGGGCATCTTATGATACAGCATTGCTAAAGCTCATTCTTGCTAATAAGCCTTGCTAATAAAGATACAGTTCCCTAGGTTAAGTGTAAGGTAATAGCTAGCTTTGTATATTTGGGCTGCAAATAGTTCAAGATGACATGATAAGCCATAATTTAAGGAATTATGTCAAAATATTAGGCCATCTGTGCAAAAAAGCAAAGTGCTCATTGTAATTTTAGATGACTGCTGTGTAGTATGGACCAGAACATGTGGGATTTTTTCTTTGAATCCTGTTGTCTTTCCTAAAATTCGGAAATATGAATGCCTTGCAGAATGTTTATCCACCCCCCACCCTACCCATTTGTACAAATAGCTATGTCACAAATTTTTAGGTATTGCTTCAATTTTCATGGGAGAGTGACCTCGAGAAATGTTTCCAAAGCTATGTTTTCCCAAAATAGAGGCAAAACAATTCTCCTTTTTTCCCCCATCCAACACAGTTAGGCATTTTGTTGTGTTTCAGTAGAATCAAGGATAAATAATGGAACCTCTGCAGAACCTGCTGTCTTCTCTTTTGTAGCACAGGGCTTAATTGTGATGGCACAGCTGCTGGAATGTGGGCGAGCTGTTGGGAGTCACAGTTTCATCCCTTTCATTCCGTTTGCCATGTAGGGCCGAGCCCAGCATCTCTGGGCCACGACCAGCCCGCCAGTTGTTCCTCTTCCTTTCCAGAGCCTGTTTTTAGGATGGGTCACGTGGCGTCAGTGCTTTTAATAACCCGCCTTTTCCCCTCTGTCAGTGAGCAGCAAGACCAAGGCAGGAAGCTGCCATTTGGTGCAAATCAGAGAAAATCTGTGCAGTTTTTTTCTTTTTTGTGTTATTCACTGAAAGGAGGAGATAGCGTGGGCTTAGTGAAAAGAATCTTTCATCCCAAGCTGTTTCTATTTTTAAAGCCGACTAGCCCCCTCACTTAAAGAGTTAGCCTACTGTAGATCGCTATGTTTACTGCAATGCAAATGCTAACAAACAAATAAATTGTTTGAAACATTTTTTTCCAATGGAAGTGAATGCACATGTTTTCATGTGTGAACATGATTCATCTGAATATCCTTAGAAAATGACACCGTAATTGCATATATAGTAAGATGAATATTTGTTAAATTTATAGGCATAGAGTGACTATCCAATTCTGTAGCAAAGCACTGAGAGTGTAAGTATGGGGCTAATCAACTATAGCAATGCACATGATCTAATTTCTATGACTGTCATAGTTCTGAATGTAACAATCTAATTACCTCAGAAAATACATTTAAAAACATGTCCTTGTCTGCATATGAAGAGCCCTGTAGAGGACTGAAAAAAAATGTCACACAAGCAAATGGATTTGAATGGAACACAGCCCTTTTATACATTTTTACAGCCATATTTTGTTTAAAACGGGAGCTCTTAGTGGTAACGAGCTATAGTGATAACAGTGTAGATGGGGGTTGCCACAATACTTTTTTTTAGGTAGGATTATATTGAACATATGTACTTTATTATAATAGCAAATAGCAACAACTGCATAGTCATTTGACCACATATTTGAGTGTGGTTTCCAAAAAAATATGAGATACCAGTAGCATTGATCACTAGGATACCGCTCATAGTACTACAATATTATTTTGTCTGGCCAACTTCATGATGCGTGCATTCTCATCTGTCATCACACACGCAGTTGTCTATGAAGGCCCAGTATTCACAGACACAGCCTGTAACCTCTGATGTTATTGGCTCAGCTGACACTAGCATATTGTATGTGTTCCTATTACAGGCTCCATTCACACAGCTAGGAAACATGGCCGAAAGCTTAAACGACGTCTGAATTTAAATGCAGAGGCAGACTCACCACTGACTAATGTGTGAGGGTAAGGCTGTCTTTGAAGGTTGGGCACAAGGTCATTCCAAGCCTAAGGCAGTTCTGTTCAACCAGACAGCACATCAAATTACAAGCCATGGTCAGTGTAGGAGGGGGGTCAGGATTCTTTGTAAAAAAAATTAAAAAAAAAGCGTGTAAGATTTGCAGGCGCACACTTCTCCTAGATACACATGTGAAACAAGTGGTGGGTCATGACAGAGTTTCTGTGGGTGGGTCTGTTCCTCTCTGAGGTGCATTTAGCTTTGACAGAGTTAATATCAGCACCACTGAAGTGTACTTACGGCTTATCACTTTCAATGTGTTACATAATCCTTTAAAAAGCATTACAGAGGACCACTATACACTGTAACTTTGAACACTGACAGGTTAGATGAATAGTATTTTTAAGGAAGCACAAAGTGAAACTGACCTAATTTTTACTCTTCAAGTATTTAATGCTTGAAATTTGTGCAAGTGACTTAGCAATTTAATTGTCTGCCATAACTGTTTGATTATTTATGAGAAATGGCTGGCAAGCCATTTTCCTCCCCTTCAGCATCTCTATTTTTTTTGTGTTGATGAGGCAATACACAACAACTCCAGAACATTACAGAATGCTAATGTTCATCCCTGTTTGCTGTTGGAGAGAGACATGCATTTTCTGAGCGGCTGTTGGGTGTCCTTTAAGTGCATATCTAAAGCAACACTCCTGTAGTGATTTTCCTGTAACCCTGCAAATGAACACGCATAGGTGTAGGTGTCTGTGGACCCCGTCTGGTGTGGTTTTGTGTGGATGAACACCAGACGGGGTCCACAGACATTCATACAGAACCACATCCGAAACTCAGACTGGAGCTCTTGAAGTGTTAGCACTCTGGTGTTTGTGTGGTGGGTGGGGACGCCTGACCGGCCACATCAGTCAGGGCTGCTGTAACCTCCCACACGGGCAGGCCATGAGGGCAGGGCTGCGGCGCTTTAGCGACGCGTCCGCTGCCAAGCGCGACCCGAGCGGAGGGGGAACCAGCGAGCGGCGCTCCCGGTGGCCTTCGAGGGAACTGGCTGAAGAGCCGCCAGCCCCGCAGGGGGTTGCGCTTCTCCAAAGAGGGGAGGAGGAGGGGAAGAAGCGGCGGGCCCCGTTTGAACGGAACAGAGGGCCTCAGTCCAGTGTGCCGAGCCGAGTGGCGAAAATGTGACCAAGCGAGGGGCCAGCTTATTAGCACACAAGCGCGTCCAGTCATTGAGGCAGCGCGGCCTCGGCCAGGCCCCAACAATGACATATTGTGGCGCACAATAGTGGCCCTCTGTTATTTATATACAACCCCTGCACCCTCCATCCCAGAGACATCCTCCATCCCTCCCTTTGGCAAATTGCTTTTGACTCTACAGCTTCCACTAATTGTTTGACTTGGAGGATTGGACAGAATTCGAATTTGGAGACGGACCCATAAGATTTTTCTAAATGTGCCTTCCTTCCCCCCCTTCCCCCCCTTGGTTACCTGAGAGGAGGGAGCATTGAAGCGACTGGGTACTGAACACAGTGATGTACATACTGCATTACCGCACTTCCCTCTGTGGGGAAAGATAAAGTGTTGTGCTTGTTCTCTTGGTATTATTCAGTTTTGCCTTGATAGAAAGTCATGATACAGTAATGTTGTTGGGAGAAACACTGGCATTAATGTGTTGTGTTGTGATAATATGTTGTTGCTGAGAAGTTGACTTGATTGTCATTGAATGGATCTTTGCATTCGGTTACATCTGCTGGTATCTGTCATTTCAGTGTCATATTTGTGAGTAAAATTACAAATTCCATACATTTGTACCATATTATTATCATTGTTAAATGCTGCTGTTCTCAGTTACTGTACACATCATGGAATGTTTTGAATTGCTGCAAGGTCCTAGGCTAACCTTCGAGTGGTACGTCGGCACACTGCTACAGTGTATGGATAGCTATGGCTTGGATTAGTGGTCAGGACCCATGGTGCCTCATGAGGAGGCATTTACTTGCTCACATATCCATTCATTTCAACACTTAAAACGGTGTAGGCCTAAGCTCAATTTATAATTATTTTTCTTATTTTGCGTAAACGACGAACATTTTCTTGCAACCGTATGTTGCAACAGAATCAAGGTTTTATGATAGTCAGAGAACAAGAAGTTTGTAAACTGGCTGTGAGTTGAGCATAGTTGGAAACCCCCTCCCAGTCACCCACTAGTTGCAAATTTCATTAAGTGAAAAGAAAGCCAGTCTTTAGTTGTTTTCGTGTAGCTCATGATTGTGGGATCGTATATTGTCCATGAGACTGTGAATGGAGTGCCTGTGTAGGGGTTGCCGATCATATGGACAGCTGTGATATGGAGTTGGGTGGAGCTAGGGAGGAGGGGGCGTTGGTGTGTGAACTCAAAGCACCAAACGAGGGTGCGATTCAAGGGTGTCCGTCAGAACAGACGGCTCTGGCGTGACTTGCCTTTAATGTGATTCATGCACTGACTGTTGTAAACCTGTTGAGGAGGTGGATGGAGAGTTTCCTTTCAGAGCTGTAGAAATCGCTGGTTGCGAAAGCTTAGTCTGGTGATGACTGAAACTAAGATGAACATGCGACCAGCTACGCTACATGGCCAACCTCGTAGTGATGCCTTGATTTTGACCAGTATTTTCACCCTTTTGAAGCCAAGAGGACCAGAATTATGTTTCAGCACTGAAATACAATAGGGCCAAGCTGATTTTTTTTTTTTAAATGATAAAAATAAATATTTTGTGGGGTCATCATACACGGCGGTGTGTTCTCAATTTGGCTTCAGAAAGTAGCGTGACCAGTTACTACTTTAAATGCCCTAATTTTGCATGCATTCCTTCAATTTTGTAGCATGGTACCTACGGGTTACGGAGGTTAACTAGTGTGTCCACTGAGTGGGTCTGTGTCTGAAGATTGTATTTTCAACTGTCTGTCTGAATCTGTCACCTTCTTCTGGAGGAAAAGGTGTTACATGCAAGTAGCGCTGAAAGCAGAAGGAAGGAAACAGGCTTGTGAACAATTGGTGGAAACTGTGTCACTGTGAGCCTGTAAAACAAGAAGCTGCTGTGTTACATAAACTGCAGGAGGCATGTTGACATATTTATTAGCCCAGAAAGCACGGCGAAAGGTGATTTTTGTGTTTAGGACTACTGGACAAGGTATACAGTAAAAGAAAATTGTCGACAGCCAACTGGCTTACTGGAATTTGATCTGTGTTTAACTGCTAATTCTGTGCTCAGTATATTACAGGTTTTTAAACGTTGTTTAGACTTTGCATGCTCTGCTTGTAAGGCTATTGCAGCTGGAGCACTGGCTCCTTATTTATACCCAGAGAACCTGCTGTATAGCCATTCCCGCACTGCATTTTTCACAGTTGCTAAAGCGACCTTCTGCCAAGCTTTCTGTGTGCCGTTTGTTTTCTCTGGCTTGAAGTCCGCATTGGTATGTTGCAGAAGGAAATTTGCTTTCAAAAACATTTTGGGTGATGACTCCATGCAGCCTGATTAAATGTCACACAGTGCATAGGCCAATGTCGAACTGACTTATTATCATATGCACACATCTGGCCTGTTACAGGAAAAGACACCAGTGGTGCTTAATGTTTTTAAGTCCTCTGCGATTTCTTTTCTGGCTAAAATAACTCAAGGGAATTGGAAATGTAATGCATTTAGAAATCTTTTAATTTTTTGCAGATAATTAATGTTACCCAATCAGTACCTGACAAAGTCTGAATCCGAGAAATCTCTTGGCAGCAAGCCGTTTTGATCTACTGGTCTCCATGTTTGTTTGCTTACTCTCCCTCCCTGTCCCCCGCCGCCATCATCAGGCTAACCCGCCTACATAAATTGACTGGGGAAAAATTCCCGGAGCTCTTCAGAAAATGCCAGATTCCCATGTGTGACTACGAGGACCACAAGACCACCACGCCTGACTTCCTCCATCTCTATGTCAACACATTCCCCTTTCAGCTGTGTGTCCCCCCTCCATCCCCCCAGCAGAGCCACGGGGCAGAGGGTCATCATTATCTCTGATCTGTCTGAACATTAGCGAGTTTATCTCCCTTCCTGTTATAGCAGGCAGAGGAGGAGGGTGTGGGCCCTGTGTTTTCAGCAGGGTTTGAGGGACAGCTGTATCCTGTGCTTCAAGCAGGCCGTACAGGGCCGAGGGGAGCCGTGGCAGCCCCCGGGGAGCGGAGGCTCTGATTGGTCGACACAATCGATCCTGTTGACTTGGAAAATGTGGGTGCGGTGAAGAAAGCGGAGCCACATTTGTTTGTTTGTTTGTTTCCTGCCAAGCATGACTCTCGAGCCACTTTTGTCCCCAGAATGCATGAGTTATCGATTGTCGTTTCTTGGCTTTCCAGACCAAGAGAGATTTAGGGTTATGGGTTTGCATGATGGTGGATGACAGACCATACTGTAGGATTCAGTGATCAAGGGGTTTTTTTCATGAATTTAAATTTGTTTTGCAACCCACAAATGAGAAAATATTTGTGCTTTACAGCCCCCGCTTACTTTTGGTCAATGGCTGACTTCTCACTCAGATGTGCTCTTTTTGTGGTGATGCATTTAAGCTGAACAGCGAACACATGTTGGCTGATTTTCACACATTCTCTGTTTCACACATACCCTGAAAACCCCGAAGAATAACGGTGGAGGAACTGACGAAGCAGATGACACTGCTGTTCTGCAAAAGACAGATATAGCCTGCAGACGTATGTAAAGAAAATCTAACTTGCCTTGTAGGCCATAATTTAGAGCACATTCCAAAGCCCAGAGCCACATGGGAAATCATTGTTCAGTGTTGGAGCGTATATCCACATCACCTGGGTGAGAGTGGGTGAAATTTATGTAGGCTATAGGCCTACATAGGCTACCTGCAAACTAGTCGCTTTTTGGCGAAATTCGCCAAAATAGGTCATTTGTGTGATTTGTGTAGATCTGATGAGTTTTTGAAATTTGGGGGGGGGGGGGGGTTCGCCACCGAAGATTTTCACCACAATCAGTTACTAGCAATGAACCAATAACTCTTACACCACCGCCGTTTGTGGTGTTCACTCCCTGGGTGATGCTGTCATAAGATTTTCCCCGACCGTGAAGACTGCCTTACTTGTTTACATTTTGGACAGATGTGGCTCATGGGTAAATCTGTCACCTTTTTCACCCCTGATGAGTTTGCAGGTCTGGCTATATCTGGAACTAATGCGAGAAATACGTAAGACACGAAACCAAATGCATTCTATTTTAACATTCCTGGCTCAGAAGCATGTTAGCTAAATTTGTTGTCACTGTGACTCAGAATTTTTTTTTTGTGTTTTCGGTTCTGGTTTTTTCTCCCCATATTTCCCTGGATAAGGTGAGCTTGATCGCACAAGGGATCTCAGTTAAATGTCGGCGTCTGCTTATAAAGGTGATTTAAAGAGGAAAACCTTTCCCTGACTCTGGCGATAGGCCCTAGACACCCCCACCCCCCACATGTCCTGCAAAAGAATGTCCATTAACTCATTTTAAAGCATTTTTTCCCTCCCCCGTCTCCCCTTCAGCCAGCCAGAGGCACTGCTTTTACAGAGCAGTCTGTCACACTTTTTCATCTCAAAATAACTCCCCCCTTCCTCATGTCTAATGCCCTGTCTGAAGTCGAAGCAGAAGTTGTAGTTTGGGTCCTACAGAGTGGGGATGGTGCCTACCCTTGGTGCCACTGTTCTTTTCTCTGGTTTGAACCCCAGTTCTTCAGGGCAGTTATTACTATAACTATCAAATTTATAGTTGAAATTTTAGGTGTTGATCTGACTAAACATTTAAAGTATCTTGAAGTATTTTGAGAAAATAATCCAGTTTTACGTACAAAAAAAAAAGCAATTGTTTTTTTTGTGAGTAAATTTTAGTTATCTTTGAATCCACGTCCAGTCATGTTTTTAAAAGTGAACGTTGATTGCGAAAGTTGGAATCCAAGCCCAACAGGGATACGTCAGGGACAATCTATAGTTGCATACCAAGCACATTCCAGGCAACTGACTCCTACAAAGCGAACTAGCCTAAATGATTTGAATGACCAACCCCAAAAACTTTCCCTTTACTTTCTGCAGTGTAATCCCTAGGAATTTAACAGTAGCAGAAAATGTTCTGTGAGGGTCAATCCCATTTTTTTTCTGACCCATGTCTGCAATGCTAAATTGATCGAGGCAAATAATATCAAATGCCTTACGATAATGGTTCAGGGACTATAATATAGGCCTCTCCTGTTTTCTGACTCCAGCGTCTATTTCTGTCACATGAAACGGTCACGTATCAGGGTCTGAAACTAACGTTTTGTTGAAACAGTCTGGTGGATGAGAAAATTGACCAGACACTTGGAAATTTTGCCAGTCACTTCTTCAAAAATAGCAGAACTGCAAGAGCATGCTTTGTAGAGCATTTTAAAAATCTTTATGTTAAGACAAAATAGATTTCAGAATGCGATTAAATGAACAAACAATATTAATAGCAACATTTTATCTTTTCTTTTTAAAGAAGGCTGGGTTACGGGCTTCAGGCTTCCAAGCAAGGAGAATTTCATCAGCCTTTAGTCCTGAAAAACATTTGGATTAAGAAGTTTATTTGAAAAAATGTTCACTTTAGAGCATCGTTTGATTGTGCCTTTAATTTCATCAAAATCTTGTGCCCGAGGGGTTAGTGTTGAGCCTGGGTAGCAGAGGAATACAGGAACCATGTAAAAAAATATTTCTGAAATGAATGACTTGCAGTTTTCATTTCAGCATATTGCCTGGGAATTGTCATCAGCTGTGTTTCATGGTTCAATGGATTCGCCGAGTGTTTGCATCTTGGCAATCACTTATCGGAGAGATCGGCCCCACGCGGGATACGTGCCGAGATCAGCATTTTTTGATTGTTTCACACAGCAGCCTTATCCTATTAACCAAATTAATCGATCAAATTGTTTTAAGACACTCATCAAGCTGCTTTGTTCTTACTACTGCAAAAGAACGAAACAGAGCACATGAAATAAAGGAACGCTACCTTGGTATCTGGCAGGGCGTTATCATTCCCTTTTTTCATTAGAAAGCTATTTTAGCAAGCTTATCTGGCTAGGAATCTAGATTTAACAAAATCATACCTCGCTGAGTTTTATACCTATAGGTCTTGGTTGTTCTCTTGACGTAGGCAACATCCATGGCTCGTTTGGCATATTTGACAACCGCTTGTCCAGACAGCAGGTTTTTTACCTGGTAAAATACCAGATAGTCCTTAGTTGTGTGAACAAGAGAAGCCACTAGATTGCTGAAGAAGTTAATACTGCAATGTTTTGTGTTCCATGTGCGAAAGAGGCTTTAGTCTGGCTCGCTAGCGTAATCAGTGCATCCCAGACAGCGTTACACTGAGATGTCATGTCTAGCTTGATGACAACACTGGCAGCGGACATATCTCAGCAATGGTGAGATGGGAGCCCCAGAGTTTGGCCTGAAGGCCAACCTTCGCCCCCACCCCCTTCTCTCCATGCGCAGACTTCCTTTATCAGCCCAGCTCACGCGCTTCCTGCCAGCCTGTCAGGGCGCTGAAGCCAGGGGTCACCTGCCAGCATGGCAGCAGGGGAAGGAGGCGGATATGACTCACGTCCCCTTTTGACAGCCGCCTTTCCCACTGCCTCTTAGTTCAAATCTCCGGAGGACGGAGGTTCTGCTCTTCTGCTCCGGCTGCTCTGCTCGGAGCTAATCACTGGACGGGTCGGTTGTTTCTCTTGAAATTTTCATATATCTTCTGCCATCCCCGTCCGATTGATTATGTTTTGGTGGATGTGCGGCAGAGAACTAACAAGCATGTCATTTGGTATCTGATATCTGCTGTTCTGTTTTGGTGCATTAGGCTCCTATATTGTACTAATGTAATTTCAGCTTTGATCCACCCAAGGCAGAGTTTATAACTTCCTGTTGATAGCATCTATTTTTTTAAACAGTCAAAGGGGTTTTTCAGCTCAGGTCAAATTAACCATTGGTAGCAATTAACAGGTTTTTTCCTTCTGTCCGCTAAGGGAGTTCCCAGGATTGGTCAAATCAAGGCTGCCCAGTGCCTTTATCTCTGGCAGGAAGTAGGCTATTTTACTCACTGCAGTCATCATTTAGCCTATTGCTGTCTTGTTTGTCACAAGCAATATAACTTAGTGAAACTTGTACAAAGGCATCTGATTCAGTTGGCCATTTGAACATGATGAAAATCTTGCAGTGATGTATGCATATTACCAGGTACTTGTAATCTGCTAAAAACAGCACAAGGCATTTTATAAGATACCCTGTTCAATGAAAGGTACTCAACCTCAGCATCCCCCCCCCCCCCGTCCCACATCCTCACCCCACCTTCCCCCAGCTGGGTCTGACAAAGACACAGTCATCCTTGAGATTTCACGCTACGCTGTGTTCTCAAGCTCAACTGCCCTTTGGGTTAGAAAAAGTTGAAAAAAAAATTATTTTAAAGCTCATTCCAATCCTTTTCCAGGAAGTGTCCGCTCTGGGAGCTCTTCTTCCAGGGCTCTGCCTCCTGCAGAGCTGCATCTCTGCAGCTAACCTCAGCTAACCACAGTGCACTGTCCTGGAGGGCCCCCGGCTGGGTGGTGTCTCTCCATTGTTCAGTGGCCCTGGCTGCAAGTTTCGTTTGCCTGTTATTATTATTATATTTTTTTTTTTACATGATGAGTTATTGTTAAGACATCTTCAGCTGTAGGTTAACAGTGAGCTATTATACTGTCTTTACATTGTTGAATTGAGAGCAGCATTTTCTTTCCCCAGGCTAATTTACATCCATTCTGCACTGTCCAAAATGCCTAGTCTGTTATTTAAACTGATTTAAGTACCTATACAGTGAGAAAAGTTGTCTTTCTATTTATAACTATTCAGATTTTGTCTCCCTAAGTAGTAATTCTTGAAAAATGATCTTGGATATTTTAATTGTGTGTTGTTAGTTTTCTGTTAGCACCTTTGCTGGTCAGCTTTTCATCTGGGATTTAATAATAACTTCCTTTAGTAGGGCCTTTAGTTAACACCCAGCAGCTAAATGACTACAGCCAGTAGGAGATCACATTTCCATTAGCACATGCTGTGCAATATATCACTGTCATTCCTCATCCATTAGTCAGTGATAACAAGCCTGAGCTCAATTATCAGCTTCTTCGAGACACAGTGTTAACAGGTTGGAGACTCAGGGCTTGGTGCTCAAGCTAGCTAGATGTAGCTGTTGAGCTTTGCATGACTGAGAAATCATGAGAAGTGCACCTTGCAATAGAGGTTACAAAACCAGATGTTTAGTTGATGCTGTTTTTTCCTGCATTTGAAGGTTTTACGCGGGCCACAACTGTTTTGACTCAAGAAAATCACTGTTGCATAATTTTCAAATGGGAATTACAAGCTTTCAGTCAGTACAGTGGTCTAAAATAGCTAGGTGTCCAGAAACATATCCAAAATCTCTCCAAAATTGAATAAAATGCTTTTTGTCCATTATAAAGCATATAAATGAGCCCCTTATGAGGGTTTAAGATGAAACATTGCTATCAGATTAAAAAAATCATGCAAAAATATTGTCACACAATGCGGTACAGTACCTAAATGTGTAATAATTAACTCGTGTGTATTTCTATACTCTATACTCTGTACTCTTATATGTTTTCTTGTATGGGGATGAGACAACATGAGAGCAATTTTCACCCGTCCACCAAGTTTTGGCAATGTTCCAGCTCTGACGTCATCACTGTTGCATGCTTCACAAAAACTATTACACTTCCATCTAACGCTTACATTACAGTGTGAAATATTTACATTATATAACACCACTAACCTATTTAAAGATACTCAATTTCAAAAATAACGTATATAACCGAAATATTTTGAGCGGTAATACTTACATAGCAATGATGAAATCTCCTCTATGTTCAGTAGATGGAGACAGAGACAGTATCAATGATATTGTTCTATTCGCTTCTGTTTTGCTCCAGAAAACAATGTCAGCTAGGTCTATCAGCAAACATATGGCTTAGCTATGTTCAGAAGTCCTCAATAATAATAGTATTTTCCAAGAAATTACGAAATATCCTTGAACACGTTTCGTTAGGTGCATCGTATTTGTCTGCTAACAGAGTGAATGCGTAAGTGAATGCTATGCGATAGCGATGCTAAGAATATTTTCTGTTATGCTGACCTATAAAACGCTATTCCAAAAGCAGAATTAGACATGTTATACATCGTTAGAAAGCTTATACTCTCGCCTACTGAATAAATGAATTGTCAATCAAGTCAGACTGTACTAAAAAGGGCGACGACGCCGTAAACAACAGGTGTGGTGTTTCGCACAGCTATTTTGGAAGATACCCAGGCGTCACAGATGCGCGTATATTTCCCAAACGGATTGTCCAAGACAATATATGACCACGCAGTCTCAAAAGGGACATCTCTACACGTAAAACCAACAGTAAGGTTTTATATTTATTCAATATTTAGTCCCAGATATTGACTGTAGAATGACATGGTATCATTTTAAAAAACTTTTTCTCGTTTATTTCGTTATTCAGTGAGCAGCGTTTTCACTGCTGTATAGGCATATCTTAGGGCTATTGTCGGGTTTATCTTGTTGCTATGACGGAATACGATTTTTTAGTGGTGAAAGAATATTTTTATTAATGCCAAGATAGACAATATTGTCCATTATGTCAAGGGTGGGGGGTGTTTTTTAGATGAGACTGCAGGGAGGGGGTGCGTGTTAAATGAACGACCGGAGCGACAATGGTGGGGCTGCGAAACTCCGTTTTCGGCATAGTTGTCATGTATCGTCTGCTAATGAAACTAAAACAACGCGTTTCTGTATTCATCTCACACGTTGGTTGCAGTAGCACCGAATGTTTGACTTTAGTAATCTAGGCACGCGGGCGTGCCCACCACTAGGGGCTGTGCGCTAAGAGGTTAATTGCATAAAAGAATGAAGTGGACAGATGACAAGAATTTTTATTGCCTGCATTTCAATGCATTGTAGTGGTCTCTTGAAGACAAGAACTTTACATTCTGAATGTAGCTAAATATAGAGAGATGATGCATCGAGTTGACCGTGGCACTAAAGCTGGATCGACCACAGTCGCTGTCACACAGTCACTGTCTGAGTTCTTTTAGCCAGGAAAAACTTAAAGTATGAAAGAAGAACTCCCGTGAAAAGATTGGGTATGGCCCTCCTTGGTGACTCAAGGCAGCTAGATTACCAACCAGGTTTTGCATAAATTGAAAGCACAAAAAAACATTGGAAAACAGATCATAAGTATAGTGTCATTTTGGAAAAACCGCATTAATTGATTATAATGTAACAATCTTTGTAGACCAACCATTCACTAAAACTTTGAAGTATAACCACAATTAAACATTCAGTTTAACAATTAGTCACAATGTTAGCTTTTATTGATGTTTTATCTCATTATATAACTTCCTGTTGTCATAGTTAGACTGTTTCTTACACGATTATGACATGAAATGAAAAATTTTACTCAGAGAGTTTTAAAGTGTAAGTGTGTATACACTATATACACAAAGTCCCTAGTCTTAATTTTTAGCACATTTGTACTTCATGTTTCTCATTGTGTGTCCAAAGAAGCCCATCCCTTTATTCTCTCCTTGGAGTATTACAGTCTAAAAGGAACAATAAGGTGGCTTTGTCTGTTGAATGATCTCAGACTCTGTGACTTCGTGAGGCAGTAGGAATGCCATGACCCCTTCTTCTAGAAA
The DNA here is from genome assembly GCF_013347855.1 of Anguilla anguilla. NCBI lineage: Eukaryota > Metazoa > Chordata > Actinopteri > Anguilliformes > Anguillidae > Anguilla > Anguilla anguilla. Next base: position 50,959,082 of record NC_049203.1, on the reverse strand, counting down.
GGTCACTGTGATGTCATTGAATTTATGAAAAAAAAACACACACACACACTCTCCACACCACAACCACCACTGAACCAACCAAATAATCAAGCGGTAGGCCTACATTTATGCACATATTACACATTCAAATAAACCTTTTTTTGTCGATTGAGGAAATGTTCCTTTAATATTGAGAACTCTAAAGCTGATGTCAGCCTGTTTCTTTATCATTTCAGATGACAGGGTGGTGTCCTTTCTTCCATGTGGCCGATTTTGGCCATTGAATTTCATGCCAGCAGGATCCAGGAGTCTCCGTCTGTTATGGCGATGTTCGATGAGAATGTGGATGTGGGGAACCTGCTGACCTCTATTCACTTGGATAAGTACCTGGAAGTCTTCAGGCAGTCTGGGTTCCTCCAGGCCAAAGACTTAATTCATCTCAACAATGAGACTCTCAATCAGTTGGGGATAACTGCCACAGGCCACAGGAAGCGCATCCTCAAAATAGCAGCACAGATCCGTGGACAAAGCCAGGAGCCTCTGTTCGACCGCTGCCAGTCCGAATCTGCCATCCACTTGGCGTTTCCAGGGGCACCGGGTGGGTCGGGACCTCCATCTCCCCCATGCGGGGTCCCCGTGTCCCTCGGTCATCATCGGAACAGCTCTGTCCCAAACCTTCCATCAGCGATTGCAAACTCTCACCCGAAGCATAGCGGGGCACTGGTTAAGCCAGTGCCCAAGCCCAGGACTGTGTTCCACAAGTCCAAAATGGAGCCTCTACTCTCCTGTCCAGCTCCGGAGTCCAGACTAACCAAAGGAGTATCTCAGGAATCTCTGTGCTTCATGGTGGTGGAGGGTTTCGCTCCTGGAGAGTCCGACTTGGAGGACCCGGGTTCCGACCTGAGGGGGGGATCTTGTGAGAGGTGTTTGAGTAACTGTTCAGAGTCTGGCGGAGATCTGCCCCCTGTGCCTCCAAGGCTCAATCGGGGGATACCTCCAGCCACTTTCAGGGTTCTTTCATCACCCGCTAGGGAAGGTCAGAGCCAGTTTACCCCTCCTTCCGCCTCCTCCTGTCCCGGAACACCCTGTACCCAAGGGGAGCCTCCCTTCCTCCCTTCTACCAGTCCCCCTCACTGCCCCATGGAGATGGTCTCCAATGAAATCTACTGGGGCACTTTACCCGGCCCTGAGGCCCCTAGGTCAGAAATAAACAGGAACCGCCCCGTCCCACTACCCCCTCCCCGGCAGGAGCTCAACACCTCTATGGAGAGAAACAGGTACAGTCATCCGCCTCCAGAGTATTGCCTTTCTTTTCCACTATGCTCATGGAGTTTAGTGAACAAACAATGAAAACGCAACATGCTCCAACCGTGAAGAATTATGCTGATTTTTAAAATAATATCAGCCACTTTTTCCTTGCATAGATTGGGTGCACTCATACCCTGATAAGGCAGGGTTGATTTCAGGGTTTCCCCCAACGATACGCCTCCCCTAAATTACCCAGTGCCTCTTCTAATGTTAAGGGAAAAACGCAGAAATCTGCACTTGTTGCATTCTGTTATAAAAAACAAGCTTATAATAAATTTTACAATGCAAAAAGGACCTGCCATCTTTTAAAAACACTTTATTTTCTTACCAGTCTCTAGCCCAATCACTGCATTAGCAGCCAGTATCAAATATAACTGCTCATGTGGTCTGTGGCATACCATCACAGGTGCGATGATTGTCAAGGGATAAACGTTTTGAAGATGATGCAGTACCCACCAAGCTAAATGTGTTCCACTGCTGCAGATCACATGCGTTAAATAAATAAGAAAATACTTATTTAGAATCAACTAAAGGCGGAAAATGGTTACATTTTACTGGTGTAACATAACGTTGCTAACATAGAACATAATCAGGCTTTTTGAACAACATGGTTGATATCATGAGTGGCCTAAAATGGATATAAATGTTTTTCTTACCATTTTGTACAACCCCTGTTCCTAAAGTAGGGCAGCCATTGATACCATCTTCAAGTGGTTCTTGGGCGAGACTAGCATCACATGTACTGTTTCAGCTAAACGCTTTCACGACAAACTGATATTGTAGCTACCCATCTAAAATATTAACTTTATACATGACAATGTCATTAAATAGCCTGTCCATAAAGGACACTGGATAGATGCTAACCATGTCAAACAAGCGTGAATATGATTGCAAATGGGGCCATGGGAATCGGAGATGACCTTGCGTGGCATTGCTTCTAACAGAACGTAACTGCAGCGAACTAATACCTACCAGACATGCATTGGACTAATAATTTTCTTTGAATTAAGTCCTGAATTCATGTGATTGGTTAATTTTAATAATAAACAAATACAATGCTTCTCATGGGTGGTACTGTACATGTCAGAATCACATGTCTGAAATCATGCTGCGAAATGCAAATTTTGGGTAACTGTCTATATTATGCTTGTGAATAATAAAAAAGGTATCTCTTGTTAGCATGCCTCTCTTTTTCCCCCATACAAAAGCACTTCCTTTTTTCAGCAGCCCCCCCTAAGCTTGTGTGAGTTTAGTTTCTGGTGAAAGTGGTGGAATCATTCCTTCCTGCAGAAGTCCAGAAATTGGTAGATCCTGCCACAATGCATAATAACCACACTGGGCACTGGCCATACAGGTCATGGGCTATGAGTGACTTGACATTGGTTTGTTCATTTCTTTGTTCATTGCCTTCCGCATTTAATACTCATCGTAAGTCCAGGTACAAATCTCCCTGTGACTGGATTTTAAAACTGGCATCAAAAGCAGTTTGAGGTCCTCAGCCCTTCATTGGAGAGCACTAACTTCCTGCCTTTGAACACACACAATTTTCACAAGACATCGAAATACAAAAGGCATTGTGACTGAGGGTGTTTAGGTTTGTGTGGGAGAGGTGTACGCTGCATCACTGAAGAGCAATTTTACTATGTTTCAGACCCTTCCTTGGCCCAACCATTCAACTTTTTACGTCTTTTTGTGGAAGTATTCCCTAACAGTGTATTAAAAGATGATTGAAAAACCCAAACAGAACCATTGGATCATCATTGTGAACAGTGAATGTATCTGTGGGGAGGAAGATATAGAGTGAATTGTTTTATTCAATCGCTGTTCAAAGCACAGAATGTGGAGGTGTTAATGACCACACAGACTCTCAGCTCAGCGGTATGAGAAGAACGGGTGAAAACCAAAAAGTCTCCTCTCCTGAAGTTTTTTTTGTCTTATTTTGTGAGCTTCAAAGCCAAGGCACTGGGCCCCAATTTGTCAAAAGTGAGAACAAATAAACAAAATAGTATTGTCATACTTCCACAGTAGATTCACAACACTTCAGTGCATAACTGCATTGCCTTGTTGTCGACTAATTAGACTGCACTTCCCCATTTCATTTCCTGGCCTGATGATGTTTACTTGTTGTGGCCACATTGGACGAAATAAATGACTGGCTCAGCCTTGCCTAGAAACTCAGCAGGGCTTACAGAAGTTACTAATTAAATGGCAAAACAGTGGGAAAGCTGTAAAAAGTCAGCTTCTGCCCTTAGGTTAATTAATGTGTTGTCATGGTGAGAAGGAAGTGTGCTTGATGTGGGGATGTGTACCCAGATAATCTCACATTGAAGAATGGTGAAACATTAAGTCCTCGCAAGTGAATTGCGCCGCAAAGGAAATGTGTGAGCAGGTACACTTTGAGTTACATGGAGTTCAGTTAAAATTGATAAATGGTTGGTTAATCTGTGTAGAAAAAAATAGCGTATATCTAAACATGGAAGTACATGAGCGGTAGTTTAATGAAGAGTATCACTTTTGAGTAAACGGATGTGAAAAAAGCTTTCTACCTCATTTGAGTTGTTAAGGGTACTGAGAAAGGCTCGGGATTCGGTGACAATAGCCACATTTCCATCCGCCAGGCTTTTCACAATGACGAAACCTGCCTACTGCCTAGTGTTCAACTGAAATTTCCAAGGTTCACATCAGGTTTATTTTCATTTTGGTACCAACAATCTATGTTCACACAATTAAAGTAATTATTTGTATGATTGTTAAATGGGTGCAGCAGTAGCAGTTGAAAGTACCATGATATGCATCTACAGTATATATTCACTTTTTAAAGAATAGCTAAACGTATTGAAATACTTTTTAGTAGAAAAGAGGCATTTATTTATGGAGTGGGGGGCACATTGGTGATTATGTAGTGAAGTGATGTAATTCCTAAAATTGTATTAAGATCATGAGTTCATGAGTGTACAGTGTTAACACTATTTGCACTTGGGAATGGCACTGTAAACACCTTTAGTACAACAAAATTAAATATTCTTATTCAAAGATCCTCTATGTATATTCCTCTCAAGTGTAAAAAGATACAGTGCAGCATGATACAAAACCTTTTATATGAAAAATAATTATCTGCTTTCTGTTTATGATCATGTCGTTGAAGTCTGTTTGTTTTATAAACAGAACTAGTGTCAGTAAATTTCAGTTTGGCCTTCAGAGGGCCAAGCATAAGAGACATGTCAAAACATGCAACTCCCAAACAAACTTGTTTGAAATGCATTAAGTACTTCATTTTTACCTCTGAATCACTGTGCCATTTTTAGTCACAGATATAGAATGATAACTGTCCTACAGTGAAGGCTTTGTCCGTCAGATGTGTGAAGTTATACATGCAGTGAACTGTAATTTAATTGGTGTATTGCAGTCATTATGCAGTGCATTTCAGCACAGTACATTTGAGAAATGTTCTTTTGGGACTACCTGTTTTTTCCACCAAAAAATGATATATAAAGTAACTAATATATGAAGGAAATTGTTTAAAGAGAATTCTTTTTTTCCAGTCTACCTTCTAATTTACATAATTAAAAGACTTGTAAGCATGTAATAGGCTATACCTTGTGAAACATATTTGTAGTGTATGCATAACTTGTATTGAGAGCATACCCACTGGATAGGAAACGGTTGAATTTTATAAGCATGTAATAATATCTATGAGCCAGAGTGCGATTCTGAAAAGGTTTGTGTTTCTGTTTCATAGCACTTTAAACAACAGCCCACCAGAGACACCTGAGAGAACGCTTGGTAAGCTTCCTTCCTTCCGTAGAATTGAATTAATAACCACAGGAAAATTCCCACACTGCTCACAGACAGAAATAAAAAAGTTAACTGTTTGGTCATGCCCTCATATCAATAGTTTACTTGTGCATGTTACAGTTTGAATGTGCACGTAACTAAAATTTGTATTGGAGTGAATTAAAAAAATAATTTTCTTGTAATCATGTTCATTTCTGTGAATGAGATGAGCCCACATCCTCGTTGAAAAGGATAAAGAAGCTACACTGATATCGATCTGTGCAGTGCTCTGGCTCTTTTTGTCCTTGATCCTGCACGTATTCAGTGTGGCTGTAGTCAATCTGTAATGAAGACACGTTTGTTATGCAAGCCAAGTGACTTTGTTCTTCCAAAACAGGCGGCCGGGGAGACCCAGACGAGATCAGCCCTTACTGTGAAACGGTGTTTCAGAACAACAAGCAGCTTGAAGACACCAAGGTGAGCACCGCCTGGGAAAAGAATAAATATACAGGTGGCTTGCTTTCTGAAGGAGCAGGGCATGTGCAGACCTGAGAATGGCTTCTCATCAATGGTTAACTTCCTGGTTATTAACACGATTTCTGCAAGAACCAGTCTGTTGTGTAAGTCCCACCTGATTAATAGTTTACTCCTATCTACCAGATAAGTATCTCTAACTTTTTGTTAGATCTCATTGGAAATCATTTTGTTGGATTTTCTCTTCACCTGAACTTTGGATTGGAAAAGATAAATCCCTCATGAGATACTGACATTGAGAACGTTGTCACTCCAAATAAGCTGTATTTCACTCTATCTAATAAAACTTACCGTATGTCGCTTTGGATAAAAACTTCTGCCAAATAAATGTCATTTAATATAAAGTAAAACAAGCCAAATGGTGTTATGGGGTCTGAAAACCTACCAGCTCCTATACATTTTTAGTTTGATTTTGTATTTGGTGGAGGGTATTGATCGTAGGACCATAAATCTATGGGGGATGACAGATTGTTACAACCTCATATGAACATACATTGTATTAAATGTATTGTTTACTACTGTGTAAAAAATACAAAATGTTTTCGGTTTTTGCAGTATTTATGTGCTTAAAATGTCTCTAAGGATGAAAATGTTGATCCGGAGGTCTGTGCAGTTACTGAAGTCTTATTCACAGTTTCTCTGTTTTAACACAGTTTTGTTTCCTGCTGGTTACTCAAAGGTTGCAAGGACCAGAAGTGAAGCAGGGACTGGGGCTCTGAAAAAAGATGAAAGCACAAAAGGAGAGGATTCTGGGTAAGAGAACTGCATCCTGGGTCCTGGCGATGTGATTTACTGGGCACCAGGGCACAGGGCAGCTGGCACTGCCACAGTCTCTTGATTAAACTCAGGCAGGCCTACGTGGGCGTGAACAAAAAGATCTTTGTGTTGGTGTTGACTGCACTCTTTCAGGACGGCACTCTGCCATTTCCAAATGCTCTCAGATTACCCTGCTGATTCCCTGCTTTCATCCTCTGTGATGCCGTCTTGCATGTCTGTATCTACAGACTCAAGTCTTCAGATGTAGGTAACGGTAGTTATGTTTCATTTTTATTTCTGACCATTGGGATATCTGCACAAAAGTCCTTGTTTGAACTGCCTCCAAGGAGTGGATCTCATTTGTAATGGCTTGCATGTTAAGCTATTTTAAATGCGTATCCTAGAAGTAGCAAACTAGGTAAACATGGAATATGCTGAGAGAGACCAGCATGGTGGCACGGCCCAGTGGTGCATTGTGATTACACAGCTGTTCTCACAGTAGGCAGTTGTGGCGGTTATGTGGGTGACGGGGTTTCTGTTCCCAGGCCGTCGCCCCCGTCCAGAACTCTACGTCCCTCTCTGCCCATACACAGCGGGTCCCAGAGCTACTGCACAGTGGGGATCGCTGGGCGGTGCCTATCCATGCCCCCCAGGCTGTACCCGGGGGAGCTGGACGAGGACCAGACCATCTCCCCCTACGCCAGCTACACCTCCCAGTCCGAGCGAGCCGCCCCCATCATCAGCGGCTGGCTGGACAAGCTGTCGCCTCAAGGGTACGAGCCGCCGGGGCTGCTGCGGCCCTCCTCCTGTTGCGTCTCTTCCCCTCTGCGGAACTGTCTGTGCTTCGTGTCTGTCTTCCCAAACCGGTGTGTCTGTGCCTCCTCTCTTCTCTGATGTTTATATGCTGTCATGTTGTCATGTTGTTCTGTGTTTCTCGGCCTGAATGGAAATGACCTTAGAATAGAGTAGATGACGGTTGTGCACAACGCTAAATTTTGAATTTGAATTTCATTTGAATTTTATCAGCAAACAGGATGCGGAACTGCGATTTGAATTTTAATAAAAGGAAGTAGAATGAAAATTCAATGAATTCATGTGATTTAGGTGTAGTTTACAGTGAATGCTATGGATACATTTGACACCCTAACTAGTAGTAAATCCATTAATATATACACACAATGGCAACTTCTATACAAACTGAACTCATCAACTAGGTTTAATAAAAATGATTTAGAAAATGCATTCAAGGCTGATATTGTTCTATCAAATCCACCATATTCTGTTATATAGTATAGCTGCTTAGTTAATGGGACCACTTCTTTTTTGTTCATTCTGGTGACAAATAACACACTATGCCATATTAATGCAATGTGTAAATAAGCAATGCCTGAAGTGACACATCATTAATCTAGTTAATCTAGTATGTACTACAGTTGGGAATCATTTCTGGAAATGAATGATTTCTTTGAATTGCAGTGAATTAAATTACTCTTCCTGTCATTCCAATTCATATTCCAATTTGACATCCTGTGGGGTGTGGCTTGTTCAATTCAAATTCAAACTCTTAAAATTCTGCATTTTGCACTACCCTGGTAGTTGATGAGATGTCTTTGTAAATAATATGTAGAATTTATTATTTTCTCCACTTCTTTCACATTCTGAACCATTTTGTATCTTATACAAGAAAAATCCAAAAATTTAAATGCTTTTACAACAAATGTAAAAAATTTCTTGTTTGAGAAATCAATGCCTTTACATTGGAATTTCAATATGTAGTTTTGTAACGGGGTGAATTTTAACTACATTGTATTACATTAACATGTTGATTTTGTTTCATCTAATGAAGTGGAATATGGGACATTGTGCTAAAAAATGGTATACAGGTGTTAAAACTGTTGATTAACAGCACTAACTAGCACATTTGTATTGTTCCAGAAACTATGTGTTCCAGAAGCGATACGTGAAGTTTGATGGCAAAAATCTGATGTATTTCAGCAATGAGAAGGTACTGATAAGCATTGGTAATTTTAAGACCGGAGTTGTCCATTTCAGGATGAGCATTGTGCATTTGAGCATGTCGGGTCATTACTTCTCCACTTCATTCATTTTCAAACTACATTTGAAAATTAGCAGAGAACTCTGCTTTGAAGCAGTTGGCAATCTGCTCTGTCACTGTCGTTGCATATGTGGATGCAGAAGTAGTCATAAATTCTTGTGTCATGGAAGGCAAAATTTTTAAGACACGCATCTTCTCCTTTTTTTTTTGCAGTGTCAGAATTTATTATTGTGTTTTGATGTTAAGATACTATTACTATGCAAGTCGCAAGGCTGTAGTTTCAAGAAGTTCCCTTTTATAGAGCATTGCATAGTTTGCTGTGTTTGTTGTTTACCAAGCCTTATTTGACACCCCCCCCCCTCCTGAAATGGTTTCTCCTCCAGGAAGTTTATCCAAAAGGCGTAATTCCTTTGGCTGCGATACAGATGGCCCGCACTGCCAAAGACAATAAATTTGAGGTTGTGACGAGCCACAGGACGTTCCTCTTCCGCGCAGATAACGAAGGTAAACACGCGTTATTTCGAGAGCGGGTGCGCAAAAGCACGCAGCAGACCTGACCTCAGAGCTCAGACCCTGCGAACATTTAACCGAGTGTGTGGCGTCAGCCGCAAAACATGCGGACGGCTAACGCTGGCCCAGTTACCGTCAAACGTGAATTATCCGTCTTATTCCTGTTTGGCAAAAGCCATGGTGAATCCAAGCAGGGCGTGTGGGATTTTTGCCTGGCTGAAGGAAGAAGAGCAAAAAAAACACAAGTTTTCCTTTCCTACTGCAGCCCTGAGGAACAAATGGTGTGGCACACTGCAGGAGAGAGTCAAGGAGCAGCTGGTGTTCGGAAGGCCAAGGTTTGGCCCTGGCAACCACTGCCAAAAGAGCGGCTTTCTGGAGCTCAAAGGGACCAAGTCCAAGATCCACGCTGCCATCTACACTGACCAAGTGTGGCTGTACAAAAGCGAGCAGGTGATCTCATGGTCCTGGAGGGAAAACAATCACTCTCTTCTTCCTGAACTAAGGCCCAGTGCCCATAAAGCCCCCCCAACAGTAGAGTAGTCAAAGCCAGTCCAAAATACATACTCACTCTTAATTGAAACCCGTTATATTGCTTTTCCTCAGTTCTTGGAACTGTGCAGAGATACAGTTGAGTATAAGTGGTTAGAAAAGAATGGTTGCATATGTATTGACTTTGTTTTCTGTTACATGCTTCGTTTTTGTATTATATTGTGTTCATTTTCCATTTTGCTTCTATTCCAGTGTTTTAAGAATGGAATCGGGATCACTTTAATAGAGGTCAGAGGCTCTACCATCAGAGACGGCAAGAGCAAAAGCTTCGACCTGATAACTCCCTACAAAACATTCAGGTAAAGTTGCCCCAGAAATCCACAGCACCACTGGCAGCAAAAAAGCTTTTTTTTTTCTCAACCAGTCTCGTTGGCTGTGTAGCCATTTTCAAGTCTCAATGTCATTCCGATCACGTTCCCTGTATAAATGGCTCCCGGGCTGTTTGATGACATTGGTGGCAGTCGGCTGCCTTGCGGACGGCGGAATGGGCAGCCCTCCCCTGGCTGAATGTAGCTGTGCTCAGGCTGTGCAGTGGGAGGGCAGCGCGTGGGGGGGATGGAGCACAAAGGGCCCTGTGGTAGCCGTAGGAACGCGTGACCTCAGACATCAGCCATGTAACGAACCATGCCCCTCCCACAGCTTCACAGCCGAGTCGGAGCGGGAGAAGAAGGACTGGATGGAGGCCCTGCAGGAGGCCATCGCCGAGACGCTCTCCGATTACGAGGTGGCTGAGAAGATCTGGTCCAACCGGTCCAACAAGATCTGCGCCGACTGCAAGGCCATCAATCCCGACTGGGCCTCCATCAACCTCTGCGTGGTCATCTGCAAGAACTGCGCAGGTGAGGCAGTCTGAGGGTAAAGGGCAGGCCTGCAGGGTTCTTTAGTGCTGTAAATGAAGGGATAGCATGGGTTAAATGTGCCTGTGTTGACAGCCTGTGTTTGAAGAGAAACAGAATATTCAAAATAGCATTCTCTACACCAGTATACTGTAGCTGGAGTGCTAAACCCAGTGATGACATAAGCACTTCTTTGGTCATGTGAACCTTGTTAAGATTACTACAAGAGAGTGTAATCTCTGTGGGAGGGGTCTGGATTTCAGTGGGAGCAGATAAAATGTCAGCACTGCTGTCCCTCTCTTTGTTCATTTTGTCTGCAGGTCAGCACAGAGGCCTGGGAACAATGGTGTCCAAAGTTCAGAGCCTGAAACTGGACACCAGTGTGTGGAGCAATGAGATTGTGCAGGTGAGGTTGGGAGACAGGGGGTGGGGCATGAGAAGGAGCTTGATTCATTCTTACCACAGCACACTTTAAGAAAGCAATTCACAGAAATGCTGCTTTTTTATACATTTCTTAAACAGCAATTTTCATTCATTTAATGATTGCCAGAATCATAATCATAAAATGTCTGAAATAAAAATTTTCACACTTGCTTAAAGTCAGAACTGTGATTTAAGGACAAGGCACTTTGGAATTTGATTGAATCAGGAGCATTTGTTTTATTTTATGCAACTGAAACGGCTCAGTCTCAGATTGCTCCTTTTATTCTGTAAGTGATTTTAATGCAGAAGTAACCAAAAGCTACAGTTTGGCTCACTGTGTTGAGTTTTTGGTGGAGGTCTCTAACGTTCTAATGTGTGTTTTTTTTTTTTTTTTTTTGCAACAGCTCTTCATCATGCTGGGCAACGACAGGGCCAATGAGTTTTGGGCGGCGCGCCTGTCTCCGGCCGAAGAGCTGGACTGCGACGCCACGCCGGAGCAGCGGCGGGAGTATGTCATCCTGAAATACCGCGAGGGCCGCTACCGGCGCCCCCACCCCGCCTTCAACACACAGGAGGAGCTCCTCAAGGTGCTCCAAACATGGCAACCCATGCTCCACATCATACAGTATATGTACAATACCATATTTTCCTGTTCAGCGTAGATAACATAATAACTAGTTAAACAAAGGAACTGTTGGCTGGGAGATGGTAATGAGGTTCTGGCTCTTCAGAAATGAAAATTTCCAGAGACATGCTAGTGCCCTGCTCCTGTTTACTTGGTTACTGGTTTCTATTCTGAATTCCACAATATCAGCATGAAGAAAGCTCTCCAAGAGTAACTGCAGGGTAATATGGTCTGTTCAGTTTATATTTAAGGAAAGGAGCAATGCGTTTTTATTTCTACTGTAGAATCAGTCACCTCTCCACCTGGGAGAAGTAGAGCCATCTGACTGATCTCTATTTGCATCAACGTGGATATCTGACACCACGCCTTTGGTTGTGGTTGTTCAGTGTGTTGTTGGTTATACAACATTTGTCATCCGGTCCAGATATTAAGAACTTTCCTCTCGAAAACAGAAAAGAACAGCTTGTACAGTCAGGGAGGGACGGAGCTCTGTGGGAAATGAAGCTGGTGTGCCCTGCAGGTCCGGGTGTTTTAGCGAGTGTCTCCCCCCCCCCCCCCCCCCTCCCCCCCCCCCCAGGCTCTGTGCACTGCCGTGAGCGAGCATAACCTGCTGAAGACCGTCACGCACATCTTTGCAGAGGCCGAGGACGCCCACCTCTCCGACACTAACGGACACGACAAGCATCTGTCCTCCGACTCGCTCGGCCCGGAAGCTACCTCAGGTAAGGGGGAACCGCAGTGCATCACCCCGCCCGGTGGCAGGAATGCTTTCAAAGCATCACAGCACGCTCCAATTCAAATAATGCCCCGCATTTGTCGTTAGAATGTCCTTGTTTGTTGGGCTTTAATGGCAGTCCACTCAGATTATTTTACATTTTAATGTAACGGAGCTTGAAAAATATGTCCTACGGCTCCCCAGGGTAATTTGATAAATTTAATGAACTGAAACCCAGAAGTGGGGTTTGATTGGTTTGGAAGTAGATACAGTACATGGTACGTTCACCAAAAACTTCAATGTTTATTTTTTGACCCAAAGAGGAGCTATCCGGCAGGTCCCTGTAAAGTGGATTTCAGCCCTCTGTGTTTGAGCACACAAATTATTCCAGGACCCCTGATTGTTGTGCTAAAGCCGCTCTAACCACACAACATGACCAGAGTGCATGAAAAGAAACCTAACTAGCTTTGCCAGTGACTTGCACTGTGCCCGGCAGTCATGATTAATGAGGATAAGATAAGCCCATAGGGACTGAAGAAGCTCCTTTGCCTCTTTGAGCCTTTTGTCACGGTGGAGAAAAAGGCGCCATATTGTGGCTGTGGGGCACTCGGAGGTTTTGTGCGGCCATACTTAAGCAGGCCGAATGGCAGCCCGGAAAGTTCCGCTGAATGAGAGTCTTTGTGAGGGCACAGAATTTCTCAGAAACAGGAGACGGAGGGACAGAGGCTGTCGGATGCCAGTAGTGTCTTACTGTGTGTGTGTGTAAATATTTGAAGCTTTTTTTTATGTCAGAAAGAGGATATGGTTGTAACCAGTGGTGTTTTTTTAAGGGCTGAGGGAGTATCCGGAAGATCATATTCATGACACGTCAGGAGTTGTAAAATACACTGGAAAGGTGTTATGTATGAGCTAGGCTATTCAAAACACCTGAGCTCATTTGTGTATCTCTCCAGTACTCCCACTTCAGATACATTGAAATGGTATGGTGGCCTTTTTTACGTCTATGCAAAGGTGTCAGCTGTACACGTTCTCAAAGTACTTAGTAGGACCCACTGCTTTACAGACATGGAAACATGATACAATTCACCTGGGAATGACCAAAACTGCAGAATGACAAACCTGCTGATTCTGCCCCCAGACATTACATCTAGAATACTGTAGCTGCATCTAGTGTTGATATAGCAGATGAATCATTCTGTTTCCAGAAAAATGCTTTTTTCTGCACTGACTTCAAATACATATCAGTTCCTTTTGGTGCGATTTTGAGGAATTAGAACAAATAGAGGAAGGAGCGTTGCTTCTTTTTTGTTTTGTCTTATTGCCCTCCTTAACACCTTAAATGCTGTCTACAGATCTAAGCTCTCTGGACTGGTCACAGAGTGTTTATGATGAAATCACCCAGCCTGTGCTGCATTCTGGGTATCTCTACAAGTCAGGATGCATGAACAGGGGGACATTATCTCGGAAAACCAGAGAAGGTAAGCGACTATTCATCAGCATGCCAATTTGGCGCCTTTTTTCCAGATTACGTGTCCTTCCTTGGTTTTGTTGGGGGAAAAAGATTGCTTAATAATGAGTACATAAAAGTAGACAATGTACTCTATGAGCATGCCTAAATATTATGAGAAATTACTATTCATTATTCATGTACCTCAATTATGTGCCTTAGACCTATGTGTTTATTGATAATGATGAAGTCTCTGTTATGTTTAGTTGTTAGTCTTTTATATTCTGGTTGTGAATTTTAATATGGTTGAACTGCATTAATTGACATAACCGTGTATTTTCAGATTTCCAGAAATACTGGTGCTCGGTGGAGAAGTCCATCCTGTTCTACGAGTCCGAACGGTGCCATGATCCCAGCACGAAGGTCGACATTAAAGATATCATCTGCCTGGGAGTCAGCCGACCGGATTCATGCAACAACACTGGATTCATCGACAGGTGGGGGTGGGGGTGGGGGTGTTGGGGTGCGGACCTCTGAAGGGATCGATCAGTGGAGTTGCTGTTCATCTTTTTGTTCTTGAACAACAGAAATTCTGTATGTTCAATCTGCAAGCGTGAACCAACTGCTCTCAAGTGCACAGCAGCCTCTGGTCTTAGCATTTCTCCAACTCATTTCAGGTTCCGCTACACCTTTGAGCTGTACTTGTCCAACGAGAAGATGTACCAGTTTGGTCTGGAGACCCCGGATGCCCTCCACAGCTGGGCGAAAGCGATTGGAAAGGTGAAACAGCACTTTCACTCTTTATGATTGATTAACATTTTAGAAGAGCTGGTTTTTAGAATGTTTTTCCAAAATTCAAAGTTAGTGTTCTAGAACTCCATTGTTTTCCTTTACCAGTAGTGATTGTTAAATCAGAATTGAAATGGTCAGTTAAGAACATTCTGATCACAGATTTGTGATCTTATACCTTAATGGGTTAGAGCTGATGTGTTTGTGGACCCTGTGCCACCCCTCCGCAGGCTGCCACGCCCCTGAGCTGCCACTGCCTGCTGGCGCGGGAGTTTGAGCGAGTGGGTGTCCTGCGCTACAAGGCCATGCTGGACCCTCAGCAGTGGAAGGAGGGGTTCTTCGTCCTGCAGAAGTCCAACCTCTTCATCTGTCCTCAAAACGATGGGGCCGCTGAGGACATCATCAATCTCAAGCGGCTACAGGAGCTCAGTGAGTCCCACCTAAAGCTTTGCATTACCTTACTATAGTGAATACAGTGAGTCCCACCTAAAGCTTTGCATTACCTTAGTATAGTGGACACAGTGAGTCCCACCTAAAGCACTGCATTACATTACTGTATTGGATACAGTGAGTCCCTCCTAAAGTTCCACATTATACGACTGTACTGAATACAGTGAGTTACCTTTAAAGCTGTACATTACATTACTGTACTGGATTCAGTGATTACCACCTGCATTTCACATAACTGTAGTGTTTTGAGGGCTGTCACCTGACGTTGATGACAACTTGCCATCACTGTAGTTGTAAGGTCCTTTGCTGAATTTTGTGCAGCCGCAGCTATTTCAGGACATTAAAGAGGCCCATCAAAATATCCTGATGCAACTCCACATTATCATCATTATGTAGCAATGCTCTTCATATTCCACAAGCTTTATAGTGGCTTCGGTCTGGCCCGTAGCCTAAACATGGCTCTTAAATGTTTCAATGATGGTTATGGCACCCATCGCAATCCTCATAGCGCCACCCTGTGGATGTGTTTTGCCTGTGTCACCCATGGTAGCTCTGTCCTATATTTGTCTCACAGGTATCACTTCTGAGAATGAAAGCCATGAAAAGAAGGACATCCTGGTGCTGGTGGAAAAAGGACGGTAAGTATTTAGTCTCCTCTGGAACTAAGGGTTTAAAACAGGGGTGTCAAATCTGATCCGAAAAGGGCCACTGTGGGTGCAGGTTTTTATTTTAGCCCAGCACTACAACACCTAATTCAACTAATTAACTAATTATGGTCTTCAGACACGACGTTGATAAGTAGAATAAGAATTTGATCAAAAACCAACACCCACACTGGCCCTTTTCGGATAAGATTGGACACGCTTGTTTTAAAATGTCCAGTCCTGTCCAGTCCCTTGTGCAGATTTTGGTGTTGAGAGATCTGAAACATCTGAATTTTTGGAATGAGAGTTACATACAACTTTCAAATCACCACTCTGAACAACGATAACCTAACATCAGGTGTATTTGACGCCCTTTGTTCTGCAGGACGCTGTACCTGCAGGGGGTGGGGCGGACAGATTTCTCCTTGTGGTACACGGACATCCAGACGGCAGCAGGAGGGAAGGGGAACGCCCTCAAGGACCAGCAGCTCAGCAGGAGTGACATACCCATCATTGTGGACAGCTGCATCGCATTCATTACCCAGTATGGTGAGTATCCAGTTAATGATCGCTTAATATGTTGGTCCTCTCCTTCAGAAAAATCTTCACTGAAAGGAAATGAGGAGTACTCCCAATAACTTCATTAGTTCAAATGGTCTTCTGCAGGTACAGGCAATAGCTTTGGTGTTCACTCTTGAAATACAGGTCACAGAGGGTTAGGCAGGATGTATCAT
Organism: Anguilla anguilla; assembly: GCF_013347855.1. NCBI lineage: Eukaryota > Metazoa > Chordata > Actinopteri > Anguilliformes > Anguillidae > Anguilla > Anguilla anguilla. Next base: position 50,942,953 of record NC_049203.1, on the reverse strand, counting down.
ATTATGACTTGGTTGAAGACCCTTAAAGGGAGTTTGACAGTGTTTTCTGTTATAAAACATATCCAACATCAAAGAATGGTTACTCTTTTTTTACGTTTTGTGAGGCAACGTCCAGTAAGCTTCTCAGATAGTTTTTCATGTTTTTCTTCTGTCTTGTTCTGTATAAAAAGCATTCTTTTGATTACTACGATTTTGTTTTCTGACCTCTTCTGAAGTCGTACCGGAATTGTGGAAAATTGTCCAACCCATGACAGTTTAACACTAGTGTTGTGCTAGTAGCTACTAGTGGTAGTATTCTTAGGTGCCATAATACTGCATAACCTGGCCACAGAAGGTACCAGTCTCAATGAGGGCTTTCCACCGTGAATGATAATTGTAACTATAAATGTAAAATCATAGAAACTGTTCCAACAGTAACGGCAGTACTGGTTTTGCTCCCCAGGTCTGGGGCATGAGGGAATATACAGGAAAAATGGGGCCAAGTCCAGGATCAAGCTCCTGATGGAGGAGTTCCGCAAGGACGCCCGAAACGTCAAGCTGCGTATTGGGGACAACTTTATTGAGGACGTGACCGACGTGCTGAAGAGGTTCTTCCGGGAGATAGACGACCCCGTATTCATGTCTGACCTGCACCCCTCATGGCAGGAGGCTGCCAGTAAGCATCCTGACACCCCTTTACCCCAAACAGGGAAACTCCAATGGCATGACTGTGGAGGACACATTCACTTTCACTCTAAAGTTACTGTGTAACATAACATAATGACGAGAACTGGCCATTTAGCCCAACAATGCTTGCGATTTTCCTGCCTCTAAAATTTTCTACAGTCTATTGCTTCCTCATACCTGTCAGAATTATTGTACCACTCCCCTGATCCCATGCCAGATAAACATATTATTAGTACTGGCTGTTGTGCTGGTTGTAATATCTGATTGTTGCAAAAATGTTTATGAAGAAATTTAGCCTCGAATTGGACTGTCTCTGTAGAAATATCCAGCAAGGTGCACCGCCTGGACAGGTATAAGGAGCTGATCCGCAGTCTGCCTAGAGTCAACAGGACGACACTAGCTGCTCTGATTGGTCACCTCTACCGGTTAGTGGCCTGAGACCACATCTTTGATTTTTATGACTGCTGTGCAGCAATGCTTTTTATTTACGGTCACTGTTCTGACTGTTTTCTAAACGCCGATGGCTATCTCTCCCTGACCCAGGGTTCAGAAGTGCGCCGACCTCAACCAGATGTGCACCAAGAACCTCTCCCTGTTGTTCGCACCCAGCCTCTTCCAGACAGATGGCAAAGGCGAGCATGAGGTCAAGATCGTCGAGGACCTCATTGACAACTACCTCTACGTCTTTGATGTGAGTGGACTGTTCGCGAAGGACACATTTCAGGTCTGTCTGTCATAGATATAATCAGTTATCTTGTGAATTTTCCACATTCCTCAATTGTGAGACGAAACAAAAGGTTGGTTTTTACTATTATGTAGTTTTTTTTAAGTTCATTCGATTGTTAAATTAAGTCTGATTTCTATGAAACACAATTCCCGTTATCCCTGTAAGATTACTGGGATGGATGTTGTATATGAGACAAAACAAAAGTGCTGTTTATACATTATGTGTGGTTTTATTTACCTTTTTAATGGTTCAGTAACTTCAGTTCACTCAGTTAGTAAATAATGTCTGGTTTCTTTCAAAACACCATTCAGGGTTTCCTACTAGATCACTGTACTGCATGTTGTATGTCAACAGTAAAGTGTACCTGCTGATTTGGTGTAGGAATGCTGGCTGTTAGTGTGATCAATAGGCTGATTTGCCCCGATGGATTTTATACTCCACTAACGCTTTTGGGCGAACGTCAAGCCCAGGCTCACTCTAGATCCACATTGTGCTGACATTTTCCAGACGGTCATGCACATTCATCAGCACCACTCAAGTAGGAATCTGCTTCCCCCACGCAAAATTACCACCATAAGTGTCCATACTACAGTGAGTCTTTTCATGTGAAGATGCATGTGCTTGCTCGTGATATTGTAATAATGGCTGTGTATTTGTGTGTGCGTGCGTGCATGTTTGTGTGTTCTTGTGTGTGTGTGTGTGTGTGCATTTGCATGTGCGTGCATGTTTGTGTGTGTGTGTGCATGTGCATGTCCACAGATTGATGAGGAACAGCAGACCCAGATTGAGCTGGAGATCAGTCTCATCACCACCTGGAAAGACACACAGGTAAAGCAGGCCTTCCCCTGAGCACAATAGTTCTTAAGGGACCTATTAGTGCCTTTATGTAGTAACATCTTTATTTATAAAGTAACGCAAGGGTAGCAAACAAATTGTAGGATATAATTAATTGAATAAAATAAATCAGTAAATTAGAGATTTGGAAAAAGACCTGCAAAGATTGCAAATTTTACACATTCTGTGCATGGATTCTTCTTTTTCCCCATTTTATTCAGCTGTCTCAAGCAGGTGACCTGATCATTGAAGTCTACTTGGAGAATAAGATTCCGGACTGCTGCATCACCCTGAAGGTAAATCACTTATACATATTTTTATTTACATAAAAGCACTTCACTCACTCAATTTGTTATTCAACACTGAGGGTATAAAGGTCACATTTAAAGATGCTTGTATTTTTGGTTGTTTGATGTTTTTTGGTATTTTTATTTGGCATTTCAAGAACTTAAGATATTGCTCACCAGAGAAGAAAAATTGTAGTGCTGTATGGATTTATTAGTTAAGTGTACTATAAAATTGAAGGTGAGGCATTTTAATTTTGGTTTCATAGGGTAAAGCCATTTCCTGAAATAAATCTCATTTAATTTGTGTTACAGTTACTCATTCCAGCCACTAGGTGGTGCTCCTACACAAGAGTAGTAATACACAGCACCCGTTTAGTCATTTAGTGTCATCTGTTGTCCTATAGGTGTCACCATCAATGTGTGCAGAGGAGCTGACCAATCAAGTCTTGTACATGAGAAATGTGCCAGCCGGAGAGAAGGACATCTGGCTGACATTTGAGGCCATAGAAGATGGAGAACTGGGTGAGAGTGCTGGGGGCATGCTCGCATCGCTTAGAGAGAAAAAAATGTCACACTGATTCAGCTAATCGTGTCGTATAGTCAACTCAGAACTGAAATGAAGAACTGAGAGTGGTGTGAGATTAGTCTGAGTAACTTCGAATTTCTCCAACTTCTCCCTTTAATGTATATGAAAGCTTCAGTGATGAACAGGGTTGGGAGAAATAATATTCTCTTCTGAAACTGGATATACATGTTAATGTAATATAGACAGTGTTTATATGCATATACTGAATACTCATACACATATTATGTCAGAAGATATTGTAACATCATAAACTCGATATTGAGGCTTTTTGTAAAGCTGATTAATGTACGATTGTCGTACAACATAAATAATTGTTCATTCATTGCATTACGACTGACTGTTCTCATTTTTATACATTTGTTTAGGATATGGAATTATATATCCAGAGTGAGTTTGTGTCTCCAAGCCACCTGACAAATAAGTATGAGATGTTATGTCACCCATTGCAGAGAGGCCATTGCACCCCAAAGAGAAGGTTCTGGAGCAGGCTCTGCAGTGGTGTAAGATGGCCAACCCCAGCTCTGCGTTCCTTGTGGTGAAGAAGGCACCTAGAGGAGAAGCCATCAACATCTTTACAGGTGAACACAGTCCTCTTACAACCTAAGGTTCAAGTCAAGGTGGAGCATGCTATCACCATAATTATGCTCTGTTATGGTGTATTATTGTGGTTCTTCTGTAATTTCTTTTGGTCACTGAGACATCAGTATCAGCTGTTACTGACAGTCACTGCAAAAAATATTATAAATAATATGAAATATTACCACACATTTAACTAAGGTTATGTTGATGCCAAAGGCGTTGATACTCTGTGGTGTTTAGATTACAGTGAGCAGTGTATGCACTGCAAGTTTAATTGTAATTTGTTTGGAGTTTTATCTGCCTCGTGCTACGATCCTAGTAATGAAGCGTCTGTCTCTGGGGGGGTGTAGGCTACAAGAGTGAGATCGTGAAGAATGGGGTTCTGAAGTGTCGAGAGGAACACCCAAAACTTCTTCAGGGGAACAAATTCCAGGAGCACACATTCCAGATCCGGGACCACAAGCTACTGCTGCTCAAGGATAGGAAGGTACAGCTGCCACTCAGAATCGTGGCCAATGGCAGCACAAGAGGACTATGCAGATGCTTCTCACTTGATTATATGGAGACATTTGGATTAAGCTACGGCTGGAAGGGATGTATTCCATGTTTTGTGTTTCTCTATGAACATCACATCATGTCTTTTCACAGATAAATTCCTAATATGTACATTGCAGAGGGTGTGAAGAAATAGACCGAGAAGTAGCCGAAAGTATAGAGTTTGAGTTCTAATGTTTCAGATTGAGCTCCAGTGAAATGGCACAGAGCTAATGCCATAATAATGAGCTATTTTTTCCCTTGTGTTTCTCTGTCATTGAAGACTAACAAGCCAGAGAAAGAATGGCCATTGAAAACCCTAAAGGTCTACATTGGGATTCGGAAGAAGCTTAAAGCTCCAACAAAGTGAGTTTCCAATGATATCTGAAAGATTTCTGCATATTTGTGTGCTTGTCAGTCAGTCGGGTTCCTGTGAGAATGCTCTCAGCTTACCAATGAGGCAGTCAAATCTGTTAAGACTCTTCATTCTACTGTGAATGTTAAAAGGGAAGTTAATGTATTTATGTCTTTTTGTAGGTGGGGGTTCACTGTGCTTCTGGACAAAGAGCAGCTGTAAGTATTCATTCATACATTCTCTAAATAATTGCAGAGCTGTGTATTTGTACTACGAATGCACAGATTTATGCAGTGTACATTTCTCATTTGCAGCCCTGCAGGTGGTGCATTGTGGGTACCATAAGGAACACATCAGGACTTTGAATAATTGTACATTTTATGACTAATGATTGTTTTGGACACATCTCCTGTAATGTGCATTTGTAATGATTACTTAGATATCTGTACATTGTACACTTATAAGGAGTCATTTGTGGCCAGAGTTCTGTCCACTGTATTGTCAGCTGCCACATTTCTGTAATCAAGGGGAATTATTTTGGTTGATGCCAAATTTATTGACAGCATGCCACATGTAGGGCGGCATGGTGGTGCAGTGTGTTGTCAGCTAGGAGGTCCCATTTCAAATTCTGTCCTGATTGCATGTTCTCCCCATATTCGTTAAATATAAATGTGGATGCACTGCGTTCGCAGGTACCTGTGCTGTGCCAGTGAGTCAGAGCTGTGGGACTGGATGACTAATTTCCTAAAGGCCCAGGTGGGTTCCTACAAGCCTGCGCATGTGCACACGCTCACAGGGCTTCACACAATGCCGGCAGCACCCGGCTCCTCCACCATTAACCTCCAAATCTACATCTTTGCGTCTGTGTCTGCCTGGATCCCCCCTTTACCTTATTGGGTATCAGAGCTGTTACTGGGTGTAGTTCAGTTCATTTTCCAGTCCAAAATAATCAATTATCCTGCAGGCATGTGAAACACGTTTTTGATGGCTGTTTTACAGCTTGTGTTCTGTGGGCAGGGATCAGGGGGAAGTAACTGATGCTATTGCCCTCAGAGTAACGTCCATCATTCATTCATCCTGCTCATTTTCATCACCAGCTCATCTAAATCAGGACTCTGTGCCTGCCTGGATGTAATTCTCCCTCAGTGCTTCTTTACCATCACTTCATATCAGAGCTACTGTGTGGGTTTCTGCAGAATTTCCTATTCAGAAATGATGAGAGGTGGACATAAAGGAACTGCATTGTAGGCAGGCATGCAGTTTGACTTAATCTTGAGGATGCAGCCTAAATGATAAAATAAGATCAGGTTTCTGTGCGCTTCATGAAGAATCTGATTAGATTAGAATCTGATAAGAATCTAATTAGATGAGCATTTGATTTTGTACTTGTACCATTTGCTGAAATATGGATGAGTATTTATGGGTTTGTTTATATACCTGTAAGGAAAAGGTGATGCCATGGCATGTCAGCCATGAAAATATGCTCCTACCTGATTATTCCCTAGTTTGCATTTAGCATTCAATATAGGAATGCTAGCATTTTAGTAATGTAACTCATTTGAATCATGACATTGACCAAACCTTGTCCTCTGGCTGGTGTTTCATTTGAAAAGCGGCCCCTCAGATGGTAACTCTTCCATAGAGGGTAGCTGTTGGAATGTGACTGCGTGCTGACTGTTCGTGTGCTCCCTCCCTCTCCCAGCACGACGATCTGAGGCCTCCCGTGCTACGTCGCCACTCGTCCTCCGACATCGCCAAGCAGAAGTTTGGAACCATGCCCCTGGTGCCCATACGTGGGGACGAGAGCAACTCCACCATGCTCTCTGCCAACCAAACCCTGGTGAGATCCCGTCAGAACCCGGGTCCAACCGCTCCCTCCCAAGCGCTCGTTCCTAAATTAGGGAACCGGTCGGTCAGCGTTCTGGCAGGGGCGTGGATTGTGTGCTTATCGTATGTTTAATCGGCCCTGAGCTTCTGCGTCCGCTACAGAAGGTGACATCACTCCCAGAGTCCCAATGAGAATCAAGGTTCTTCTTTTGGTTGGTGTCCTCGGTGCTAGGTCTACAGGCTAATCGTCTCGGTGGCATGGTATGAACGGGCTGAACACCAGTAGTAGGCCCCTACCCTTCTAAGGCCGAATGATGTCCGCATGTACAAAGCATACAAATTAGTTTCTGCCCAATCAAAAATCAGCATCAGGCCCCGCTCTTGGGTCTCCCGGCCCCGCTCTTGGGTCTCCCCGCCCCGCCCTCATCCTCCAGCCCTCGCTTCCATAGCTCATGTAGTGCCCGTATATTCTTCTTTTTTCACAGCGAAAGCTTCATGCTAGGAGGACACTCTCCATGTACTTTGTAAGTATACAGTACCCCCAGTGCCATTCCACCTGCAAGACCCCGTCACCCTCCATTTCCCAAGCAGTCCTTTCCCAATGACCTCAGCTTGTGATTTGCATGCGGTTCAATTTGCATTAATTTTTTTTAACCCTTTAAGGTGTAAGATCACAAATATATGATTACAGTGTTCTTAACTGAACATTCTATTGCTGCTGTAACAATCACTACTGGTAACTGAAATCAGTAGTGTTCTAGAACACTGACAAGACATTCCAAAAAACCTACTCTTCAAAGGGTTAATTGTCTAGCCTGTAAAAGCCGGTTGCGCATGTACCATTTGAGTCCTGTCTGCGGAACGCCATGCATTTTATTTACTGCTTACTTTTCCAAATATGAAATTCTCTAACAAAGCATGCATTCTAACTCTGTTGATTTATTCCACTAAAGATGCGGGGTGTGGGTTCGGTATATTTCAGTTGAATCTCCTCTCTCTTTCTCTCTCACTGTCTTTTCCAACATGCATCATGCATTGTGCCAATCATAGTGGTTTCTGATTTGTTGATTGTGTTTATAATGTTTTACAGACAAATTCTTAACTCGTAACTTCCCCTAAATACTTGGGCCCCATGATACAAAGCTGTTGAGGAAACTCTGGATGTTTAGCAATGGCTGTTCGAAGTTTACAGGAAAGGGGGCTGAGGCAGTTTGTGTTGTCCCAGCCCCAAGCACTTTACAGGCACATTGTCTCCACACATTTAGCTTTTGTCCTACTGTGTGTCGCATAATTATCCCGAGGTTGTCACTGTGGTCCTGAAACAATGGCCTCACCTCGTTTTAGGAAGTCGTTGTTGTTTTTAAAATCATCAGGGGGCAAATTCCTTGAGGTCCCGTTTTAAAGTCAGAGTGCCTGCAGGTAACATTGTTGCATTTCTGTCTAATGGAAGACGACTTCTCTGGTATATACTTGTATCAGAAAATATCTGCCAAAACAAGAAAAACCTTCCAATTCAGTCATGTTGATATCCACAGTGTCCTAGTGCAGTTTTCTGGTAAGATTCTGTCTGTCATTGTTACTCCACAGAAGCTCCAGTACCAGGCCCATGCATTCACAGTACAGACAGATCACTCGGTTCCAATCAGATGGCCAGGATGTGAGCTAAGCGAGTTCGTTGGTTAAGTAACCACCCCCCTCCCCCCGTCCTGTTGTCCCCTACAGCCCATGAAGGTGCAGCAGGACTTGTTCGAGGCACGGCCCGTGAGCCCGGAGCCCCTGTACGAGGAGGTGGGCGACTTCAGCCTGCAGGCGCCCAAGTCGCTGGAGACCAGCTTCCTGTCGGCCGGCAGCCCGGAGACCCGGGAGGTGGCGGAGCGGCCAGTCAGCCTCGGCCAGTGCAAGACGGGCTCCCTGGACCGCATGATCGGGCCCAACCCCGTACGCCTGCTCGGCCGGGACGGGGCGCTGCCCCCCGCCGCCTCGCTGGACACCCTGTACCTGGAGGAGCCCCGCGACCCCCTGCAGAACCTCCCCAGGAGGAAGCAGCTGGGCCTGGCCAGCCCGTCCCAGGACCTGCTGCTGCAGGAGCTCTCCACAATCTTCACCAAGAAGACTGAGAGCGAGGGCCAGCCGGCCAAAGACAACAGCCTCTGATGCGCACTTCCCAGCAACAACCAGCACGATGACCAAGCTTCAGCTCTCGTACAAGGCCAACCTGTACAGTCATATTCCTAAAAAAGACTATTTATATGATTGCCAGTGAAGTAACCACACCCTAAACTAATCTGCAGGGACAAGGCTTCAACTCAAGCTATGTTTGACAGGGAATCAGTGTGTGGTCTGACAGTACATTTCATTGTGGTCACAAAATGGTGGGCTTGGAAGAGGTCAATAGTTTATATGGAGTGAATTAAATTCAAGATTTCAGATTCACCCTTGACACACCCTTGTTCTGCCAGTTTTGTTCATAAAGCATTATTTTAATAGTTAAACAGTTCTGAAATGTATTCTGATTGCACTGATGTTGGCAGGGGTTTGTTGGATCACTGCCTTTATCCAGGCCATTTCCAACTTGGGGATTACTCCTTGTTTTTTCTCTTACTATACAATATTATTTTAGTAGTATTATGGGTATTCACTCATCTCTCACCTTGGGTGTGGGGCAGCAGAGCTGTTGCTGTAGGTTACACGTTATGCAGTATTGAACACAAGACACTGGCATATTTTGTCTGGCTCATATTGTAACATATGGAAAGGCCAATGTATTTATTTATTTATTGTTAGAATACTCAGTGAATTTTAAAGGAAGAACAGAGGAATACACTGTGAAGGACAGTTAGACACTGAGACCATACAGATACAGTTTTTGGGCTGTTTAAAGCATGTGTACTGTTAAATGCTTTTTTTAAATCACTATGACTGGCAATGTTTGTCCCCAATCGGTTTCAGAACGGAAAGACTGGAATCCCAAAAAATAACAAACTAAGTGCAGTCTTGTTATTGCTGCCAGGAAAATCATGATGCATGTTCAACATATTCAGTACTTCAAGTTTTATTTTAAGTTTTAAATATAAATGGTCTCTACAGATGAGCTACATCTACACCAAGAGCTGGAAGAGACCGTTTTACTCTTTTACAACAGTAGATGGCAGCAAGAAACCAGAGCCTTAGCCAATGTTTTTGAACGATTACATTCCTTTTTTTTATTACATTACAAACATGAGTTTTTAATATGCGTCACAATATTGATATTTCTTCTTGCTGAATAGCTTGAAAATTAATTAATTGTCCAAGTTTTCTAAATTAAAATGTAGAATTAAGAACTTTTTGTACACAACACAACACAGACCACTTGCCTATACTTTTCATGTTAGCTTAGTTGTAATACCATACCGGATATGGAAATAAGTATAAAATCCACAGATGTCCTCAATCCTATTTTATGCAGTAAACAAATTCAGTCACCAAGTTTAATACAATGATAGCGCATCAGAGTGCTGCTTAATGTGTCGACTGCCGAAGAGCTGAAAGATGAGTGTAAGGTTGTACCCCATAGAATCATAAATATGTTAGGTTTATAATCATGTCATTGAGAAGGTCTCAATGCAACACTCCCATCATTCCTAGGTAAACTATTGGATTTTTTTTAAAGGATGTGTCTTCTTATTAACTTGTTTATTTGTGGCTACTGTATGTTTATATGTTTTTTTCTCTGTATGGTGCTTCATTACATGTACCACTCCTAACAAATGTAAATATTGTATAGCTCTTTACTGTGGCTGCCATTTTAACTTTTTTCTGTTTATTTGAGAAAGTGCATCGCAAATTCAGCAGTTGTTTTAGTATTAAATGTTTTATATAAAAAAGTCCTTTCCTTATTTCCCAAAATGTTAGGAAAATACGTACTGAAATGTTAACTGGAAAGTTGTATAAAAATGCTTTGTTGGTGTACAGTTCATTATACAAGTGGAAAATTAAAGTAAAATAGCCCTGCTGTACAGTATCCTACCATCTCACAGGATAAACCGAGGTCTAGGGATTTCGAAGCACAAATAGTGCCTCTTGAGTCACTGCTCTACCACTCGCGTCGATAAAAGGAATACTGCTGCAGAAGTGCATTCTCCCACAAGCCTGTCATCATTTCCTGAATCAGTAAGAGAAGTGTATCTCTTCACAACAGCTGGTAGCATGTCAGTGTCTGGCATACCTTTTGAGGAGACCAGTAACACAGGGAGCCCTGGCAGGTTAAAGCCAGGCGTGTCCCCCTGCTGCCAATTCCTGTTTACAGTCGACTGTTAACAGATCTCAGCCTTGAATCTGTCATGTCTTGACTGCAAGGCCCAACCTAACCTGCACTTGCCCAGTTTGGACTACCCAACCTACCGCTACAATGTCCTCCACCAATTCTGATGCACATCATTTAACATTCTGACAGCTGATGCATTGTTTCACTCGGCTATCTACCTGCAGACATGCGGTCACAATCGGAGGACTGTGTCTGACAAAGCAGGTGTAGAAGCTGCTTCAAAACTTCAAAACTCAAAACTTCCAACAGAACTGCAATCAAGCCTGAGTGCTTTGTGTGTGAATAGTTCACAGTTTGTGAAAATGATAATGTAGAGCATGTAGAGGTGAGTGACATGAGGGTTTAACATCTGACATGGGCCATTTATGATTTAATCATTTGACTCATTTTAGTCATGTCTTGCCTCACACTTGAAATCAGGGCATCCAGTCAATCCTGCTCAGATTAGAGAAAATAAAAGCTATGCATTCTCAGTTATTTGTACTTACACACTCCTAGCCAGCAGGTGGCGACAGTAATACGAATTGCAACGCGTTGAGGAATCCCCGAATGCAGGACCAGACGAGGCGTGACACCAGTAGCAGAGCATTGGAAAGTATTAATAGCAACAGCAGTATTATTGGCAGCTAGCTCGTGCACACAGGTGAATGTAGGGTTGACACCCATTATAGTTTTTCCGTGAGTGTTCGTCTTTTTGACTGTCTATCCAGGGCAGGGAATGTTGTCCCCGTTTTTATTAGGCCAATGTAGTTCTAATACTTTTCAGTTAAATTCGTAATCGAATTATAGCGCGCAACGTTGTAGCCCAAATCTCGCTCGTGAGTTTGCCTAAATAAAAGAGAAACTATGTTCCCGCAAGACTAAACCCTATATTGCTTAGCATTAAATGGTATACCAAATTGCAGCCTCGTTTCATTGAATACACTACAGCCTAGTTTTGAGAAGTGTAGAAAGTATGTCAAATAAAATGAACTGACAGGATCCGCCTAGTAGCCTAGACTAAATTCCGGCGGCAATTCTGATTAACGGACAAGAAAAGCAGCCCAAAAGAAGTTTGTTTTTTTTCGGTGATTGGCGATTTCCGTGCGGTCTCTGGCCTACCCTGCTAATGTGCTCCTATATATATATATACCATAGATTGTATAAAAATATCGTTACCGTGTGTGTTCCACACCTCCAAAGACAGTGGATCATCAACAGAAAAGGGCCACAGAGAGTACAGAGGGGCAAGTCCACTATGCTAGTTAGCTCGTGCTGATTACAGTTGGAATAGCAGCTACCCAAAATTTCTCTTTGACTTCAGTTTGGTCAGTGTCCCCAAATTCCAATTATACTCACCCATTGTATTTCTTAAAAATGAGGAAAGGTGGAGGCGTACGTCATTATGACGTATGCCTCTACCAAATGTTGCACTTTTACTGCCAATATCTCTGTATATATCTTTGAGATTGCTTTGGCTGGCCACGCAGAGAATTCATCAGCTATGATTAATCTGTTAAATGAGCTAAATGTTGTTTTGCGATGGAATTCCCCTTTAAGTGGCCTTTTTGGCCTTTTGATTACTTAATAACAATAATCAAACAAACCACAGCATGCATCCCCTTCTCTTCTCCCAGCCTCATCCACCCTCTGCTCCGTCTACTGTTCAAAAGCCAACTATATGGCATTTGAAAATACGTGGAATGTCTGATAGTGTGCTCTCAGCCAACACCAGTTTTTGATGAACCCATCCTTTGCTTTATTAATATATCCTGATAAGAAGTAATCATTAACTTTATATTGCCTTGAATATTATGCACCTAATTGTGTACAGTTACAGTGGTGGAATTAATGGATTACATTTATATTTTATATATTTCCAATTGCATTTATGCATTGACAAAATACTGCAGGTATTCATGTAAAATTGCTGGGAACCACCTTAAGGCAGCATTATGTCTATACATGCCCATCTGTAGAAATGCAAGAAACTGTATTTAATACCGAAGTCGTGGAATACTTTGAAATGGAATTTGACCCTTAATGAAGAGGTGGGCAAGTTCCAAGATCATCAAATTTACTAAGAATTTGAGTTAAAATGGCCAGTAATATGAGTTAGGCTAAATGATAATCTGTATGAAAGATAACCTGTAAATAAAATGTTCTTCTCTGATATTTTTATTTATTTTTATTTATCCTTTATTTAACCAGAAAGGTCCCACTGAGATACAATATCTCTTCTGCCAGGGAGTCCTCGTCAAGATGGCAGCAGAAAAATAGAAGTTTCATATAAAAAACATACCAAAAACAAAACAGAACAGAACATACAAGGATCAGGAGCTAAAAGGCACTTGTTGTTAAAAGCAATAACATTGTTCAGTAAAAACTGATTTTCACATATTTTTAACATGTCAAGAGAGGGTAAGAATTTCAGATTAAATACGCCTTGTAACTCATTCCAGACATGCGGGGCATGAAAGGAAAAGGCAGATTTACCCAGTTCTGTTTGAGTACTTGGGAACATGAGGAGAATTTTCTCTGATATCTGCAAGCTTCACTTGTGGAATAGAAGAGTGAAAAAAAGCGATAGTTGACATCACTTGTTTTACAGGAGAAGCAAATCAGCTTTGCTGATCCTGATCTTTGACCTTGTGGTTGTGAAAACCGATTGGGTACAGTTCACTGAGCACAGGATTCAGTTTTGGATGCAACAGTGCAAGTAACCTTATGAGGAACAAGTGTTTTGCAATTTTGCTGTTAGTTGGCAATTTCTGTATAATATACTCATCAGGTTTGTTCTATTTGTAAGTTTCCCAACTTACTCCCCGGTTGATGAACCGGGGAGTAAGTTTTTTGCAGGAAATGCATATCCCTGTTTTCTGCATTTCAGGCACTACTGTGGATGCCTCATTATCCCTGATGCACTCCAGCATCTCACGTCCACTCTACTGCCTCAGGTAATGTTGAAGGAACCAGTAGAATTGAGCATGCCAATGGTTTTACATGCAAATATGGTACTTTACATTATACAGTGGTGTTGTTTGAGCTGTGGCAACTAGAACCAGAGGGCATTTTTGAATATGAGATGAACACAAGCACTCTTGTAAGAGATAGTCATACCAAACATTAAGAAGCAAACAAATTTATTTATTTATTTATTCAATGTTTATTTGATTGAGTCAGACATTTTAACACAGATTATTGTAAATCAAAAATCCAATGTAATGTATCTCAGCATTTTTACTATTTATACGTATATGTCCATTTCCTAAGCTTGTCCCATCATGGGCTATTCAAACACACACATATACAACACAGAATAGAAAAGATAAAATCCATGAAATACAATTAATACAATGTTGTTAAAATTCAGTGAAGATATAACAAGGAAATAAAAGCCTGCTAATACATAATCATGTATGATAGCACGACTGATTCTATTTTTAAAAGTACAAACCTCTCCCTTTCAGTTTCAGTTAAAACTTAAAATACTCAAAATTATGCTCAGATTTAAACTGCACAGAAAATTGCCTTAATAGAAGTCGGTCTGACCAAAAGAGATTTTCCGATACAGAACTTATCGGAAGACATATGTAGACATTGAAAAAGAAGTTTGGCGTTAGCAAACATTTTTTTTAGAATGTGACAATGGTGACATTTATCCAGTATCTTTATTGCACAATTATGAATGTTTGATCACCAAGGAGCATGCTGGCGTCCAAGAGGTTACACAATAACTAAGATGTGAAAAAATCATAGAGTGCATGTGGAAATGTGCTGTATCAAATGGCAAATAGATTCTAGTTGGTCTACATGAGTACAAGTTGCCTTTTATGGTTCTACTGAAGTTTTTAACATGCAATAGGTATAGAAGACCTAGATATTTGACTTCTCGAACCTGCTTATCTGGCTCGCCATTAATGTTAAAATCAGTTTCGCCTAGTGTTGGCCGTCTCTTGGATGGAAATTTAGACACCGTGTATATAAAACAAGCCAATAGCGTAGATAAGCTCGCCAAGTAAGAGACTCTTGACAAATACAGTATCTGACGCTGATATGCTGATATGCTGGAGCTCATCGCAATGGCAACATTTTATGGTAATTCATGGTTTGAAAATATTAATTTTTCAGAATGGTTTTAACACTCTCTTTTTGTACACACAGAACTACACTTTCATTCTCAAGAGATGGATCTTTTAAGCGCATGGCATATGACCAATGTTTTCTTCTCAGACAATACACCTGAATTTGGCATAATAAAACTTTCGGAGAGTACCAGTGGGCAACCACAGACACCTGCCACCTCATCCTAATCACTCAAAATCTGACAAATTGGACACTGCTTTCAGGAATCAGTAGAGTTTTAAGAAAAGAGGATTACTGAATCTCTAGGAGCAGGACACAAGCTTTCAACATAAAGCCCGCGGATCAGTCAGTCACAAACATACTTCCCGTAATACCACCTTGAAGCGTAATCTCCTAAGCTTGGTGAGACTCATCCTGGCTTTTAATGGAACACCTCGAGGAAAAAAGTGACACATACCCTGACGCTAAACAATAGGTATTGGCTCATCCTCATACACGGATATAAGAGCTATTGATTTACCTCAGACTAAGCCAACTCAAAATCTGCTTTCCTGTCTTCTGTAATCACTTTTTAATTTTTCTACTTTCCTGTCCCATCCGATTGATCTTAATAGAACTGTAATATGTCAGTGGATGGTGTAAACAACTTAGACCTTTATTTTAAATCAGTATGAAAAGAATATGTGAATCTCAATTTATTATCTCTGCAGTGATCCAGGTCACTCCCTACGAATCAAAGCAATAAAACAAAACAAGTTTTCGTTCCTATTAAAATGCATTGAAATTCATTCTATGCTCCTATTGCGAGAATCTGAAGAAAGCTGAAATGATTCGGCAAGTGGACATTTTACAATGTTGGAGTTTTACAGACAGACACAGAAGGCCCATTTATTGTCGTGTGCAGTGCATATGATTTGGGGTGGGGGGGGGGGGGAGTGGGGGGTTGAGTGCAAGGTTTTCATCCTTCCCCTAATTTATAACCACTCGTCTTGGAATACCTTTCTCCCAAAGATGAAAAGCCCCTTCTAATAAGCATGCCAAGAGGGGGTTAAATGTCATTACGACCAAAAGGGAGGAGAATGCACAACGTGGATGTGCAAAAGTGTGATTAGAGTGTCACATTGACTTCAGAATGGACCATGACACACCTGATCATTACACAACACCGAAAACACGACATATTGTTCCGCGACCTGAATGCCAGTGGGTTGCTCGGTTCCACGTCTGAATACAACGGAGACAAGGGCTTAATTGCCGCAGAATGGGAAGTCAGTGGAGAAGAGGTAATTATAAGGTGCCCAGCTTTTAGTGTTGGCCTAAAAGGGGTTGGAAGTAAGGTCAAAATGGAGTATGTGAGCCAGAGGTCATTAGGTGAGGATAGCGAGGAAATGGACATTTGTGGCACTGTTATCAGGGATTGTATTCAGTGTAACAAAAGCACTGTCTGTCATCTCCTTCAGACTTCTTATCTCTGCTGTTGTTGTACAATAGTGATTGATACTCGAACAGAAACATTTTGGTTATATTCATATATCTGAATCACATAAGGAACAATGATAGTTCTCTTATTGTAGATCTTATTTAAAAGTAGCCTATTAAAAATAGTAATTTTTTGAAATGCCCTGAAACTATTGTTTTGGGTATTAAATTAGGCCAACTGTATTTCTACTTTTATTAATGCTGTTGAAATTGATGAATTACTTGAAGATAGCCAGCCATGTGCAAAAAAAAAAACAAACACAGCGGGTCTTTGTCTAACCACAGACCACAGATGTTTAAACTGCACCTTGCCGTCTGTGTCTGTACCCCCTGCACACTTATGAACAGGCAAGCCTCGTTGTCACAGAGGAAGAGAACGGTTGCACAACGCAATTTGTTTCCCTTCTGCTGAGCAAATGAGAAAAACATTACCTGTCAAGTAGTCTTTAGGGCAAAAAATAAGAAAAAAAGAGAAGAAAGTGAAGATGTAGACACTCAGTGAAGACAGTAGCTCCTTTTGGCGAGCTGTTTTGTGTCAAGCAGGCTGGAGTCTGCTATTTAGCGAGGGAAGGAGAGGGGCGACAAGCCTGGACAAGAGCTTAGGGGATTAAGTTCATTCTCACTGCCAGTTTGTCACCTATCGGGTGCCCTCGGCCAGGGGTCTGAATGGGCTGCAGTATTTTCGGATGGCTGATTCACTCCACTGAGCAATAATAAGGGCCAATGGCCCCTCCGAAGGGCAGCAGGGAAAATATCCCCGGGGTAGAAGCCTGTCCCTGAGCACGAGGTGCCAAACAATCCCCTAATTCAACAGCTTTCTGTGTGTATGCTGTGCTGTGCTGGCTTCATTTTTACCGGCTTGCATGAACACCACATTCGGTACAACGGACTGCTAACACCTCGGCACAATTCATTTCGCCCCTCTGGGAGGTATACAGATGGATGTCCTTGGCCAGCATTTAAGAGACTGTGTCATAAGTTAATTTGGATACTTTTTTTTAGTTATGTGCAGGACCTCTTTTACATGTTGGAAGTATTTTTATGTATTATTGGAAAAAGGATGGCATAAATGATATTTCACAGCATGTTATAGTGGGAAAAAATATGAATACATCTAATGTCTACTGAAATTGTGCACTGAAAAGCGCCAGCAACCTGTTCCTTATTAGGCAAGAGCAAAAAAGTGACACGTAGTGTTTCTTGACAACAGTAGCTGGCAGCAAAGTTATTAGGAAGTCATTTTTCATGCTGCTGCCCCAACAACACCACCTTCCCAGTTTGGGTTTTGTACCTCTGGAAACCTTGACTGTATAATAAGCCAATATGGTGTTCCCCCTCGAATAGAACACTAGAAAAACTTCATTAGACAAAATGAATAGAAATAAATGTGAATGAGCACCTGTTTAATTTGGAAAATGTACTTCTCTCTTCGTTTGATTCTGAGAAACCTGCATTGCTTTTGTTTTTGACTTATTTGTTTATAGAATTATGCCATATGTCTGTGATGAAATGATCAATGGATGATTACTGTTTGCCAGACACTGAAGCGTGTTGAGTTCTCAAGAGCCTTTATAGTGAGCAAACATGTATTGTTGAGTTTGGATGACTATGATTATCCTGACCTGAATGGATCCCACAAGGATTAATTAAGCCCATAGCTGGGGCTGCAGACACTGTGAACCAGCCCTGGATCCATCAAAGGAAATCAGTGTGCTGTCATTTGAAAGCGGACCTCATTCAGAGACAGATAGGGGACTCCATACTTAATTTAACTGTGCCGAGAGTCTGCCTCGCACTGTATGAGTCTGATCCACTGGGAAGAGTGGCGAGGAGAAGGCAGTGATTCAAAAGCTGAGGAAACCACAGGATTAGCACCGCCCCGGGTTCCTGTTTCAGACTTATTTGTGAGATTGCCTCCTCTGTTAAGCCCGGTGATAATAATGAGTAATTAGGCGTTTTTGTTGGAGCTGCATTTTGCATTGAAGACAAGGAAACCTCTCGGATGACAGCCATTATTTCTGTCCTCTGGCTTGGCAATTAGGACACAAACCTCTAGCTGGTATTAAACAACTTTGTGACCCCCAGACTCATATTCACCCCGGTGCTAGGAGAGTACGGAGGGCAGAAAGAACTGATCTGGTCACGTGATAACATTTACCATGAGAAAAGGTGGCTGCATTGTGCTTATTGTCTGTTTTATTCGGACTCGCCCAGACTGCTTGAGCCTCTCGGGCGTTTCTCTGTCCCGGCTAGAGGGCAGCTTCCAAAATGGAGTGATAAATCACCTGTGCTGAAAGCAACATTTCCTTTCTGACCGCATTTTTAGCCCCTTTCCAAAGGGCTTCAGCGTCAGACTTCAGTGGGGCCAAAAGAGTTGTAGTTTGAAGTGTGGAACTTAAAAGCATTACTGCATATATATCACGATTAATGCACTCAGAACGCCCTCATGATGCATCCGTAATAGGTACTAATGTTTGACATCAGTGTTTGTGAGTGTTAGGGTCTGTTTAGCAATATTTTACATAATGTATTGCGGGAAAAAAACATTATGAGTAACAGCAACAAGAGACACTGCACTATGTAGTCCATTGTTTCTTGTTCTCAAATTGTTCTTAAATTTTCTGCTGTGCTTTTACTGACTCTACTAACTTTCTCATGTGATGCAAGGGACGTATCTGAAGTGAGATACATTCTAGCAATTTTGTCTTTGATGCAATTCCATCACTTTGATGGAATTCTGATAGATGTTCTGCAAATAACTGGGGGACCGCGCCTCCAGTCCTCAGTCGATATACAGTATTTGATCTTCCGGTTCTCAAGGGGCAGTACGCTGCCACCACTCCAGGTACTTTATGCCAGTCGGCAGCACGCTCACGAACAAGCGCACGGTCGGTCACCAGCTTGTAATCCAAAGGGAGAAGGTTACCACAGCTTATGCAACAACACCATCTAGTTAGTTGCCCCAATTATTTCAAACAAGCGCAGACTGTTTTTGATTAGGCTGAGTTATGCTAATCTGCGACGTGGCTGCATTGTTGCACACATTTCCCTGGAGGGGCGAGGCCGTAAACACCCTGCCAGCATTCTTCCTCCACCGCAAATATCCCCCCCAGCACCCAATCAATAAATAGAGAATACGTTAAAGAGGTATAATCCCGAGGATGACCCCGCTTTGTCACTTCACCTCTCCAAAAACATTGGGGGTTTGGGGGGATGGTTGGGGGGGGGGGGGTGAGGGACGGACGACAAAACAAATGGAAAAAAGCGCTCCACATTAAATCCACAACACTGCACGTCTAAGCTGTCACCTCTGTAAATGACCTCTGGATTCAAATGGAGAAGAGAGAAAAAAGGACACACTTTATAACTCAGACCGAACCTTCCAACCCAAAAGCCCCTCCTCCCATTTTTTTTTTTGCCTGCACAGAATGTTGTTGCTTGCTTCTCTGTACATTAATCTTCCCCTCTGCCCCCCACACCCCCTCCACACACCCCTCAATCTCTCCTTAGCCGGCTCCCGCTATTGTGACTGGCCTCATTGTAATGTGAGCCTGACTTCATCTCTATGCACCGGCAGGCAGGACTGTCTTTTCCTCTCCTCTTTTTTCATCCCCCCTTCTTCCACTGGGGCATTAATTGCCCCAGACCACCAGTATGTTGCCGCTGCAGATGTCCCACTCCTTAATTTGCGTAGAGAGCACAATCGGTCCCATCTGCTGCAGTTTTTCCTTTCCACCACTAGCCCCCCCCTCCCTCCATGCCCCCCACCCAATCCCCTCCATCACCACCACCTCTGCTCCCTTGCTACATCTCCCCAACTCTCTCCAAAGTAAGCCCCCTCCACTCCCCTACTCCCCCCCCCCAAACTCCAACTAAAAAAAGCAACAACTCCCAGTCCTCGTAAAAGGAAACCTTGTCAGTGGGGCCGGGATTGAAAGCCTATCAAAAAGCTATACAAGAGTGCTTTGGTGTGGAAGGCCAGAGCGGAGGGCTGGTGTGAAATGAGGACCCCCTGCTAGTTTACTTTTTTTCTCTCCGCCGCTTCTTGTCAGGGGCCTGAAAGACGCTCGGGGCAGATAAACCGGGACAGATGGGGGGGAGCTTTTGGGAGGAATAATCAGGAACGCGCCGCGGCTCAGACGAAGGTAGCGCGTGTTGCCGTTGTTTATACAAAACAAAATAAAATATATGACTGTGGATCCCTTTAATTAAGCCCGGAGACACTTGGCCGAAGGCAGCCTCCTCCCCCCCAGTCTTTCCCCTCCAGTGCCCGGCCATTCTCACCAATTAAAAGGGGAAAATACCCCGCACATAAAGCATGAGCAAACAGCGCTGACATCATAAAGTACGGTCAGCACAGAGCCTACTTTCATACACAACTTCTCAAGTCAAACGCAGCTATGATTCCCAGTTCATTTTAAAATACATTTAATATGCTTGTGAAAAATTAATTCTGCCATGTGAAATCCCTGATGTTTTTGAAACTTCTTTTGCAAACTAACATGACACTGTGTTATTGAAAGTGACGATAACACAAAAATAATCTTTTCTTTCACCCAGAGAATATGTGGATTGTTTGAATTTTCTTCTAGTGCAACAGTCTCCATAAACTATAATGTCTCAAAGGGAAATAAACTTGCAATGTTCTCTGCAAGGTTAAATCTTGGTTGCTGCCGGGCTGAACTTGGTAGGTGTTGGTCTTCACTGTGATATCAAACCCCAAATGTCCCTGGTTAGTATTGTGACATAAGAGAGTGAAATGATTTATGTGGGCTTTTTGAGAAGGGTTTGAAACTTATTTTGCTTATTTTGGTATCTTTGCAGACAGGCTTTTGTTCTGTCCATCACAGGTCTCTTTTGTCTCCTCTCTAAAGTAAAGTAATGAGATGAGTGAGGCCGGTGCTGTGCTCACTAGCCTGTATTGTGTGGGTCACAATGAACCTTCATCTCAATACACATTAAGACCTGACTGTGGGCATTCATCAACAGTTTTCTCTCCCCATTTAATGTTCCATTTTGCATAGGGAACGCTGCCATTTTTTTAGACACATTCTGACCAATCTGTTGCGCTGCTGGTGAGATTTCTCCTCTGTGAGCTCAGTTAGGATAGGTGTCTATATTCATTTATGTTTGAGTTAAGCGTCATGATTTTTTTGTGAATTATACAAAACAGACCAATATAATATTGTGCCACAAAATTCCATTTTGCAGGTTTTATATTCTGGCTCAATGATAATTTGAGTGGTTCCCTGTGCTTGAATTGTACACAGAGAAGCTGAGCGTCTTTGATATAGGTGCACTGACAAAGTCTCTGAAACATTTTCACCTTCGGCTATTTCTGCACTTTGGCTTCGCTTAATAAAACCCTTTTTGGAAGAAAATGGATGTATCTTTGGTGCTAGTAGGGGGCATATCAAACTACATGCTTTTGGCCTTCATGAACTAGCTTGCTAGATGTGCAGACATCACAAGTCAGCTAGAAAACCATTGGCTGAAATTTAACTTGGTGAAAACTCTGGTGCTGTACTTCCCAGCCAAGTCTGCCTTTGTCTCACTCTGGATGATACTGCAGTGTCATCCTCTCCATCTGCTAGAAACCTGGAAGTGATGTTAGATGACAAACTGTCCCTCTGGAACATCACAGTTTTAATGTCGGGCAGATTCTTCCTGTATATCCTCCTAAGAATCCACCTGTTCCTCACCATTTTCTCAACCCAGCTCTTAGTCCTAACACTGGTCATCTCTCATCTGTACTACAGCTATTCCCTCCTTACAGGCCTCCCTGCCTCTGCCATTAGAACTCTGGAGCTCATCCAGAATACTGCTGCTCACCTGATCTACAACCTTCCCAGACTCAGTCATGTCACTGGCCTTCTCGTCTCCCTCCACTGGCTTCTGATATCAAACCTTTGCTGCTGGCCTATGACCCTCTTTAGCTGTCAATTCTTTTGGCACTGTAATGATAGGTAGAGGCACCAGTTTATCTAGGGCACGTGACCCAAAATTCTTTCAGCCTGCATTGCCATTTAAATCCCCATGGGGTCACTGTAGGTGTTGGATTGTCCCAATTACCTGACTAAATATACAATTCCTGATTAATTCTGATCCTCATAAGGCTAAGAGGAAGGAATGTGACATGAACAGAATGTTAAACACAAAAAAGTCTGAGCGACCCGTCCTGATATATTTTCTTTATTTTGCAGTTTTCAAAGAATCCATACCAGCACACTAAAGAACAATAGACCAGCATTTACAGACAAACAAATCAGTGTTTGAATCAAGGTCTGAATTAAACAATTAGTGGGAACCATCTGTCTGTGAAAAAATCCAAATAGAGAAGTGTGCAGACATCCAAGCTTTGAGGGATGCATTCTGATTGCAAACATTCCACTTTAAAAAGCTGGCAAATCCTAAATAACATACACTTTTAAATATGCCTGTAAGAAAAGACGGAGCTGGTCGGATCAGCTGACGGCATATCTGTGCTCTCAGACGAGTCAACAGATGGCACAGACTATTCATTTTTACACATTTTATTCAGCAAGGAAAATCAATTACTTCTGATTTAAAAGTTGTTCTTCCTACCGCTGTGTACCCTGATGCCATAAATTACAGATCAGTCACAGATAGCATTAAACAATGCTTATTGAAATTTGAGGTTGATTTCAACAATGTAACTGAATTTGTCTTGGAAATCGTACAGAGAAGCCCTCAAATGCCTGATGCTAAATGTAGTTCATTGTAATTCTGACTCCCAAAAATCTATTTCCCAAAAGTTGACAAATTTTTCCGACCAGTCAAAAAGCTTTCCAAGCATGTGCCAAGCAGTAAGTCTCACTATATGGCACTTCTAAGAAGTGTGATAGGTTCAGACTATTCTATAAAAACCATGCTAAATGAGATGGGGTGTTTGGTATTATGTTGTACTGTGCCAAGTAGTCCAGATTTATGGACATGAAAATTGACACCATACTGAATGTGCAGATGCAGGAATTGTTTCCTGTCAAGAGTTTAGGGGCACCGCTCAAGTTTTTTGTGGAACATGGCATAAATCTGGTGGTTTGAGAGTAGTGACATCAGAATACATGAAACATATAATAAGATCAAACAACTGAAAAATGCCAAACACTAGTTCAACAGACATTCAATTCATAAATACCCACTGCATCAAAACATTCAAAGGAGTTACTGAGAAGCGGACTGCAGATATTCCTAAAGAAACTGTGGTTCTGTAAAATAAGTTAAGTAAGTTATTGACACACAACCATGGCACTGCATTGATACTCTGAGAGTTGTGGGACAGAGGCAAAAAAATAAAAATAGAACAAATTGTTCCACACATTGTGCAGAAAGACAATTATACTTGTCTGTTACAACCATCTTTGTTGATGCAGAAACATGCGTCTCTTCCTCAGGACTGGTCTATGCTAAGCACTGCCAAATAATGGCATAGGAGACTTTTAAGCAACAGATCACAATGCAATTTCATCATAAGGGTTTATACTTGCATTTATATTTCATTTGAGTTCATCAACACCATTGCAAACTATTTTATTGTTAGTGTTAACAATTTTTGTGCATGTAATATAATTGCATGTGTGTGTAGACCTGCCTATAGAACTGCTCAGAAAGAAAAAGAATGTTACTTCTCAACAGTGTAAAAATGTCTTCTCCATGTGTGTATTTCTATGCTCTGAAAGCACAAATAAAAGTGGTAGTATTGCAGTCAATCATCACCTGTGCTTAATTAGTGGCTATTGATGTACAGGGGAGGAGCAATTTTAAGGATGACTGAATTTATGCACTTTCGCTGAATTCCTGCACATTTACCTGCATTTAGGTGTTTGGGACGTTTCTGGACGTGGACTCTTCTGTGTGGGGAAAGGGTGGGTGTGGCTACAGAGCCTGTGGTTTGGGATCAAATTTGTTCTTTGTTGTCAGCTAGCTAGCCGCCACAATGGCCCAGATACAGTGAAGCAAAAAGACAAGCGGACAGGGCTTGTTTAATATAATTAACCTTGGAATTGCTTTTTCTTGGTGATATCATTTGAAGTTCGACAAGGGGATGAAAAGTGATGTGGAGTTGGCTTGTTTTCTGTTGGACCTGTAAGTAACCCTACCTCTAGTAATCCCGCTAGGGTTGCCAGACGCCCAGTCATCAAATTATTTGTACTGCATGTCCGGTTCGTGGTCCCAGCTGGACAATGTAGGTAATGACAGTCCAAGTAATTGATAGGATTAATTTACTGGTAGTGTCTAATGAATTTGCGTGTCAGTATCTCGGTCAGGTATTCGGGGGTGAGTGGGCAGGGTTGAAAACGGAGGAGACTTCTTTGATAGTAAACACAGGCTAAAATATCCTGCGTAGTGTGCCTTTAAGGCCTGAATTAATTAATGTTCTAACTTATAGACTCATTACGTGAGGGTAAGGGTTTCACCTTCACAAACCAGCTTAAATATAGTGCTTTAAGTAATGTGGTTACTTTTTGTGCATTCTTCATGGTGATTTGTTTTCTGTTGCCAATGTGTGTGTGTATATATATATATATATATATTTATTTTTTATTTTTTTTAATTAATTTATTTATTTTTTACCTGCAGTGTGTTTCTACCATCTTAGGCTATGCATGTAGAAAGTTTCATTTTATCTCAGGAATGCAATTTTGTGAAGACCTATAAAATTGCTTTTGTCAATGTTTTTGTGTACTTTATTGGATATCTTTTGATTGATTTATGAAAACAACCTCTTGGAAGAGCCATATTTATCAGCCATAAACCTGCTTTTTCACCGAAGTGGCGACTGAGTAATGGGATGTACTCCTATGTGCTGAGTACTGACTACTTGGTTCTAACTTTGTTCATTTAGTCACCAAAGCCATAAATGGGAAAATGATCAGTAAATATACGTACAGGCCTGTGCAATATACATACCAGCTAAATGTGTACGTGATTTATTCAAATTTAAGTTTTTTTCTTCAATATTAAGAGGAACTAGTTATTTGACGTGGAATGGATTTGTCTTGCTTCTCTCAATATTCTTGAGAGAATATCTTGTATATTTAAGTTTCTCGTATATTTCTCCAGACAAGGACAATAAGTTTCAGAAGCTTAATTTTACAGAAAGTTTGTATTTCCACTATGTTGCATGAAGCCCTAAATGTATTGATCTTGAAGTTCATTCAGCTTTCTGTATCCTTCACACTTAACAGTCGGTTGAGCTTGGACAGTTTCCCCTCTGAGAGTGAGTGAAGGGGTATTGTGGGGCGACGTTTCGCTTGTTATCCATGGCAACTCCTCACATCATTCAGCCGCCCTAGAGCAGCCCACAGCCACCAAGAAGCTGGGGCCCAAGTCGCCGTGAGGCCTCCTCGTGGCCCCCAAGCCCAGCGCGAGAGGTACAGGGGAACTGGAGAAGGGCCCACCACGGTCATGGTCTCTCCCAATTCAATAACAGTTTGTTCTCAATTAGATCGCTTTGTAGAAAGCTGAATGCCTTTTGGGAAAATGCTCCTCAGCCATCTGGGGAGGGCTTTCACAAGCTTAAAAGATGGCATCCTCGCCATAATAGTGATGTTTCGCCTCTTTTCCCCTATCCCGTATTTTCTTTTTTTCAACTTTCTTTAGCCATTTAGTGCGCTGACTTTAGAATCAAACTTGCAGGGCCCCAACATGGCGTGTTGTGATGGAGTGGTCCATATGGATCATGTGTTTTTTTTTTTCAATCGTAAAAGTGTGAGGCGAACAATTTTGTCATTGTTTATGAAGTTTTAACACACATCTAATAAGCAATTCTATATGAAAAAATATTTTGTTGGCTATTGTAATGATTCAAAATGATAAGGGGATGCTCAACCAAAATACAGTGGCCTTTCTAGTAAAAGGCCCACCCTGAAGTGCTAATACAATTTCATTTCTGATACTACAGATAATTACACTAAAGTGAAGCATGCCATTGCATTAAATGTGTTTATCAGACCTGGATATAACACGTATTTGATATCCATTAGTCTTTTGGCATCGATAAAAACAAAAATTATTATCATCAATATTTACTATAAAAGTGAGTATCTGTGTTCCTTTCAAAGAGGCCTACTGGAGTGTTCTAATTTGACTAGTTTTGAACATTTCACTAATTTGGCTCTAAATAAACACCTGTTTGACCCAGGTCTGATACTGTGTTTGGTGTTCATGAGTATTTATAAAGTATGTATTTGTTTTATTGAGTGTAAATTTGAACAAATAGTAAACTCTGTCATTCCCCCAACTGAGTCCTTTTTTTTTTGTTTGGACTTGTGTATTACAAGAACAATAAACTGTCAAAACTTTCAAAAAATAACATCCTGCAATAATGCTTCAGCCCATCAGATGGTGCTGTTTAATGTAGATCTCTGTTCAATGCATTGACTACAAACGTGAAACAGTTCTGAATGCCCAGAACCCAGAAGACGTTGTGTGTTGTGATGTTACATTGCAGGGTCACTAGCATCTTCATTACATTACATTACATTTACAAACTGCAAACTGTACACAGATACTCCAAAGTGCCATTATGTATGTTACAGGGGACCATCTAGTTCATAATTATTTCTTCTAAAGCACAAAATTTCTATGACACAATGAACTTATCACATTTATCAATATATCCATTCATAACCATTATCAATCTGTTTTTTAATAATAACTATTAAATTGCTCTAATTGCATGGACTAATGCAAAGCCAATATTCCACTGACTGTCTCATCATGTGTCCCACTAACAGTACATAACATGATACTAATGGCAAATCCATGTTAAAAAAACAAACAAAAAAATTCTGAAAATCAGAAAATTCTAAACTTGTCTGATGGTTTGATTGCATTTTATGGTTCCAAAATATTTCAACTTATTTGGCTTGCTTTGATCTAATAAGAATAAACGGCATTGTTATACTCAATGTCACATTGTTAAAGTGATAGTGAAGGGGCCAACTTCTAAGCTCTGGCTCTGCTTGTGTGTTGCATGTGCTGCCTGCAGCCTGGAGAGTGAATAAAGGAGAGGATAGGTGAGCAAAACGCATCTGTGCCACAATGAGAGTGGGTTTTTTTTTTTTTTGGGGGTGGGGGGGGGGTAGTAAGGCAGTTGGCGGGGTGGACGTCCGCTGTCTTAGAGGGGGCCCCCCCACGGAGCGTACTTTGCTGTGAAGCACCGCCTTTTGTTTGCCGTTTGTTTACCTTGCTTCCTCGCGCCGAGCCGGGGGGGGGGGGGGGGTACAGCGAAGGCCAGATGAACAGCTCATTCACTGCCCTCCTCACCCTCTTCCGGGGCCTCTGAGAGAGAGAGAGGCAGAGGGAGAGAACAAGCCATCAAGAGCCCAACGGGTTACCCCGAGATCAGAGGCACAAAGGCTCTCCAATCATCCATTAAGAAAACCTTGCTCCACGAGCCACGTTCCACGCTGTGCTCACTCAGAGCTGAACATCACTGTCCAGGTACAGGCTGCATCAGGCCTCCCATTCCCCTTTCTAGGCCTCAGCATACCCTGAGCGCACAATGACGTAAGGCCAGGTAGCCGTTATATAGCCTGGAGGTAGTTGTGGTGGCAATGTCGCTAACCACAGAATCAGATTTGTGTCAAAATGATCAAAGAAAGCATCGTACTTCTGACAAAGATTTGTGTCAGAATGATCAAGAACCATTTCTGGTTGAGAGCTAAGAAATAAATATTGCAAACAAAGATAATAATTTCAGAAGTAAGACCTAAGACTTTTGCGTTTGGAACAAAAAGGAAAAATATTCCAAGTAAATATTTTCTATGCCTGTGCAAATTATCTATTTTGTTTGATACTTGATACGATATTTTGTTTGATACTTGATACGTTGTTTTGTTTGATAATTTTGACACAAATCCGATTCTATAGCAGAGCAGCACTAAGCAACATAGCCACAACATCTTCAGAATGATCAAACGACCTCCACCCTGCACCGTGACTACCTGTAGTGGGACTACCTCCCACTGACGGAAAGTGACAGAGCGGCTATGTTGGCCCGACGTTGGTTTTCTCAGTGTGCTATCTGGGTACTCTTGCATGTCCCTTCCAGCCAGTTGAGGTTGTTTTAGGCGTTTTCACATTGTACAGTACAAGGACTGTTTCGAGTGCCAATCAATGTGTCCAAATGGGCTAGCATGAGCACATTGAGTTTTGGAAATTGGAAGGTGGTAGGAGCAGAATAGAGGATGGGGGTGTGTAGTTTGGAGGAGGGGGGGGTGGTCTGAGGGGTGGTTTGGGAACAGTCGGGCAAAACCAGCTGCATTGCAAAAAACGCCGCCCATTCCCCACTCAGCAACAAAAGATGAAAGAGGGTCCTGCTGGGTGGCAAGGACACCAGGTGACTCTGGCAACCTGAGGGGTTTAACCGAGCGCTCTAATGTGTAAAACCATATCCAGTTGTATGCAGGCCATTAAAGAAGTTTTTCTTTAGTGGGGGGGTCTTTCCCTTTGCTTTTTAAAGGCAACCACATAATCTTTGCCTGCGAGTTACAAACAATGGAGTGGGTTGAGGGTGGCACCACAGTGGCCGACTCTTAACAGGGGACCGGCATTCTGGACCCATTCACTCGGATCAGGTTGCACATGAGAAACTGGATGTAAGGGAAGGGTTGCTGGCTCTCTCTCTCTCTCTCTCTCTCTCTCTCTTAATGTTTCTCACTTTCTTTCTCTTTCTTCCTATCTGTCTGTCAGAACTCTGCTGTACATCTCTGTCTGAGTTTATCTGGGTTGTTTTTGGATTAAGAACTGTAGAGAAGCACTACCTGACTGTAGGAAAAATACCTCCGGTTGTGGAAAAACTAGAGATGTTTAGCCTCTCTATCTGTGTGGTGTTTGTGTGTGTATGAATTGAGGTCACAGTCTGGGGTATGCGTGTAACATTTGGATTCTCTTTTAGTTACACTTGTAGAGGGCTAATACATGTGAAGAAGCCCATATTATGTTTTTCAAAACTCATATATTTTATAATTTAGTCCTAAAAACCCAAACCAAATTTGTACAGTTGAGATCGGTGTGTGTAAAACCCTTACAAAGCTAACCCAGGATGTTACTGTAATGGGGCAGACCTATGGTTGTGTTTGGGGATTCCCGACTGAAGTTGAAACCAGTTTTATATATTCAGATGTGTGATGTACATAATTAAATACTGCTGTGGAGATGTACTGGATGTCCCTTCATCCTCATCAGTATTTTTTTCTTATGGGTCTGCTGATACACTTTCAGTGTATGACACTCCACAAGGTCTTATATAAAATTCTGAATTCAGTGCTTCCTGGTGCACTGTCCCGTAAGGTAGCCAACAGCTGACCACAGCTTTGCTCAGTTGTCTCTGTGTCTTCATGCAGTAGTGACACCTGGTTCACTGGATGACTGCAGTCTCCTTGCACACTTACAACACCTCCGATGCAGTGACTGCATTTCAGCTGGTGGACTCTAAAGTGAAGATAAGCAGTTACTGACAGCACATGCATTTCTGTGTTTGTATTAAATGATGATGACATTGTATTTGTTAGAGACTTACAAAAGGGAGCTGGAAATTTCTTAAGCAGTGAGCAAAGTTGAACTGTTATTGTTACTGTTCTAAATTGTTTGAAATTGCAAAGAATAAATTTTCAAGTAGAAAATGGGCACCATTAATCTTATCATACTCCACTAAAGCTCTGAAAACATGCTTTCAAATAATCTACAGAGCTTTCAACAGATTAGCAAGAGGTCCAAGAATGAATAAAGAGCAAAACTAGTTCAATTTTACAATGGTTCATCTTGACATGGTACCTTGTTTTTCAAGTACTCCAGTTGATAGAATGATGGTCACAAGCCAAACCTCCAGGATCTCCAATCAAATATAATGACCATTGGCAAGTGCAGAAGGTGGAGCAGGGTGCTGGGTTTCTCTTGCAGGCCTGTCCCCACTAACAGCCATACTGGTTAAGTTAGAAGAAATAGCTTACTCTGTCATTTTTTAAAAATGTGTTTGTTTGTTTGTCTGTGTTTGGTCAGAATACAAGAATACAAAATACAAAAAAGCTATTCTGGGTGGCTACAGACAGTACTGTCAGATTTTCTTTTAATACAATGATGCCTGTAAGTATTTGGACAGTGACACAATTTTTACAGCTCTTTTTATACATAGTCCATTCATTTTAGGGGACCAAAAGTAATTGGACAAATTAACAATCTTAAATGAAGTTGTCATATTAGCACTTCCATAAGGCACCCTGGAAACTTACTGTACTTTTTGCCAAATATCAGTTTAGAACAACATTTCCTAGTTCCTTAGGCCCTATTTTATATTTTAGAAACATATTTG
Organism: Anguilla anguilla; assembly: GCF_013347855.1. NCBI lineage: Eukaryota > Metazoa > Chordata > Actinopteri > Anguilliformes > Anguillidae > Anguilla > Anguilla anguilla. The sequence goes on along the minus strand of NC_049203.1, from coordinate 50,912,370 downwards.
GAGTGAAACATTGTCAGCTGTTACACAGAGGTGTATGGAGTACACACAACACAGGCTCCACAAATAGATCCACTTAACATCTGGATTTTCGACTACTTGAGTGAGTAAATTACCACCAATATTTTTTATTGGGATGCCAAATGTGTGTAGTACACGTAGATAATCACAAGTAAAACAGAACAATGGAAGTCTTTGAGGTCATTTTGTTTGCAAAAATGCAACATTGGGACTCAGTGGTAGTACAGTCATGTGTGTATTAGCAAGAAATAGGCTCACTATGACAATATGCAAGACCTGATGTCTGGTAATGTTCCATTAGTTGTAGTTTATGTTAGCCTTGTGGTTTCATTATTGTGTTTGGTTGGAAGATGACCCTTTGCCCCCCATCCCCCCCCCCCCTTCACCACCACCACTCCCCTTCATCATACAGGAATGATAGTACTGTATTACTGCTCTCCCACAATGGATAGGGAGTCATTTGAAAACAAACAATATGATTATATAAGGAGTTAAAGAGCAAAATAAGACTAAAAGTTCAACATGTGTTCCTTATGTTATCATCACAACGAAACGGCAACGTTTTAGTTGAAAGTGAAGTTAAAAGTAGCACAACTGTGTCTTTGAGTATTCTTACTGGGAAGCATAATGATCATTTCTGCTACCACTCAAGCCCAATGTTGCATTTTTACATGTTCAAAAGTTGCACCAAAACGTTTTTCAACATATTCCTCATCAGAGGCTTCCCACAACAAGGTTTAAAGAGTATTAAAAATTTTTTTCAATTGCCTCAATGTCTGGGTTTGGGTCTGGGTCTCACAGGGTTAAACCCTTACTTTACAAAGTTGGCATCCCATTTTCTCATTGGAAGACCGAATTATAGCGCAGTTAAAGTGTAGGTCGTGGAAATACAGTGAATACGTACAGTATACAATCTCAGTTGGCACTCATTAGGCTGGAATAAGCCTAAAGCCTGCAGCATTTTGTTAATTTCCTCCACACACAGTCAGCTTACTGCAGCCACACAAGTGGTGCTCCTTTGCCCCTCAGTTCAAAGTGCCCTCGTGCAACAGGCGACCCTGTACGTAGGTTCTGTAGCCTGTTTAAAAGATGAGGTTAATGTCACTGTGCGGTCAGAGTTTGCCCTCGGTTTGCCCTTGCGGAAGGTGGGGGAGGGTTGTGAAACAGACACTCATTACTGTCTTTTCAATATATAATCATTGAACTCTGGACTGTGTTTCTCTACCCCCCCTGTTGGTTTACAATGGGGCAGCACACACCCCCAACTGCTGGTTTATGGTCTAACCCTTGTGTGGCTGGGCCGAACCTACGAGGATGCGCTGGAGAAAGTATCCAGCTGTGACCGGCCGGTCCTACAGTGGTATGACCTCTGTTCTATACTGGAGGCCCCTCTGAGGCAAATTCCACCTCTTTTGTTTTAATAATAATGACTGCCCCATCTTCAGGACTACGCTTTTATCATGAACTACTGAAAGATTTCTACATTTACTGCAGCAATATACTGCAAAAAGAATGGCTAGTTTTTTCCATTTATTTTTAACCAGTCTCGTTTCCAAATTGACAGGTGCTCAAAATCTATACATTTTGAGCAAATGTCATTTAATTTAATCTGAAAACTAATTGTTCCTTTCTGGCTTGAGTTTTATGTTGTTTACATATTACTTCTAGTATGTTACATCATCGTTCTTATCATTTCTTAATTTAATTGTTGATGTTTTAACTCGGCTATATTATTTATTTTAAAGGGTATGTTTGTGCTATGAACTTGCCCTGAAGATTCAAATTGAATTGAAATTAATTTAATGTGTATTGATAAAATTATTTATCCTCCTAGAGTAGATGCAAGAAAGTAGTGCAAGAAAAATTAATTCCCTACCAGGGATCAGGTGCCACAGTAATATGTATACAGTGTGTATTTTATTTGAAAACATATACAAATTATAATTTGGGCTGTGGGATCTTTCCTTTTATGCAGTAGCGTTTTCTGCCCTACTTTACTGGACATTGTGTGCCATTGCTGACCACTCTGTGCTCCCTGGTGATTACCCTGTGAAAGGGGAGCGACACACTCCGAGAGCCTGAGACATTAGCAGGTTTGTTAATCATTCTCCCGACACACTTGGGCTGATAGCGAAAGCCAAGCCAGTGCCACGCAGTGACAGGCCCCCCCCCTGACTAATGATGGACGCCTGGCCCATTCTAAACCTCAGAGGGGTGATAAGCGCGCCCTCCCAGCCCCTGAATAATGAGCACAGGAAGCCGTCTCGGCCAGACAGCCACTTCGTCAACCGGTGAGTGGCCCACTCACCCGGCGCATTAGAATCAGATTCCCTGCGATTGATCAGGAGGGTTATTGATCAGCGTCCCCTGTCGCTTTCCTCCAGACCTGAACAGATAGTGCCAGAGCGGGGCTGCATCGAGTCAGTTCACCCTCAGGTATTTTCAGGGTCTGCTGTCATTTATTATGCCGGAGAGCAGTGGGCTGGACGGACTACTGTGTGTTGCTTGGCAGATTGATTGGCGTGTCAGCTCTCCGATTCTGCGCGTTCAAATGAACAGATGGGAGGGAAGTTGTGGGATGAACACCTACTGAATCACTAAAGAGATCCTATTGCCATTGTTTCAAAGTACTCCCCCCAGAGACACGGAAATTGAGATGTTTTCAGTGTTTCATAAGAAGTGAAAACTATGATTGTGATGTCATTGTAGTCATTGTCAGGACTGCTACTCATTTGACAGTGTTTGTGTAAGTCATTTTTCATTTTCACTCTTTTTACTTTTTGTGTTAAAAGGGTCAAGTGGATATCACGCAGCTGCAAAACTTTGACTCAAGCTGTCATTGATAAACTCTGTAAGAAACCCAGCTCATTATTTATGGCCTCCAGTTTTCAGATCCAGTCTCGCTCAACAAAGGAACCTCTAAGACAGTTTCAAACGCACACTTTCAATATATCTTCTTTTTTTAAGCAACATCAACAAAAAAGATGTCTCCTCTATTGATCATATTCTCTCCGCCTCCTTCTGCATGCCCTTTGCCCTTCCCTCCCTCTGTCCAGCCAGTATAACAGGACTGGTAATTATTCCAGACTTCCAGCTTCCCCCTGGAACTAATGTGATAAAATCTAGGAAAAAGACAAGGTGCACAAAGAGAGAGATGTAGCCCTGGGCAGGATGGCTGCCAAAGGTCTAAGCCAAGGCAGCGAGTGCCTTTGGGACGTAATGGGATTTTCTGGGGCCTGCATTGATCTCCTGCTCACTCATTCAAAGCCGCCTTTTTGCAGCCAGTCGGCACACTTTCGCCCCCAATCCCCCCCACCCCCCCCCCATCCCGTATCACCCCTGCCTGCACTGGGGGGCCCCTGTTTTGGGCCAGATCCAGGCATTTAAGGAGTCAAGGCAACAGGTGAGACTGCCCAGTTTCTGAAACACTGAAGCACAGGGCTGCTGGTAGGGAAGATTTAGGGGAGGACTGGGGGGGTGTGGGGGGTCATGTTGTCTTTTTTGACAGGGGTGAGTTTTTCAGGGGATTGCTAGTGTTTCAGTGAAGCAGCATTCCTCCGATTTAAGCCCGGTTATGTTATGGTCATCTCAGAGGATTTATGAAGGATGTCAGGTAGCAATTATTGTCAGTCACACTAAACACAATATCTTAAGTGTAATGTAATAAGTTCATATTCCTCAAAGAGTGACAGCTTAGGCCACATCCGCAATTAACCATCCTTAATTATTAGCTATAAGCTGAAGCATATTTACAGCTCACCCATTTGAAATGAGGGCAATAAAGGCAATGATACTTTCTTAATGTGCAGGGGCCTACCTGACTGTTGGAGAGGGCAATGAGGAAGGGCTATAATTGATGTACATCTAGTCCTGCTGTACCTGTTGTATAGAGGGGCACAAATGGCATCTTAATCCAATGCAGTGGCTGGAACACAGGCCATTTTTCAGAGTTGCAATAGAATGTTTTTTTCTATTGAAATACTTATAACATTTTTTAATAAAAATTATTTTTATAAGAATCTTAACAATATAAGGATGTATGATATAAATTTTTGTATACCACCAGATAGCTAATTGTTTCATTTTTTTTATTTTAAGTCCTCTTGCACATGCTGAAGCCTCCAAGCAGATCGTTTGATAATGTGACTCTATTGTAGTTGAGTTGAGTTTTGAGTTCTCTGTACTTGTAACATACAATAAGTGACTAACTGCTGGTAGACTGGGTATCTCGCTTAAATTAAAAATTTCTGTTTAAAAGACCATACAGAGTGTTTTGGTACAACTGAACACTTCATTCACAATAATCAGTAGGCCGAGGACAATCCATGCCTTTTTTTTGAATGATCACAGATATTACAGTAACTTGAGGCAGCTCAAGGTAGATAAATAATATGTTGTCAAATTTAGCATGAATGGCATTTTCTCTTCTACTCTTATCATTTTAAACCTAGTTTATGAAATATAAGTGAGCCTTTGTTTACTCTCTGACCTTCGGTGGAACAGAGTTGCGAATCGGATCTGCAGACAGATGTCAGTCAAATGGTGACTTTTGTTACTGTTGCAGAAGTAGCTTGTAAACATGGACATTGCAAAGGGATTGGGGGGCTGTGCTAAAACTGAGAGGCCCTAGGGTATATGAGTGCCAGTGGAGTGATCTCGGCTCAAAGAGCTGGCAGATAAATCGTAACAGTAGGGGTCACTGAGCTATGCCTTCTGGGAATTGTCAGGAGGCACACTTGTGGCGAGAGGGAACACATTCCGCCTTGGATAAATGATTATGGAAGGAAGAAGCCAATTAATCGATCATTAAAAATTTCTACAAAGTGCCTTTTGGCCTGCCACCACCCTTCTTTCCAGCAGGATCGGTCTGTGGAACGGTGCACGTGTTGTGCAGAAAGAGGTCCCCCCTTTGTTTCTCTACAATTGACAGCCACAGAAACACCCCCTAGGGCACGGACTAAGGGTTGCCAGAGATGACAGTAAAGTCAAGATTGTGTGCTTCGGTGGGGTGGGGGGTGAGGGGGGCGGTGTGTGGCTTGGGGTTGGAAGAGGCTGTAGGGAGGACTTGGGGGGTGTGGGGGGGGGGGGGTGGAGAACGGGAGCTTGGTCAGGCGATCTTCAAGTGTCCGAGCTTTTCAAAGCTTTGTTATCCACTTTAGGATGCCCTCACTGACCTCCCTGTGCGCTCGCTCGGCGAGGCGAGGAAATGGAGAAGAGGGGCGCGGGAGGCGGGGGGGAGCACTTTTTATTGTGGTCGGGGGGAAGCGGGGTTCAAACGCACACGACCGGCATTCCCCCAAGGAGCAGGAAAGGGTGAGGGCCCTGCCCAAAGGTGAAGCGGGAGAGATGCCGTCGGGCCCTGTGAAAGGGAGAGAGAGGCACCGAAGATCAATGTCCACAGGCGACCTCCTTGTTTTGGGAGGCTGTCGTACACTGCCTCCATTCTTCTGGCTTCTTTGTCCCCACTTTTAGTCCTAATATAAAGTGCACGTTTCAGCCCCCCCACCCCTGTGAAGTGGCAGGGTTCTCTGGTGCAGGGCACCGCTGCGCTCTGAACGGGCACGGCCGTCTCCCGGGCCCCTGGGCTGTGCTGCACGGCGGCGCACGTGGGCAGAGACGTGACAGAAACTAATTAACGAGAGCGGTCTCAATTTCGGTCTTCTTCCGCACTTTGAAAGTTTGGAAAGCTCTCGCAGTCGCTCTCTAAAGTTCCTCCACTGCCAAAGCACCTTAATTTCATGTGAGAAGCGTTCTGCATCATTTGCTGCTTTTATGTACGGACATGCATGCTCGTCTGGCGGTCCCGGCGGTGGCAGGTGCAGCGCGTTTTCAATTATGCCCCCCAAAAAAAGCCCAAAACTGCGCCTCATTTAGACTCAGGCACAGGGCTGAGAAATAGAGCAAAGGCAACAAAAAAGCTGCGTCTGACGCCACGATCACAACACGCACTTTCCACTGCTTTTATTTGCCACTGTGTCGTTTATCCCGGCAACAGATGCGATGTAAAAACATTCCTGTTCCATTTCCCCCCCGCACAACAAGGTTAATTTAACTTGTTGTGCTTTCAGACGTCGCCCTGCCACGGCTCTTCCCCGGCAAACCCGGAATAATAAAAAAATGCAATTAAAGAGGCTGACTCCACATTAACCGCATCCCAGACACTTTCACTGGGGCTTAATCCCACCCCTGGCTCTAAGACCCTAATGCGATCTGGGACGCACGGCCCCCATTCAGGGCGCTTCATCCCGTCCCTTTGTGTTCTTAATCGTTCCTCGGCATTAAGCGGGCCACACAGCCCAATCCCCTCTCAAACACCCTGCCCTGTGCTTTGTCAGATGTCAGGCCCCTGTCTCTGCCGTCCCCGAACCCCCGGCGCACAGCCACGCTGTTGTCCTTCACCCTTCCTGGGAACGCTTTCTTGACACCACGCCACTGATCCCATGTTGTCTCACGTGCCCCCCGTGTGCCCCGCACGCATATAGGCTCAGGACGTGAACTAATCACGTCCCCGGCCCGTGGTTCACTGTCTCAGACTGAACTCCCCCAAACGCAGTGTTGCGCCGATAGCTCACAAATGCATGTTGTTGTTTTTGCAGGTAGAATTGTCTTGTTTGGGTCAACCTGTCAAGGGTTTTTGCCTTTTCATTTCTGTGAAGAAACTGGCAAAGAGCCTTATGCTAACAAAAAGCAATTGGGTGCCACAGAGCAGATCATAGAGCAATGAGAAAGATGAGAAAATTGAGATTATATGAGTGTTACGTGAGTGAATAATCTAACACTGGCTTTTCTGCTCTCAGGATCATAGATGATCGAGTGCTTATGGCCACTGGTCCAAGTGGAAGCTAAAGGGCTGATGCAGGAAATGGCATGATATAGTCTGCAGATGGAATCGCAACAAAGACGATCACCATCCACTGAGGCCACAAAGACATGCTTCTCTGGGGTTAGCAATTCAGAATCGCTGGAACTACGGCCAAAGAAGATGACTAACATTTATAAAATCACGTAACCAATTCTGGAAAGAAAGCAAAACTGATCAAAGAAAAAAAGATGAAAATCAGATGGCTGGAAACAATTCATGACCAGTAGCCACCTGCTTTTGTGAAAATTGGACTGTCAAATCTCAAGCTGACAACAACCAAATATTTGAAGTGTGCTGAAACTGATTCTTGAAAACGCCATGAACACGTATGGTGGGGGCTCCCAATGGTCCAGGAATGAATGCATGCCGTTGAAATGAATGGATGCTGACAGGTGTGAGGGGAGGCCTTATAACTGAAAATGGGTGCAAATGCTCACTCTGAAGAAGAAAAGTGTGTGTATATTAAATTCTGTTTTTTTTTTTTAAAGATCAATATTCATCACATGGTTCCAGGCCCCATTCAAGGCTGCAGAAATTCAAAAACTCACAAAATAGCTCACAGTGTTGACTCCTCCTACTCAGACTTTTGGCTGGCCCCTGGAATGGAAATGGCAGCAGGGAAAGACAGTGATGGCATGACAACATCAAATCATGGGGCTGAATGGTCCCTGCTCGAGCAGGAGACAAAGGCCTGTGTGCAGCATTCAGGCACATTCATCTTTAGATATGTACGGAACCGTAAGTAAAGTAAGAATGGGGAAAATGTTTGGATTTAGGACACACACACACACACACACACACACACACACTCTCTCTCTCTCCCTCATACACGTGTTGTCTAAACTGAGTACGTGCCGATAATTCATCATGATGCCTTTTGTTCGCAGTTAATTCATTGATTATTTTACTACATTTCATAAGAATAAATAAATAAAAAAACAATATCATGCATAATTCACACTTTCTCATAATTATTGGTCATAGTAATTGCATACGATTCAACAATAATTACCTGTTGTCTGTTTCAGATCTGTATGTATTTGTTTTTGAAGATCTAAAAAAGATGGTCATCCAGATTTATGATGATAATAATGCAACTTCAAATACATGTTGAATTTGATTGCAAGTCATCATAAATATCTATGATGAATGTAACTTCAGCATTCCCCTGAGGCATATAAAAACAAATTATGTTAAAAATGAAGGTAGCTAACTAATATTTTGTACCGCAACATATTCACATTCATTACCTTAGCTGTAGATTGTATCCAGGATTGTATTTATGAATTTACTCCCAGTCTAGGGGCCAGTACAAAAACTAAACTTACCGACAAAAACTTTGTCCATGGCTGGCATGCGTGCATGACGTTTACGATATGAAAGTGGGGTCTTCATTCATTATAATAGTGTGTTCTTTCAATCAAAGGATCCATTTAATCAACATATTTTTTTCTGAACTTGAGTGTTCACTTTACACAGTTGTACTCAACCCTTTGAAATAAAAATGCATTTTGAGAACATTCTTTTTTCAACCTATGGAACCAGAAGTACTGAAAAACAGCCACACGGGCAAGCACACAACTACTTAATTCTCATTTGTATCCAGTTTATGTCCAGCTTTTTCCATTATTATCACAAGTGACATATCTATTTCTGAGCTTTTTAGAGAACTCTTCCCTTGGAGAGCTGTTAACTTGAGATAAGAAAGGAAAACAACGCAGAACATCGCGAAAGCCACCGAAGGTATATTTTCCCATTGTCTTTGTTTTTATTTCCTTTTCTGTCCCTTTCCAAGTGCTCCTCAACACTTACTCGGGCAACACAAACAAATGCAAATAGGCTCTGAAAACTTAACATAATGTAACTGGGACCCCTTTTTGAGAGATGGGATGAATGGCTCTTAAAAGGAGGCCTAATTAATCTAAGTACAGAGGCAATGGGCCCACTTGGAATTTTTTCACTCCTTTATCTGAGGAGAAAGAATGAAAAGAAACAAGCCTCCGGAGCAGGGTCTGCCTCATTCAGCCATCCGATGTTAACATTATCGAATGCAATACCCCATGAGTGAAGAAAATCAATCAATCTACCTTTCTTTTTTTACGTTCCTTTTTTTTTTACTGCTGTAAAAAAATGGGTAAGAAGGGAGGGGTAAAGATATATGGCAATAATCTCAATTCTTTGGGCCTACACATTTTTAAGTAGCAAAAGAAGCCTGGTGCTAGAGTTGTCAGGTGCTGGGGTGGCTGGGGAGAACAATGGGAGGGGAGAAGCAGAAGGCTGGAGATGAATGCTTTGGGTAAATCAGTAATAGAGCTAAAGGCCATACGCCTGTGGGGAATTTGCTGGCTTATAAAAGAGCTTTAAGAGGCCCTCATTCATATGGACCAAAAGAGATTTGAATTGCCCCCTTCACAATTGCTTGAAAGGCTGAGCTCAGGGTGTTCCGAAACAAAGTGGATATCAGGCTGCCTTTCAATGGTTCTAATAAGCTTTTAACTATTTTACATTATGGCGTTACCCTCTTCTTCTCCCCCATTTTGGCATTGTTTGCTAGCCGTGCGCTAAGCCAACTTAAATGTCTGATTTATACTTTTCTTCATGGTGAATTAAAACAAAAAAATTAAATGAAATAGAAGGCCAAATCAATGGGAGGGAATTCGGTTTTATTATGTAAGGTAGAAAAATGGGCTTCATTATTTGGTCAGCCACAGGGAATTCTTTGTAAAGTATAGCCTGTGATAAATATAGGGAAAAATCTGAAAACTTTCTGCAGTGGGGAAGTTACAGTACTTCTTTAGGATCTTAGCACATTTTGCAAGTTGCCAAAATAAGAGGCAAGGTTCATTTTATATTTTAAGGAATCATATCCCTGTATAGATGACTTTCAGTCTCTTTAAATTATGCCTTTAGGCTGTAAGGTACTTCCATGGTCTTGTGCCTAAACCATTCAAGTTTGAATTGTTTTTCTTTCTGATCTGTGGCTTAATGATGCAAGAAAACCAGACATTACTGATTCTTGACAGATGATTGTTGCTCCAAGCCCTGTAAAACTGAATAAGTTCGAATAACTGAATAAGTAAATATTATCCATATTTCTATGATTTATGATTTATGATTTATGTAAATAATAGAAAGTCCACATAATATTTTAGTAAAATAGGCATAGTGATGAGCGTTGCTATGGTTCTTTTTTATTGCCCTGGAAATTGCCTCCTCTCCTCTGTCTTGTGAGGGTCAGAGGTTCAGCAGAGGCCTGACTGGACCTTAAACTTCTCATCGCAGCGCCCCTAGAAGATGGGTGTAAATTTTAGGCATGGGGGGGTGGGGGGACGGGGACGAGGGGGTGGGGGGACCAGGGGAACGGCACCACCAGTGGAGTCGCCCTCTGGATGACACTTTTAAATCCGAGGTCCTCTTGGCTGTGTGGACATTAAGAATTTCATGGTAATTGTTGAAGACAAGGAGGGGGCCCTGACCTTTCTGGCCCTTATTAAGTTCTCATAAAAACCTCACGGCTTCATCCCAGTAACATCCCCTGACAGTAAAAAAAAAAAAAAGGAAGAAAAATGAAATAACGCTTCTTTGAGGGTTCAAAGAGAGGCAGTGGGCTACACGCATGCCCTTCCCCCATGAACAAAAGTTCATTTGCATTAACTGCCATTTCTAGACCATATTAATTTGTATCAGTGTTGGGTTAGACTTAATTTGATTTCATATTTCATAACACCTACATTTTACAAACCAGAGCAGTTAGAGTGCTTGTGTGAAATGACGTTAAAACTTAGAGGTCCTTCCACCTTTATAACAGTAACAAGTAAACCCTAGTAAACAAGGGTCAAATATCTGAGACAAGCATTCTGCGAAAACTTGGAAAATACTGTGGCCAAACATGAGGGTGTTATGTGGTTTGCATCACCGTAGAAAGTTGTTGAAAGTTGTTTGCACAATCTTTAGAGTGTCTGCCTTCTGGGAGAGGCCTTTTGAAAAGTGACAGTAATTGTAATTCACCTCACTCAGCTCTCCAAAGCTCTAGCCCATACAGAGTTTGGCCACCCAAGGCAGTTTAAAAGATAAAATCTTGTTCATTATGAATTTAAAGACCGCTCTGTGTTGGTATGTCAGTATCATATATATGGTGCATTTCTTAAGTATTTGGACGGTGGCACAGTTTTTGTTGTTTGGCTCTGTACTCCAGCACTTTGGATTTGAAGTGAAATAATGAATATGGCGTTAAAGTGCTGATTGTCTTGTTCTAATTTGAGGGTATTTGCATCCATATTGGGAGAATTATGTTGGAACTGCAGCCCTTTTTATATATACTCCCTGCATTTTTTGGGACGAAAAGTCATTGGAGAATTCACCACTCAACTGTATCTTGGCCAGCTGTGTCTTTCCATCATTAATTCATGCATAAGAAAGCTAACAAAAAGTCTAGAGTTGATTCTAGTATGGAATTAAATCAGGAGTCTTTTGCTGTTAATTTCTTATTTTGGCTCTCTACTCTAGCACGTTGGATTTGAAATGAAACAATGAATCAATAGAGTTGATTCTATATGTGGAATTTGCATTTGCAGTCTGTAGCTGTTGTCTCTCAACATTAGGACCAAAGAAATGTTAGTCACAGTAAAGCAGGCCATCATGGTGTGGAAAAATTTGAATAAATGAATCCGAAGCATAGCGAACAACCTGGTAGACTACGGAAGACCATTGTAGTGAATGACCAAAGAATGCTTTTACTTGTGAAGAAAACCCCCTTTTCATCTGTTGAACTGATCTCCAGGAAGTAGGCATAGATGTGTCAAAGACTAAAATAAAGAGAAGACTACGCCAGCATAACCTCAGAGGCTTCGCCATAAGATGCAAAGGACTGGTAAGCCTCAAGAAAAGAGCAGCCAGGTTGCAGTTTGCTAAAAAGTACAGCACATAACAAAATGGAAGAGTTCTGGAACAAAGTTACTGACAGGTCCAAGGAGTATGAAAAGTGATGAAAAGAGAAAAGTCTGGAGAAAGAAAAGAACAGCTGATGATCCAAAGCATACCTCCTGTACTGTATCGCATTATGCTTTGGGCATGTATGGGTGCCACTGGCTCACTCGTCTTTATTGATGATGTGACTGCTGATGGCAGCAGCAGGATGAATTCTGAAGTGTACAGAAACATTTTATCCCGCTCAGATCTAACCAAATGCCTCAAAACTGACCTTGCAGCAGGAGAATGCCCCTACACTCACTGCTAAAGCAACAAAGTGAGTTTTTCAGGGCCAAAAAGTGTATCTTGACTGGCCAAGTCAGTCACCCGACCTGAATCCAATTGAACATGTGCTTCACTTTGTTAAAGACAAGACTGAAGGCAAAATGCCCCAGAAACAAATAGGAAAGGAAGATGGCTGCAGTACAGACCTGGCACAGCATCACCATGGAAAATGCCTGGGGTCTATTAATGTCTGGGGGCTGCAGCCTTCAGGCAGTCGTCGAATACACAACTGCAACGAAGTACTAAATATGATGGCTTTATTTAAGATAATAATAATAGTAATTTTTCCAATTACTTTTGGTTGTAATTCCTACACAGATCACTTGATATGGATGTAAATACCCTCAAATTGCACTTTAACATCATATTTATTATTTCAAATCCGGTATGCTGGAGTTCAGAGCCAAAACAACAAAAATTGTGTAACTGTCCCAATAGTTTTGCATTTAACTATGGGTGTGTGTGTGTGTGTGTGCGCGCACGTGTGCGCACGTGTGTGTTCATGTGTATGTCCTGAATGAGTGAGTGTTCCTTTACTCAGAGTAGTATAGGACACAGCACTGCCCAGTGAGCTGTATGAACCAGTGAACTAGCTCTTCGTTCTTTATTGCCCTCTTTTCAACTCTTTTTACCATCACTGCTGGAGGTGTTTTTGTTCCTATTCCTCTGTCTTTGAACAGAAGAACAGTAGTGGTTGCTAATGTGCAGAGCGAAAATAATGCATACCTTACCAGATAGCAGAGTTTGAAAACACATCCCTAAAAAGCAAATGGTTTCACAAAGGCAATTGTTTTTACCAAGGGTCAATCTATCGCTGTGCAGGGGACTACCATTTCTTTTCTATTCTGGACAAAGGGTTTTTATTTTCAAATGATACATACAATAAATATCATTGTAGTATGGAAAGATTTACCTCTTAGTGACCTCCACATAAGCATATATATACACAGAATTGTGCGCACACACTCTTCCAATATATACATAAATATTTCCTTCAGTAATATATCACTTACTTATTGTTAGCTTGAAACAAACAAATTCATTTGCTACATACAGTATATATTTTACTTAACATTTTAAAGTATGGAAAACTGCTTTTTTAAATAAAAGATGTCAGCTATATTAAATACTTTGGCTAAGTAACAAATGACTCTTGCCTCTTGCTGCATTGGATGTACATGTGAGTCAGTGGATATTGCTGCTTCTGCATTCAGCTACTTTGTTTTTACACTGTGAGAGATTAAGATGTTGGTTTTAGCATTCTGGTATTAGCATGCTTAAAACAGTAATTCCATAGCAATAGAAACAACAAGGAGCCTTCCCATTGTTAATAACTAATGTATTGTAGATTAAATTTTCTGATGGTATCCTATAATTCCACGCTCTTGGCTGGTGCATGATAATGGTGTATGAAATATCTGACGTGCTACAAGATATGCTCCCACTGAAACTCCAGACTAAAAAGCTGTGTCCTAAGCCATTGATTGCCTGTTCTTTAACCATAATGACCCAGTATAAGAAATGTCCTGCTACTCATTGCAAAATCAATTAATTGGACACCCTTCCAGTAATAGTATGCACCAAGCAGCTTGGCCTTTGGAGGGCAGAATAAAGCACTGGCGTCAGGCTTGGCTGTAGTACTCCGAGCGTCAGTGCAGGTGCAATCAGTGGCTGTGTGGGAGGGGTGGGGCAGGGGGAGAGGTTATCTTGTATTGCATTGAGGGGAGAAGAATCACATCTGTTTATCCTCGGCATCGAGTGGGATTGGATTTCCTTGATTTTTATCTGTTCTCTCTGAGGACTCCCCCTTCCCGGGGTGGGGAGGGGTTTAGAAAAGCCATCTATTTCCAGAGGAGCCACTCTGAATATGCCCAGCTGCATGGCTACCCTCTTGATTGACACTTTCCTGTGACTCTGTTTTGCCTCTGTGGGTATCTAAGCATCTGGCTTCCCACCCCCCACCCCACACACACATACACCCGCAACCCAGGCAAAATGCAGATCTTGAGGGGTGAGGGCCCACATAGCCAGGGGGATTGCAGGCATAGGTGACAGTGCGTTTCAATACAGGTGGATGTGCCTCCACCCCCTCTCCTCCTCTTGAGTCCACTCCAGGCTAATTAGACAGCACTTAACATGGTTGAGAGCACTTCCAACCCTCGGCTACCTACTTCCCTTCACGGAGAGGGGTGGGGGCGGTGCGGGGCCGCTTACTCTACAAACAGGTCGTGTTTTGAACTTGTATTGCCCCGAAATCAAAGCACTCTCAGCGTTTCTTTAAGAGCGGTCTCCGTTTAACACCAGTCAGCTCATTGTCTGGCAAACTGTGGCTCTCCTGTTCTAAGAGGGCTGCGTGTGTTGACACTCTTTAGAGGAAGGATGCTCTTGTGACTTTTCAGGGGCCATTGTGGGCAGCACTTGTAAATTTAACCTTCCCCTTCTTTACAACCGACCACTTGATTTTGACACATCACAATATGGCAACCCACTAAAATACTAAATCCTCTAATGGCTAATTCAACAGGTAATCAGAGGCTGCATTTTTAAATGATAGTGATTTTGTATATATCATTGAATTATAGGTAATCACTAGATACCTTTTCAGACAACTTCTGTTTTTGATATAATTTTTTTGCTCAGGCATTCACTGAAGTATTAGTGCGCACACAGCAAAACGATCAATGTAAATCAACTCTGATAGAGCACATTTTACTCTAATAGAGTACATAACAACTCTGTTAGAACTGAATGTGGTACCTCTGTGAGGGGTGATGTGTGCGTGTGTGTGTGTGTGTGTGTGTGTGTGTGTGTGCGCGTGTGTGTGTATTAGTGGCTTTCCATTACAAATGAGGACAAGATAACTTTACAGACTGGGAGCAGCCACTTGGAACAACTAGCCCTCAGGCGACGGCTGGCTGTGCCATTGTATCCCTCTCATTCTAAAGCGGACGTTTCAGGCGCCCAAATCTGAGGTTGGCCTCTACCTGAGGTTATGGGGAACAGATGCTTAATCTACCATACAGAAACATCTGCCCTCACAGTATTTTTGCACAGACGGCAGTGAGGCTCAAATGGCCAGGCAAATGGTGTGGCTACAGCAGTCAGCAGTCCATTACGGCATCGTTCGACATGATTGAACCGCTGTCATCTGTGAAACCCCAGCAATCGACCCACCCCTGGGACTGGCATTTTCAGACCGAGAAATTTTCATTCAGGAGTTTGATGTGTCTGCGCGACTCTGCAGTGTGGCACCTGCCGTTTGTGCGGCTCTCTTTGCACTACTTCGGTTTGGGCATTTTTCCCCGATTCAGTGAGAGGTTGGAATGACCTGGGAGAGTCTTTGCTGCTGGTTCGTTCACGAAACAACAAAGGCAGCATTCTCGTTGTCCACACCAGACTCACCTGGCACAAGTCTTCAGCAGTGAGGATATGAGGTCCCGTGGAGGTGAAGCTGGGTGAAGTTATGACTGAAAGTGCATCCAATGTACCCAGTACTGCCGTGAGAGTGCCTCCAGCCTTAGAAACAGAGATGAGATGGTCAGACCGCTGGGGGGCTGGTTGTAGGGGGGGTGGGCTGGGGGGGTTGGCGTCATTAGGAGATGCAGCCACAGAGCCTGTGGGCAAGTGTGAGTGGGAGGGAGAGGAAATCATCCACACGAGGAGGACAGAGGGGACAGAAACTCAGAAAAGCCAGGCTTCCCCCCTCACAGTGGCTCCCTCCTGCTCTCTGACAGGGTCAGACAAAAAGAAGTTGCCCCTGTTATTAGACTGGCAGTAGGAGTGATTGGGGACTGTGGAGGCTTAAGTCCCATTGCACAAAGCATCTTGAGGGGGTTTACAAATTGAGAACAATGTGGAGGAATTTACAGTGGGATCAATTCTACTTCAGTACCAAGTCATGCGTGATACTGACCAATCCGACCACACTGTTATACCAGGAAGGAACATTTCAATAGGCTTTTTTTCATTTCCCTTTAGTCTGTTAAACAGTAATTTCAACAATTCAGCATAGGAGTCATGTGGAAAGCAACAGTAACTCTACCATCAACCTGAAAAAGTAGATACCAATACTAATATTTTTATTCAAATTGCAAATGTACAGATGAACAATATCCCTATAATATCATTTGACTGATTGTGTGGTACTAATTTAAAGATTTAAAGTGGCAAAAGCACAATGTAGTCATATGCAGTAAGCGCCAGTAATGTTTGGGCAAAGGCATATTTTTTCTTGATTTGGCTCTGTACTCCACAATTTTACATTTGTAATAAAACATTCTCAGCTTTTATTAAAGAGTACTTTATGAACTTTAGTTTCACCATGTAGAAATGTCAGCACTTATTATACATAGCCCTCCAATTCAGGGCACTAGAATGTTTATTTATTTGTGTTGTGTAAATGAAAATAGTCATATTTAGTACTTTGTTGCATATCCTTTGTATGTGATAACTGCTTTAAATCTGTGACCCATAGACATCTTCTCTGGAGAGGCTCTGCCAGGCCTGTACTGCAGCCATCTTCAGCTTATACTTGTTTCAGGGGTTAGTTGCCTTATGTTTTCTCTTCAGCTTATGAAACGCATGTTCATTTGGATTGAGAATGTGTGACTGACTTGACCAGTCAAGAATTTTCTAGTTTATTGCTGAAAAACTTCTTTGTTGCTTTAGCAGTATGTTTGGTATCATTGTCTTGCTGTAGGATTAAGCGCCATCCAATGAGTTTGGAACCATTTGGTTGAACTTGAGAAGATAAGATGTTTCTGTACACTTCCGAATTCACTCTGCTACTGCTATCAGCAGTCACGTCATCAATGAAGCCAAGTGAGTCAGTACCTCTGGCAGCCAGATGAGGGGGTGCCTTGTATGTTGGGAAGGCCCATTTGGCCTCCACACCTTGCTGTTCCTATTACTCTGACACAAGTCCATACATTCTTGTATGTCCGCAAGAGCTTTTTCCAGAACTCTGCTGGCTCTTTTGGGTACTTCTTAGCAAACTAACCTGGTCATCTGTTTTTGCAGCTAAATAGTGGTTTGCATGTTGCAGTGTAGCCTCTGTAGTACTGTCCATGAAGTCTTCTGTGAACAGTAGTCACTGACACTTGGACACTTGCCTTCTGAAGAGTGTTTCTGATCTGTCTGACAGGTGTTTGGGGTTTTTCTTCATTATTAGTGAGAATTTTTAGTTCTTCCTTGGCCTACCAGGCCTTTTGTGATTACTGAGCTCACCAGTGCTCTCTTTCTTAATGATTTTCTAAATATTTCCCAGTCTACCTTGACTTTCATTGGCACAACTCTGGTCCTCATGTTGACAAATGCCAATTACTGACTCCAAAGGCAGCCAAAAGCCTAGAATCAATACTAGATACTGAAAGCTCTCTTATGTCTGCTCCAAGTAAGTAATTGAACACACCTGAGTAATCTGAAACAACTGTGAAACCATTTGTCCCAAAAATGATGATGCCCTGAAATGGGGGTACTATGTAAAAAATTGTTGTCAGTTTTTACATGGTGAATGCAAAAAATATAAAAATATCATTTAATTAAATCTGAGAATGTTTACTTTACCGCATGTGATTGTTTGATTACGAATCTTGTGAAGTGCAGAGCCAAATCAAAAAATATATGTCTTTGTCCAAAATATTATGGTGCTCACTGTATATGTTCATACATACTGTCATGGCAGTATTGACAAGTACCTTCCTTGAGCTAATAGATACATCTATATTAATATACACTTTTGTTTAATTCCAAATTAGAAGCAAGAACCAATGCAAGCAGTCTTCACATAAATGTAGCCTGTGCCTGGTTAAAATGGCAAATGTAGATGAGTAAGTTTTTTTCTGGTCTGTATCAATACTGCGGAAACATTGACTGTGTCCTATTACCCAGGGAAACAAAAATATTTCCATGTGTGTACAGATTACATCTTCCACATTTGAATGAAATATGGATAGCTAATATCCATATTCACCTACAGTCTTATAATTAACAAACTTGATACACAGAGATCCGAGAATTATGCATACCACTGTAATAATTATGAACAACGTGACTATTTAATCAAATATCTCACATTTTTCAAACGATTGATTTAAAAACTGCCATATTGATTAGGTAAGTGTTTGACAAAACCCCTACAATTGGATATTACATGTGGTACATATCCTTACTGCAGAATTTTCTTTAGTTTAAGCAATGGAAAATGAAGATGACAAATCATACATAAACTGTAGGTTGCAGGGTTGCAGCACATTTGTTGCTTGGCTTCTAAAAAGCATTCATAAAAATAATCGCAATTGACATTCTTCATCATAATATTAATGACAGCGTATGATCTGCCCTGTTTAAAGGATAAGCTAAAGGAAATTAAAGATTTTAATAGAACTTTTACTTGTAAGCATAAAATTATCACGATTAAGGTAAGACTATATTAATACAAAATGGCTGCTGAGTCCTTCAGTATATGAAGAAATGGCAACAGCTATGTCTTACTGGTCATCCGTTAAATCAAATTACATTTGGTTTGACAGGTACTAAATAATTAATTGTAAATGTTTTTCTCCACTGTCTTACAGTGTTCCTAAACACCTTTTTAAATGTTTGAGAAGGACTCTTGGGCTTGCAAGTAAATTTGTACCTTTGATTTACGAAGGGAATTACTCTGATTTCTTTATTTATTTATTTTTTGGGAGGAACATCTGTTAACCTCAGGCAGCAGTGGTTTTGGGGCAGGTGCTAAACTGTCTGTGATACTAATAACCCCAATTAAAAAATAATCCTGTATTTGCTCAACAAATCATTAGTCGTCCTAATCACCCTCTCTGATGCCATCAGGTTTGCTTTTGAGGTTCCATCACGGGGATCAAGGTGCGAGGCCGTCGGTTGGGATGAAAGACACGGGGAGGAATGCTCTAAATGCTCTGAACTGGCAGCAGATTGACAGCAGGTACGAGTATGGATGGGGAGGCTGAGGGAGCCATCAACACAGTTCTGCTAATCCCTGCATAGGGCGTGTCCACAAACAGTGAAAAACTACTAATGGTCAGCTATAGGAGGGGGCACAACGACCCCTAAACAAGCAATCAGGGAGGACAGCGGTTCAAAACAAACTGTTATACAGGAATAGCATTGTATACAAATTGAGTGGTAAAAGTTCTGGCCCAGTCCAGGCAATCTGGTGCAGGACTCCTGAACTTAGGCCCTGGAGGGCTACAGTCTGGCATTTAGTTCTGCCTGAAACACTGGCTATCTCCCCAATCAGCAATGAAATATAATTGTTCAATAAAGAAAAATCATTTGTGGAATTGGGCGGTTGAGTGCCAGGTGGCAATTGAAACCACGCAGATGCTGTGACTGTCCCAACCCCGCATTCATGCCCGTGCAGCATTGTCACAGCTTTCCACAGCCTTACTAAACATGAAAGAATGAAACAAAACTAGCTGGGAAATTCCTGATCAGAACGATAAGACAACAAGCTTCCTCATCTGGTACAGGTCCCATCATTAGCACGCTGTAATTGTTTCCTTTAGGGCTCTCTCATACCCTCCACTGCGACTGCAGAGTTCCTTTATGACTCCAGGGAAGTTCTCTTAAGGGCTCTGCCCAGCTGAGCCCTCACCTCTCCCTGGGTGCAGGCTGTCTGGTCACTCTTGGGCTTCAGAGGCCAGCAAGACCCGGAAGAGGAGGGGTGCAGCCCTTCTGTCCCTCCCATCCTAACCCTATCAATATTTAATGGGCCAAGAATAAGAGGGCACTGAAGGAAGAGTGTGCCGTGGAGGTGGGGAGCCCAGCTCTGACACTACCCAAGACCTGTTCAGATCATTTGAGCATGTTTACAGAAATGGAGGCACGGGGAATGTCACACATCATTATCGTTCAAATACAGCACTATATCCCTGTGCCACAGCAGTTTTGGGGGCAGATTCTCTTCTCTTAATATAATCACTTTAAAATTAGAAGAGAAATCATGTGCAGCAACAATATTATCCAGTTCTGATAATAATCACTACTTCTACAATAAGCAACTTCCATGGGACGACCAGGCATATGGCTGAATACACATCTGAAGACATTTTGTTATGAATAAGTATGTGTACCTTTAAAAATTACACTGAAACATGTATGGCATGAATCCTGTATGTTCAACTGTGGGAGTTTAGATTCTGGGCCTTGGGTTTAAATCCTGTGTGAGCATGGGCAATTACATCCTTGTGCAATGTGATTTACCATAATTGCTGCACTAAAAAGCCAGCAATGGATGCAGCACGTTTGTGGTATAAATTGTGAGCATTGTAAGTTGGGAGATGAATCAGAGAAATCAGCACTGACTGCATTCGAGCTGACCAAAGATGCCAGAGGGGAATAAGTGCTATCCTCCATAAACCCTTCTTAAAGTCGATCAAAATTTCCATTTATGTATTGAACATGACCCAACCCCATGCACAGAGCAATGTAAAGGTCAAAGGTTCAAGACATTTTGTGAGACAAGGCTATCCCTGGGCCATTTGTGTGTGTGTGTGTTGGGGGGTGGGGGGCCTTAGATGTGCAGGCAGGGTGCAGGATATTTTGATGTTTTTGTTACTGTTTGACTGGCGAGGCTGTCTCCCTGGGGGGTCAGGGGGTGCCCCTTCTCTGTGATGCCCTGTGACCCTTTGCTTCCCTGCCAGTACTGCCTTTCAGCCCTGAGGGGTGTGGGGGCCAGGCAGAGGGGTAAACACACAAAATCAATCTCTCTCTGTGGTCAGGGGAATATTGTTTCACTTGTGGGCATTTCTGAACCTATAAGGGCACTAAAACTGTAGAAATTATTGGTAATGGAAAGTTTAAGGGAAAAATTGCAAAAAGAAATTGCATTAGAACAAGAGTAATGCATATATTTTCATTGATAAAAATCAGCCCATCATGCTCTGTTGTGTTAGACAAAGGCAGGTGCATTCTTACTGCAGGATTAATTACTTTTACAGAACCATTTATATTTAGTCAGAACATCGTCATCATGTTTCCACTGCTTCACGTCCTTTTTTAATATTTGAATTACAAGGCGTTATTGGTCAGATTGGAAGAATTCTGTGAAACAAGGTCAGAGGGTGTCCAGTCACGGCTTCTTTGATTAGTCTTCATTCTCTGATGAAACATGAGCCTCCCAAACAGATGCAGTGAAAATCCAGACGCCGAAAACGCCTCATGCATCACCTTCTGACTAATGTCGACCCTATTCATGCCAAATTAAGGGCACGCAATCGTTGCCAAGCTTCACAATTTGTCCCAGTCTCGAGCCGTCCCCGAGCAGTGTCCCGTGCCTTTGTGAGACTGTATTTACGGTGGGACTAGGACGAGCGAGGCTTTGTGTATTTCCAACGTGTTTCGTTTTAAAAACCAATTATCAGAGACTAATGAATTAGATTAATTAACACATCGTCACAGAGACCTCTACAAAAGCAAGGGACCATTGTTCTCCTTATACACTGCACTTCGGTTCGACTCGTGTACAACTAACCCGTTGTTATTCCTTAAACTGCACTGTGCCACTCTTGTGCTATTGTAACAATACAAATAATATTTGTATATGATGACCAAATAATTTCAAAGAATGCTCAATTACACATTGACACACGTAGCCTAGTTATGCTATTAACGCTATAGTATATGTCTATCATTTAATCGTGCCAGTTAATATGTTTATCAAATATTGATAGCATTAATTAGGCAACACATTAACTATAGTCTGTCCAATTAGCCGAGCTCTGCGATAATTGCTTTGCAGGTGCGAGCTGAGCTCGTGATTCCGGCGTCAGTTCATGTCAGTGTTTGGTTTTTATAATTGCTTATGGTTCTTTGCATATGAACAATGAGACATATTCATAAAGCATGCGCACGTTATTGTGCGTTACTAGCCTACTGTCGTGCAACGGCGCTCATTGTGATTGCATAGCCTAAACCAAAACAGGTGGCAATGTTGGGCCGTAATATTGCGTCTTTACAGATAGTAACTTGAATGTAATTAAATAGGTTTGTTTTCCGATCCGATTTTAATGTTGTTTTATGTATGAACTGGCTCATTTTTATACAGGCTATGTCTGAACTTTGCTGGAACATGATCACTTCAAAATGTTTCCCATGAAAGTTTTATTGTATCATAATTTTGTAGAATATAATCCTGTATTATTGTATAAAACGTATTGTATAATAATTTATATGAATGTGTGTGTGTGTGTGTATTTGACGAGAGAGAGAGAATTACACTACTTTCGCTGCAGTACAAAATGTGTAGCTAAATGTGGTAGCCTCCGTCATTAGCTATAGCTGGATGGTACATACTGGTTTCTTTAAACTCAGGAAGGCCACTCGGTTTTTCGTGGAAACTTTCCACACTGAAAGAGATTAATCGTCGGATTAACATTCAGGTCTATTCTCTTGATTAGACAGGCTGAATTCTTTCTCCTTCTTTCTTCTCTTTTTAATGTTAGTTGGCATGCGCTTTTCTCCCTGGAGCCTGCAGCAGTCCCTTTATCCCTGTCTATCCCCGACACGTGCAGATACAAGAGTCTTGGCCGGACCTCATGCTGAACTCACAAATAGAGGATTTAACCTGAGCCCCTTTCGAAATAAAACGATCCTGGAAGCACAAAGAACTCCCAATCAAAACCTCTTCAAAGTCCTATCAGAGTTGAAGAAAGAAACCGAGATTACCGACTTTCCAGGACACAATGCAATAAACCCACGAGGCAACATAGGCTGCCTGTTTTTTTAATAAGTGGAATTGTACGAGACAATTGTCCAAAGCAGCACAAGTCCACAAAATAATAATAATAATAATAATAATAATAATAATAATAATAATAATGATTCGTCATTTTTGAAGTTCTCAATTTGGAACACAACAATAATTTTCGAATTAATCTTGTACGTTACTTTGCTATACAATCTCAAATATGCAATCAGGTATTAAACAAAATTTAGTTTAGATATATAATTCTAGATCTTCATTCTGGATATTTTCGAATGACTTTTAATCAAATTTAATCAAATCATAAACCAAATTTATAAAGAATGGTTGGTAGATATGCTCGTTACTTTCGTGCGCTCACTTCGGCTATTGAAGGGTTTAATTAGAATTTCCAGTTGTTTCAATCCGTTACTGAAAATAAAGGCTGCAACATAGTCTCAACCGAAATAACACACGAATCTGTTTTTTTTTTATTTCATAAATGCTGCTCAACAGTTGAAAACATTATTTTCTTTGAAAAGTTGTTCAGTATGTGGTCCCTCGGAGAGATGTTTAGCCTATAGCTATACACCATTTTGTTGCCTGAAATGATGCAACAATTTATTTCTAACAAGTGCGTCCACCTGCCCCTGCGTGGGCTCTTTATCATTGCCAATTTATTAATGCATCACATCCTCTTTGTTTCAGCGAGACAAACAAGGACAGATTATGAGTTGAGGGACTCAGTTCTCGTTATTGTAATTATAATTATCACATTATATACTACATATTTAAACAGGAAAATATAACATACATTTATGTAGCTAGACTGTAGAAAACGTGAGCATCTTTAAAGAGACGTTCACAATAATAGGTTAAATCATTGCAACTCTATTTTGTTCACATATTCCCTCTTCCCCGGAATAGTAAAGAATACAAAGACAAATGCAAGTTTTGTTTTTTGTTTTTTTAAACAATTTTATTTGTACAAAAGTATTTGTACCTGACTTAAACTTTGAGGTAAATACATAATAGAATAAATCTCTTTATATACAATAAAAAATACATTTTAATATGAAAGCAAAACGTTGAATAAATTAAATCAAAACTAAGTCAGGGCTGGGCTGGTCCTCGCACGTGGGATTGAGTCTTTCTGCAGAGCGAGACAGAACGGTTTTCAGGGGGTCGAAATACATAATGCATGAGACCAGATCCTCGTCTTCTGACAGCCTTTCAGTCTATTGTCAGAGCGTTGAAACCAAATTTCCACGCTCGTTTTTCTTTATTATCACTCTACAAATTGTAAAATTGACTTTTCACCTCAGTCTGCAAAAGCAAATCTGTCTTTTCTTCTTTTTAATTCTAATTTTCTTTTAATAGAGGTGGGGGTCAAGATTTCAAGAGGACTTTAGTGTATGCGCTGGAAAAGTGCAAAGGTTTTGAAGACAATAGCATAGCAAAGGCTACCGTACAATTATATATAAAAACAATCACAAAAATAAAATTATCCTATATATCTGCATTATCAGAGATGTGAGTATAAATGAAAATACGAAATACACACAGGGTATCAGACAGGCTTATGTAACATAGTTAAGGCAAACAGTGAATAGTTAGAAAAAGCTACGGCGCCTCGCTTTTCTTTTTTCTAAACTGAGTGACAAACTTGACTTTACTATAAAGCCGATCCCCTTCAAGTTGTCACTATTACCAACATTACGACGGGCCATATCTGCTCAATAAAAGTTATTATGGGAGTCTCTTAATAGATGCCTGGAACAAAGTTGTGAAAGCTGTACAGACTGTCAGTCTGCAAAAATCCATAGTCTTCCGAAACTGCCGGGCTGCTGGGATTTGAGGTACAGTACGAGGGGGATGAGGAGGAGGAAGAGGCGCTTGACATCCAAGAGCACGCGTCGCTGCCCGGGCTCGGGGAATCAGCCACACAAACTAGCCCTGGGAGCAGGAGTGAAGCGTCTTGGGACTTGTTCTGGCGCTGGTCTGCAATTCGGATTGTCTCTGAAAGCGCCCAGATGTAGTTGTGGGCGAAGCGCAGAGTCTCGATCTTTGTAAGTTTCGTGTCGTCCGGAAACGCCGGGAGGACGCTCCTAAGAGTGTCCAGAGCATCATTGAGGTTGTGCATCCTGTTCCTTTCGCGATCGTTGGCCTTCATGCGTCTGTTCTTCTTGACCACATGCACGGTGGCCTCACTCCTCACGCGCCCCCTGCGTCTCTTTTTCTGCTGCTGCTCGGGGCTAGAGGGTTCCTGGTTGCTGCTGATGGGAGATGACGGCTGGCCAAAAGAGGATAACGGGGAACCCGCCTGTATGCTGCTGCGAGAGTCTTCGTCGTCCGTTTGTGAGTAGGACAAGTCACAGCTTGAGCTGTCCAAGTCAGAGTAGAGGGTCTCCATAGTACTGCACATGATCTGTTCTTCAAACTGCAAAGGCAAAAAGAAGCGAAATTGGTGAGTCAGAGTGCAAGAATGAGGCAGTAAACTGATGTCGTTTAAATGCTTGAAATAAGACGCTTAAAGAGAACAAAACGTACCTCAGTGTTGTTGTTAGAAACTGTCAATGCAAGTTGTCTTGCACCGCGCCAAAGTCCAACAAATGGTGTGGATGTTCAGAAAAAGGCACGCGTCTGTCTTGATCTTGATGCAGTCAGCTCGTGTGAGCTAGTGAGCTTGGCACACGACTGGCGTCAAACCCCTTATATACTCTGGGGAGACAATGGTCGTACCCCCCTCGCTTTGGCATTTTTTGTGAGGGATGAAAGGCTGGATTGCATCAGGTCTGCCCCGTGCCGCACGACCATCTCATTAGCATAATTTATGCCCGTTGTTTGTTCACCTTCCGAAGCGTGCCTGTAATCATAGCTGTCCAATGGGAGCGCGGAACCGCTGGCCAGCCACGCGAGCGGCACTGTTGCTATCACGGAGCCGAAGACTCAGCCCACTTAAAGTTAAACCTCAAGAGGAAAATGAAAAGATAGGACGGCCAAATAATCGAAGTGCTTAGCCCCCGAGGCAAGGCACACTTTACAAGTTTTGGGGTGAGGTATTTTCGACACCTGGATGCCTAATGTGGCAAAAACAAATATAAATTATTTTTAGTACGCCAGAGAACTTTATTTTTGGTGCATATAGTTATGTGTTATACATACAATGAAAAATAATTTTATATAAACGCACACGCACACACACTTTGATTCTGTTAATTGGGCAACTGGGAATTTAAAACATAGTTAGATGAAGAGAAGCGTTTAATGTTTAGGGGTATAATGCCAAATAGCCAGAAGATTACAAATTCAAGGCAAATATCTTTAGCCACTTGCCATAATTATTTATATGCTTCTGAAACACTAGAAACTAACTGCGGGGGAAATGCCAATGGAATACGATATGGTCAGTACTGCGATAATTGCGTCGGTCAAATAAAGATTACCATTTAATTTTACCATAAAAATTGATAACAAAATGTTTTAATTTGGGCGTATATTGTGTGTAACAGAATACATTCTGAAAAACGAACGTATTCAGTTTATGACCAGTTTTATTAACTTATTAATAAATTAATTTTGATCTGATAAATATAATTAACATTCAAAGCATAGACTGTATAGTAAAATAATCAAGATCTCCTTTAGCCTATGCAATTTCATTTAGTTAATTCAAAGACATCTTTATGGGACAACCATACAATTGTCCATTAATTATTCTATTTATTCAATTTCCAGCATCTCGCCTCTCTTTTGAAAAAAGTGGATGGGGGTACTATTTAGAAATAGTTTGAGGAGAGACCTGCAGCGCCTTTCTCCCAATGGCATTATGAAAGTGGGGGGACAGTCATTTATAAATAATTACACAATGTTTAGAGTCTTCAGGCATGTATAATATATCAAAGCGATTATAAGGTGAATTGTTCCATTGTAAGCGTCTCCCCTCACTTCTTTTCAGTCCCATACGCCTTGTCCCCCGTCCAAATTCTGCTCCTCGGAGCTTTTGTCACTCATTTTTTCTGCCTGCAACAGTCCAATGGCATTATTCTTATTCAAAGAGTCCCAGCGTGAACAAAATGCGCCGCCACTGTCGCTTGTTTGAAATTTTGCTGCAGTGTTTTATATCTCTTTTGTTAATAATACTCATACAATGCCATACTACTATTACTACTACTTAAATAAATAAATATATGTAAGCATTTATAACATGTATATAGTATAAACACAGATACCAAAATTACTTATATAGCCTACTAAACGACAACAAATAGACCTACTACTACTGCTGCTACTACTAGCCTACTGCTACTGCTGCTGCTGCTGCTGCTGCTACTACTACTACTACTACTACTAATAATAATAATAATAATAATAATAATAACAATAATAACAGCAACATTATTATTTTATTTGTATTAATTAATTAATTAATTAATTAATTAATTAATTAATTAATATTACTACTACTATATGGCGTAACTCAGTATTTATTTATTCTAAACGTACATTTAAAAAAACCTGCATTCGCTAGATTACTGACGTGTGCCATCCTTTACACATGGTATGTGCACGCTCAATTATTCATGCCTAACGTTATGAGGAAGAAACGGTCCATGTTTACAGCGCAATGGATGGATCCCAAACTATTTGTAAGAGCGGATTTGGGCGAAATATGGAGATTTTTATTACAGGTGAAAGAAAGGAGAAAGGTGGAGAAGTTTTACTATTACAACACCAACCTGTTAGCAATAACATCAAAGGCAAGAAACAGCTTGCATGCTTATTTCGTTATTATTTGGGACATTAGTGGGCTTTCTTAGAAGGTATGCTTATTGGCCGTATAAAGTGATAAAAGTAACAGTTTTACAATACGACCTAGTCAGTTCCAGACCAGCGGAATTGCAGTTTGCGAAGTAAGCGATCGCACAGAATTATGAGGTTTCAAAATGCGCACTTGCGGCCCACACTTGAGAGACGTTGCCTGGGAGATACTCTGGCAGGATTAGGCACAAGTGCACGAGATGTGATTGCATTTCAATGTATGAAACACGTGAGAAAAAGAAACAATCGACTTGCTGGAGGAGGGACTAATCCTTGTTTGACAATTCAAAAAATTCTGTGTTGAAATCAATATACAAAAAGAAGTAGACTATATAAAATTATAAAAAACAATTTTTTCTCAATTTCCATCTTTCTGTCGCAACTAAGAGAACGATGGTAAGGGTTTTACCTCGCTTGTTTAAAATACAAACATTTTGCCTTTTTATTTTCCATGATATAGCATAAATCATGAGGCATATCGCATATGGGATCTACGCAATGACAGAATGCCCGATATATTTGCATGCAGGTGCGAAACCTGTGGTGTAGCATTAAATGCCTAGTAGTGATGCTCTCTGATTCTTAAAACTTGAAATGCTTCCATCTACATTCAGAAAAGGGAATGCGGGAGAATACAGACTCTCTCCTCACTTGTGGTCGACTCTTACATTTATTTCATATTTATTTATTTAATTTGAATTAAAGTTCAATTTTGCATTCGGGGTAGTATTAATCCCCGGGTATTAATGCGATTACTGTCCGCAAAAGATCTTTGAGTCAGAAAGTCTGATAGGAGTTTTCAGATGTTAATCCCCGGAATAATCCCTTCCCTTAGCGTTGTAGCAGGGCTGCAGCCACTAGACCTTTTCTCCTTGTTAAAAAAACTCAAGCATGGCAGAATAGGGCCATTACTTTTGAATGGTAATTAATTCTTTACTCCAGTGCGTCAATTGTACGGGGATAGTGCTCGGATAGTGCTCTCCACAATCTAAAAGCTCTCCTTCATCTTTGTAAAGGCATTAGAAAGAGAATAAGAAAACAAAGTCCGTGCTTACAACAGCGATGGAAACCAACTCTTTTGTTGCTACCAATTTCTTGTATCTCATACAAGATCTCACTCTTAGGATACTTCCAGGGTTCGCCATTTATTTAGTTATTTATTTATTTATCAAAAATTGAAGATACAGTGAAAGCATCTCTATTACATCTCCATCTCTATTACAAATGTTATATATTCCGATGTGGCCCATTTTTTGGGATATCATGAAGCCAATAATGAAGACATGGTGCATTTTTAGTGGTATATGATTTGCTGTTCTGCAAAGCCAGAAACATCATTACATCAAAACAACAGCCATCAAATCACTTATTTCCAATTTTTAATTAAACCTGTCATTTTGCCTGTCATTTTGTGATGTGATAAGCCACATGTCCTCTGGTTGCTCTTGGTATCCCTTTAATAGTAGAGTCAATCCTTTACCTGCCTGGTCTATTTTTGCTCATCTCTTTCTAAGACACTCTTTAAGTTTGTATACCATTATGACGTTATCGATAAGTTTCCTTGGGATAGTCTCCGGGTGTGCATTGCAGGTCACATGTTAAAATTTTCACTTTTCTGCAGAAATCTAGGTACAATCACTGCCTGCGATTAATTTCTGAATTGGAAGACATTTTGTTGCATTTAGGTTCTTCAAAGTGATTGAGTACCTAGAGTATTATCAAACAGTTCAGACCACCTGCACACACACCAGAGATACAAAGTGTGTAGCTACTCTTGTTGGTTGTTCCCCTGGGAAGGTATGCAATACGTTAAATGTTCTATTGAGCTAAAACAATGGAGTGGTTATGTATCTAAAATAAATAATGAACATTTAAAAAAAAATTAGATTAGAATACACATTGACCATTATACTTGATCAAGTATATTGCATCTCAATTCACGGTACATGTTTACCTTTCACATATATTTCCCCATGTCTCAAGTCAACCTGCACATCTGTTTCCATACCTATCCACATGACGGGATGTACTACTACTTTGGGAAAAGGTCTTCATAAGCGACCAGTACTTTGAGCCTCCCAATTACATATAGGGAATGAGAAGAGGTCTAATCCTATTCTGTACCATGTTATGAAAAATGCAGTGTTAAAATTCTGATTTGTAAACTTCATTATATGTAGCACTTCAAATTGAGATGCGTGGTGGTCCTACTGAGTTTGGGAAACCTTTTTCAGGAATATTTTGAGGAGAAAGTTTAATAAATAAGTGACATTTCTTTCGTTTTCCCGACTGGCAGACATGCCAGAGAGAGAGACAGGTGAAAGTGTGAACTCAGAGGATGAGACACACTTAGGTGCAGATTGAGTGGGGGGGATAGAAACGGGTCTTTGAACCGCAGTGCTCTATGACAAAATGCAATTCTACTTTATAGCTGGTTTAGCTGCTAAATATAGAAACAAGGTTCAACAACATTCACAGCACAGTTAACAAAGTGCAAACGTTGCCTGGCGGTTTTCACCGTGTTCCTGTTTAACCTGTGTCTTAATGTTTTGTTGTACAGAATGCACAACTTCCTGCAACACAAATATACTACCCTGATACCTGAAATATTTATTTTTGTGTGCTTCAACTTTTATTTACAAACAGGTGCTACTATTGAAGTAATGGAATCTCATTACAGGCTTTCCGAATGCTAATTCTGTGTCCTCATTGTGAGCTGACGGTAGAATTGTGCCAGAATGTGAACCTGGTGCTATCAATCAGATGTCCAAGTCTAAATGCATAACCTCGTGCAAGCCATTCACTTGTCTCCCAGTATTTGTACAAGAGCATAATTTACCTCCAGTTTACCCTATATTAGCCTCCACAATAAGAACCCTGTCTCTAAAGACCTTATAATACAATGTAACCAAGGTAACTATTGAATAAGATGAGAAAAAGCTTTACACAGTAAATATCGTTTTCGAGGGGAACAAATGAAAAGTAATGCTACAACTGTTCTGCCAAGACAAAATGATTACTAGATACACATAACCTGACCAGACTACCAAATTAAATAAACAAACCCTTTTGAATGCCCTTTATGACCATATGCCCGTTTAGGAAGTGAAGCAGCCAAAAAAATTCTATAATAAATGCATACTTTGTATTATATAATATTGCTTTGCTTGTATCATTGCTGCTGCTGTTGCAAAAACTGCTCAAACTAATGCTACTGAAACTGTAATAATACTAATAATAAGATGGTGATATTGGTTAATATATCTGATAGTTGTACTGATATAGTTGTATCATTATTTCCTAAAGTTTTTCTGACATTGTGCAGTTCTCTTAGTGTTACACCAAGCGGCATGGCACACTGCCCATCTAGTGAAATGGTTAAGGTCTGCAGCGATGGCATCGCTTGTGGAGGCTCGAATGAGCCATATGGTTTGGAGTGCAATAACTTGAATCTGGGGCCAACAAAAGAGTAATTGAGAAGGGGAAGGGGGTCTGAGCTTGACTTGACAAAGCAGGAAAAACTCACTCTTTCACACTAATGAAGCTGTTGTCTGGAGGTGTGTGTGTGCGTGTGCGTGTGCGTGCGTGTGTGTGTGTGTGTGTGTGTGTGTGAGTGTGTGCGGGCGTGCATGTGTGTGTGCCTGAGTGAGTGGCTGTGTGCGGAGGGGGGCTGGGACGTGATTTGTCATACAATCTGAATCTTTAGGAGGGCAGCAGAAAGCCCTCCCCTCCATATGTCTACTTATTTAGCATCTGAAAGCTCTGGGTTAAGAGAGTTTGGGGGGTGGTGAGGGAGGCAGGAAGGGTGTAGGTTTGGTTTGAGGGACCAAAGATGCATTCTGTTTCTACAACTTGAACGACTGTGTTTCATAAAGCTGGACCTTTTTTAGGAACTACACAGAGATTGTATAATTTTACATTTTAGGTTAAATAAATGGATGCATGCTGACTTCAAGTTCTCAATTGTGGTTATTGCTGGTCACAATTCAGGAACACTTCATAACACTACTTAAGCAGTGTTAAAGTATGTACAGGTAAATTGAAACAAGTGCATATTTTCACTAAAAACTGAATCAGGGTTGTGTTGAGACCAGTTAAAATGAAAGGCCATTCATGATTTGTTAATATCTTTGAATTTTCAGCATACTGAGTTGGCCGAAAGAATGTCTCTTTTTTTATTCCTCATCTGATTATTGTAGCAGAGCATTCTGCTTGCATTTAAAATTAGTTGAAGTATTTTTTGCGAGGGAGTAGAGTTTTTTGTATTTGAAAATGATGTACTGCTGTTCCAGGTCATTTCTTTTTGGGTATAGACAAATTTGGCGGGCGATCGATCGACCTGCAGGGCTTGATTTGACTGGCTTATTTAAATGTTGTTTCTGCTAATTGCAGTACACCGATAAAATGAACAGGTTGGTGCCGCTTGTGCTGCATTATTTCTACTCCCGGTGACCCAAGAGCCCTTTGCAGAGTTTATTATTCTTTCCTTGTTAAAACAAGACCTCCATGCTAGATTTTAACAATTCCAGATATAAAAGGGAACCACTTGAAAGAATGCAGCGGGACAAAAGGAGATGAGAGACAATGGCACCGCACTTGCATTAGGTGTTGCCACTAAAGGGGTTAGACCACCAACTAATGAAAAGACACTGACTGGCTATGCAACTGCAATTACGTGGCGACAATGGCGGCACTGCAACACAACTCTACGCTGGCATGGGCATAATCTCCCTCGCCCATGGAACGGGAAGCAGGTGTGAGGCAGAGGGGACCAAGGGAACACTTTTACATCACTCCGGTATACCAAACTGCCTCGACCCATTATTGAGGCACGTAGCGACACTTCAGAAAAGATTAGCTCACTACTCACAGGGCCGTAACCCAGGGAACCAGGCTGGAGGAACAGAGGCTCACCTTTGTGTTTTTCTGGGAATTAGAATGGCAGAATTTGGGTTTTGTCCTTAATTTTTGTCTTTCAATTTGGTCGAGCCCTTGTCTGGACACTCATTGCACTCTGAAAAGAATCAAGTGTTCCTAGTGGGTAAAAATGTCCAACAGTGAGGCCCCTGTCAAATGACTCCATGTGGCTCTAGTGGAGCCCTCTAATTGTTTGTTCCCCTCTGTAGCCAGGAACCTTTACTATCACATGGACAATTCAGAGAAACTGATTTTGCAAACAGGCTATACAGGCTAGATAAATAGTTAGCTAGCTAGCTAGCTAGCTAGCCAGATAGATAGATAGATAGATAGATAGATGATAGTAGAAATGTTGCAAGCTGCAAAAAGAAGGTGGGGTGGGAGGCATGAGAGAAGTATGCACAGGTATGGTGAACAATGTACAGAATCTTCCATTTTCTGTAATGTGAACATTGATGTTATGAAATACACCATGCAAAGTCTCATTTATAACGTTAATGATAATTTGTGTATTGCACACAGGCGTAGAATCTAAGAAGAGAAACAAAGAAGAGAATCTAATGAGATGAGAACAGTGCACTTAGGCTGCATCATTGGTTGCATCTGGGGATGATTCTGCTTTGGGACCTGAGGGCCATGAACTTGTTCAGTAGTGACATCTGTACACTCTCCCGTCCTTCCTTTTTGATATCAAGGTTAATGACATGAGCATTCCGTCGTCTCTCTGTCAGAATGTGGCGCGGAGAAGAAGAGGAAGTCCCCAAGGACCCTCGGTTGGGCCCGGCTGCTTCTGTTCAGAATTCCTTCAATAAACGCATGAAGGTTCTGTGGACATCTGCCCCATCTCATCAGCATGCAGGCCTCAGTCTGGGGGTATCTGACCTGCTTGGGGGGCAACAATGGAGAGACAGTCTGATCTATGGCACGCCACCGCTACCGCCTTTATACGTGCAGTCAAAGGAACTGCCTCTAAAACTGGCCTTCAAAGTGCATTGCTGGAAGGGCCCTTTTCAGACTACTTCTGGAACCCACACCCTGTCCCCTCTTTCTCTTCCCTTCCAGCCTGCCCGACATTACCATTTCCCCAGGCGACCAGATCATTGTGCTCCCCTTTATGCCAGAGACATGGATTTAGTGCACAGGGCCTTGTGGGGTAAAGGGCATGGTATTCTGAAAATAAGAACCATCCACGAGTTGCGCACCGACTAATTTCATCACCCTCTGTGGCTTTTGTATAACCTGTCTCTTGTTTGCCTAGCAATGGTTGCTAATGTGCAGCTGAACTCACTGTTGCTTCAACAGAAAGAAGACGGATAAGTTGGGGGTCAGCCACTAATTATATGAAATCATTAACTGGAAGAGAAAAATTTTTCTCAGAAAGTGAACATTTATATAATAAACATAGTTTATTTTAATGGAAGAAGTTGTGTTGCAATATTGGTGGACTAATATGCCTCTCACCAATTTCATACACATATTTCTTCAGTCCACATACAAACAAAATACAAAATACAACATTTTTGAATAGTGCATCTACCAGAGATATCTGCAGAACTGTTGAGGGAGTTCTTCAGATCGCTCCTTGCTACTTTAAAATATGGACATGAGCGCCATCTCGTGGCCATGAAATTTGGCAAACAGCTGCAAAAGAAACTGTAAGGACAGCTAACTCAGGTTATTTAATCTCAAATGGATGAATTATCAGTGATACTACTCATTTCTAAAATAATAGTTCCAAGGTACTGGATCATTTTTCTACCTTTGTCAATCTTAGCATTTCTGGCAGAATGGAGAGATGGTTATGAAACTGAACACACCTGCCCACACAGAGGGGTTTTGCTGTAGTACTTTATCTGAATTACTACAATTACACAGCAGTAAGTAGTGTAACACAAAACATACATCTCCCAAAAAAGTGAATCTCCCATAGAGACATTATTTCTAATGTTTGAATCTTTTGGAAGGTATATTGCAAGTATGCTACCAATGATTATAGTGCACTCCATTTCAATACAGCAATTCACATTTCCAATTGTTGATTCTGTGATGATGACGCTGCTTTGCTTTAGTTTCCTTCACTGTCACTTTTATATGACATCACAGCCCTCCCCTAGGCATCACAGCACTCCTCGACCATACTGTATAATTCTGCCCACCCACTTTCCTCCTCTGATCTACATTCTCTTTCCAACTTCTCTCCCCTTATAGATGTCAACATATCTCAACTGCTGAGATCACATCAGCCAATCACCCGAGCCCTGGACTCTTTCTCTTGACCATGGAATCCTACATATTTACGTTCATTTCCTTTATGATCAACTCATTACTGTTTACCAGCTGTGCACCCACTGCCTTCACACAACAGAAGAAAACTTACTTTTTACTCTTTCAACTCTCCAAAACTCTGGCACACATTCCAATCATTTTATGACTATACATTCTTTGTAATGACTATACATCGATTGACACATTGCCGCTTTGTGTAGGAATTCATTGATGCATCTATTTTACTGTTCATCTAGCCTTGTTATATACATACATGACATTATCATTTGACTTTTAACAAGTTTCAATACATGCAAATTATTGATGTAATGCAACATATGACCAAACTGATTTCTCTGCTATTAACAGCAATACCTTTAATAGCTGAATGCGCAACATCCAAGCAATTCTCGTAAGTTCACTCATAAGTTAATAAGTAAACACATTGGTGTGCCTCTTGCAGTGTAGTAACACGGCACATTCAAAACAGCATGTGATGAATTAGGGGTCTGATGCAACGTGTGCAGAGGTTCACACTGTAAGCTATTAGCACAGTAACGCGCAGCACAGGTCCCAAGAGAACAAAGGTGGGATGAGGAAAGGGGGTAAGCAAGCACAGACACAAAATCTATTCCACCAATGTTTATTTTTAAATATTTTTGAAAAAATATATTTTTTACAATATTTTCATTTTATTCTTTTTTTGTGCGTTTTGTTTTTTTCAACACTATTCACATTTAACACATGAGGCAGTGTCAAATACCATGTTCTGTGTAAGGAGAAACAAAGGCTGGCCAAAGAAAATAAGTGCTGTTCTGCAGACTTGCCAACATTAGTGTTTGATATGAAAACAAAAGAGGTTCAAAAAATGGACAAGAATATACCAAAACAATCCCCAATACCGAACACACCTTTCAAATTTAAAATGAGACAAATAAAAACAGGCAGCAGGTATGACTGGGGAGGACAAAATATGACTTGATTAGACGTGCTCATAAAGTCCAGGCAAAAACCATCCATTTCAGATTAGATTTAAACATAAGAAAACTGGCCTTATGTTTTACAGGGATGATGAACATGAAAACGACAAAGGCATATTTAAATGTTTTCAGAACTTGCATTCATTAAAACATTCTAAATAAAATGTTAAATTTGTAACTAAATTTGAGAAATCTGAAATGGGGGGCAGGTTCAAGAAACAATATTTGTAAATATGCATGTTCTAGCAACATACACATTAAACACTTGAAAAGAAGGAATGGCTGAGAATTTTAACTTCCCTTTTCTACATATTCCACAATGAAACATTCTGCACTTGCAGTGAGCCTTTTACGTAACTATTTGAAATATGAACATCACAAAGAATTAACCTCAAAATAAATTCGGCAATGAACAGTGCATCATGAAAATAGCTAACATTAAGGCAACGACTACAATGAAAGTTCCCCAAGGTTTGAATGAGTATTGCCCTCCTGGACTGGTGCCTCTAAGCACTGGTATGAAAACACCAATAAGGGTTTCAAAAATAAAAGGCTTTATATGTAACATTCTCAGCACTTCAGCATGCAAGACTTAATGAAAACTTTGGCGATGCAATAAAAGTGTAACACAGTGACAAAAAAAGCATCCACAATGATTCTTCTAATACTGGCTTCACAGTGTGGAGATGTGCTACATCCACCGAGATGCTGATATTCAGTACTTAACACCAGGAACAAATTCTTTTGCATTGGGGTTCAAGTTACTGTTGACCTAGAAAAATAAAAGACGATAATCAATTTCACATGAACCCAGTTGACTGGCACAACTTCTCTTGGCTATGCAATCATAAAACTGAAATCAAACAAATAAGTGCAGAAATAAAGAACTGATTGATTGCAGAATAAAAGTCGTAATGTAAAAACACAATACATTGGTCCAAGTTATCTTTTATCAGCTGAACTTATCAAAATAATATTTTGACCTGCTGCTGCTGTTGGCATTACAATCTGCAGCCTGTGTGCACTGATGTTGGACATAATGGTCCCCCAATGTTATCATGTTCATTTAGGATGATGGTATTATTCAGACTTTGAGAAGCTAGCCTGATTTATACGTTAGCATTGTGTCACCCCAATGTTAAGTCAAATGACTATTCATCATCAGAATGTCCAAATTTTTAGGACTTGTTATAATTTAGTAAGGTCTACAGCCATAAAAGCAGAAAATGCATGCATGTCTCAAAATTACCAACAGAATGAGGCGTCTTATGTTGATATCTGTTGGATGTAAATTGCATTGTGTGTGCGAATGTCTTAATTTTGAGCCCATGTCATTCTAGTCCACTTGTGAAATGGCACTGAGATTGGTTTTGAAAAGACAGACATAAAAAGGTTCAAAACTCGTCGTTTGATACTGTTGAGCTAACGCGGCCGTGCTCCGGGTAATAACTAACCACAAGCTCATCTGTGATGTTTCCATCGCCAATGGCCAATCCATTGAGCTGGTCCTGCAGCTGGTTGATGGTCTGTGGCAGATCCCTTGCTGGAATAAACCACTCGTATTCCTCCTCTTCCTCCAACATCTCCTGAAAGCAGCGCTCGATGAACTCCTCCTCCAACAGCTCTTCCTCAATCTGGAACAAATAAACTTGAAGCTGTCATCTGCAATCCGGTGCAGAACACCATCTGATTAATTGTGCAAAGCATGTGAGGTCATCGGAAGGCATGGATAAACAAATCAACAAAGAACACATGAATGTGCTCAAATGAGTCCAATGAGTAGGGAAAATATTCTGAAATCTACAGCA
Organism: Anguilla anguilla; assembly: GCF_013347855.1. NCBI lineage: Eukaryota > Metazoa > Chordata > Actinopteri > Anguilliformes > Anguillidae > Anguilla > Anguilla anguilla. Next base: position 50,874,741 of record NC_049203.1, on the reverse strand, counting down.
TTGTGTATATATGTATATTTTTTTTCCATAAATTACTTATTGTAAATAGCATCTAAAACTACCTTTACTGGCTAAGATAACTATGCATATTAGATTGTAATGTGGGTGCAATCATGGAATTATATACAAAATTTCTTAGATATAAAAAAAAAAAAAAAAAAAAAAAAAAAAAAACACACATACTGTGAAACCAAACTGAATTTTAATTATAGTTAACATGGCTGAGATAGCTAACGCCTTTTTATCGTAGACTAAGTGGTGGCCTATAGGGTATGGGATACTTGCTAGAATACTTAAGTAGGCTAATGTTTCCTTTGCAATGGAATCGCATGTTTTTAAATGCATGTTTTCATTACATTTCAGGAAGTAGTAAATTCGCCTCAGGCAATTTCCCTCAGCACAGGGCATTCAAACTGTGCCAATCAGACATTATGCTGCTTATACAGCGGCTCACCAACAAAAATCATTACAATCAAAACACGCGTTTCAAAATATTTCATTGCTTTATTCTGTTCATATTAGATAAACAAAATATCCTCCACTTAATGCATTTCTTTTCTTACAAAAGTTACTGTAAAATAAATTAATAAATGGAGCCAAGTTCACATAGGAGTACACACATAGCCTGTTGGAACCATTATTCTTGTATGTACTTTTATTTTGAAATGACCACCTCTAGCCAGGTAGCATATAGGAAGTGCTTAGGGAAGAGGTGGATGGGATTGGTGAGCACATGGTTCTTCGACCATATTGGAATGTTCTTTGTTTCACACAAAAGGTTTGGGGCTTGAATATTTTTGTTATCTGCTTCGGGTCTAGACAATTTTTACTTTTAATAAATTTACAAAACTCAACATTGTTCAAACTCCTGTGGAGTCAGTTGACTGAAGTATGCGTCGAAGATTACCAACCCATTAGTAGTTTACAACCTGGCTTTTATTTAGAAGGCTACTACATAACCTGAATGAGAGACTGAGTAGGCACGTATCCGATGAGTAATCGCTCAATCCATTACTTGTACCCATCCCTAGTTTCAACATTGTTTTAACCATGTTGACACTGTGCTCAAAATACTGGCATGCTTTGGTTGAGACTAGGCGCAGATATACACAGGTGCCATACTTCGTAGAAAGTAGTTTTCAATGAAACCGTACACAAATTAAGCTCTGTGGTTGCTCGTGTGTAACCATGGCATTATGAGGCTTTTGCCGAGTTTAAAAAAAAATATTTGGTGCTTTGAGGTCACCAAAGCAAGGGACCCGTTGAGGTCATGAAATTTCAGCAAAACTATCCGGGTGGATAGACAGTACTCTGGAGAAGTGGAAACATACCTTAACGAATGTTAATGCTTTAAGCAGGAACACATTGTAGAGGTTACAGAGCGGCCTACCTGTCGGTTGAATTCCTCTTCATTCTCCATCCACATGTACTCAGCAAAAGGGTTGTCATCATTGTGGAACTGGCCACTGATGATGACATCATTGTTGATTATGTTGGGAGTGTTGCTGCTGCGCCCGGGGTCCTTCATTTTACCCTTAAAGACAGAAAACTGATCTTTCAAAAAAAAATGCCTGGGAAGAGTGATTGAAGTGTTGCATCAGCAACAAGGGAACAATATCTGAAATACATGATTAAGTTAGACTTAGACTTAGTCTGGCGCTCCAACTGTCTTGGAGCCATTAGCTACATCATACCAAGCATCACTAACTGTTAAATAATTGTATCTCCTTACACTATTAGACATTGTGGCAGCAAGTGTTTATCAGTGTTTAAAAAGGGGCCTGCATGATATATTCTTTTATCTAAGGAAATCTTGAAATGCTATTCAACATCTTGAATAATGGAATGCATATGAACAAAACTGTAAACCACAACATACTGTTCTAAATTACTTGAACCAGATATTATATGAACTTCAACATGTATTCAAAGTACATTACACTTGCATTTTTGTCAGTAACATAGTTGACAAATTAGTCAACATCTGTTTACAAATAAATATCTGAAATCATTGCTTGGCAAGTAGTAAATATTTTAGATTTTGATTTTAGAGATGCAAGCAGATGACAAATTAAAGGAAAAACCAATGAGTGGAGAAACATAACGAATGCAGGTGCTTCCATACAGGTATGCTCCAATTAAGCAATTAATATCTGATCATGCTCTATGGCATGCATAAAAATCCTTAGCAGGTACAGTTGACCTCAATTTTTGACCAAGATGGCAAGAGGAAAAGATGTAAGTTACTTGAAAAATTGTTTATTATTGGGGCACGGGTGACGGGAGTTTCAGTCACAAAGCCTGCTCACTTGGCTAGTGTTTCAATAGGAACAGTGACTAGAGTGACATCTGCATTTAGATCTTTGGGAAAGACATCAGTAAATGGGGTCGAAAATCGTAGTTGAAAGTGCACATTCGATGACCGTGATGCTCATGCATTAGTGCGATATGTAAGGAAAAACTGAAGAGTAATCAGTTTACTTTTTGTGGTCAAGTGCCGTTGGCTACACGCGGGGAAAAAAAGGTTTCATTGGATTATGAACCTAAATCTACTTCAATGTGTTACACCTATATTTGGTTTAATCCATGACACATTTTTTTTCAGTGTAGGAATGTCACTGACGACGAATGCTAGCAGGTTGTTAGTAGCAGTTAGTCAGCAATTAGTTGGCATTGGTTAGCGTTAAGTATAGTACCGTTAATTAAGTTACACTTGAATTGCTCTATTAAAGAAAAGGCATTCTGCAGGAACTTTAATCATGCAGCTATCTAGCGAGCGAACCATTAACCTACTTAGCTACTGCCCTACAAAGAGGGAGTATCCGGATGTTTTGCTAATCTTAGGTTAGTACCAAAAGGCAGGCTAGCTTGCTAGCTAAATTTACCATCAACAATGACCTAAAACAGACTTCGTCGGCATACACTTATGTTGGTGTATCAAGCTTCCAAATTAACCTTTTTTGCTGAAGTACCGTTTAACCAACTAGCAACTTTATTATTTCCTACGCCGTCAAACTCATGTTATTTATATAACAATCAAGCTAGTAGGCTTTGGCATCTGCCATTTTTGTGATAGCTACGGCCTCACGGGCACTTGCCAGCAAGCTTGAAGCTGCCAATAGCTAAGCTAACGTTATCAAAAAGCTTGGCGAAACATCTGACTCCGTCAGCATTTATCTACATTCTACTATACCTAGCTGAATGTGTGAGCGTGGCTCCATGAGATAAATAATTTCTTACCGACGAATGTGAATCGTGCTGCTCTCGAAGAACTTGGGAGAATACTTAACGTCAGTAGCTGGTACACTTCAGGTGTAATGGCCGCTACACGTCTTTGTTTTGATTACTTTCCTTCGCCACGCAAACTGGGGCACTTCCGTTTTCTGTGCTTTAACGCCTCCTGCGCAAACGCGTGGCCTACCATTGCGCCTCTGTTTATAATAATTTATTACATGCTATGTGCGATTATTATTTGTACTTTTGACAATGGCAGTGCATAGGATTGCCGGCCCTAAGAAAAAGCAATATAACATAGCATAAAATATATGCCAAATTAGCATAACTTTTTTTTTAAAGAAGCCTACATCTTGGAATCGTATTTTGGATCACAAAACACACATATTTATGTTGGTTATGTGAAAAAAAAAGAAAAAAAAAACATTACCCGTCTTCTTTGCGGAAAAGTGTTTCTAAGTAAAATAAATCAAAGAGTGGAAGGTATTGGAAATGTATTGGTCTTATTGTATCGTGTTTTCAATAAAACTGAAACAGGAATTTGCAGGGAATCACAAGCCTAATGTTCAGCTCTACCTGTACAAGTCTCATGACCTATACATTACAGTGGCACTGCATTCCATCCATGATTGTGTTGGCATCTATTCCAAGTGTTGCTTCATATGATAATTTCTGGGGGATTACAGAGAGGACATAAAGTAGCTGTTGACAAATCCATATATAATCATCTTTATTTATATAGCGCCCTAAGAAAGAAAATAAAAGAAGTGAGGCATTAATAGTTAACAAAAGTGGCAAAACATAATTAAACATTAAGCAGGAATAAAATAAAAATAAGATACAAGGGATCTAAAATCTATATATATACAGTACAGGCCAAATTAATTAGGCCACCTGTAGTTTTTAAAAATTATTATTATTTTTACTTTAGGCAGAGAAGAATTCAGTTAGTATATGCACATTTATTGAATAACAAAGCAAAGTATAAACATTTGTTAAAATTGCTACCTACAATAATACAATAAAGAAATAATTTTACTTAAAAGTAATCTTAGACATGACTCCTCGAAATAGCCTCCTTTGGCTTTACAATTAAATTAATTGGAAGTTTATCCAATTATTTTGCAATGTGGGAGATGGAGGGGTGGGAAGAAGGTGGAGGGGTAATTAAATTGAGTGAAATCTTATCTACCTTACGCTTTTTAAAACCCCAGGTAGTGTAATACTTTTGGCCTGCAGTGCAAGTAAAATAGGCACTAGTTGCAAAAAATATGGCAAAGAAAGAGGAGCTAGGCTTTGATGTGTGGGGCCAAGTAAACACTGTGACAAAGAATCTTAAGATTTCCAGGTGCAGTGTTCTGTGCACACTGATGGGCAGTAATGTTAACAAGAGAAGACCAGGAAGATCAAGAGACAGTAGACAAATATCTTATTTTGTCTATCAAGGAAACCATTGTAAAACTCTAAATTTACATAAAAACTCTTTATTTAGAGCTCAGCGACTGGGATTATCTGTTAAATTTGTATGGATACCTGCTCATGTAGCAGTACTTGGCAATGAGATGGTAGATATGTGTGTTAAACGGGCTTTGAAGTCAGGGGAAATGCAGACTGTGGTCAGAACTAGTAAGTCAGGAGCTAAAGGGTCAATCAAAAGTCATTTTAAAAAGAGATGGCAGGATGAGTGGAACAGAGAAAGTAAGGGTTGGCATTTATTTGTAATTAACCCACTGGTTGGGAGTACAAGGGCTGGAGGGGGCGACATGATGTGTCACACAGGATTTAATAGCACACTGTGTACTATTAAGAAGCACAAATCACGTAGGTGTGTTTTTTGTGGAGAAGTAGAAACTGTTTCCCATGTCATTAATAATTGTAGCAAATATGGGAGAGATAAATATTGAGAACAAGTTTGCAGGAGATAGGGGAGGAACTTTACTCTACGAGGAAAAATTCTATTAGGGATATCAGCACGACATTTTTCGTACTGTAATTGAAAGCCACAGGGTTCATTCACAGAATTTTTTTTTTTTTGAGAACCCGAAGTAATCTGTAATCCTCCTCAGTTCACACTCCAATCGGTGGGTAGCGGTAATGCACCCCTTGTTTTACAACCACCCTTAAACGGCACCAAAGAAGGAGAGTAATAGCGCCGTTCTAAAGCGCGCTTTACAGCAGATAAAACAGCTCACGACTGTGTGGTTGCAAGGTAGGTAGCAATTTGCAGGCAGTTCAGAATTATACTAACACATTTACATTTGCTAGGCTGTGCTGTTTGTATACTCTGACGCTTTTGAAGACGTTTTCGTGCACATCGGTGAGCAGCTAGCTTAGCAAATTAGCTTTAAACATAGCTAACTATGTGGACCGAGGCCTGTTTTACGAGGATCGTAACGTTACAAGAGTTTCCAGTCCACCTGTTTAAATTTAGGTCACTATTTTCATAGCATGCTTACTACTGTGAGTGCGCATCGCAGCTTACATTAGTTTGGTAGGTCGCTGTTTCTGTAAGATATGGTTATAGTTACAAGCACAGCAATCTGTCAAGTCGTATGCTAATGTCTCATGCATAGTGTAGCTGGCTAGTAATTTGTAAGTTCACATTAAATGTGGCTAAAGCTTTTCATATAGACGAAGGTAAGGATTTTTTCGTTCTGCTCTTGCAGAATGTTAAGGTCGTCTAGCCAAATAGCGTATTTCACCTGTACAATTTTTCAGGAAATGTGCAAGCATCTGTTTATGCTTACTTAACGCTACCAGTTAGTTAACGTTAGTCTAACTATCTAAAATAGCTGGAAGTAGGTACTTTGAAATCAACATGGGGCTGTCGCTAGCTCGAGTTTTTGTGTTCTGTTGTCAGTAACGCTGAGGTTAATGAAAGGCCATTATGTTTTAATCATTGCTTTAATGTCACATTTAGCTGCTTGTATACACATATGTATGTATGTATGTATGTATGTGTGTGTGTGTGTGTGTATATATTATACACACACACACACACACACACACACATATATATATATATATATATATATATATATATATATATATATATATATATATATATATAATATTTTAATTTAATTTTATCGTTGTTGGTACCGATAACAAAGCAATCCACAATCCTTTTGCAAGCGAATTGCTGCTGTTAGTTAGCTCACGGGAATTTGCAAACTGTCAGATGGCAGTTTGCTTGTGCTTCATTGTATAGACTTCATTGATTTGCTTTTAAGCTATTAACCGGGATCATAACATGCATTCCTTCCATCTTTTCTTGCTTGTTCTTTCAGCTTGGTTGAAGTGTAAATTAGCTTCACGTTATCGTTCTGATTATAACTTTCTTAATTATTTTGCCCGATTCTTTCTATAGGCCCGATGATGCCACATTTAATGACATATTCTGACCATATTTAGTTGTAATATTTTCTTGACAAAAATATTTATTGATTTTCTTTGCATTGCGTCTTATCTTGTTTTTAGTGATTTTATTCCAAAGGCTTACCATTTGGTATGTCGTGATTTGTTCACTTTATCCTGGTAGAACTGTTTTATTCTGGTGCAATATCCTCTCTCTTTCTGGACATAAATTCCAGGACATTATATTCAATACACTCACCTTTGTAGACATCAGTTTGAACCAGGCTTCCAACTGCTGCTTTTCTTCATTAGTCACATTCGTTGCTTTTGGCAAATTCTTCACTAAAATATGCATATATCTCTTGACTGTCAAGATGTTTGTAATTGGCTGCTTTACAGGTTTGCATCTTGTTATTAAAATTGCTGATTATTCTGTTCATGTTCAGCTCTCTTGATAACCATATTGGACATATTTTGGGTCTTGACTAAATGATTGTTTCTGCTGAGAAATTTCATGCTGTAACAGAAGAGGAGTTTCCATTGGCTAAATTGAGTTTTTCTTTCATTCTTAGAAGTACCACAGACTTTTCCAGCTTTCTCCTTGGAGCCTTTGTACATTTTCAGCTTTAAGCTGTTCTTGTGCCGTTCACCACTAAGTAATTGCACACCTTTTGTGCGGCAATGTACCAGAAGAACCCCTCTGACGGTGCTCATAAAGGCTTTGCTGTGGGCCGGGGGCTCCTGGCTGCTGCCGAGACTCTTAATTTCAGCATGAATGATCAGCGCCCCCTCTATGGCACCTCTTCCCGGCCCTCTTACGGCATGTCCTCAGGTCTGGGCAGTGGGGTCAGCAAGAACCGCGACTCCCACCTGCCCCCTCGTGGAAGTGGCCATGTGACCAACACTATGAAACTCTTTGACAGCCTGGGACTCTCTCCCACTGACATTGATGCACTGGCCCAAATCCCTGAAGAAAATATCGGTATAGAGACTTTGCCACAGCTTATCATGCAACTGAAGAACCGCAAGATGGAGGCCAATCGGCGCATGAGTGGCAGCTCCAGGGACCTGCCCCCCATCTCTCCTGAGCACTCGTACAGATCATCTCGTGATGACTGGGAGGATATGCCGGCTGGCCGCATGGGCTCTTCCGGTGGGCAAGTCTCGGCCCGTGGCCAGCAAATGGACTATGGCTATGGTTCCATGCAGGAGGGCCCATCTCGAGGCTACAAACGTATAGACTATGGCGAGAACAGCAGTGGTGGGATGAGCAGAGACCGCCCATATTCAGAGCTTTCCCGTGACCGCTACGGCGGCCTTGGGATGGGTCCCTCCCCGGCATCTGACAGTGGCTTTCTGCAGAAAAGGATGGGCTCTCCCTCCCAAGGCAAAGTGCAGGACTTCTTGGGAGTCATGCCTCATATGTTCCCACATGTGTGCTCTCTTTGTGATTTTGATGTGCATTCAACGATGGTGAGTACTCTTACATATGTAATGCACTCACTCATACACATGTGCATACACATACACAGCCACAGGTATACACTTTCCCCATGCAATAAACTGGCTCTTTTATCTATGCATGCTCACTTTTAAACTCTTATTTATTGCATCATTGGGTGTTGGTTCATCTTCTGCAGCATTATTCTGCTTATGGAAGAAGTTTGGGAGCTGCTTTTTTTTTGTTGTTGACATTTTCCACGTGGCACTTGAATATAACAGTTATTACATGGACAGTATTGTTATTGTGTTCCCTGAGATAAAAAATGACTTGTAACAACTTGATATACTTTATTGTTTCTCTGTTTTATTCATGGACAAGCTTTTCATGAATTAAATAATCAGTGAATTGGCTGGCAACCATGTGTCATTTAAAATTAAATGCAAATGCGAAGTATAGAAGGGGAGAATGAAATCCCTAAAGTTAAATGACTGTCACACGCATCATGCTTTGTGGTAGGAGTGGACCCAACACAGTAATGGAGTACGCCACATGGAAAACCGTAGGCTCCTGCTACAAATGTAAGTCTGCTTCTCTTTTTGTGCGTCATCTTAACAGAGAAATGATTTCCTACCAGTACAGTACATTTTACAGTACATTTAACTTCAAATGACAGAAATTGTTGATTTGTCCCCCCATCGGTGCTGTGGGTTTGCATATTATGTCAAAGGCACAGGAGTAATTAGAGGGCACTTTGGAATGGGAGTTGGAATGACCCATGTATTTAGTATTAAGTTAATCATGGTATGTGTCACAGGATTTTTGTGTTTGTGTTCTAGATAAAATAGATTACTTCCTAATCATTTTTTAGGCCCACCTTTGAATGGTAGGTGATACTATACATGATATTTTAGACTTAATATGTTTTGCAAAACCAACCCAAAATCTGGCTGAATGTACACCTTTCCCCATATTTTTCAGGTATCCAGACTGGGATCCTCACATGGCTGCAAGCAGAACGTGAGTGTACATAAACCATCCTTATTGCTCTCTAGGGTTTCTCCCACTGGTGTACTGCACCATACCTCACTGTAACCCCTAATCAATAAGCCAGGTTCTGTTATTGCCAACAGCAATCCACTATACCTAGTTCCTGCTAGTAGACTAGTGTATTGCAAGTAACCATGGCAACAAACTATTCAAACTAAAATGTGTTACTTTTAGTGATTTCACTTTTTTTTCTTTATTAATGGTCACTAAAATGGTCAGTTTAGTAAATGTTTAGGCAGCTATTTAAACACATAGCTTAAATAAAGGGATGGAAACTTTCATCCTCTGGGCTTCATGAAAGATTAACCAATCACAATTCACAACATAACCTAAAATAATAAAAATAAACACACGTTGCGTGAGAGTCTTGAGAAAGTCAACAAGATGGACCACCGAAAGTTAATTTTTTTTTGTTCAGGTATTGCACGATGTGGCCTATGCAGTTTGGATAATGGGACACATTTCTTTGTGTTTCTCTCTTCGTTAAAAGGTTTTATTTATGTTTGCAATTATAGACATGGCCATTTTATATACTGTATGTTTTTAAAAAAAATCCTTCATCACCTGGTGAACAGAGGTTGTCTGTGGCCTGGGGACCTAAAACAAAATTCTTGCCCCCTCTCAAACAGTCTTTGCCAGTGCACTGAAATGCATCAATTTTAGTCTATTCTTCTTTGAAAGAAATATACTTCACTTTGAAAAAAACATTAAACTACAGTAAATGAGATACATTGCTGACATGGTTTTTTTTTCATGAAGGATTAGGGATGGGTATCGTTATAATTTTATTGATAGCGATATCAATACCAATACTGCTTATCAGTGCCGATCCTTAGCGATAATCTTGTGTATACTACTGTCTGTAATTTGGCGCAAAAAAAATCATGTTGTGAAAAAACATAAGTTATTTAATTATTATTTTGAACAGAACATAACTATAGTTCCTGACCTTCTCACAAGCTTACAAATGTGTCCCTGGCCGGGGGAGGGTGGTAATTGGGGTTCAGGGCTGTGGTCATGCACCCATGCACTGCTGCTGGAAATGTTTTTAGATGAAACACTGTTGTTTAAAAAAAAAAAAAAAAGATGCTAGCTAACAAACATTTGATTTTGCCAATCAAGCATCCGTAAACTGGACTCCACTGTATCGAAGGGTAAATGGTAAATGGACTGCATTTATATAGCGCTTTTATCCAAAGCGCTTTACAATTGATACCTCTCATTCACCAGAGCAATTAGGGGTTAGGTGTCTTGCTCAGGGACACTTCGACGCACCCAGGGCGGGGGAAGGGCTGTAAGTCTTTCACCGCAAACTTGGTGACAGCCCTGTGACGTTCTGCGATTCTCTCCTGTGTCATTCCTCGTTAGACTAACACGGCAATAGATTGATCATGAGACGATTCTCTCCTTTGTAGGTCTGGGGCACTCCTACTGGATAGCACTAACCGCTCTGCTGGAATCCTGGGCCCTGCACCCATGGGACTACCAAGAGGGGGGATGAGCTCCAACTGGGGTAACTCATGCTCTCTAAAATTATAACCCAGCTCCTGCACCTTTTCTGTTGGATCTAATCAGTTATGATGCTTTACGCCTTTTTAGGTTTTAAGATTTATTGCTGAATAATGGCAACCTTGCTCCTCGTTGAAAATTGATCTGATATCAATAACTTAATTATTATATTATTTAATTACATTCTTTCTTTTTTGTTTTTAAGGTGCTGGTATGTCAAACCAAAAGCAGCCATTTTCAGTGACACCAAAGGTGATTCATTTTTTAGTCCAAAGATTTTATTTTTTATTTTTGTTGCTTTTACCTTGTTAAATCAATCCGATTAATTTCACTGATGTCTGACTTATTATTGTATTATTCAGGAATTTGTTGAACCCTTTGGTGGACAAAATGTATAAAAGAAGGATTGTGTGTACCTCAACACTGGAATTGGTTTAAAAGAAGTTGTGCTTCTGTTACTATGCAATGTGTTTTTTTGCTGCTAGGTCAGAAGCAGAGTTGTAGTGGCAAAGTATCAAAGGAAACCTCTCACACTGAACAGCTTACTAGTTCTGGCCCAACCATTTGGAACTGTTTGCCAACATCTGGTTCTTAACAACAAGGTGAGGATTAAGGACAGTGCAACGCCTTCACTTTTCTTTGTGGTGTTTTATTATATTGAATGTATGCAGTGTGTCCAGATTTAAAGTAATGGAAAATATTGTTGATCTACCTTCAGCAGTGTTTCACCCACTGTTCACGTTGAGTCACAAGCTCTTGTGAAGTGCAGCTGCACAGTTTTTATGAAAATATTCTTAGATTCATTTCAAGTTTTCAGTTTAATTAACACCCTGTAAAGCTTCAGTGGTATTGAAATAAGAGCTTTGGGTGGTCAAGTCAAGACACAATTCAAAAAGCTGAACTAAAACATTTACAGCTACTTTCTTTTTTGGTAGAAATGCTCTTGGATGTTTTAAACATACTTTCCCATCACAATGTATATATCTTGTGTTTATTACAAACTCTTAAAGGTACAGGAAACTTGACATCTGTGAATCTGTGAACTGAAAAGCCTGTACCAAGATTGGCTTGCTTTCCCCCTCGGCTAAACACCAGGTTTTCATTGGGTGGGGTTAGCTGGATACAATGTACATCACTAAAACTGTGAATGACCGGTGAAATCCTTTCTACTTGCAATATGCAAATGATGCCCTTGCCAGCTTTTGTGTGGGTGATCTCAGTTGGAAATGCCTAAGCATTGTGCCTTCTCCGGATGCAGAAAAACCAACACGCTTTTTTATTTTACCGAAAAAATGAGGAGACCCACAATAAATTATTTTCATTTCTGGAGGCCCACGGGCGCTTCTTAAACCGCAACAGTTAATATTTGTTGTGCCCATTTTCACGAGGAGGACTTCACCAACTATCTACAAAATAAATACAGCTTTGCTAATAAAGCTAGTGCCGGTGCATGCCTCCCTCCCAACTGTTGCTGCTAGTGACTCTACCAGTGGTCGCAGAACAAACACGTGATGGGTCAGTAAGTAGACCTACTGGTAGCTAGTGATAATTAAATAGTATTAATGAGTGCATGGATACTCGCTCACCCTGTCGTTATCTGCTGAACAGGTCGCGATAATCTAATAGTCTTTATTACAATTTAATGGGTATATTTGGGTTAAAAATTTGAAAGAAATATTAAGAAGGCAATCTGTTTTCATTCTGGGGAATATAACCGCAATTTGAATCTAGTTTCCTGGACCTTTAAATGTGTCTGGCGTTTGTGTTCATCCATGACATTCATTCCTTTTAATCTGTTTAATGCAACAAAAGATGATTGTGAACTCTGCTACCAGGACTCTACCATACTACTCATTTGAATGATGCTGCCATAAAACCACATTTTTTCCTACATTGGGGTTCTCTGTCCTCCAGGCTTTCTTGGAGATGGAAACTCATGAAGAGGCATTGGCTATGGCAAATTTCTACCAGAGGAAACCAGCAGTGATGCATGGAAAAGAAATCACTATCTATTTATCACAGGAACTTATAACAATTGAGGTAAAATGGACTTTTATGTGACACAAGTTTATGTGATAATATTGTCATGGAGAAGTGAAAATATTGGTCTCTTTCCCATTCTTTGGTTTGGATGATGACTGTTAAGTCTGCATGGGCTAGTTTCCAAAGCTGTTTTTACACAGAGCATAAATACCGGGTAATTGGTGGAGCTGACCCGGTATCGATGTCTGTGTAAAGACATAAGGTTAGGGTTAAGGTGGGTTAAAATGACATGGCTCTGACCCACTTCAGCACATAGGGAAAAAGCCAGACCTGACCTTGTAAGAATTAAAATATGATAAAGGAGTAAAATATAATTAATGAACGCATTATGGGATTGTCTGCCTTGCGTCTGCTTTCTCTCGGCATGCCTTCGCCTTCCCTTTTTATGCCTCCGCGACGGCGCGGCCGTGGCCGGAGGCATTATGTTTTCGGGCTGTCCGTCCTCCCGTCCATCTGTCCTTCCGTCAGTCCCGATTCTCGTGAACGCGATATCTCAGGAACTCCTTGAGGGAATTTCTTCAAATTTGGCACAAACGTCCACTTGGACTCAAGGATGAACTGATTAGATTTTGGTGGGCAAAGGTCAAAGGTCAAGGTCACTGTGACCTCACAAAACACGTTTTTGGCCATAACTCAAGAATTCATACGCTTATTATGACAAAGTCACACAAATGTCTAATAGGATTAAATGATGAAGTGATGACATTTTATATCCAAACTGGATACTGGTTCGTGGAGGCATACAGCTGTGAGGCGGCATTTCTAGTTTCTGCTTTGCCGCTTGAAAACTTTCTTTTGGCGCATGCCAAAAATTTCTCTCAGGAAAAACCATGTGATTTACGAATCTAAAAAAATCTACCGCAGCATTGGAAATATGTTGGTTCCAAAATGTTTATGGGAGTAAGGGATAGCTCAAAATTAAGGGGATTCATGGAGTAAGTTAAGGAAAAGTGAAGCAGGGTTGGGTTAAATTTTATTGGCTTTCTCCAAATTAGGGAGAAATTGTGCGGAAACATTTAAAATAAGAATTATGGCTTGAATTGGCGAATTGGAAAAAAAAAATTTATGTATTTATATTTAAAAATATGTATTTTTCTGTTTTCCACAGAAAGGCAACAGAGATGGTAAAGGCAGGCAAAGTCAGGTGGTTTTCTTTTCCAACCTGCCAAGAGAGAGAGAGAAGAAATCAGAGCTTCTGACTGTTGCTCGCCGTTTTGGAAATGTGGAGAAATACCTGTTTTTAAACGACGAGGTGAGATCCCCTCTCAGAACAGAATGTCGGTCCTGTTGTAAATTAAATACAATAAATAATCTGTCCTGTCTTAAGTCAATTACATCCGCAGTTTCTAAAGCCACTAGGACTTCATATTCAAGCAGGGTTTTAGAAAAGTTGGCTATACCAAGCATTCAGTCTTGTGGAGGTTATATTTGTAATAACAGATTGGAACTGGAATTAAATTAATTAGCAATACACAGCATCATAATTCTGGCAGTTCGATAAGCCATTAAATATCACTTGCCTCAATGAGTTGTTACTACAGCTTCTTAAAATCTCTGCTCACAGGCATTTGTACAGCTTGGAACCCCAGAGGATGCTGAGATGATGGTGAAGTATTACACTCTACATCCTCTCACTATCAAAGGCAGGGACATCCGGCTGAACATCTGTGAAAAGTACAAGACTTTAATGTGAGTGGGACAGGGTGAAATGTGAATGACATGAGGGTCTCAATAATAAGTTTCATTTAGGAGGTCTGTGTTCTGAGGGCATGCCAAAGACATTTAGTTTCTTTGAGTACTCAATGTGCTGAAATCATAAATTAGGTTTATCAGCCAGTGAAAATATCATTCTTATCATTCTCTCAGAGTGAATCCCTCCAGACAGATTCCAGGGAAAGAGAGAGAGGACACAAACAGAAAGAGCAGCACCACTAGCAGGAAAGGATCTCCAAAAAAACAGAGATCTGAGTCCACTGGTGAGAGGAGCTCCAAAAGCAAGCCGGAGAGCGCTACGAAAGAGGAGGATCCAGCAGCTGGGGACAGCGCAGTGCTTGAGGAATGCTCTGGAGAAGAGATATCTGGTGTGGTTGAAGCTGATGAAGGGGACTATGATGAAGCTGCTGAAACACAAGAAGCAGAACAGGCTGAGATCCAAGATGAGGCCATGATTGAACCAGAAGAGTCCTCCACCCAGCAAGAGGAGCCTGTTCCTGATCTCGATGAGACTCAAGACACTGTGGAAGAGACCTGTGAAGTTCCTCCCACAGCGGGGTCTAAGGAAGCCATCGCAGAGGGGCCCCCATCACAGGCTAAGACTGCGCAGGCTGAAGGTGAAATCCCTGCAGAAGAGGTGGGAACACAGGAAAACGTGCCCTCTACGGAGCCAACTGAAAGCACAGAGATCCCTAATGAGGAGCCAGAGCAGGACCAGGTAAGTTACCCAAAGAAAGACATTATTCCCTCAATTATTTTGTTATTTGGTGATATGGTCTCCTTTTAACATGAGTCGTTTTGATTTTTGTTAAGAAGTTTGATTGCGTTTTTGGGCCTCCTGATTATCTGACATAACCAGCTTACATAAATTTGAATACTGGCATTTACATGTTTTGTGGCATAACGTTCCCCATAAGTTACCTAGCGATGACCTCCGTTAGCTGGTCAAAAAGATGCAGACTGTATCTGTTTTCAATAGAATATGCCTATGGAGCAGGATTTCCCAGAGAACATGGAAGATTTTGTGACAGTGGATGAGGTGGCAGAGGAAGAAGATGCCGATAGACTTGAACTCCAGTCAAAATCTGGGGACTCGTATTCAGGTGCTTCTAGTTAATTTATGATTTATTTAATTCTGTTGAAATTAATTACAACTCCCATGGGAGTTTCTTATTGCTTTTGAAAATGGTGTACAAAAATGAAAAGCTATTTCCCACTTCTCTTGCTTTTCTTAATCTATTTTAATTGGGCTATTAAGTTACTTTGCGTTACCTTGTAAACTATCCAGATCATGAGTTGGGATTTATTGTATTCTGTTCAATATTGTCAAATGTTTTCTTTTCTCTTTTTCAGGAAATACAAAGAACGATGGGGTTTGTTCACATTTTATTAGTTATGACTTTTGCCTTGTATTTGCATGCATTCCAATATTTGTTTAACTGACACATTATTCCTTTTCACTGTAACCTGATAATTTTAAGGCAGAAACTTTTTTCCAGGGACGGAAGGTTGTTAATGTTGTGGGATTTAGACGGGGCCACAGCTTTCTTCAAGAAATCCTTAACCTTGCCAAACCTTTTGGAAAGGTGGTTCGACATCTAGTACTTGATGCCAGACCTGAGGTATGCTCCAATACAAGGTCTGCTCACCTTCTGTTTTTCAAGCCCCAAAACAGTGCGATTCCCCTGTGGATCTGTCTTGGGTTTCTCAGTGCTTTAGGACACTGAACAAGTCATATCTGTTTTTGAACAGTTGGAAACACTGCACAATTTATTTATTAATTATTGAAATAATTACTTAAATTGTTATAATTATAGTTCATATTTATATAACCTGCATAGTAATACATTGCTCTGATTTCCCCCAAAAAAAGGCTTTTTTGGAACTGTCCTCTGAAGAGGAGGCTAGATCGATGGTGGCATTCTACAATGCAAATATTACACCAGAAGTGTGTGGAAGACCTGTGAAAATACACCATTCACAAGCTTATTCAACAATCCAGGTATGTCCTCAAAACATAATTCAGGTATGTGACGATGCTTTCATGTACTTATTTCTGCCAGAAAGATAACTGGTTCATACTGTCTTACAGAGTGGACGAGTGCTTTATATTGGACAGATTCCGCCATTCAAAGGTTCCGATGGCTCGTTCTTGAAAATTGCTGAGCCTTTTGGAAAAGTGCGACGCTATTTCCTCAATCGGTCTCGTAATGAGGTAATTATCAATTTTTCATAAAATTGAATAGATTTATTTATATTTGGTCAAAATGTGAAGATACCATAAACATAGCTAGAGTAGCTATATGTCCATAAAAATAGCTAAAGTAGCTCCTAGCCTGCTGGCACATTACCACAAAGCTTTAAAATGTTTTTTTTTACCCAAAATTGGTGTGCTGATAGATGCTGTCATTATAGATGATAGATGCTGTGCTGCTGCTGTTTATCACAACTGAGAAACACAATGTCATGTTTTCTGTATTCTGTAGTGTTTCATTGAAATGGAAAGTAGTGAAGGCACTGAGCGAATGGCTAATGCCTACAGGGAGAACCCACCAAAGTTTGAAGGCAAACAGTTGACTGTTTATGTGAGCCGAAAATACAAACAGCTAAAATATGGGTAAGTTTTGATGACTTCCTTTTTTAAGAATTTTTTTCAGTGCACTTGTGCAGAACATGCAAGGGTTGGTTTTATAGTTAGCATACATTTATCTTCATTATTTAATTAGCTTGGGTATTTATTTGACATGTCTAGGGTCCCCTGGAAAATTCAAGTGGCTGCATTTTAGAATGCAGCTTCACTTCACAGAATATCCTGCACAGTTTGCAACTCATATGCACACACCAAGCAAGATCAACATGTCTTACAGAATGGAATTACACAGGTTAAACAAACAGCAAAATAGCACCGTGCTACAGAAATATGCCATGGCCATGTCTGTGGTTCTAATAACCTCACCAAATGCAGGATGGGATAGTGGGGGAACAGTCATTTATTACATGACAATTGATTTAACAGTGTGGAGGCCTGGGGAGGTATGATGTGATAATTATCTTACGTGAAATCCAAGATGGCTATACTGACCTTATGCTGAGTGGTGACTGAAATATAGGTGAGAGAACTGCTTTTGAAAAATTGGAACCCTTGTTGATAATTTAGTTACATTTATTGATGAATACATGAATAACAGTTAATGACCATTTTGTGTCTGTGGATGAAGCTTTTTACTGTAAAGTTATCTACCACTGAATCAATGTTACTATATGCCACTGTTTATTTACTAATTGGGTGAGGTAATCGGTGGAAACCAAAAGCTTTGTATGCACAAGCTCTCCATGAACGGAATTGCCTGCTTGTGTGCTAGCTGGTTTGCTTGTGGGCGTGGCAGTAGAGTCATGACGAGCTGTGCTCCTCCAGGCTCAGGCCACCCTCTCCAGAGCCTGAGGAGGAGAGACCACCCAAGAGAGAGCACAGTGGTGCTGAGGAAGACTCTACGGCCAAAAACAAGGTTGAGAAGGAGGAAGAACCTCCAACTAAGAAGGTCTGCATCAGGGAAGAGAAGACCACCCCAGCAGAGCCCAGCAGCAGCATTAATGAGGAGGAGAAGGCAGCCTCAGAGGAACCCAACAGCAATGGGGAGCAGCAGCAAGAAGAGGAGGAGAAGGGGACGTCTGAGACACCTTGTGAACAGGAAGAGTTGGTGGTGAAGACAGAAAATGAAAACGTCACAATCAGCCAGCCCTCCGACAGTGTGGATACCCAAAAGAAGGACACAGAGGGGGTGAGCTGGAGCTGGATGTACCGCCTGGTTTTGAGGGAGGGAGATGGGAGGATTTATTGAAAGGAATGTCTAGGATTGATAATGGTGATAAATATGTGTCTGTAGGTCTTTCGTATCCTGTATATTTATCTGTGTTCCCTGACATTTGTTTTCTGTGTGTAAATAGATTGAAGGAATTTTAGCATTCATTTATTTACATTTATATATTGCAGTAAACTCTTGTGTAAATAACCTCCTGAATAAGCAACCTACCAGATTAACAGACACTGTCATTTAAATGTTCCTTTTTTCCAAGTTGAGGGCTGGTTTACATGATGGCATTTTGGTGCTGTTCTGATGAAATCGTTCATTGGGCTCTTCCAGGATTGTGGAAGCGAGTCAGCAGGAGCGCCCCCCTAGGATAGATAATGGTGATAAATATGTGTCTGTAGGTCTTTTTTTATCATATAATCCTGTTTGACATGTACCTTCTGTTTGTAAACTGATTGAAGGAATTATAGCATTAATATGTTTACATTTGTATTTTGCAGTAAACTTCCACATAAGTGAATGTTATGAAAAAGAAGCAGGGTTTTTTGGCAATATTTGCCTGACTGTAGTACATTAATGGTCTGTCCAGACTTGCACTTTTGGTGCAAGCTAAGACCTTTCCCACCATGTGTGATTGACTGTCTGTTCACTATGGGAACAGTACAGATTAAATATGAGTGGATTAAATATGCATATTCAAATTTTGAAATTGCATCAACTGCCATGCTAAGATTATTTAAATTTTTACTGGTTTATCTTGCCTTTCGTGTATCTGCCTGCCCTTGTGTCCCGTTGAGTTTAGCTATGTGTGTGTTGTTTAATTGAGCACTTCAGGTAAAGTACTGCACTCAAGGACCCCATAGTACAGTTTTACGTGGTTTGTCACGGTCTCAATATTTTTCTAAGCAGTTTTCCAAACATTTGTATTTTTTGCCTCTCTTCCTTACCCTCAGTCACAAGTCATTTGAATAAGAAATCAAACTTAATATTAGACATGACGTCTCAGAAATTAGAAGAATACATCATTGGATCCTGAGGCATAAACCTATCTCCTGTAGAGCTTTTGATGAAGGTATTCCAAGTTGACAGCCAGTTTACAAGATGGCATTTTGGTGCTGTTCTGAAGAAATCGTTCATTGGCCTTGGGCTCTTCCAGGATTGTGGAAACGAGGCAGCAGGAGCACCCCCCTGCGGCGGAGCGAGTGAGAAGAGCTGTGGGAGCGAGGGGACGCCCAGCACCAAGCCACAGGCTGAGAAGAAACCAGCGCCCACCTCTCTCCCTCTGGGGCCCTACCAGCCCAACAACCCTGTGGGTAAGACTGGCTCATGTTCCTCATTCAGGAAAACGCTCTGCAGTCTGGAACATTCCTGTTCTTGTTTCTTTGTAAAAATTTGCCTATGTTTTACATATCCAACATGTTTTGGAATATAACTTTTCCCATGGTTTGAGATTTTGAGTAACTTGTGGACATGAAATTTACTGGCCTAGAAATCCTTCAATCTTTTTCCCTATTATTGTCCACTTTGCTCCTCGTCATCTTTTCTTGGTTTATCTTTGAATATAATTGACAAGACGACCCTGAATCATGGAAATTTGCAGACATAGTGCATACATCATTCAGCCAGAACTGGCACATGAGCATACATACTCTTGAAGTACATTTCCTATGTTTTTAACATCTTCCTAGATAAAGGATCACAGTCAAGATGTAGCAATACATATCACAACTTCTGCTTTAACATGTTTGTCTGAATTACAGAATATAGCCAGAAGTTATACTGTAATTGTTATGTGAAGTCAATTCTTGATTCTACATATTCTGAAAGCCTCAACCAACCACTGATTTTAGATTTTTATTCATTAGCTTTTTTACTGGTGTAATCGTGGTAAAATTCCAAGTCTTACTTACTGTTTTGAGAACTAGCCAGTGTTGTGGATGAGTAAAGTCTGTCATCTCTATGTAGTAATCTCAGTATAATTCTCCCAAATTTGGCTAAGGAGCTAGCTACCTAAAGCCATTACTTTCAAACAAATTAGCAAGTATTTCAACAGGTTTTATAGCCGATTAGCCTAATCAAAACTGGAATGTAATACTAAACTGATAAGCAATGAATTATTTGTTTTGTAACTCTTTATTTACATTATGTTCCACATATTGGTGGGCGATACTGCCATAATATCATCACAATTTTTTTGGGATATATTTTAGGATATATTCACGATATGGATCACCATTTTTGTTCATGTTGCTTTTCTAAGACTCGTTTGTGAGTTTCTGAGAGATTCTCAAAATCAAAAAACGTCTGTACACGTCTCTCGATCTGCAAATGCAGATTCAAAACTTCACACGCCAAATTTTACTTTTGGGAAGGTCATATTAGTTTTTCACTAGTTACATTTTAAAAATGTGGGCAATGAACAAGGGCCAGATACTAAATTGTTGTTACAATGTTTTAATGTTGTTTCACTGTGAAATTTCAGGTGTGGAATATGTAAAGATGGGCTACTACTGCAAAGTCTGCTTCCTGTTTTACTCTAAGGAAGAAACTGCGAAAAAGGTTCATTGCAGCAGCCTGTCTCACTATCACAAACTGAAGGTATACTTTTCTTATTTAAGTACAAGTTTATAATAAATTCAAAGGAACAGTTCACACATAAAATGTAGATCTAAGACAAGTAATCGGTTAGTTACCGACAATTGAATTCAAAAAGGTTTGTACTTCAGAGCATTGAGTTTGTGATTTGACTGAATCTGGTATATTTTTTCCCCAGAAACATTTGGAGAAAGAAAAGGAGAAAGCAAAGGAGAAGGTCAAACCTCAGTGACATTTTCCTTTTTTTTAAATCAGATGTTCAGCATGATGAAACTGTTTAATTCCAGTGTTGTTGCACATGCTGTTATAGTAGTCCTCTTTCTTTGATATATAATGAGCACAGGTAATGTTTGTCCCTGTTGACCAAGAATGCTCATCCAATGAGGCAATGCTCAGAATGTGGAGTACTTTTTTGTAATGCTTCATTGCCTTTATTGTTTTTTACATTTTATAATGGGATTAGTTATTGCCCACAGCTGGACTATTTTTATATGTTTGATTATGTAAAGGACTTGTGATTTTTAAGATCTTATTAAAATATTGATTTGCATGAAAATGCAGCATTTACCTCACACTGTGTATACTCTGTTTTTGAGAGTGAAAACAATGTTCTGTCACTTCCTTAATGTGCCAGTAAAATGAATGATCAAAGAATAGACCAATATATCAAGGAGTCCCTTCAAAATTAAAATAAGATGGTTGCCTCAGATTACACTGTATTCCTTCAAATGCATTCTCAAATGTTTGATTTTTTGAACATTTTTATTTAAGTTTTTTGTTGAAAATATACATAGAAATTAAACTGTTTTCTAAAGGATTGGAATGGGAATGTGAATGTCACTTTTTACACTGATCACTGCAGAACCTTGCATTTATGCGATCAGTTGTGGCAATAAAGGTAACCATGTCAATTAATTGCATTTTAGACCAGTATTTTCACAACTAGGGTCTGCAAGTTGTTCATATATCAATGCTAATTTCAGCTTATTTGTTGTCATCCAAGTACAATGAAATAATGTGGGTACAGGTGAGTGTGGGGGAAGTGGGGGTGGGGTTCCCAAGGCCCTATGTCGTCTGTTCTATTCAGAATTTGTTGAACAAATGACGATGGAACATCTCAACGCATCAGGGCTCCATAGTCAGTTCATCCTGGAGGCTGGGTGCCGTCTTGGTACTAGGATCCGTCTTGGGTTTCTTGTTCCTCAATGCTGCATGTGACCATCTCGGTTCTGGGAGGGGTCATCACCCCTGAGAACACAAATTGAAACCAATACAAGTATTAGAACAGTAAGTTCCTTGTCTGAGAGCTGCAAAAAATACATGGGTAAAAGACACCATATTAAACTTAAATTTACCAGATAATAAATATTACCATGATTAAGATTAAATATAATACTGCTGCACTACTAGTATTGTGTTGCCTTGTATAATTTGAGAAATAAACATTTTCATGTGACTTTTTTTGTCATGCTGAACAACTGACAGTCTGTGTGCGCACTACTGAGGCTTGTAGGATTCTATAAGGACATCTGGAGGGATTGCTGGTAGGTTGTGGCTGATGGTTGCAGGTGTAAAGTTGCAGGTGATAGTTGCAGATCTGTATCGTGGATAAAATTCTTGAAATTTGAAGCACTTGTTCTTGAATAAAACATAAAATTGGAAAATGTCTTTTTATGAAAAAGAGTGAAACCCAGCTTTTGAGTTCCAGAATTTGTTCATTGGTTGCACTTATGCATTTCATATGGATAATATGGCATTGGAAATGTTAAGAAATTTGGACACCAAGTTTGGACCATAGAGCAAGGAATCCAGTGCTTGTTTTCAGTGTGCCACCCAGGAAATCCAGAATAACAAGCCTAATTGTATATGTAGTGTAAACGTAGAGTTGGTTAAAATACTGAAAAGCGGTCTTTGTGTAATCCTGACTGCTGATGATAAAAAATCTAAGAAATTTAAGAGTGATACCGATACTATAAATGTTGCTTCAATTTACATCGACAAATGCGTGGGCCTGCTTGTACACATTGACTTGGACATTCCTGCCTTCTGTAGGTTACATAGCCTATACGTCCGTCTTGCCTTTTGTATACATTTCATTTATATAATTTTCATTAAACGATATCGGTCAAATTGTTCACCAGAATGTAACTCCTTAAAAATAGAGGTATGCAGGCCTATGTCTCTTATCTTTCAGTAATAACGTATTCAAAATAAAGGGACGGCAAAGTTCATCATCCACACTCCAGTACAGTAGGTGGCGATGTGAATCTGTGTGTTCTGTCCGCCATTTAAAACTGATAAAGAGAAATCGTTGTGGTTCGTAACGCTTCGTCGCGTGCCCTGTGTCGTGTTTGCGAGGTAAGGCCTACAAATAGAAACCTTTTATTAGGTTAACGTTAATGAAATATTTTGATTTGTGTTTACTATTGCACAGCTAAGTAACCTTATATTTACCTTGGAAAACAGAACCTCGTTTGAGTGCACTGAGTTCGCAATAGCCTGATCTGCGTGGATGAGTTGGCTAGTCTAGCTCTGAAGTTGGATTGTGAGCTAGTCTAGGTCGCTAATGTGAAATTGTTAGATAAGCGCGAATCGCATAACTAAGCCCTAGCTAGTTGAGCAAACACTTGGCTTGCTAGCACTGCAGTTTAATTACTGGGTGATTAAACTGCCTAGTTGATGTTCGAGCAACTTACGTTAGCGCTGGCTACGTAGCAATTGATGTCTGGCAACGAGTTGGTTATGTTGATAACCTACTACCGTAGTAGTACTAATAAAATGTGGTAGCGATATTATAACGTTAACTAGTTTACCTCGTACTAAATAATGTAGGTCGACTTGTTTATTGAAGTTAATTCCATAACTAGCTTTGTAGCTTTGTGTTGGTCATTAGTTCGTATAAGTAAAAGGCGAGAAAACCAGGTAGTATGTGTATGAACTAGGAATTACACCAGAAGCGGAGCGTAGGGCTACGGAGAGCAGCAGCTGTGCGGCGCACATGCTACCGGCTAACGTTACAGCTTTTAAGACGAACGACTGGTCATCCGTGGGGGTTTCGCCGAGTTACCATTGTGGAAATGCACTGTTGATGGTTACATTAGCATCATATTACAGAAGCACAGTCCTAGAATAAACATTTGACTTAGCCAATACTTATGTATTTATTGTTGACGTTTATTAATAGGCTACATGTGCACCAATTTAAAATTTAAAAGCAAGTCATCACAGAAATAGTAAATGTCCGTCAAGCATTTCCCCGGCTTTTAGGCTAGGGGTGTCATGAACACTTGTGCTGAGAACACCCCAAAAACCAGCGGACACTGCGGCCCTCCATGACTGGAGTTTGACACCTTTGCTTTAGGCGGAGTGTTGAACTTGAAATGCCTGCCTAAACCTTTCCTAAACATGTATTTATTATTGCTTTCAAAATTTGCATTGGTGGACAGGTAGCCTATTAATAAACATCAACAGCAATAAAGACATGAGTATAGGTTGCTGATCAAAGTCTAGCACTGTGCTTCTGTGGAGATAAAATGCAAATATGACCATCAACAGTGTACTAATCTGCGGACCAGGCGCAGAGAGATTAGATTTGACGCTGAACCTGTTACTGCGCGTGGAGCTCCACACTGAACAGTGACTTTTATAAAACTGTAGTCCACTAGCATGGCCACTCCTCGTGTAATTCGTGTTTAATTCTGCAAGCGTCGTTTAATTTAGCAATAGCATTGCTAGATTTTTCTTCTGTTCTTGTGCTATGTATGCTGCCGTTTAAGGTCACATAGGATACAAGGAGCATCCACGTTCATACTGTATCATGTTGATGATGACTTGTACTTTAGCGATCTGTAACAGTAACAGTCAACTGGCTTTCGAAACTCACCTGAGCTACACATTGCTTGTGGTTCCCATTGGAAGAACCAGTCCTAATCGGCGATAGTCATTTAGCTAGCTAGCAAAGGTTTACCGCAGTCACCTACTCTTTTCTTACCATTTGAGAACGAGGTTAGGGAAGGAATCATTATGGACACTCTCCTCGTACATTTTGCCAAGAATTATATTTCGTTTATAATCCCTTATTGCAAGCTTGGGAAATTTTGGACAAATCATTCTGTATTGCCTTGTGTTCTTACATCCTCCTAAACAACAGATAAAAGCTGACATGCCCTGACTTATGACCTTATCCTGGCTGAGTGTTTCACTGGGTATTAGTGTTCCATTCTTGATACTCTGTTCAGCACAAACCTTTGTAAGAAATCAACTCAAGTTTAAATTGGATGTCCACTTACCACTTTCTCTGATAGTCACTTCCAGTGCTTTCAACCAATTTCAATTTCTTTTCACAATGTGCACTTAAATCTATGGCACTCAAACATCAACTTGCCTAATCAGAAATCTGACATAATTTTAATTGGTTGACTTTGCTGATTGGTCTTAGGCTTTGTTACACCACATACACATAATTCAGTTGCTCTCATGATCAGCTCTCTCGCTCATTATCATGTGGAATATATGTTTGGTGTTACTTTGTGTGTCCCTGCAGAGAAAAAAATAGGAATTGTTCTTGCGCTAAGTTTATTTTTTCTTTGACTTTCCCAGCCCTCTCCCCTTGGAGAATAAAAAAAAAGTTTCCTGCTTAAAACAATTCTTGTGCCGTTTACCACTAACTGCATAACCTTTGTGCGGCAATGTCCCAGAAGAACCCCTCTGACGGTGCTCATAAAGGCTTTGCTGTGGGACGAGGGCTCCTGGCTGCTGCCGAGACTTTAAATTTCAGCATGAATGATCAGCGCCCCCTCTATGGCACCTCTTCCCGGCCCTCTTACGGCATGTCCCCTGCTCTGGGCAGTGGGGACAGCAAGAACCGCAACTCCCAGCTGCCCCCTCGTGGAGGTGGCCATGTGACCAACACTATGAAACTCTTTGACAGCCTGGGACTCTCTCCCACTGACATTGATGCACTGGCACAAATCCCTGAAGAAAATATCAGTATAGAGACTTTGCCACAGCTTATCATGCAACTGAAGAACCGCAAGATGGAGGCCAATCGGCGCATGGGCGGCAGCTCCAGGGACCTGCCCCCCATCTCTCCTGAGCACTCATACAGATCATCTCGTGATGACTGGGAGGATATGCCAGCTGGCCGCATGGGCTCTTCCGGTGGGCAAGTCTCGGCCCGTGGCCAGCAAATGGACTATGGCTATGGTTCCATGCAGGAGGGCCCATCTCGAGGCTACAAACGTATAGACTATGGCGAGAACAGCAGTGGTGGGATGAGCAGAGACCGCCCATATTCAGAGCTTTCCCGTGACCGCTACGGTGGCCTTGGGATGGGTCCCTCCACGGCATCTGACAGTGGCTTTCTGCAGAAAAGGATGGGCTCTCCCTCCCAAGGCAAAGTGCAGGACTTCTTGGGAGTCATGCCTCACATGTTCCCACACGTGTGCTCTCTTTGTGATTTTGATGTCCATTCAATGATGGTGAGTACTTCATTTTACGTGTAACACTAAATGCATACAATTAGAAGCTTTCCCTTTGAAAAAAGTGAATCTCAAACATGCATGCCCAAATTTTAAATGGAACATATTACCAAATCCATGAGTGAGTATATATTGCATAGCAATTTTCAGGCACACATCAACTTATGCACCAGTGTTCATTTGTTTGACTGCATTAGGACGCCTCTCGATATTTTTTTGAGCAATGCAAAAGAACATTTTTGGTAAAGATTCCAACATACAGCAGCACAGCCTCATAAATTGTAACTTCTCTTTTTCTTTTCTGAGCTAAGTGAATGGTAAACCTTTTATGAATATTTTATTTGTCATCCATGCTTTATACGTTTGTTCTTGTTTAAGCTCCGTGGTTTTGG
The DNA here is from genome assembly GCF_013347855.1 of Anguilla anguilla. Lineage (NCBI taxonomy): Eukaryota > Metazoa > Chordata > Actinopteri > Anguilliformes > Anguillidae > Anguilla > Anguilla anguilla. Next base: position 50,848,118 of record NC_049203.1, on the reverse strand, counting down.
TTAAAACCAATAACTTATGTTTTTGTAGGCAAAAGTAATCCTTCATAATTTGCGTCCATGAAGCTCTAGTAATTATGGATTCTTCATTGATCATCATTCTGTTGTTTGAAGAAAATGACTTGCATTTTTGCAGGAAATTTGTAATATACATGAAGGACCATGCAATGTCTATCAGCTTGTGGACTTGAGTATACAGTTTCAGTGTGATGCTGCCGTAGTCATTGACACTGCCCAGAAAGAACTCAAACAAGCTTACCAGAACATAAAAAGTTACCAACTTTTTCCATTAAGCTGCCAGGCTAATACTTTCTTTTTTACCATTCTTCCTTTTGTGCAGTAGATCTGGTCATGGGACATTAAATGTGCCCTCATGCTTTTAGCACAACTCGAATACATCACCTTTTGCTACCATGTACTTTTAACTTTACATTTTCATGGGTACTTCTTGCATTGTGGATTTGTTATTCCACATCTTTTGCTGCTCTTGGCTTAGCAATTTTAGAATTTGAGAAGAAACCTAAATCTTCACAAAACCATTGTTCGTTTATTTTATTGTTTTATTTTTTGTGGCAAGGTGGGGTGGTGAGTATTTTTCATTGGGTGTTGGCGGTTACTCGCTACTTTTGAAACCTTGCTTTACTGTCCAACTGTGGAAGATGTAACTTAAAGAGTACACTTGGCGGAGGCTATGCTACAGACAGTTAGTTTTAGTTGATTTTATCAGCTAGTGAAATGGCATTAGCTGTTTTGAATAACATCTGTGGTTCGAGGGTGGCAAACACTTTAGATGATCATAGAGGCAAATGTGGTAGGCTATTTTCTTACGATGTGAAATTCACTCAGCTAAAGGCGTCCATTAAGTGACACTTGTAATTATAAATGGAAATTATGAAAACCTGGTGTTGCATCTGGCTATTGTTTTGTTTAGTGCTTGCATTTTGTTTTTCTAAGTCACACTTCCAGAATTTTTGTAATATTAAAAAAAGAAAAAAAAAGAAAAAATCTTATTGTACTGTTTAAAAGAATGAGCCATTCGTTTTTTTATTATTTCTTTAAAGATGAAAACTAGAAGTGATGGGCTTATGTATGTTTGAGATATTTTTATTTATTGCAGTGACAACAATTCAGTGTACCCAACAGAATTATTTGATTATTTACAGGCAAATTATTCTCACAATTTCATATTGCAGGAGTGGTCCCAGCACACAAATGGATTGCGTCATTCAGAAAACCGCAGGCAGCTCTTGCAGATGTAAGTCTCCTTATCCTTTGTGCCTATGGCCTGTGTTACTACTTAGCAACTGGATGAATACCTCAAGAACTTCATTATGTCCAGGGGTTCGCCCAGGAAAATAGTTAGCTTTGGGGGAAGTGCCTCAGTGGATGTGCGATGACTGCGTGATGCAGTGAGCCATAATGTTCACATGGTATAGCCTACACCTGACCTGGTGAAAACATGACCACACAATTCCAGTTTTATTAAATAGCACATATGTATTGAATGCCTCAACATAAGATTATGGAGATCTGAGAATTTTTCTCTGCTGAGGCGCTCATGAATTCAAGGCATACCTCTATTAATACCTGGGGAAACCATAATGTCCAGTTGTGTTATAGGGTTGATACATTTGTAAGGTACAAATACAGCATATTGAACTTCTACATTGATGTTTCAAGAAGGCGTGGAAGAATTTGGGAATTCAGGGTGAAGTTGAGAAGGATCTGTCCAGTGCCCCATTTATCAAAGGCTTCTGAACCTGAGCAGTACTTTGAATTTTGGACAGATGCCCTTCTATGCCTTTATAGTTAATTCTGCTTTGTACATGCCGCGATGGTCACTAGCCTAGTTGTTATGTTTAATACTTAATATTCTAAACATAACTTGTTGTTTCTAAGAGAATTAAAACTTTAAGCCTCACTTTGATACAAACATTTGTCTGTACATGAATTGTCAGGTATCCAGATTGGGATCCTCACATGGATTCAAACAGAGCGTGAGTACCTATCTAGTCCATACCTTCATCTGATTGGTGGGCTGTGTTGTGGAAGCACTTGAATATGTGCTTGAATATGATAAGGTCATGGTGTTTGGGGGGGGGGGGGGGGGGGGGGGGGGGGGGGGGGGAGAGATGAAAAACAGTCATAGTAAAAAATAAAAAATGGTAGTATTCAGTAATGTTAAAAGTAACAGTCTTGCTTTTGCAATGGCTCTGAGTATGTTTTCTGTCTTACAGGTCAGGGTCCCATGCACTGGATAGCACTAACCGCTCTGATGGAATCCTGGGCCCTGCACCCATGGGACTACCAAGAGGAGGGATGACCTCCAACTGGGGTAACCCATGCTCTCTAAAATTATAACCCAACTGATATTTTCTTTTTTCTTTACTTTTTTCTGCAGTTCTATTGAGTAATTTGGATATTTGTTTGGAAAAGAGATTAATCATCATTAATCATTTGTCACCTTTATCCTCTTGTTTCAAGATTCTGGAATGTCAAACCAAAAACGGCCACTTTTAACAACACCAAAGGTATCCTGCTTAGTTTATTTTCACTGCCTTGCTGTCATTTCAAATCAAGGCGATTGAAAAATAGCATGTGTTCATATTGGAAATATTAACCATGATTGCATTGTGATCAGACCTATTATTGCATTAAACCTCATTGAAAACGTTTTTAAAAGAGGCTATTAGTGAATTCTAAGACATCTGCTGTGCTAAAATCCTTTTTTTTGTCCTAGATGAGAACTAGAGTTGTGGTGGCAGAAAATGAAGGGAAACCTATCATATTGAACAAATTGCTGTCCCTGGCTCAACCGTTTGGAACGGTCTGTCAGCATCTGGTGCGCATCAACAAGGTAGGTGCAGTTCACGCAAGAATTTCTTTTGGAAACTGTAATGCCCTTCATTTTCCATTGAACCAAATATGCTGTTTGGGGTGAAATAAAGTACAAGTAACCGTGCAGCAATTCTTTCAGAAGACTGTTTGGTCATAGGCTCTTGTTGAAGCTCTGTTCTACACTCCTTTCAAGTTTGTCATAACCATTGACATGCTCTAAGATGCCAGTATACTCTAAACATAACGGAGCAACAAAACGAAACGGACAAACAAAAAGCTGCAGTGTTTTGAATTCATACGGCGCGGTGTGTAGAAGTCTCCATTGCAAGGTGTTTGCATTGCAGTTTGCAAGTTCGCACACCTCTCCCTGTCCGCAGTTGGTTAATGCAAATTTCAAGTAGTTGATTGCGTCACCATTTGTTTTTTTTGTTTTTTTTTTGCCCACAAAAATGAGTCAGCGATATGATGTGAAACTTGACTTTGAGTCTAGTCCCAGTACAAGTGGACACATTTTTTTTTTTTTTTTTTTTTTTGCTTTTATGTAGAGTACACTCTTGGATGCTTTTAGTGAATTTTGAAATCACATCCATGTTTTGTCATTTATCCTCAGATGTTTTTTTCTGTTACTTTTATCCCTTTGGTAATTTTACACCCAGAAAAAGTATTCATTTATCAACATGTGCAATGTCTGTGTTTAAGGCATACTTGGAAATGCAAACTCATGAAGAGGCAGTTGCTATGGTGAATTGCTACCAGCAGAAGCCGCCAGTCATGCATGGAAAACCGATCAGTATATCTTTATCATGGGAACGTTTCCCCTTTGAGGTAAGAATGGTCACTTGTATCTGTATGAAAAAATTGATTAACTTCAATTTGTAACTGGAGATACGTTAGATAATAAAAGTAAGCAAGTCCTGCTTTTTTCATGAACATAATTTCGATGTTGCAGGATGGACCAATGCAATGTGTCAGTATTGACATATTAGACTTGTACATTTGAACACTGCCACAGGAGTCCTCATGTTTCCTTTTGAAATGGTCCATCCTGATAAGGACATTAACTTGACAGCTGAGCTTTTTTCCTCTCTCCACAGAAAGGCAACAGAGATGGTAAAGGCAGACAAAGTCGGGTGGTTTTCTTCTCCAACCTGCCAAGAGAGAGAGAGAAGAAATCAGAGCTGCTGACTGTTGCTCGGCGTTTTGGAACTGTGGAGAAATACCTATTCTTAAACGAACAAGTAAAGCCCTCCATCTGAAAATTCACTATTCCTGATGTGTAAAGATAGAGGCCCAAAAGATGACTTTTGAAAAGCTTCAAAGTTTATAGGGATTATGTCTCTGTTTTAATTTTTTTTAAATCATAATTTTTCAGTAAGTAACTGTAATGAGTCAAATATCTGAAATACTTGCATTATTCCAGTTGCATATTGAGCATTGGTGTCATGTCTGTGGAACACTTACGTGCTTTATAGCTGAACCTTTCAAAGGCATAAAAATTTCACATGCCTAAAGGAGTTGTTGCTATAGCTTTTTTTATTTTTTATCTCTGCTCACAGGCATTTGTACAGCTTGGAACCCCAGAGGATGCTGAGATGATGGTGAAGTATTACAGTCTACATCCTCTCACTATCAAAGGCAGAAACATCCGGCTAAACATCTGTGAAAAGTACAAGACTTTAATGTGAGTGGGACAGGGTGAAATGTGAATGACATATGAGGGTCTCAATAATAAGTTTCATTTATGAGGTCTGTGTACTGAGGGCATGTCAAAGATATATTGCTTCTTTGAGTACTCAATGTGCTGAAATCATACATTAGGTTTATCAGCCAGTGAAAATATCATTCTTATCATTCTCTCAGAGTGAATCCCTCCAGACAGATTCCAGGGAGAGAGAGAGAGGACACAAACAGAAAGAGCAGCACCACTAGCAGGAAAGGATCTCCAAAAAAACAGAGATCTGAGTCCACCGGTGAGAGGAGCTCCAAAAGCAAGCCGGAGAGCGCTACGAAAGAGGAGGATCCAGCAGCTGGGGACAGCGCAGTGCTTGAGGAATGCTCTGGAGAAGAGATATCTGGTGTGGTTGAAGCTGATGAAGGGGACTATGATGAAGCTGCTGAAACACAAGAAGCAGAACAGGCTGAGATCCCAGATGAGGCCATGATTGAACCAGAAGAGTCCTCCACCCAGCAAGAGGAGCCTGTTCCTGATCTCGATGAGACTCAAGACACTGTGGAAGAGACCTGTGAAGTTCCTCCCACAGCGGGGTCTAAGGAAGCCATCGCAGAGGGGCCCCCATCACAGGCTGAGACCGCACAGGCTGAAGGTGAAATCCCTGCAGAAGAGGTGGGAACACAGGAAAACGTGCCCTCTACGGAGCCAACTGAAAGCACAGAGATCCCTAATGAGGAGCCAGAGCAGGACCAGGTAAGTCAATGTCATTCTCTCAATTATTTCACTATTTCTTTACATAGTGCAGATTTCTCTTTTTGAAATCATTTTTTTTCTTCTTGTCTATGAACTTCTGGCCAGGAGCTTGGTCTCAACTTATTAGCCATCACCTCTGAGAATGTTGGCTGAATCTATTTCCAACAGGAAATGCCCTTGGAGCAGGATTTCCCAGAGAACATGGAAGATTTTGTGACTTTGGATGAGGTGGCAGAAGAAGAAGATGCCGATGGACTAGAATCCCACTCAATATCAGAGGACGCATACTCAGGTGCTTCATTAACTCGCCTTAATTCTGTTGAAATAAGTAGTTTTTGACTTTTTCATTGCTTTTGGAAGAGCAAAAATATTGTGATGTACAGAAAGAAAATATACCATTGCATGAAAAAAAATTTCCATTCTGTTAAATTCCACTGATACTTAATTGGATCTACATATGGAAAATACCCACATAATCTTAAATACATTGTGATATTTAGTGTTTTAATTATTTTCTTTCTTACTTTTCTTTTTAGAGAGCTCAGGCAAAAATGAGGTTTGTACACAACTTTTTGAAAAAGCATCATTTATGACATGATTTTAATTTATAAGCCAGCTGCACACTTTGAGGTTTCAATTATTTAATGAACACTTTTATGCAATTGAATGTCCTGATGTTAAGTTGGAAACATGCCAACTACATGTTTTTCATTCATAGGGTCTGAAGGTTGTCAGAGTTGTGGGACTTAAGCGAGGCTACAACTTCCTTGATGAAATTCTGGTCCTTGCCAAGCCTTTTGGAAAAGTAGTTCGATATCTAGTTCTTGACACAAGACCTGAGGTGTGGTTCTGAAAAACTTCTATGCACTTTCAGATTTCTCATCATCTTCCTTGTTCCTACTTGTCTCTATAGTCACATTTTTAAAGAAGAGAATGTTCAAATTTGCTAATACATCGCTGGTTGTGTGAAACAGGCATTTTTGGAATTGTCTTCTGAAGAAGAGGCAAGAGCTATGGTGGCTTTCTACAGTTCCAATGTTACCCCAACAGTGTGTGGAAGACCTGTGAAAATATACCACTCGCAGACCCATGCAACAATCCATGTATGTTTGCAAATCCTTACTCTGTAATAATTACAGTTTTGAATGAACTCTTTTTTTCTCATTCCGTTTACAGTCATGCATAACAGGAGTTTTTATTTACTGGAATTGTTACTATATTTCAGAGTGGACGGGTTGTCTATGTTGGCCACATTCCTTTAGTGAAAACTTCGGATGCTGCCCTCCTGAAAATTGCTGAACCTTTTGGAAAAGTGAGGCGTTATTTCCTCAATCGACCTCGCTGTGAGGTAATCAATCTTCCGAACCTACTGTATTATACCAATTCTTTAATATTAAAACTTTTTTGCTTTGTCATCATGACATCATCATTTAACAAAATGCTCTTAATCATCCATCTCTGAATAACACCTTCATCTTATGTAGTGCTTCATTGAAATGGAAAGAGGGCAAGATGCTGAGAGAATGGCTAATGCCTACAAGGACAATCCACCAAAGTTTCATGGCCAACGGCTGACTGTATATGTGAGCCGAAAATATAAACAACTGAGGAATGGGTGAGTTGTATAAGTCATGCAACCTATTTTGCTGTGATGTAGAGCTTTTCAATTGGTGTTGTGGTGTTAGAATTGATTCATATTGAACATACTCTTAAGTAGAGCTGCACAGTATATCTCAGGGTTGCTAAACCCTGTTGCTGGAGATCTACTGTCCCGTACGTTTTCACTCCAACCTTAACAAACTTTGCAAAACAAAGCACATCATTCAACAGCACAAGATCTCATTGCGCTGCTAATTGTTAGAATCAGTTTTGCCAAATTAATAATAATACTAATAATAATACACTTTATTTATAATAGCACCTTTCATATCATGAAATGCAGCTCAAAGTGCTTTACAAGAGAAACAATAGAAATCAGTACCACAGGTATTAAGATAAGATAAAAATAGTAATAAAATGATAATGATAATAGCAGAAATGAAGTAAATTAAAAATAAAAATAAATAAAGAAAAATAATAATACTAATAAAAATAAAATTAATAAAATAAAATAATAGCAGTAAAATAAATTGAAATTAAGGTTTAAATTAAAACCTACTGGACGATAAATCTCCAGGAACAGAGCTGGGCAGCCCTAATATGTCTAATCATGTTTTTTTGTTAAAGCATAATAAGTGCCTTTCCTCTTGTTTCTTTAATCATTACTGTTGCATTTGTAAACAACTAAATCTCAGAGGCCATATGAAAAGCTTCAGGGAAAAAGCTACCATCGCTTTGTGTTGGGCATTGATAAGACAGCCAGTTTTCATGTTGTACAGCTTCTATGTGATCATGTGAGGTGCTTGTGCAATCACATGGAAGCTGAAAGGCCTTGTCTTATCAGTGCCCAGTAGATATCGGTGATGTTTTTTCCTTGGAAGCATTTCAGGTGGCCTCTGAATTTTGGTTGTTCATGAAAGATAGGCAATATGCTGCATGGCACCAATTATTGATGATATATGATGCTTTAAAAAATCGCAATTAGATTTATCGAACAACCCTACTCTTAAGAAGTATGTCCGTTAGTTCCTAACTGGTTTGCTTGTGGGCGTGGCAGTCGAGCCGTAACAAACTGCTCCTCCAGGGTCAGGCCACCCTCTGCAGAGCCTGAGGAGGAGCGACCACCCAAGAGGGAGCACAGTGGTGCTGAGGAAGACTCTCCTGCCAAAAACAAGGCCAAGAAGGAGGAAGAACCTCCCACTAAGAAGGTCTGCATCAGGGAAGAGAAGACCACCCCAGCAGAGCCCAGCAGCAGCATTAATGAGGAGGAGAAGGCAGCCACAGAGGAACCCAGCAGCAATGGGGAGCAGCAGCAAGAAGAGGAGGAGAAGGGGACGTCTGAGACACCTTGTGAACAGGAAGAGTTGGTGGTGAAGACAGAAAATGAAAACGTCACAATCAGCCAGCCCTCCGACAGTGTGGACACCCAGAAGAAGGACACAGAGGGGGTGAGCTGGATGTACCGCCTGGTTTTGAGGGAGGGAGATGGGAGGATTTATTGAAGGGACTGTCTAGGATTGATAATGGTGATAAATATGTGTCTGTAGGTCTTTCATACCCTGTATATTTCTGTGTTCCCTGACATTTGTTTTCTGTGTGTAAATAGATTGAATTTTAGCATTCATTTACATTATACATTTATATATTGCAGTAAATTCTTGCGTAAACCACCTCCTGAATAAGCAACCTAACAGATTAACATACACCGTCATTTAAATGTTCCTTTTTTCCAAGTTGAGGGCTGGTTTACAAGATGCCATTTTGGTGCTGTTCTGATGAAATCGTTCATTGGCCTTGGGCTCTTCCAGGATTGTGGAAACGAGGCAGCAGGAGCGGCCCCCTGCGGCGGAGCGAGTGAGAAGAGCTGTGGGAGCGAGGGGACGCCCAGCACCAAGCCACAGGCTGAGAAGAAACCAGCGCCCACCTCTCTCCCTCTGGGGCCCTACCAGCCCAACAACCCTGTGGGTAAGACTGGCTCATGTTCCTCATTCAGGAAAACCTTCTGCAGCCTGGCGTATCATTGTACAATCAGGCTCTCTCTGACCTTTTTAAACAAAGTTAAGCAGGAACATTCAATTGCAATATGTGGCTTTTAGGAAATAAAATGGTTATCTGAGTTTGTTCATGCAGACACTATTTGGAGGAACAACACAGGAACATTTGCTTTTGGAGAACAAAAATTTCAAAAAATAAAAAAATGTCTAGTTAAAGAATGAAATTAATTTGCTGGGAAATTTCAGGTGTGGAGTATGTGAAAATGGGCTACTACTGCAGAGTATGCTTCCTGTTCTACTCCAATGAAGAAACTGCGAAAAAAGTTCATTGCAGCAGTCTGTCTCACTATCAAAAACTGAAGGTATGTCTGACATTACAGTTGTCGTGGAACTTCAGTAATGCATTCATGGGATGTCACAGGTGAAGGAACCAGCCTTTCATATATGAATAAATGCAGCATACTGTCAGAGATGTTTCTCAAAAGATATTTATTTTTATAACATGAATGACCAAAGAAAAATTCTTTAATTTAGGCTTATTAGAAACATGGATGATGGTGACATAAACACCAATCAAATTTCTGATTCCTTCTAGGATTGATAGATTGATTTCTTTTTGTTTTCCAGAAACACTTGGATAAAGAGAAGGGGAAAGAAAAAGAGAAACCAAAAGCTGAATGAACAATTGGAAACGCATCACAGAAACAAGCATCTTAATGAAATACAGAATTTTGTGTGAAGCATATGACCCATTCTTGCTGTGTTATAACACTACCCAACTTTGTCCAATTCATAATCCTGTTGCCTAAGTTTTCAGTAGTCATTACAATTAATGTAGGTAATCATTGTTAAAATGCTGAGTGTGATCTTTTAGACAACGAATATAGCTGCTTAGAATGTAGTACGTTTTTTGAAAGCTTGATTTGTTTTACTGTTGTTTCTTTCTTTTAAAATAGGTTAAACTCTTTACTGCTACCTTATAATACATTTGACCACAAAAAGAAACATTCTTTTGGTTGTTTTTCTGAAAGGTTTTAGTGCAGAACTGTAGTATTCGCAGTGCTAGAATTTTCTGACCAGTGTGCTTTTTGCAGGGGAAATGTATTAAATATGAGTTCTGCTACCATCTTAAGCAGCGTATACACCATTTATTTCAAAAGCTATTTATTTTAAGTTTGTTTGTGGAAACTGCTCTCTACAGGAGGCTCAGTATGTTTTTAGTTTTCCTGCTGTAACTTTTATGGGCTAATTTGTGAGATCTCTTTCCACAGTAATTTCTGTCATTTATTCCTTCAAGTATGGTTAAGATGTGATACTGTATTTCTCTTTAAGCTTAATTTATACTGTTCATTCACAGCCTCGTGGTTTTTCTGCTCAGTGGGGCATCTACAATAATTTTAAGCCCTCGGGAAGCTTAATTATGGAGCTCAGCTGTTGATTGTAGGATTTTGGGTTGAAATGTAGATCCTGATAAGTGAAAATGCACATGATAAATGACCATTACACTGTACCGCAGTTTGGTACATCAGTATTTCTCTGCCATTCAGGGTCTGTCTGCAGCACTGGTGTATGCATGCATTAACACATACAAATGTAACATGAAAATTAAATGTAGCGATACAACTTGGGCAGCTTTCTCCATCATGTTTTCGCAACCGTGTGCATCCATCCTGATTCATCAGATAAGCCAGAACCTCTTCTGTGTTGCTTGTTAGCACATGCCTGCTGGCTTTGTTAAAGTGCAGATTCTCAGCTTTTATTAAATGGTATTTTAATACATTTTGGTTTCACCATGACGGCACTAAGCCCCTCTATCTCAGGGCACTGTACAGTTTTGGACAAATGGTTTCACAGGTGTTTCTGAGTAGTTAGGTGTGTTATACTTGCAGTAAAGAAGCAATTTAAGAGATATCTAGTCTTGATTCTATGTTTTTGATTGTTTTTGTAGTCTGCTATTGCCATTTGTCAGCATAAGGACCAGATTTCTGCCAATGAAAGTCAAGGAAGCCAATATGAGGCTGAGAAATATGGGGGAAAAAATAAGCAGACAGGCCAAACTGTTTGGAACATTAAGAAGAGAGAAAGCACTGGTGAGCTCAGTAAATGCAAGAACACAATTCCTGGGAACATGATTTCATAGAAATTACAGTATAATCGTAAAAATATGGGTCTAAAGATTAAACCTATACCGCTTTTAATTGCTCAGAATTTTTAGTTTTTGCAGTTATCAGATATGCAAATGAGCTGCGGGGTATTTCACAGAGCAGGAATACTGAGCTGGATAACTGCACTGAGTAAAACCTGGAACCCTCCCAAAACTTAAATGGACTGAAGAAAAGCTGTTCTAATTTTTACTCAGTTAAGTTATCCAGCTAACTTTGTAATCCTGCTTTGTGTAATTCCACCTGGTAGTGAACTGGCAGTGTATGTCAATGCATGTCTGGGCTACACTTAAACACAAGTAAAAATAACTGGGAATGTGATTTTACAGAAATTACTGTATAATCTTATAAATACAGTATGAGTATATTATATTCAATTATATACAACTGTATTGGTTACAAGAAGAATAACTACAAAATTACACTTCAGAAATAATTTTATTTACCGGACCTTTATTTTGAAATACGCTAACCGGAAGTCTCCAATTGTTGCCAGCAAAAAAATTTCCAGACTTCATCGAGCTGGTAAATTTGGCGCCTGGCCTGCAATATATCGCTTTCTGCGTACTCGTGTTTTACGGTAAGATGTTAACCTTATCACAGTGGGGTGACGTTATTAATACAAACTAGTAGTTGGCCACCTTGCATGCTGACTTCTAGAACATCGCATTGACATTAGCTAATACATTATGTTTCATTGATATGATTAGCTAGTTAGTTAGCAAGCTAACGTTAGCTAGCTATTTACCAACTTGTGCAGTAATGTTATATATACAACGAGCGTTCATTGTCACAAAGCTAAGTACTGTAACATGTTACTGAAAAACCGCGCAATTTTCTTCTAAAACAAAGGTTAACCAAACGAATACAGCCAACGATGTATTTGGTTTGCTAGTATGATAACGATCACGCATTTAAGTAAGTAGCTTTGGCTGGTCCAAACCGATTGCCTGATTGTTGATTATCTAGCTTGTTTGAGGGCGGTTTTTACGAGGCAATGTTCCAGAATATAAAAGAGTTAGGTTTGCTTGACTATTTGTGTCTACAAACACTGAAACCTCACCTCAATTTTTTCCTATCGATGTATTCATCAGAACTAAAATCGCAACACGAATGCTATTCTGGGCGTCCTGTTACGTTCAAAGGCGAGTTAACGTTACTTCAGCATTAAATTATGAACGACATGACCTGGATGAAAGTAGTGAAGCTCTGTACTTTGGCTTTAGCAATGACTGTTGGAGTGATTTTCATAAGCTCCAGAGCAGCTTTTTGTACCCCAAATTTGTTATGCAGTGAGCTTCATAATGTTTGGGACAAAGATGTAATATTTTCTTGATTTGGCTCTGCACTCCACAATTTTAGATTTGTAATCAATAATTCACCTGTGGTTAAAGTGCAGATTCTCAGCTTTTATTAACAGATTTTTTAATATACTGGTTTCACCATGTCGAAATTACAGCACTATGTTAGACACGGCCCTCATTTCAGGGTTCCATAATGTTTGGGACATAATGTTTTGTAAAAGAAAGTAGTTATGTTTAGTACCCATATCCTTTGCATGCAGTGACTGCCTGAAGTATATGACGGTTGACACAGACATCACCAGGTGCTGAGTAGCTTATCTTGTGATGCTCTGCCAGACCTATACCTCAGCCATCTTCAGCTCCTGCTTGTTTCGGGGGCGAGATGCCTTAAGTTTTCTCTTTAGCATATGAATCACATGTTCAGTTGGATTCAGATCAGGCGAATGACTTGGCCAGTCAAGAATTTTACTGTTTTTGGCTTTGAAGAACTCCTTTGTTGCTTTAGCTGTATGTTTGGGAGTATTGTCTTGCTGTAGGATGAAGCAGCATCCAATGTGTTTGGATGCATTTGGTTGGACTTGAGCAGATAAGATGCTTCTGTACACTTCAGAATTCATTCTGCTGCTGCTAACAGCAGTTACTTCATCAATGAAAACAAGTGAGCCAGTACCCGGGGCTATACATGCCAAAATCATAATTTGTTGCATTCTCACATCTTGAAATTGCTTCAGCTACCATGCTTATTTTAATTTGTCCAATTTGTCCCACCTTTCATTTATCCACCTCCCCTCTGGTCCCATTGAAATAGATTATGCAACGGATTAGCTGGCCTCAACTATCTGGTGTATGTATGCTGCGTCTTCATACGAACCCCTTGTTCATCTGTAATTGTAGTATTGGGCCAATACCGAAAGGTTCGTTTTAAGCTATTATCGGGCGATACCAATATAACCCTGATGTGTTCACACGTCACTGCTTCCTGTATGGTTTTATGCTACCTTACATTCACTCCACGTATTATTTTACCAGTTTTGCAATGCTGGACTGCTGTCTAATTTGTCTATATCTTTTTGTAAGTTATCTTTTTTTATTGGACAACATGAAATGTAAAACAACACGTATTCCCAACAAATGTAGTGTCTGAACACTTAAAAGCATTGGATTGATGTCCGAACAGAAGAAATGATGCTGTAAATTCTTCTCTATGTCTGGCTTGGCAAAAGGTCTTTCCAATTTTTGTTTCGATATTGAATGGAGGTCCAGCTACACAGAGGTGTTTGCCAAATCTACACATCCGGGTTGCATAAATGCCAGTCATCTCATCCAAATGTCAGTTCTACAAACCTGGACACTGATAACAACAAATGCATTTCTACATATATAATATCCAAATAGGCAAGAAGTCTAAATGTAACCATCACCCTGGATTTCGTACTTTCCTCCATACCATGCCACTCGGCTATTCTTACTCTCCCCAAACTCTTCTTCCATTGGCAAGCTCACTTTTGATAGGAAGTGCCGATGTTGTGTAAGGATCTCATGCCTTACACAGGAAGTGGGAAAGTGTACATGTGGGATATGTATAACCCTAACCCTAACATTGTGCATTTTTTGCTTGTGTTTCTACAGACATATTGCATTTTCTGCAGAGGAATAATTTTATTTCACAGTTCTTGAATGCTGACTTCAGGAAGGATTTTATCTTCACAGACTACTCATCTCTTCATTGGAAACATTGCCTTTATCTCTGGTACATTACCCATCCAGCATGTCTCACAATTATCCATATAGGAGGTCTCCAGAAGATTTTAGTTCACATCAAGGAGCCTTTTCTACATCAGACCATCTACACCATGAAGAGCGTCACATCTATCAAACCTCTCTACAGCCATCTCCTCGCTCAACGTCTGTTTTCACATCCCAAAAGAGTGTCCTGGATTCTTATTCCTCCCGAAGTTCTACCACTGCCGACAGCGCTTTGAGTCTTCTCTCCAGCTGTGGGCTTGAGCCTGAAGATCTTTCTATCCTAGCAGGTATGCCTGAAAATATGATGACTGAGGAGTCTCTCCCCCGTTTGCTCATGGAGATCAGGCAGAAGAAGGCCCTCAGCGACCGCAGCTGTTTGTCAAGCACTCACCGCAGCACATCTCATCAGCCTCTCCAGCCTCCATCAGACAGCTGGGAGAATTCCGCTCGTTCTGCCCCGGCAAAATATCTGGCAAACCCTCCCCAACATTCATCATACCCACCAATCCCTCCCCTGCTGTCCTCATACCCACTTCACAGGGAGGAGCCTGAGAGCTGGAAGGATCGCTGGGGGAACCCCCGGCAAACTGGTGCAGTCCGGCAGGAGAAAACCAGCTCCACCTATGTTGTGGACTATAACTACGGTCAGCCACAAGAGGGGGATTCACGAAACATAGAGAGACCAGCTTATAGTGCGAGAGGAGTAGGCATCGGAGAGCGCCCCCATTTGCAGTCTTTGTCTGATTACCGGCAGTTAAACCCAGGCAAAGAGCCAGCAGCAGCATATCAGAAGAAACTAATTCCTCTCTTGGCTACCACTGTTCACTCTACGCCAACAGCAAGAGAAGCAAATGATTTCCATGGTTCTATGCCCCAAACTTTTCCTTATGCATGTTACCTCTGTGATATTGCAGTACTTTCTCAAAAGGTAAGCAAACCCTTGGTCTCCTTTTTAAATCTGCAAATGACACATGGGCTGGTTATCCCTGCTTGAACTTTGTCTTTGTGTCCAATCAAAGGTAAAAAATTTTTTTTTAATCGTGATCGTTTTTTTAGTAACTCAATGGATACGTTTGATGCATGCATATTGTAAGGCTCAAAAGACTGTTTTGTTCTGACGATATCAGGTAAGTACAGTCATCACCAAGCCATCACAAAATCTATTAAATGGAGTTTATTAACACAGAAGACTTGGCACCGCAGCAGAGGACATACTCCTGGTATTGGTGTACTGCTGGTGTTGGTATATTGCTGGTATTGGTATGCTGCTGGTTACTGTAATACTGTTTTCTTTCCATTTAGGATTGGACCTTACACATAAATGGGGCTCAACATGCAAACAGCCAGCTTGCCGTGTTACAAATGTAAGCGGTTTTCTAAAGTATAACTTTTAATATTAGTCAAACTCCACCTAAGGTAGTGCACCCACATTTGGTTATGGTCTGCAGGGCAGAGCTACATGTATGTACATTACAGAGCTGTAATGTATGTCACACTGGGGACATAAAACATCCTGCAATATTTGAACATTAAAAAGTAAACACAATTTGAAAATTTGTGTTTGTATCTTACCAAATGGTTAATAATCAAACATTTTAGATTGTTCCTCCAAAAACCTAGTGCTGTAAAGTGATAATATATTGTCATAGAGTACGTGTACGGTGCATTATATACAGTATATTAAATGCTTATTGGAATTATATTCATATCTTATTGAATAATGTGTGTGCTTGTGTTAGATGCTGATATCAGCCCATGCTGATATTCAATGCATGACATGACAAAACATGACCTCTTCAATTTTCAGGTATCCTGAATGGGACTGTCGGACTGGATCTGCTAGACAGTGAGTATTAATATAAACTAATTAACCATTCATGATCATTGGCTGTATAATATTAAACCTTATAAACGTGCAAAATCTTAAAAACTGAAGATTGTTAAAATGATTTCTTAACTGTAAATCTCAGTTTAATTAGTTTTCCCTCTTTACAGGAGTGACTACATATCAGAGAAAGGCAGGGAAGATAAAAACACTGGAGGAAGAAGACATGTAGCTCCTCAGCACCATGGTAAAATGGCTTCTTTTGCTTTTTTATCAAGAAAGGTAGTACTGCAATACTGGAAGTTAGAATGAAGGTTCTTGTTTTAGAACTTTCTTTTCTTTTTGCTTTTGTAAAGGGGTTACATCAAGCTGTGAAGGGAAAAGCTATCCTATTGGAGATAAGGTAGTGTATGGTGTTATTTTCAATAGCATGGACTTCAATAGCATATCTCTTTTATTGTTACTGTATATGTCTTTTTGCACCCAGGCTAGTGGAAGAGTGGTTTGCGCTAAATATGCAGCTAATTCTATGGATGAGCACTCCATAAGGAGGCTGGTTGGCCAAGTTGGATCTGCAGTGAACGTTATGATGTTTCCTGTACAGGTGAGAGATGTATCACTTTCACATAGATAGTTTACTAGTTTGTCTTGCTAAAGATGTACATTATGATTTATGCTCCGTACATAGTGAAATGGATCAGGAAAATATAGCATATACTGAAAATGTGTTATTTCATATTGTCACTTTCAAATAGTTGTCTTTATATGAAACAGTACAGGGAAAATGTCTTGTAAGCCAAATGAAAGAAGTACTTTATCCAGCTAAAGTAGTGCTTAATTGGTCAGTTTAATGTATTTTGAGTGTGAATAAAAAAAATTTTCCACACTTGAATTTTCTGACCCACCTGATACATTTGTCACCGAAGTTAGCCTATGTAAGGAATTAACTGGTAAATTAGTTTGGCAAATGTAAAACAGAAAATGAATAGTTTTATACAGAACTGCAGGAGTGGAATTTAAAAACATCTTGGGTTTATTTCCAAGCTGAGCAGTGTTGTATTATTGTCTTTAGTATTGGGTTATTACAAATTATTAACACTCTGCCAACCTTATCATATG
Organism: Anguilla anguilla; assembly: GCF_013347855.1. Taxonomy (NCBI): domain Eukaryota; kingdom Metazoa; phylum Chordata; class Actinopteri; order Anguilliformes; family Anguillidae; genus Anguilla; species Anguilla anguilla. The sequence continues at coordinate 50,831,109 of NC_049203.1, read as the reverse complement.
TTAAATGTGGTCACCTTGTTTATTTGTGATTTTGTACTTGTGCTTGCAGGCTTTCATTGAGATGAGTTCACCCGATGAAGCACAGGATGTTGTAAAATACTTCAACAGGAACCCAGTTGTAGTTGAAGGGAGCCTAGTCCAATTTTCTATGTCTGCCACATATAATTTTCTTCAGGTAAAAATGCATACATTTTCATTTTATTCCTTTCCAGCACAAACAAACACATTGTTTATAATTGTGACAGGTCAGCTTATAGTGTACATTACAGCATTGAGAGTGGGTGTGTTTCACATGAACATTAATTGTGTGTGACCTGCACTTATTTGGCAAATTAATTCTTTGTTGGTAGAAACCTTTGAATAGACATAATAGTTGTTTCCCTTCTCTCATTTCATACTGCATGTTTACTTGCTCCGGTGTTCAAATGTAAAAGTTATTCATAATATGTTAACATATTGAATGCTTAAATGTTGGTATTGATATGTTCATATGCACTGCAGAGTTCTCCGGTGGTGATTTTTTCCTTGTTGCCCCCTGGACATGAGAAGTACCCTGAGATAATGGCCATTGCTAAACGATTCGGACCTGTTAAACACTCCTTATTCTTACCAAATCAGGTAAAGTAACAATCTTTACTGACACCTGTAAATCTCATTGCTTATATAAAAATTGCTTTGTGTCTGAGGTCTATCCTTCCCCCTTCTCATCTGTAGGTGCTCTTGGAAATGGGATCTAGGGAAGATGCAGGAAAGTTGGTTCAATATTACACCTCCCATCCTCTTAAAATGAAAGGCAGTATTATCCAAGTATCCCACTCTACAAAGCACAGCACACTGAAGTAAGGAAGATAAACAGTCTTTCTTTTGTTGCATGTTGATTTTGCGAAGAGTGAATTCAGTACTGTATATTCTTGTTTTGTAGCTCAACGTTTTAAAGAGTTTTGTCACCTTTATGTCATGAATTGGGGAGGACAAACATAAACAAGAGCCCATTAAAGCAAACAAATGAGTGATGGGACTGAGGTCGGCTTTTATATGGGGCTAACATTATTCTTTTCACTGTTTACAGGTTTGCAGTAACTGACAAAGAGACTGAAAGCGGAGAGGCCAGCAGACACGTTGGCCAGTCATATAGGTCCCAGACTAGATCATCTCCTAGCCCCAGGAGGAGGTCTCCAAGTCCAAGGAGGTCTCCCGGCCCCAGGAGGAGGTCTCCCAGTCCAAGGAGGTCTCCCGGCCCCAGGAGGAGGTCTCCCAGTCCCAGGAGGAGGCCTTCCTGTACGAGATGGTCTCCCAGCCCTAAGACGTTCTACAGTCCAAGAAGGAGGTCTCCCACCCCCAGGAGGAGGTCTTGCAGTCCGAGAAGGAGGTCCCCCGGCCCCAGGAGGAGGTCTTGCAGTCCAAGAAGGAGGTCTCCCGGCCCCAGGAGGAGGTCTTGCAGTCCGAGAAGGAGGTCTCCTAGCCCCAGGAGGAGGTCTTGCAGTCCGAGTAGGAGGTCTCCCAGCCCCAGGAGGCGATCTCCCAATCAAAGGAAAAGGTCTTCTGGCGACAGGAGGAGGTCTCATAGTCCAAGGAGGAAGTCCTTGGAGAATCGAGATGTAGCCAAGTTAGAGGACAAAGCTTCACAGGTGAGAACACCGTCCTCCAGCAGGAACAGGAGTCAGTCGTCTAGATGGTCAACATCCCATACCAAGGAGGACAAGAACATATCCAGAGTACATTCTGTAGAGAAAACAGCTAATACTCAGAATGCGATAGTCAAAAGCATTGGAGTGTTGACAGAGACTCCAGACCTGGGGAGCACCAAAGAGCCCTCATGCACTAATACTCAAACTAAGGAGAGTGTGCCCAGCCCAACAGAACATCCCCAAGATCATGGCACTGGTCAGAAAACTGAAGACCAAACTATGTTTGAGGGAGGGAAGGACAGTGACATGGACAGTGACATTGAAGGGATGGCAGTGATTGGAGAGGATGAGGAAATTCGGTCAGAAGAGGGCTCTATGGGATTCCTGGAGGACATGGAAGAGCATGTGTGTGATGAAGCTGGAACTTCAGCAGAGAATTTATCAACTTGTCCTTCAGAGGTTGCTGAAGCTGGTGAAAAAGAAAAACAAGGAGAAGGAGAGGAGCTGGCTTTGCACCCCGATAAGGAACCTGGTTCACAAAGTCCTACAGCAGATCCAGCAGTGTCAGAACCTCCTGGAGTCACGGCAGTGCAGGAGGAGAAAGAAGGAGGTCTGGAGGATATGGAGGAACCTAACGAGGCCTATGATGAGGTGAAGTCCTATTTAGGATGTACTCTAATATTCTCACTATTATGTTTAGTTCAGTTGCATAGCAGGGGAAAAACAGGGGCCAGGGGCGGCTGAAAGCCACTGAAATAAATAATAGTGAACCATGTAGAATTTAGCTAATTCTGTAAGCACTGTAATTACCATAAAATTGCATTTATATATTCAACATAGCATGCATAGAGTTTAGACTCAGTTGAACCAAATTATATTTGAGAAAATGATCTTGTGTAACCCAGGATGGATATTACGCTTTTAAAATATTTGTTTTGTGCCTCCGTAGGACGAACCTGATTTCCCTGAAAGCCTGGAGCATTGTATTACTTTAGATGAGCTTGAAGATGAAGATGGTGAGGGCCAGGCACTTGTGTCAGAAGGCAACTCCGGTACTTTATCTGTAATCCAATGCAAATTCACCTGTAGTTTGTATTTTCATGTTGCATCAATGGATGTTGTATTTGAATGGTGCTTATAATGGGTAATGAGTCTTCACTATCACACGTTAATAATTGCACATTTCATTATTACCATCATTATATTTATATTGCAGATCCGAGGTCCAAGGAGGAAGAACAGGTCAGTCATTTTTTTCTCACCGTGCAGTTTCTTTTGATTTCCTCATGTTACTCAGTGGCCTGAGAATAATAATTATTTTTCTATGGCTGTAAGAGGATATCACAAATTAATAAATTTTGTTGCAGCCATTGGTTACACGGTTTATTTTTTTGTTTCAGGAAAATGATTATGGAAGAGTTATCTACATCCAGAATCTTCCAAGTGGCTATTACACAGATAAACAGTTTGTGGCAATTGGCAAGAAGTATGGGAAAGTGAATCGTTATTTCTTGATCCGTCGACGTCAAGAGGTGACGAAAGCAACCATTTTGACACCAATAAGTACCCACTTTGTCTCATTCAATGTGACCTTGGTTTTTCAATGGGACCATAACCCGTGAAGCCAAAATAAGCAACTGGGAAATGCTTGCCATTTAGTTACTGTATTTTACAATATGGTTTTCTAAATACCCTTAATTTTCTGCATAAAAATTTTTACATTAGTTAAAACATTATGGCTAGCTATTATGCATGCCACTTGCTCTTGTTGTTTGACTATTTAGCTAGCTAGATTCAGATAACAAAAGCTACAAGAATGCAACTTGACAAACAGGATGTTCACAGGGGACTAGATTGTATTGTAACACTAATCTGGAAGGCATTAATCCATTAAAGAGTAGTTTCAAATGCTTGTTATGTCTGACCAGAAATCTTTCCTGTTTTATGCTGAAAGAACCACCTTACAAGGGAAAAAAATTTGTTAAACATTCTCACCATTTATCAGGGCTTCATTGAAATGGAGAGATCTGCAGATGCCCGGAGAGCTGTAAGGGAGCTATCAAAAAAGCTTGTGAGAATGGCTCGCAATATTTTGGTTGTTCATCTGTCACGGAAGTACAAAAGATTGACATGTGGGTAAGTGCCATTGTTTTCACTGATGTAATACTACTAATACTATGTCCAGAGTGAAAGGTCATAAAGCAAGCAATGCACCTGACCTAAATTCTTCTTGTAAAATACAGTAGTCTGTTTGTGCAGCCTTTCACATAAGGAAAAAGCATCCTCCTATCATAACTGTTCCAGTTATGCAGGTGATACGCCACTCAGATTGTGTGACTTTTTGGTCCTTGAGCTGTGGTCATAGTGCCACCGATTTTCACTTTGAGGTCATTCCATTTCTGAGCAAGGCTCAACTCAGTGTTTTTGATGTGCACTTATATTCACAGGTGGAGCCCTGAATCGGACTCAGAAGATGAGAGTGGGTGGAGGAAGCATCGAAGGGAAAGGAGGAGGATGGAGGAACGGGAAGACAGTAGCTCAAGAACCAAATCCAGGAAAGAGGAAGAGCCCCCATCTAAGAAGGTCTGCATCAGGGAAGAGAAGACCACCCCAGCAGAGCCCAGCTGCAGCATCAAGGCGGAGGAGAAGGCAGCCACAGAGGAACCCAGCAGCAATAAGGAGCAGCAGCAAGAAGAGGAGGAGAAGGCAGCCACAGAGGAACCCAGCAGCAATATGGAGCAGCAGCAAGAAGAGGAGAAGGCAGCCACAGAGGAACCCAGCAGCAATAAGGAGCAAAAGCAGGAGGAGAAGGCAGCCACAGAGAAACCCAGAAACAATAAGGAGCAACAGCAAGAAGAGGAGGAGAAGGGGACATCTGAGACACCTTGTGAACAGGAAGAGTTGGCGCGGAAGACAGAAAATGAAAACATCATGATCACCCAGCCCTCCGACAGCATGGACACACTGAAGAAGGACACAGAGGGGGTGAGCTGGGGATACCTTGTGAAGCACTACACATTGCTCTTCGGCTGTCTTTTTAAAAAAAAAATCAGAATTAATCTTGAAACAGATCTCATTTACAAATTACTACAAATTACTAGGGCTATTACTTTTTCCGGTTTGAACAAATAATAGAGAAATTCATCCAGATTTCTTCAATTTTCCTTAAAATTGAAAATTTAAATAAAGGATGCCTAAATGTAAAATTATTATGGCCTGGTTTTAATTACCGATTGAACCTGTAGCTAAATAGCTTAAATGTGCGATTAATAATCACAACATTGTTTTGGAAGTTTTACTGAACAAAATAAAGCCTAGGAAGATCGTAACATTGCCAATGATTCCACTTACAGGAATATATTGCTCAGACGAAAGAAAAAAATTATAATGCATGAGTCCATCATTAATTCACGACAATGGCGTGGGGGTTCAAATTAATCCAAATAATTTTATTTGTGTAGTGCTTTTTACAGAAAACTGTTAGAAAGACAGTTTACAGAGTGGCAGAAAAAAGCTGGCAAGGGGAATGGGAGTGTCTTACATGGATAGCATGACCCACATGAACTAGGTACTCTTCAGACGAAACAACAACATGGCTTGTTGTTTATCGGTCTGTTGGATATTTAGTGCTGAGAGCTGCACAGTTGGGCACAGAGTGCAACTGGGTTCCTTATTTTGCCTAGGCAACAAGATTACAAATTCAAACCCTTAATTACATATTTGAAATTTGAAAATTTCCTGTGATTCAAACAGGTTTGTTTATCAACTGGAAGAGTGACAGCCTTACTACTTACTTCAGCTCTGTGGTGTGATATAGCCATGGATGACTGCAGGTTTCACTTTCTTGAAGGTGTAGCTAATCCTACTATGTATGACACAGTGATGTGATGCCAGCTGTTGAAAGCACTTGCTGGTGATAAGAGTCCAAGCAACTGCAAGTGATTCACAACAATGTCCTGCAGGTGACCAGCATTGAAAATCCAGATGGAATCAAACAGGTCTATGTTAAGGAAGAGAAAGTGGAAATGATAACAGAAACCACTCATGTCCCCCTGGGGCCCTACCTGCCCAACAACCCCATGGGTAAGTGAAGCCAATCATGTTGTGGATTATAGACATCTGATCTTAAATCATTTGCATAGTGGCTGCATACTGCTTTATTGCCTCCCTACAATAGCATGAACACTTGAGTTGATATCTGACTCTGATTACAGGAAGGGAGTTTGTCAGTCAGAAAATCGGCTACTTCTGCAGCCTCTGCAATGCCATCTATGTCACCGAAGACGAAGCAAGGAATGAACATTGCAGCAGTCACTCTCACTATGAGAAACTGAAGGTAAGCCCATATGAATTTGGTCAGCTTGCTTTTTTCAGGATAGCCCTTATTTTATGTGTTTCACGTCAGCTGTACTGTTTCTGACATTCTGAAATTTTTTTTCAGGCATATATGGAACAAAAGGGCAACCCTGCTAGACAACTTTAAATGCGCAGTGGTTATTATAAAAGTATCACAACCCAAATATATGTGGAAATGGCCTTTGATAAGCAGTTACATCAGTGGGACCTGATGTGCAACATTCTTCTAAGAAATATCTCACAAAACCAAGAATAATGTTGAGAATGGGGGGGACCTATCGAATCCAGGCCATGTTGTCAGCTGTTGCCGAGCTTGGTGGAGGGCGGTGCTCAGTTGGCTCTAGCATCACCAGGCCTGGTAGGCTGGGTTTCAGTTGGCCAGGAAGATGGACTTGTGGCGCACCATCGACACCCACCGGTTGTAATATATATATATATATATATATATATATATATATATATATATATTACAACCGGTGGGTTGTAATAACAAATTGGTGGGTTGTAATTTTTAACAAATATATATATATATATATATATATATATTTGTTACTAGGGTTACTACATAGAAAATAGGTTGTTGGTCATAAGAATTGTACTTCACTGTATATGGTTTGTTTTTGTTGGTAGTGATACTTTCATTTTTGTTGTGCATAATGAATACTTATCTTCTGTACATTAAAGTCACTGTAGCTGATGGCTGATCTGGAAAATGTTTTTACTTCAGCAGGTACATACAGAAGCAAATCTTATGAAAAGGCAAGGCAGGCAACTGCCCTGGGTCCTGAGCATGCTGTTGTGTGTGTGTGTGTGACTGTCTAACTGGCTGAGTGATTGACTAAGTGAGTGAGTAATGTGTGTTATTGTGGCTTTGACATGTCACTAGTGGTGCCGTGAACTGCACACACGTCCCCATCAAGGCACCCTCAGGACCGCATTTTGTTAACAGAAGGCTTGTTTCAATGCCCATGCGATTTGAACTTCAAGTTCAAATTGAAGTAGCTGATAATTACAAGTCTTTTTAAATAAATTCTTCATTACTAAAAAATTACTAGAAAATTTCTTTAACTTTCTTATGCCATTCTGTAATTAATTGCTGCTTCTTGCCACTGAAAAAAACTGCACGCCCTGTGGGTGCCAGCGCTAAAAATCATTGGCTCAGCGTGTTTCAGATCCCCTTTTTGAATCCAAACGGGAATGCAAGAATGTTATCTTAGCCTAGGCCAGACATCACTCATCTAACGAGATCATTAAAGCACAGATATGCATTGGAAGAAACGACAATCCTGGATAGCTAGTTGAATGCGGTAGACGTCATCTTAACCTGAATTACTTAAACGACATATGAGGAATGGGGCCTTGGCTATCTAATCATGTTTGTTTACCTACATATGATTGGCTACACAGTCTCTTGCTTTCCTTATCCACTTTAATTCCTTTTGCAAATGAGATGTGTCTGGTTGACCTACCTGATTAAAGGTAGGACTATAGAAGGAGTATTCAAGAAATTGCCTTCAGAATTGTACATATTACCTGTTTCACAAGTTTTATGTTCTGTATGGTTATTTTTTTGTTCCATTTCTTTAAAGAATGTAATCCAGAGAGTCTAGCATTTATGTTTTGTAAGTTAAATATATCCGTTTTTAAATTCACCTTTGGAACTCACATCCTTTAAATATTTGAGAATAAACAAATGCTGCTGTACATTTCAATACTAATATTCTAATAGTTAATATTAACTAATATTCGGATACCTTTCTTGGGGCTGGTCAGCAGTTTGAGGTTATCCAAATGTAAAGTGTAAATTAGCTTGACGGTTCTACACAAAAGAAGATATGGTGAAAAAATGAATCATGCTACCACAAATAATTTGGCGTCAAATGAATGCCAAAGTCAAAATTTCAAGGATATGTCAGAGACACTTTATGAAATAAATTTTGTAAGTAGGTACTGTTATGCCCGGCACATTCAGGAGCATAACAAAGAAGGGAGGTCCGCAAAGTAACAGCTTAAGTAAACAAATTATTTAAGATAAGTCAACGTAAGCAAACTATGAGGTGTAAAGTCAGTAGTGAAGGATGGGTGTTGGATGCTATTAAGCTGTATGTGCTAACCTAAACTATTTGTAACATGAACCAAGGCTAAACTAAATGCAATCAAAACCCGAACAAAACCAAATTAAGTGCCTGAAAGACTCCAGCCTTCCAGGAGGGAGAGAGGGAGCCATCTTGGAATCACCCAGCTTATGAAGGCTCCAAGCAGGTGACACCAATCCCTCAATGAGGTGGGAGGGGCCAGACTATCAGGAGGAATCTGGAAAGAGGAAAGCAGAGGCAGGCCAACACAGATACTGTCATAAGGCAGAGGGCCGTCACAGTACTCATCGTGTAGAAGACTAAATTAACTCGATAGATATGATGAGCATCTGCTATATATTTTCTCCTATGTCCCTCTGTTCACATCATTGTTACAATAATGTGAAATTTTAAACTAATCATGTATCTTACTTGATATGTTGAAGCCCATTGCCACTGTTTGTCACTGAATGTTAATCCATTTAATAAACTAGTTTAACAGCCAAGAGTGACATTTTAAAATGTAGATAATTACATTGTAGTTTCAGAGTCTGACTTTATTTAAGAAGCCTACATCTTGGAATCGTATTTTGGATCACAAAACACACAGAATTATGTTGGTTATGTGAAAAAAAAAAAAACATTGCCCGTGTTCTTTAGGGTGAAGTGTTTCTAAATAAAATAAATCAGAGAGTGGAAGGTATTGGAAATACTCATATAGCTGTATCGTGTTTTCAATAAAACTGCAACAGGAATTTGCAGGGAATCACAAGCCTAATGTCCAGCTTCACCTGTACAAGTCTCATGACCTATACATTACAGTGGCACTGCATTCCATCCATGATTGTGTTGCCATCTATTCCAAGTGTTTCTTCATATGATAATTTCTGGGGGATTACAGAGAGGACATGAAGTAGCTGTTGACAAATCCATATATAATTATCTTTATTTATATAGCGCCCTTCATACAAACATGCAACTGAAAGTGCTTAAAAAGAAAAAATAAAACAAGTGAGGCAATAATAGTTAACAAAAGTGGCAAATCATAATGAAACATTAAAGGCAGAAATGAAATAAGATAAAAGGGATATAAAAATATATATATAGTATATATGTAGTTTTTTAAATTTATGTATTTATTTTACTTTAGGCAGAGAAGAATTCCGTTAATATGTGCACTTTTATTGAATAACAAAGCAAAGTATAAACAGTTTTTTTTATTTATTTCTACCTACAATAATACAATAAAATAACAATTTTACTTAAAAGTAATCTTAGACATGACTTTCTTCGAAATAGCCTCCTTTGGCTTTACAATTAAATGAATTATTGGAAGTTTATCCAATAATTTTGCAATTTGGGAGATGGAGGGGTGGGAGGAAGGTGGAGGGGTAATTTAATTGAGTGAAATCTTATCTACCTTACGTTTTTTAAAACCCCAGGTAGCATAATACCTGCAGTGCAAGTAAAATAGGTGCTAGTTGCAAGAAATATGGGAAAGGAGCTAGGCTTTGATGTGTGGGGCCAAGTAAACATTGTGGCAAAGAATCTTAAGATTTCTGGGTGTAGTGTTCAGTACACACTCAGACGGTTCCAGCTGATGGGCAGTAATGGTATACACCATTTATTTCAAAAGCTGTTTATTTTAAGTTTGTCTGTGGAACCTGCACGATACAGGAGGCTCAATATGTTTTTAGTTTTCCTGCTGCAACTTTTATGGACTAATTTGTGAGATGTCTTTCCACAGTAATTTCTGTCACTTATTCTCTGAAGTATGGTTAAGATGTGATACTGTAGTTCTCTTTAAGCTTAATTTATACTGTTCATTCACAGCCTCGTGGTTTTTCTGCTCAGTGGGGCATCTACAATAATTTTAAGCCCTCGGGAAGCTTAATTATGGAGCTCAGCTGTTGATTGTAGGATTTTGGGTTGAAATGTAGATCCTGATAAGTGAAAATGCACATGATAAATGACCATTACACTGTACCGCAGTTTGGTACATCAGCATTTCTCTGCCATTCAGGGTCTGTCTGCAGCACTGGTGTATGCAATCATTAACACATACAAATGTAACATGAAAATTAAATGTAGCGATACAACTTTGGCAACTTTCGCCATCATGTTTTCGCAACCGTGTGCATCCATCCTGACTCATCAGATAAGCCAGAACCTCTTCTGTGTTGCTTGTTAGCACATGCCTGCTGGCTTTGTTAAAGTGCAGATTCTCAGCTTTTATTAAATGGTATTTTAATACATTTTGGTTTCACCATAACGGCACTAAGCCCCCTCATCTCAGGGCACTGTAACGTTTTGGACAAATGGTTTCACAGGTGTTTCTGAGTAATTAGGTGTTTTATACTTGCAGTAAAGAAGCAATTTAAGAGATATCTAGTCTTGATTCTATGTTTTTGATTGTTTTTGTAGTCTGCTATTGCCATTTGTCAGCATAAGGACCAGATTTCTGCCAATGAAAGTCAAGGAAGCCAATATGAGGCTGAGAAATATGGGGGAAAAAATAAGCAGACAGGCCAAACTGTTTGGAACATTAAGAAGAGAGAAAGCACTGGTGAGCTCAGTAAATGCAAGAACACAATTCCTGGGAACATGATTTCATAGAAATTACAGTATAATCGTAAAAATATGGGTCTAAAGATTAAACCTATACCGCTTTTAATTGCTCAGAATTTTTAGTTTTTGCAGTTATCAGATATGCAAATGAGCTGCGGGGTATTTCACAGAGCAGGAATACTGAGCTGGATAACTGCACTGAGTAAAACCTGGAACCCTCCCAAAACTTAAATGGACTGAAGAAAAGCTGTTCTGGTTTTTACTCAGTTAAGTTATCCAGCTAACTTTGTAATCCTGCTTTGTGTAATTCCACCTGGTAGTGAACTGGCAATGTATATCAATGCATGTCTGGGCTACACTTAAACACAAGTAAAAATAGCTGGGAATGTGATTTTACAGAAATTACTGTATAATCTTATAAATACAGTATGAGTATATTATATTCAATTATATACAACTGTATTGGTTACAAGAAGAATAACTACAAAATTACGTTTCAGAAATTATTTTATTTACCGAACTTTTATTTTGAAATACGCAGGAAGGAAGTCTCCAATTGTTGCCAGCAAAAATTTCCAGACTTCACGGAGCTGGTGAATTTGGCGCTTGGCCTGCAAGATATCGCTTTCTGCGTACTCGTGTTTTACGGTAAGATGTTAACCTTAGCACCGTGTGGTGACGTTATTAATACAAACTAGTAGTTGGCCACCTTGCATGCTGACCTCTAGAACATCGCATTGACATTAGCTAATGCATTGTTTCATTGATATGATTAGCTAGTTAGTTAGCAAGCTAACGTTAGCCAACTTGTGCAGCAAGTGTTATATACAACGAGCGTTTATTGTCACAAAGCTAAGTACTGTAACGTGTTATTGCAACACCGCGCAATTTTCTTCTAAAACAAAGGTTAACCAAACGAATACAGCCAGTGATGTATTTGGTTTGCTAATATGATAACGATCACGCATTAAAGTAAGTAGCTTTGACTGGTCCAAACCGATTGCCTGATTGTTGGTTATCAAGCTTGTTTGAGGGCGGTTTTTAAGAGGCAATGTTCCAGAATATAAAAGAGTTAGGTTTGCTTGACTATTTGTGTCCACAAACACTGAAACCTAATCTCAATTTTTCCTATCGATGTATTCATCAGAACTAAAATCGCAACACGAATGCTATTCTGGGCGTCCTGTTACGTTCAAAGGCGAGTTAACGTTACTTCAGCATTAAATTATGAACGACATGACCTGGATGAAAGCAGTCGGACAAGAGAACCAGTGTTGCCAACTATTTTCTGTGGAAAGTAAGGCCTCCTCTGAAAAGTCGCTAGAAGTCGCAGTCGAGATGACGCCATACGTTAATTTGCATATATATGACATCACCACGTATTCATTTGCATGTAAAAAAAAAAAAAACTTACGTCAAGCCACGCCTGTGCAATAGGCATAGCGTTGGTTTCATAGACATATATATGTATGCATGCCCCCGCCAAGGCGTAACTTGGTGGGATGGCATACCTGCCATCCCAATATATGTCTATGGTTGGTTTTGTGTCTGCCTGCCCTCCAATGAGGTTGGCCAAGCTGCATAGTATCTGTTAGATCTGTAGAACATCCAGGGTTCTAATTACAGGGGGATTGGGGGGGTCTGACACACCTAATTAAGACTTGGACCCCCCAAAAGAGGTAAAAACAACAGGCCGGGGGGGTCGAAACATTTATATATCCTTCTTACCTGTAATTCTAAATATTACAATATATTTCCCATCAGTGGCGTCACTAGACACCAACCCTACATAGGTCAATCATTATTTTTATAAACGTGGGCAACGCTAGAGCACTAGGAAAGGCAGACGTGACATAAAATTGAAACAATCCATGTTCAACTGAGGCAGCTATATCATTCTTTATTACTGGAACAATAGTAATGAATAAAATTGTGTTTGTTGCATATTCACTGAGCTTGACAGCAGTGAAGCTCTGTACTTTGGCTTTAGCTGACTGTTGGAGTGATTTACATAAGCTCCAGAGCAGCTTATTGTATGCCAAATTTGTTATGCAGTGAGCTTCATAATGTTTGGGACAGAGATGTAATATTTTCTTGATTTGGCTCTGCACTCCACAATTTTAGATTTGTAATCAATAATTCACCTGTGGTTAAAGTGCAGATTCTCAGCTTTTATTAACAGATGTTTTAATATACTGGTTTCACCATGTCAAAATTACAGCACTATGTTAGACATGGCCCCCATTTCAGGATGCCATAATGTTTGGGACATAATGTTTTGTAAAAGAAAGTAGTTATGTTTAGTACCCATATCCTTTGCATGCAATGACTGCTTGAAGTATATGACGGTTGACACATAGACATCACCAGGTGCTGAGTAGCTTATCTTGTGATGCTCTGCCAGACCTATTCCTCAGCCATCTTCAGCTCTTGCTTGTTTCAGGGGTAAGATGCTGCGTCATCATACGAGCCCCTTGTTCATCTGTAATTGTAGTATTGGGCCAATACTGAAAGGTTCGTTTTAAGCTATTGTCGACCGATACCAATATAACCCTGATGTGTTCATACGTCACTGCTTCCTGTATGGTTTTATGCTACCTTACATTCACTCCACATATTATTTTACCAGTTTTGCAATGCTGGACTGCTGTCTAGTTTGTCTAATCTTTTTGTACATTATCTTATACTGCTCCATCTCAATATTCATTTTAATATTCTCCATATTGAATGTATTTATATACGTATTTCTAACTTCTGAACAAACTGCTTAGGGTATTGACAATATCCTTATTGTAAAGCAAAGCTCCATCCTTAGTTTTTATTGCATTTAAAACTCTTCCTAGACCTTCCTTTTTTCTATCACAATGTTATCATATAGACTACACTGAGCAACAAATGGTGGTTAAATACAGAGTTTTTTTTATTGGACAACATGATATGTAAAACAACACGTATTCCCAACGAATGTAGTGTCTGAACACTTAAAAGCATTGGATTGATGTCCAAACAGAAGAAATTATGCTGTAAATTCTTCTCTATGTGTGGCTTGGCAAAAGATCTTTCCAACTTTTGATTCCTATGAAGTTTCGATATTGAATGGAGGTCCAGCTACACAGAGGTGTTTGCCAAAACAACACATCCGGGTTGCATAAATGCCAATCATCTCATCCAAATGTCAGTTCTACAAACCTGGACACTGATAACAACAAATGCATTTCTACATATATAATATCCAAATAGGCAAGATGTCTAAATGTAACCATCACCCTGGATTTTGTACTTTCCTCCATACCATGTCACTCGGCTATAATATACTCTACTCTCTCTAATTCCCAACCTCTTCTTCCATTGGCAAGCTCACTTTTGATAGGAAGTGCCAATGTTGTGTAAGGATCTCATGCCTTACACAGGAAGTGGGAAAGTGTACATGTGGGATATGTATAACCCTAACCCTAACATTGTGCATTTTTTGCTTGTGTTTCTACAGACATATTGCATTTTCTGCAGAGGAATAATTTTATTTCACAGTTCTTGAATGCTGACTTCAAGAAGGATTTTATCTTCACAGACTACTCATCTCTTCATTGGAAACATTGCCTTTATCTCTGGTACATTACCCATCCAGCATGTCTCACAATTATCCATATAGGAGGTCTCCAGAAGATTTTAGTTCACATCAAGGAGCCTTTTCTACATCAGACCATCTACACCATGAAGAGCGTCACATCTATCAAACCTCTCTACAGCCATCTCCTCGCTCAACGTCTGTTTTCACATCCCAAAAGAGTGTCCTGGATTCTTATTCCTCCCGAAGTTCTACCACTGCCGACAGCGCTTTGAGTCTTCTCTCCAGCTGTGGGCTTGAGCCTGAAGATCTTTCTATCCTAGCAGGTATGCCTGAAAATATGATGACTGAGGAGTCTCTCCCCCGTTTGCTCATGGAGATCAGGCAGAAGAAGGCCCTCAGCGACCGCATCTGTTTGTCAAGCACGCACCGCAGCACATCTCATCAGCCTCTCCAGCCTCCATCAGACAGCTGGGAGAATTCCACTCGTTCTACCCCGGCAAAATATCTGGCAAACCCTCCCCAACATTCGTCATACCCACCAATCCCTCCCCTGCTGTCCTCATACCCACTTCACAGGGAGGAGCCTGAGAGCTGGAAGGATCGCTGGGGGAACCCCCGGCAAACTGGTGCAGTCCGGCAGGAGAAAACCAGCTCCACCTATGTTGTGGACTATAACTACGGTCAGGCACAAGAGGGGGATTCACGAAACATAGAGAGACCAGCTTATAGTGCGAGAGCAGTAGGCATCGGAGAGCGCCCCCATTTGCAGTCTTTGTCTGATTACCGGCAGTTAAACCCAGGCAAAGAGCCAGCAGCAGCATATCAGAAGAAACTAATTCCTCCCTTGGCTACCACTGTTCACTCTACGCCAACAGCAAGAGAAGCAAATGATTTCCATGGTTCTATGCCCCAAACTTTTCCTTATGCATGTTCCCTCTGTGATATTGCAGTACTTTCTCAAAAGGTAAGCAAACCCTTGCTCTCCTTTTTAACTCTGCAAATGACATATGGGCTGGTTGTCTTTGTGGCCAATCAAAGGTAAAATTAAAAAAATAATTGTGACCGTTTTTTTTGTAACTCAACGGGTACGTTTGATGCATGTATATTGTAAGGCTCAAAAGACGTTGTTCTGACGACATCAGGTAAGTAGTCATCACCAAGCCTTCACAAAATCTGTTAACTGGAGTTTATTAACACAGAAGACTTGGCACCGCAGCAGAGGACAAATACTCCTGTTATTGGTGTACTGCTGGTGTTGGTATATTGCTGGTATTGGTATGCTACTGGGTCCTCTAATACTGTTTTCTTTCCATTTAGGATTGGACCTTACACATAAATGGGGCTCAACATGCAAACAGCCAGCTTGCCGTGTTACAAATGTAAGCGGTTTTCTAAAGTATAACTTTTAATATTAGTCAAACTCCACCTAAGGTAGTGCACCCACATTTGGTTATGGTCTGCAGGGCAGAGCTACACCTGATCTCAAAGTTTAATGTTTTTCTGTGTTTGCAGCATCAAATTAGGTGCTAATTCTGGCTCCACTGTCAAATACCTGTGCTAGTTGTCTTTGGATGTATTTGTTCATTTTTTTAAGTAAAGTCTTTTTTCGACATAGTATCTACTATGTCATTTGTTCAGCAAGTTCTGTTATGTATGACACACTAGGGGCATGAAACATCCTGCAATATTTAAACATTAAAAAGTAAGCACAGTTTGGAAATTTGTGTCTGCATCTTACCAAATAGTTAATAATCAAACATTTTAGATTGTTACTCCAAAAACCTAAGTGATAATATATTGTTATAGAGTTTGTGTATGGTGCATTATATACAGTATATAAAATTTCAGATGCTTATTGTAATTATATTTATATCTTATTGAATAAGTGTGTGTGCTTGTACTTGTTAGATTGCCCATGCTGATATTCAATGCATGACACGACAAAACATGACCTCTTTAATTTTCAGGTATCCTGAATGGGACTGTCGGACTGGATCTGCTAGACAGTGAGTATTAATATAAACTAATTAACCATTCATGATGATTGGCTGTATAAGGTTAAACCTTAAAAATGTGCAAAATCTTAAAAATTGAAGATTGGTAAAATGATTTCTTAACTGTAGATCTCAGTCAAATTAGTTTTCCCTCTCTACAGGAGTGACTACAATACAGAGAAAGGCAGGGAAATAAAAAACACTGGAGGAAGAAGGCATACAGCTCCTCAGCACCATGGTAAAATGCATTTTTTTTGCTTTTTTATCAAGAAAGGTAGTACTGCAATACTGAAAGTTTGAATGAAGGTTCTTGTTTTAGAACTTCCTTTCCTTTTTGGTTTTGTAAAGGGGTTACATCAGGCTGTGAAGTGAAAAGCTGTCTCCCAGTCCCAGGAGGAGGCCTTCCTGTACGAGAAGGAGGTCTCCCAACCCTAGGAGGAGGTCTTGCAGTCCGAGAAGGAGAGCGACCCCGTTTGCAATCTTCGTATGATTACCGGCAGTTAAACCCAGGCAAAGAGCCAGCAGCAGCATATCAGAAGAAACTAATTCCTCCCTTGGCTACCACTGTTCACTCTACGCCAACAGCAAGAGAAGCAAATGACTTCCATGGTTCTATGCCACAAACTTTTCCTTATGCATGTTCCCTCTGTGATATTGCAGTACTTTCTCAAAAGGTAAGCAAAACCTTGCTCTCCTTTTTAACTCTGCAAATGACACATGGTCTGGTTATCCCTGCTTGATCTTTGTCTTTGTGGCCAATCAAAGGTAAAATAAAATTTAAAAAACCGTGACCGTTTTTTTTTTTGTAACTCAACGGATATGTTTGATGCATGTATATTGTAAGGCTCAAAAGACTCTTTTGTTCTGACGACATCAGGTAAGTACAGTCATCACCAAGCCTTCACAAAATCTATTAACTGGAGTTTATTAATACAGAAGACTTGGCATCGCAGCAAAGGACAAATACTCCTGGTATTGGTGTACTGCTGGTGTTGGTATATTGCTGGTATTGGTATGCTGCTGGTTACTGTAATACTGTTTTCTTTCCATTTAGGATTGGACCTTACACATAAATGGGGCTCAACATGCAAACAGCCAGCTTGCCGTGTTACAAATGTAAGCGGTTTTCTAAAGTATAACTTTTAATATTAGTCAAACTCCACCTAAGGTAGTGCACCCACATTTGGTTATGGTCTGCAGGGCAGAGCTACCCCTGATCGCAAAGTTTAATGTTTTTCTGTGTTTGCAGCATCAAATCTCCGTCTGATTACCGGCAGTTAAACCCAGGCAAAGAGCCAGCAGCAGCATATCAGAAGAAACTAATTCCTCCCTTGGCTACCACTGTTCACTCTACGCCAACAGCAAGAGAGGCAAATGATTTCCATGGTTCTATGCCCCAAACTTTTCCTTATGCATGTTCCCTCTGTGATATTGCAGTACTTTCTCAAAAGGTAAGCAAAACCTTGCTATCCTTTTTAACTCTGCAAATGACATATGGGCTGGTTATCCCTGCTTGATCTTTGTCTTTGTGGCCAATCAAAGGTAAAATTTAAAAAAATTGTGATCGTTTTTTTGTAACTCAACGGATAAGTCTGATGCATGTATATTGTAAAGCTCAAAAAACTGTTTTGTTCTGATGACATCAGGGAAGTACAGTCATCACCAAGCCATCACAAAATTCTTTAACTGGAGTTTGTTAACACACAAGACTTAGCACTGCAGCAGAGGACAAATACTCCTGGTATTGGTGTACTGCTGGTGTTGGTATGCTGCTGGGTGTTCTAATACTGTTTTCTTTCCATTTAGGATTGGACCTTACACGTAAATGGGGCTCAACATGCAAACAGCCAGCTTGCAGTGTTACAAATGTAAGCGGTTTTTAAAAGTATAACTTTTAATATTAGTCTCCACCTAAGGTAGTGCACTCAAATTTGGTTATGGTCTGCAGGGCAGAGCTACACCTGATCTCAAAGTTTAATGTTTTTCTGTGTTTGCAGCATCAAATTAGGTGTTAATTCTGGCTCCACTGTCAAATGCCTGTGCCAATTGTCTTTGGGTGTATTTGCTCATTTTTTTAAAGTTAAGTTTTTCTTCGACATGGTATCTACTATGTCATTTGTTCAGCAAGGTCTGTTATGTATGACACACTGAGGGCATGAAACATCCTGCAATATTTAAACATTAAAAAGTAAACACAATTTGGAAATTTGTGTTTGTATCTTACCAAATGGTTAATAATCAAACATTGTAGATTGTTACTCCAAAAACCTAGTGCTGTAAAGTGATAATATATTGTCCTAGAGTACGTGTATGGTGCATTATATGCAGCATATTAAATTTCAGATGCTTATTGTAATTATATTCATATCTTATTGAAGAAGTGTGTGTGCTTGTACTTGTTAGATTGCCCATGCTGATATTCAATGCATGACATGACAAAACGTGACCTCTTCAATTTTCAGGTATCCTGAATGGGACTGTCGGACTGGATCCGCTAGACAGTGAGTATTAATATAAACTAATTAACCATTCATGATGATTGGCTGTATAAGGTTAAACCTTAAAAATGTGCAAAATCTTAAAAATTGAAGATTGTTAAAATGATTTCTTAACTGTAGATCTCAGTCAAATTAGTTTTCCCTCTCTACAGGAGTGACTACAATACAAAGAAAGGCAGGGAAGAAAAAAACACTGGAGGAAGAAGGCATGCAGCTCCTCAGCACCGTGGTAAAATGGCTTCCTTTGCTTTTTTATCAAGAAAGGTAGTACTGCAATACTGAAAGTTAGAATGAAGGTTCTTGTTTTAGAACTTCCTTTTCTTTTTGCTTTTGTAAAGGGGTTACATCAAGCTGTGAAGGGAAAAGCTATCCTATTGGAGATAAGGTAGTGTACGGTGTTATTTTCAATAGCATGGACTTCAATAGCATATTTCTTTTATTGTTACTGTATATGTCTTTTTGCACCCAGGCTAGTGGAAGAGTGGTTTGCGCTAAATATGCAGCTAATTCTATGGATGAGCACTCCATAAGGAGGCTGGTTGGCCAAGTTGGATCTGCAGTGAACGTTATGATGTTTCCTGTACAGGTGAGAGATGTATCACTTTCACATAGATAGTTTACTAGTTTGTCTTGCTGAAGATGTACATTATGATTTATCCTCCGTACATAGTGAAATGCATTGGGAAAATATGGCATGTACTGAAAATGTGTTATTTCATATTGTTACTTTCAAATAGTTGTCATTATATGCAACAGTACACTGAAAACGTCTTGTAAGCCAAATTAAAGAAGTACTTTTTCCAGCTAAAGTTAGTGCTTAATTGGTCAGTTTAATGTATTTTGAGTGTGAATTTTTTTCCGCCCATGAATTTTCTGACCCACCTGATACATTTGTGACTGAAGTTGGCCTATGCAAGGAATTAACTGGTAAATTAGTTTGGCAAATGGAAAACAGAAAATGAATAGTTTTATACAGAACTGCAGGAGTAGAATTAAAAAAAATCTTGGGTTTATTTCCAAGCTGAGCAGTGTGGTATTATTGTCTTTAGTATTGGGTTATTACACATTATTAACACTCTGCCAACCTTATCATATGTTAAATGTGGTCATCTTGTTTATTTGTGATTTTGTACTTGTGCTTGCAGGCTTTCATTGAGATGAGTTCACCCGATGGAGCACAGGATGTTGTAAAATACTTCAACAGGAACCCAGTTGTAGTTGAAGGGAGCCTAGTCCAATTTTCTATGTCTGCCACATATAATTTTCTTCAGGTAAAAATGCATACATTTTCATTTTATTCCTTTCCAGCACAAACAAACACATTGTTTATAATTGTGACAGGTCAGCTTATAGTGTACATTACAGCATTGAGAGTGGGTGTGTTTCACATGAACTTTAATTGTGTGTGACCTGCACTTATTTGGCAAATTAATTCTTTGTTGGTAGAAACCTTTGAATAGACATAATAGTTGTTTCCCTTCTCTCATTTCATGCTGCATGTTTACTTGCTCCGGTGTTCAAATGTAAAAGTTATTCATAATATGTTAACATATTGAATGCTTAAATGTTGGTATTGATATGTTCATATGCACTGCAGAATTCCCCGGTGGTGATTTTTTCCTTGTTGCCCCCTGGACAAGAGAAGTACCCTGAGATAATGGCCATTGCTAAACGATTCGGACCTGTTATACACTCCTTATTCTTACCGAATCGGGTAAAGTGACAATCTTTACTGACACCTGTAAATCTCATTGCTTATATAAAAATTGCTTTGTGTCTGAGGTCTATCCTCCCCCCCTTCTCATTTGTAGGTGCTCTTGGAAATGGGATCCAGGGAAGATGCAGGAAAGTTGGTTAAATATTACACCTCTGATCCTCTTAAAATGAAAGGCAATATTATCCAAGTATCCCACTCTACAAAGCACAGCACACTGAAGTAAGGAAGATAAACAGAAGTCTTTCTTCTGTTGCATGTTGATTTTGCGAAGAATGAATTCAGTAATGTATATTTTGAGTTTTGTAGCTCAATGTTTTAAAGAGTTTTGTCACCTTTATATCATAAATTGGGGAGGGCAAACATGAACAAGAGCCCATTAAAGTAAACAAAAAAAGTGATGGGCTTGAGGTCAGCTTTTATATGGGGGTAACGTTATTCTTTTCACTGTTTACAGGTTTGCAGTAACTGACAAAGTGACTGAAGGTGGAGAGGCCAGCAGACACATTGGCCAGTCATATAGGTCCCAGACTAGATCATCTCCTAGCCCCAGGAGGAGGTCTCCCGGCCCCAGGAGGAGGTCTCCCAGTCCAAGGAGGTATCCCAGCCCCAGGAGGCGATCTCCCATTCAAAGGAAAAGGTCTCCTGGCGACAGGAGGAGGTCTCATAGTCCAAGGAGGAAGTCCTTGGAGAATCGAGATGTAGCCAAGTTAGAGGACAAATCTTCACAGGTGAGAACACCGTCCTCCAGCAGGAACAGGAGTCAGTCGTCTAGATGGTCAACATCCCATACCAAGGAGGACAAGAACATATCCAGAGTACATTCTGTAGAGAAAACAGCTAATACTCAGAATGCGATAGTCAAAAGCATTGGAGTGTTGACAGAGACTCCAGACCTGGGGAGCACCAAAGAGCCCTCATGCACTAATACTCAAACTAAGGAGAGTGTGCCCAGCCCAACAGAACATCCCCAAGATCATGGCACTGGTCAGAAAACTGAAGACCAAACTATGTTTGAGGGAGGGAAGGACAGTGACATGGACAGTGACATTGAAGGGATGGCAGTGATTGGAGAGGATGAGGAAATTCGGTCAGAAGAGGGCTCTATGGGATTCCTGGAGGACATGGAAGAGCATGTGTGTGATGAAGCTGGAACTTCAGCAGAGAATTTATCAACTTGTCCTTCAGAGGTTGCTGAAGCTGGTGAAAAAGAAAAACAAGGAGAAGGAGAGGAGCTGGCTTTGCACCCCGATAAGGAACCTGGTTCACAAAGTTCTACAGCAGATCCAGCAGTGTCAGAACCTCCTGGAGTCACGGCAGTGCAGGAGGAGAAAGAAGGAGGTCTGGAGGATATGGAGGAACCTAACGAGGCCTATGATGAGGTGAAGTCCTATTTAGGATGTACTCTAATATTCTATTATGTTTAGTTCAGTTGCATAGCAGGGGAAAAACAGGGGCCAGGGGTGGCTGAAAGCCACTGAAATAAATAATAGTGAACCATGTAGAATTTAGCTAATTCTGTAAGCACTGTAATTACCATAAAATTGCATTTATATATTCAACATAGCATGCATAGAGTTTAGACTCAGTTGCACCAAATTATATTTGAGAAAATGATCTTGTGTAACCCAGGATGGATATTACGCTTTTAAAATATTTGTTTTGTGCCTCCGTAGGACGAACCTGATTTCCCTGAAAGCCTGGAGCATTGTATTACTTTAGATGAGCTTGAAGATGAAGATGGTGAGGGCCAGGCACTTGTGTCAGAAGGCAACTCCGGTACTTTATCTGTAATCCAATGCAAATTCACCTGTAGTTTGTATTTTCATGTTGCATCAATGGATGTTGTATTTGAATGGTGCTTATAATGGGTTAATGAGTCTTCACTATCACACGTTAATAATTGCACATTTCATTATTACCATCATTATATTTATATTGCAGATCCGAGGTCCAAGGAGGAAGAACAGGTCAGTCATTTTTTTCTCACCTTGCAGTTTCTTTTGATTTCCTCATGTTACTCAGTGGCCTGAGAATAATAATAATTTTTCTATGGCTGTAAGAGGATATCACAAATTAATACATTTTGTTGCAGCCATTGGTTACACGGTTTATTTTTTTGTTTCAGGAAAATGATTATGGAAGAGTTATCTACATCCAGAATCTTCCAAGTGGCTATTACACAGATAAACAGTTTGTGGCAATTGGCAAGAAGTATGGGAAAGTGAATCGTTATTTCTTGATCCGTCGACGTCAAGAGGTAGACGAAAGCAACCATTTTGACACCAATAAGTACCCACTTTGTCTCATTCAATGTGACCTTGGTTTTTCAATGGGACCATAACCCGTGAAGCCAAAATAAGCAACTGGGAAATGCTTGCCATTTAGTTACTGTATTTCACAATATGGTTTTCTAAATACCCTTAATTTTCTGCATAAAATTTTTTACATTAGTTAAAACATTATGGCTAGCTATTATGTATGCCACTTGCTCTTGTTGTTTGACTATTTAGCTAGCTAGATTCAGATAACAAAAGCTACAAGAATGCAACTTGACAAACAGGATGTTCACATGGGACTAGATTGTATTGTAACACTAATCTGGAAGGCATTAATCCATTAAAGAGTAGTTTCAAATGCTTATGTCTGACCAGAAATCTTTCCTGTTTTATGCTGAAAGAACCACCTTACAAGGGAAAAAAATTCATTAAACATTCTCACCATTTATCAGGGCTTTATTGAAATGGAGAGATCTGCCGATGCCCGGAGAGCTGTAAGGGAGCTATCAAAAAAGCCTTTGAGAATGGCTCGCAATATTTTGGTTGTTCATCTGTCACGGAAGTACAAAAGATTGACATGTGGGTAAGTGCCATTGTTGTCACTGATGTAATACTATCAATACTATGTCCAGAGTGAAAGTCCATAAAGCAAGCAACGCACCTGACCTAAATGCTTCTTGATAAATACAGTAGTCTGTTTGTGCAGCCTTTCACATAAGGAAAAAGCTTCCTCCTATCTACTTCTGTTCCAGTACTGCAGGTGATACGCCATTCTGATGGTGTGACTTTTTGGTCCTTGAGCTGTGGTTATAGTGCCACCGATTTTCACTTTGAGGTCATTCCACTTCTAAGCAAGGCTCAACTCAGTGTTTTTGATGTGCACTTATATTCACAGGTGGAGCCCTGAATCGGACTCAGAAGATGAGAGTGGGTGGAGGAAGCATCGAAGGGAAAGGAGGAGGATGGAGGAACGGGAAGACAGTAGCTCAAGAACTAAATCCAGGAAGGAGGAAGAGCCCCCATCTAAGAAGGTCTGCATCAGGGAAGAGAAGACCACCCCAGCAGAGCCCAGCAGCAGCATCAAGGCGGAGGAGAAGACGGCAACAGTGGAACCCAGCAGCAATGGGGAGCAGCAGCAAGAAGAGGAGGAGAAGGCAGCCACAGAGGAATCCAGCAGCAATAAGGAGCAGCAGCAAGAAGAGGAGGAGAGGTCAGCCACAGAGGAACCCAGTAGCCATAAGGAGCAGCAGCAAGAAGAGGAGGAGAAGGCAGCCACAGAGGAACCCAGTAGCCATAAGGAGCAGCAGCAAGAAGAGGAAGAGAAGGCAGCCACAGAGGAACCCAGTAGCCATAAGGAGCAGCAGCAAGAAGAGGAGGAGTACGGGACGCCTGAGACACCTTGTGAACAGGAAGAGTTGGCGGTGAAGACAGAAAATGAAAACATCATGATCAACCGGCCCTCCGACTGCATGGACACACTGAAGAAGGACACAGAGGGGGTGAGCTGGGGATGCCTTGCGAAGCACCACACATTGCTGTTTGGCTGTCTTGTTTAAAAAAAAAAAAAAAATCTAAATCTTGAAACCAATCTTATTTACAAATTACTAGGGCTGTTACTTTTTCCAACAAATCTCATAATAGAGAAATTCATCCAGATTTCTTCAGTTTTCTTCTGTCGAAGGATGCCTAAATGTAAAATTATTACGGCCTAGTTTTAAAGGAGTACCATGGTGATTTTCACACTTTCTCGGTTTTATGTGCTATTTTCACAAGAGGCATTGAAGAAACACAATGAGTAAAGTATCAAATATGTCCGTTCTGTATTTTTGGAGAAATATGCGTTTTAAATTTATCATCCTATTTTCAACCGGTTGAGAAAGTTGTCAACTTGGTGCGTCACGAACACAGTAACCACTCCCCTTTCCACGCCCCGTAAACCCATGGATAACTCGAGACCCATAGTTTGCGCCGCTGGCTTACGGGCAAGACAATGCAAATATTTGACTAACGTTAGGTTCACTTAAATTAGATTGCCTTTTAAGGACTATTAGATTATTTCTGGTTATATTCATTTAGCTAGCTAGCTAGCTAACGTTAGCTAGCTAGGTAGTTTGCTTTCATAAGGCAATGTTATCGATAACGTTAGCTAGCTAGTTTGCGTTTATGAGGACGTTATAGTTGTGCTTTTATCTTAACTTGGCTAGCTAGATAGCAAAAATTATAATTGGATATAAGTCAACGTCCTTACCTTAGCTATCTATCGATACTTGATATACTACTAAGCTAGCTAGCTTGTGAAAAGTCTCCCAAAAAGAGCGCGTATCATGGGGGTAGCTATGGTAACGGGGCACGGTCTGTCAATCATAGCTAACTGACAGTTCTCATTACCACGCCCAGACGGTTCGGGTGAACTTTTATAGTGGGAAATTTAGGCTTAGAAAAATAAGTTTTAAAGTACATTGAAATGACTGAATAATAAAAAAATTATGCACATTTGTTTTGTTGTTGCCTAAAGACAACTGGGAAGTGTCACGTTCAACCACCATGTTACTCCTTTAATTACCGATTAAACCTTTAGCTAAATAGCTTAAATGTGCTATAAATAATCACAACATTGTTTAACTAAACAAAATAAAGCCTAGGAAGATTATAACATTGCCAATGTTTCCATTTACAGGAATATGTTGCTCAGACGAAAGAAAAAAATTATAATGCATGAGTCCATCATTAATTCACAACAATGGCGTAGGGGTTCAAATTAATCAAAATAATTTTATTTGTGTAGTGCTTTTGACAGAAAACTGTTAGAAAGACAGTTTACAGAGTGGCAGAAAAAAGCTGGCAAGGGGAATGGGAGTGTCTTACATGGATAGCGTGACCCACACATGAACTAGGCTATGTTATGGCATACTCTTCAGACAAAACAACAACATGGCTTGTTGTTTATCGGTCTGTTGGATATTTAGTGCTGAGAGCCGCACAGTTGAGCGCAGAGTGCAACTGGGTTCCTTATTTTGCCTAGGCAACAAGATTACAAATTCAAACCCTTAATTACATATTTGAAATTTGAAAATTTCCTGTGATTCAAACAGGTTTGTTTATCAACTGGAAAAGTGACAGCCTTACTACTTACTTCAGCTCTGTGGTGTGATATAGCCATGGATGACTGCAGGTTTCACTTTCTTGAAGGTGTAGCTAATCCTACTATGTATGACACAGTGATGTGATGCCAGCTGTTGAAAGCACTTGCTGGTGATAAGAGTCCAAGCAACTGCAAGTGATTCACAACAATGTCCTGCAGGTGACCAGCATTGAAAATCCAGATGGAATCAAACAGGTCTATGTTAAGGAAGAGAAAGTGGAAATGATAACAGAAACCACTCATGTCCCCCTGGGGCCCTACCTGCCCAACAACCCCATGGGTAAGTGAAGCCAATCATGTTGTGGATTATAGACATCTGATCTTAAATCATTTGCATAGTGGCTGCATACTGCTTTATTGCCTCCCTACAATAGCATGAACACTTGAGTTGATATCTGACTCTGATTACAGGAAGGGAGTTTGTCAGTCAGAAAATCGGCTACTTCTGCAGCCTCTGCAATGCCATCTATGTCACCGAAGACGAAGCAAGGAATGAACATTGCAGCAGTCACTCTCACTATGAGAAACTGAAGGTAAGCCCATATGAATTTGGTCAGCTTGCTTTTTTCAGGATAGCCCTTATTTTATGTGTTTCACATCAGCTGTACTGTTTCTGACATTCTGAAATTTTTTTTCAGGCATATATGGAACAAAAGGGCAACCCTGCTTGACAAATTTAAATGCGCAGTGGTTATTATAAAAATATCACAACCCAAATATATGTGGAAATGGCCTTTGATAAGCAGTTACATCAGTGGGACCTGATGTGCAACATTCTTCTAAAAAATATCTCACAAAACCAAGAATAATGTTGAGAATGGGGGGGGGTGGGGGTGGGGGGGACCTATCGAATCCAGGCCATGTTGTCAGCTGTTGCCGAGCTTGGCGGAGGGCGGTGCTCAGTTGTCTCTAGCATCACCAGGCCTGGTAGGCTGGGTTTCAGTTGGCCAGGAAGACGGACTTGTGGCGCACCATCGACACCCACCGGTTGTAATATATATATTTTTTTTACTAGGGTTACTTGTTGGTCATATCGCTGTTTTTATCTTTTCATATATAAAAAGTTGTACTTCCCTGTATATGGTTTGTTTTTGTTGTTAGTGATACTTTTATTTTTGTTGTGCATGAGTATTTATCTTCTGTACATTAAAGTCACTGTAGCTGATCTGGAAAATGTTTTTACTTCAGCAGGTACATACAGAAGCAAATCTTATGAAAAGGCAAGGCAGATAACTGCTCTGGGCCCTGAGCATGCTGTTGTGTGTGTGTGTGTGAGACTGTCTAACTGGCTGAATGATTGACTAAGTGAGTAAGGGCGCGGTCACACATACGCAAAATTAACATTGGTGAATATTCGCCTCCCTTTCACTTCCATTCTATGCGAGCGACGGTGCGAATAAAACATTCGCTTCCGGTGGCGAAGAAAATTAGCATCTTCAGTTCGCGTGGAGTTCAACTTCGGTGAACTTTGGCCGGCAAATTCGCAGCCTCAACCAATAGCAAAGACGTGTGTGTGGTTGACCCCACTTGGCTGCGATTGGCTGTAGTTTTCTTAGTGAGCCAGGATGGAAGAGACTTTGATTGTTGCTGTGTCTAACCAGCCAGTATTGTACGATCTTCAGTATACATTTTCCCGTCGCAAAACCAACAACCGCTCGTGATATCACAGCCGCTCATGTGTAACCCACAACCACAACCACTCAAACAGACTACAAACCAGCAAACTGATTTCCATGTGCATCACATCCTGCACTGCCCACATTCAGCACGACAAGATACGAATTTCGCCTCTGCAGGCGATGGTCATTCGCTTGCAGTCGCACATGTGTGACCGTGCCCTAATGTGTGTTGTTATGGCTTTGACATGTCACTAGTGGTGCCATGAACTGCACACACATCCCCATCAAGGCACCCTCATGAGCAGATTTTAACAGAAAGCTTGTTTCAATGCCCATGGGATTTGAACTGAGAAATTCAAGTAGCTGATAATTACAAGTCCTTTTTAATGAATTCTTCATTACTAGAAAATTTCTTTTACTTTCTTATGTGGACGGAGTGTGGCACAGTGGGTAAGGAACTGCGCTTGTAACCGAAAGGTCGAAGGTTCGAATCCCGGGTAAGGACACTGCCGTTGTACCCTTGAGCAAGGTACTTAACCTGCATTGCTTCAGTATATATCCAGCTGTATAAATGGATACAATGTAAAGTGCTAAGTAAAAAGTTGTGTAAGTCGCTCTGGATAAGAGCGTCTGCTAAATGCCTGTAATGTAATGTAATGTAATGTTATGCCATTCCGTAATTAATTTCTGCTTCTTGGCACTGAAAAAATCTGCACGCCCTGTGGGTGCCAGCGCTAAAAATCATTGGCTCAGCGTGCTACAGATCCCCTTTTTGAATCCAAATGAGAATGCAATAATATGTTCTTAGATGAGTGATGTGTCTGGCCCAGGCTAACAAGATCATTAAAGCACAGATATGCATTGGAAGAAACGACAATCCTGGATAGCTAGTTGAATGCGGTAGACGTCATCTTAACCAGAATTACTTAAACGACATATGAGGAATGGGGCCTTGGCTATCTAATCATGTTTGTTTACGTACATATGATTGGCTACACAGTCTCTTGCTTTCCTTATCCACTTTAATTCCTTTTGCAAATGATTGCAAATCAGATGCATCTGGTTGACCTACCTGATTAAAGGTAGGACTATAGAAGGAGGATTAAAGAAATTGCCTTCAGAATTGTACATATTACCTGTTTCACAAGTTTATGTTCTGTATGTTTATTTTTTTGTTCCATTTCTTTAAAGAATGTAATCCAGACAGTCTAGCGTTTATGTTTTGTAAGCTAAGTATAGCAGTTTTTAAACTCACCTTTGGAACTCACATCCTTTAAATATTTGAGAATAAACTAATGCTGCTGTACATTTCAATACTAATATTCTAATAGTTAATATTAACTAATATTAACTTAGCTAGCTTTCTTGGGGCGGGTCAGCAGTTTGAGGTTATCCAATGTAAAGTGTAAAATAAGCCAAGGTGACAGTAATGCCGATGGGGAGAACAAACATTTGCATTGGTGCGTGTCCAGGAAGAAACGAAAAAAAATTAACTACACCTCCCAGTATCCTCTGTGAAATCACTGCCCTTTGCTCCCGATCACGACGCCGTCACCATGGCAAACCAATATGGCGGGTTCTGGTGAGTTTCCTGAAACAAGTAGTTAGCAAGCATGTTATAACATTAGCTCACTATGTAATTGTAATTTTAAACTAATGCTTCTCCTTAGAATCAAACGAGACGTGAATATATACATTAGTCTAGCTAACATACCGCATGGGGAACGTAGCCACATTACTGGCTAGCTAGACACAACCATCAGAGCTAGCTGACGATACGTTCTAGCGTTAACTATCGTTAGATAAATTGACTAGCAAATACCAGTAACCTTAACTACCTGTTAACTTAGCTAATGAAGTTAGTTCGTTTTTTTATGCATTATTGTTAGCGTTTTAGTTGCATTAGTTAATCTTAAAACTGATAAAATAGTCAGTCTTCTCAGCATATCTCAGCAAATCTAGCATAGTGAGGACAGTTAGATTACAATGTTAATTGACGACGTTATATAACTTAACCACAGCTATCGACAGCTAGCAATGTATCGATAACGACATTACCGAAGATAACTTAGCACATACGTCTGGTAGCTGCTTTGAGTAAATGATGAAAGCCTACTTGTTTGTGGACCAATTTCATGACCTAATTTGCCTCGCTTAGCTCAGCGCCTAACATTGCATAATACACATTTTGTTTTTATGCTTTTCAGGAAAAAGTGCAATCGTATCCTTCAGGAAAGTACCATCAAATTTCAAATCACTAAGTTTGCTCTTTCACTTTTGCCGCATTTGCACTTGTCATTGTGAAGGTTCTTAAACTCTACCCTGTCCTTAACAAACGCACCTAGCTGTCCTCGGCACCACTACAGGTCCTGCTTCATCTGAATGGCTGGTACTTTGCTGCCCTCTTTGTCGCTGAGATTCTTATGTTTGTTTACAAAGGTTAGCTCCCTTTCAAATGAATACAGCACACCACAAAACTGACTGTCCATGAAGGGTGTGCCCTCTTGGTAATATGTGCTATAACTGAAATTGAATGCACTAGTCCTGCTTGTTTATTTGAAATGCTACGCAAGTTTGCAGTCATAGTAGGTGGACTGTAGCAGCTTCACTGCTGTTATAGCTGGTGTGACATGCGGTCTAAGTGATGGAAAATGCTGTGATTGTGGATCTCTAAAATAAATATTCACCTAAATATGTTCCAATAATGAAGTGACATTCAAATGATCATAGTACATGTTGATAAGCATAGTTCAATGTGATACATCTAAAGAATATTATCTGAAAATAATAATGATGGAAAATTTTGGAACATTTCAGTTGAAGCACCATAATGTAATCTATTTCTGCCCCCCCTCTGCCACTAGGTATCTTGCTGCCATATCCCAGAGCTAATCTTATTCTTGACATAGTGCTACTCTTTCTCTACCTTGGCCTTGAAGTCCTCAGGCTCTTTTATGGTAGGTAAAATAGTTTGTGAATTTTTTCTTTATGGCCCCAAGACTTTGTGTGCATTTGTTTATTAGTCTATATCTGTGCTGCATATTTGTTGATTTGGTGGAAGCACTAGTAGGGACTTTGTGGGTGTACATAATATGTCCACCATGAATTACCAATACTGATAGGGAAACTAACAAAATGCACAGGCTGTTGGGTCTCCAGAAGTTGTGTTGATGTGCTGGGGTCGTGAGATCACGGTGTATGTTGGTGGTGGTATTGTCTTACTTCCAGGTTGGAAAGGGAACCTGTGTGAGCGCTCTCTGGCCCTGATGCTAAGCGTGGCAGTGCTGGTGCCTTGCGCAGTGCTCTGCGTGTATTACCTGCTCCTGCAAACCTTTGTCCTGCGCCTGGAGCTGGTGCTCAACGCCATACAGCTCTGCTTCTACAGCCTGGAGCTGCTCCTGAGCCTCATTACCATTTCCGCTTTCTCAAGGTACCCAAGGCACGCTTAGGTGTCCGTCAGCGCTTCATGAAATATTTAGCGAGTTTTCCAAGTATATCGAATTACTGCAGAAGTAATTCTTCCTTGTGCTTTAGTTAATCATTCATGCGGTTGCCCCTGAATCTTCTGGCAGACTGACTGAAACTTAGACTGTTCTTGTAAACTAGTTTATTTTTTATTTTTTACTGTTTTTGTACCATTTTGGGGTTTCCCGGTCAAATTTATTTTCTTTTTTCTCCCCTTTTTTAGGGCAAATGTGTATTAATGTGGCTGTGGTCCCAATGAGGCAGTGGTGATGTCCAGTGTGTTTCTGAAAAGACGGGTAAAGAAAGAGAACCACACAGAGGCTGCTGTGTACAGGAATTCCTTTGTTAGTGTATAGTTCACTTTTGGATGCATTGCACAAGCTAACTTTTTAATTTAGCTATCAAAGTTTGAATAGATTTTTCTTTTTTAATGTATATAATTGTATATAAGTATTTCATATGGATTGTTTTGTTAATCTGCCGAGAAATAATGTAATGTAAAAATATATTGGTAACTACATAATTAATTTGTGTTTACAGAAGCCCTAGGTATTATGAATCTTTTTATATAGTAACTTCTTGAAAGTACCATACAACATTGCTTTGCTAACATTACAATGCATGTTATCAAGTTATTACTGAAAAATCAGCCAAAAATATTGCTTAGAATAAATATATATTTGTAATGTTATTTGTAATGCCATTGTTTATTTTGTCTTCTTTCTTTTATTCTGATGAGTTTACACAGTAACACACTTCATTTATTTAAATTAAAAAAGGATTAATAATCTTGCATTTGTTTGCAGTGCTTCTAAAGTAATCTCTACTGTGATGAACAGGGATAAATGCAGTGGAATAATTTGATTGTTTTTAAAGCCAAATGTCTAAATAAGTAATGAAGTTACAACTCCACACACAGCTTTTTGGCTGTTGGTGGATTTGCTTTGTAGACTTCCCAGACAGCTTGGGTCTGCATGCCATTCAAAATGAAATAATTAAAATATATAAGTAAATATAGATGTGAATAAATGTGTTTTAGCACAATACATATAATCGTCCACTGTAAGAGGTTTTGCCAGGTACGAGTAATTGGCAGGACTGATATTTTATGGGATACTAGAACAATTCAGGTGACGTTTACCTTCATTAATATGCGAGTATGGAACATTGCAAGGATATAAAATAATAGTTGTTGCATCAATGATGGCATAAACTCTGTAGCCTACATAATGCGGCGCACATGCGCCCCGACAGTCATTATTCTTTAATAGTGGCCCTCAACTATTCCTACGGTACCGTCGCACAGAAATGCTGTTTTGCATTCAGCCGAAATTACTAATCAGACACTGATTGTACGGTATATGTCCAATGAGTGTTTATGCAAATAATTAGCGTATAAACACCCGAAGAG
The DNA here is from genome assembly GCF_013347855.1 of Anguilla anguilla. Taxonomy (NCBI): domain Eukaryota; kingdom Metazoa; phylum Chordata; class Actinopteri; order Anguilliformes; family Anguillidae; genus Anguilla; species Anguilla anguilla. The sequence continues at coordinate 50,798,792 of NC_049203.1, read as the reverse complement.
TGAGCTTTTAAATAAATATGAGATGCGCTCTGTTACTTAGTATGTGACGTTCAATGAATGCAAATAACCTTTCGTAAGCAATAGATTAGCATTAAATTAAATTGCTACTTTAAATGCCAATTTTCATCCGCACGTATTGCGACACAAAACCCGTGGCACCTTATTGGGATGGCAGGTATGCCATCCCGCCAAGTTACGCCTTGGCGGGGGCATGCCCCATACCTATATAATTGAAATACACGGCCATTACACCATCGTTTCGTTTGGAGCGTGCTATGGCAATATAACAAACGTCCCAAAGATTATTTATGATGGTGAGGATGATCTGATATTGATGACTCTTAAATGTCTGGTCCATTCATCCCAAATTAACTACTTTCAATCACGTAGGCTATATTTTTAACAGATCCATTGCCAAACGGAACTTCTTTTGCACTGGGCCCGTAAGACTAGACGAGACAATGACAGCATTTTAATGTCTGGGATCCGCAGCTGGGATAAGTGTTAAAGTGTCAATAAATTCCATAGTGCTACGGTAGCACTTGAGTAGCAGTAGGTGGGTACTACTACTAACCTACTGCTACTACGTCAGTATACCAGTTTTGGCTTTGAGTTTAATATTATGTTGCACTTTATTTCATCGTCAGAACAATTATAGCTCGATCTCCGCTGAGCGCATATACTCGGACAACCACGTTCGGCTGTGGATGCAAATCGCATCCATTAGCACGCGCAGTCCAAGGGGTGGAGCTTTTGAGCATCGCTAGGAAGACAACGCCGACCTCAGTCTGGAATTGAGAAAAGGATTTTCCGAGCCGGGTGGTCGGGTGCACAGGAACAAGAGGAAGGAAAAATCTGGGCAGTTTGTCAACGAAGAGGCTGGGTACCACACGGCGCGTGTCAATTGGATATGGAGGCTTTTCTTTACAACTGAGCAGGGCTAAAATGGTCATTTGTCCTATCTTGGCATATAGGCTATCTGACCTACGGTAAAACATCCCCAGTTGTTTTTTTATATCTTAATTTTCTATAGATATATTTCACAATTCAGTTAGCTCTTTGCTGTTAATCTTGATTTACTGGGGCCAACGATGCTGCCGTGTCCTTCTTCACCGACGGTGGTGGAGGAAGGCAAAGAAAATGAAGGCGAACCTCAGAAAGTAAAAACTGAGGTAAGAGATTCTCATCAAGAGCAATTTTCGCAGACCGGGTTTGTAGGCTATGTAATCAATAACTGCACTGCATTTAACGGGGAGACATTTAACCTGCACACTGTAGCCTATTTGTAACGTCGGTTAGGTTTCTGACAAACCAACAATATTTTAAGATTATCTCTGTGAACCGACTATTCAAAAGCGAGCCACCCCTTTTTTTCTTCTTTCATTCAGCAATTTTCGTTGTAGGGTAATATTAAGGGTTTGGTATGGTTAAGCAATTGAACCAATTCCCGTAATGAGGTGAAACACCAATCATGTTTTATTTAGTAGTCTATAGCGAAATATAGTAGGCTAAGCTAGCATGTAAGATTTGGTATGGGGTTACTATTTGAAGGTCGGAACCACCCATAGCCTACTCATCTCATTTACCTGATATGTGGAGATTAGCACGATTAGAGCGATTTGTATAATGATTCATTAAATATCTTTATGCATTTGAAGAGACCAAGATCAGCGTTGGGTGGTAGGCTACTCTGTGATTTATTTCTTGCAAGGCGTCTCGTTATCTTTTGGAAAAAGACTTTACAAAAAATGATTATGGTCAGTGCATTGTAGGGTAACATAATTTTATAATGTAAACGAACTGTTAAAACACATCCATTTAGCTATTAATATCCAACTGGCAGTACGGGTAACTGTAGACATTCATTCCATGTCTGTAATGTAAATTTTGAGGACCTGCTCCTTCGCTTGTGAAGCTTGATTGTAAAGTAAATGAAAGTGACAGCTGTTCTGTTAGACCTAAAGTTCAATCGTATAAAATGGACTAAACGATTAGGCTGTGTGATAATGATATGACCCAAACAGCTGAAGTTAAACATTTCTATATACTGGGGAGTTCGCGATGGTTAGCCGAAAGTGGGTCATGTTTCCTCTTCAACTGCAATTTTCTAAATGGACATTCAGAAATATCTACTCTCTAACCAGTTACAAAGATTATATGGACATATCCATAAATATATACAAATGCCTGGGATCAGAATTAATATTAATTAGTATTATTCACGATGCATTTAGCGGTTCTTGCAATGTCTTTGAGTCAGCATAAAAAAGCAAGAGATGTTGTAGTAGCCGGCGTCACGTGACAGCTTGTCTGTTGCATCCAGAACGCCATGACCATAGTTAAAATTGTCACCACTTCACTTGATCCGCCTGAATTTTTCCGATTTATCTGTAGCTGTAGATTGACCTTAAACAAGGGTTTGTCAGTTAAAAAGGTTTGGAGTGTAATCATTGAAGACCACACAATGCACAAAAATACACCCCTCTTCTCATGCATGCTTTCCAAGAGGCAATTTCATTGGCTCAGTGTGGTAAGAGTTGACCGGATTTGTATTTTACATACTCTTTATCCAGCCTGTTTTTAAATACTTAGTGTAGAAGTATCACATTGATATTACACAGTGATTATATTGATTTGAAATACACACACACAGAGCTCTGTAGTAGTTACATACAACAAACAGGACTACACCAAAGACCCCACACATTAAAAAGTGTACTGTTTTAGCTGCAATACAAGAGTTATAGTAATTTTATTTTGTAATAAAATAATACAATGTTGGTTTTCCCAATATCTATAAGTATTTTCCTGTTGCACATGCCACAGTTGATAGTCTCCAGTTTTTACCCCTTTGTCTGTGTGAAACACAAATATCTGGATGGATTACTAAACCAAACCAGACTGAATTATGTGTATCTGAGTAAGCTTAACCTTAAAAGCAGTGAGGCCATTGTGGGTCAGTTCAGTTCAGAGGCAGATGTGCTGCTCTCATTTGTTTCAATGGGAGTTTGTTTAATCTTCCTTTGCAGCGTCATTGTTGCTCAGTAAGGTTGAGTCAGAGAAGGTGCTGGATATGCTACTCATTCATGAATGCTTTTCACAATGGCTGCAGCAGATGTTTGATCCAGGAGCTGTACTGCAAATGCCCTTTTCTTCTTTGTTATGTTTCCCTAGATTCTGGCTGTTTTATACTGCCATTGCTCTTAGAGTAGCGGAAATGAACATAAACAAAAGGGCTAAGCAGTACAGATAATTTGAAAGAACATGAATGGAAAAAAACATGCCCCCCCCAAAAAAACTGAAAAGCCAAATGCGCTGGCTAAAGTGAGGCTTTAATGACCTTGCAATGCATATGGAGAGATGGTTGTCTCTCTGAAGACTGTATTGCTCTTGTGTCCTTATGGATACAGCATTTTAACAACTGTATGGCTTTTCTGTAATGTTTTTTAGACTACAAATTATCGGTGGCACATTTGGGAAGGACTCTATCCCTTTGTACATGTATATCAGCATTCATCCTCTTGGTGATGAGCCATTTTCTTTCAAATTTCGAAATCAGTCATATATAATGTGCGGGTAGTTGTCCTTTGTCAAGTTTCCATTTACACCATGTTCCTATTTTTTAAACTTTATCTTGAAAGGAACTGTTGGCAATCATTTTCATGTTTCCCTTGAATGAAACTCACAAAATTCTGAAGATGAATTCTATGATGCCTATGAGATGTTGATAAAATGCTTGATGGGAATTGTATTACAAAGCCAAATCAGAAGAATGCCATTGCCAATCATGATCTAAGAAGCTTAAAAATAATCAAGCTATATCTGGTATATTCTGCTACCACCATAAACCAAACAGGGTAAATATTTGCTTTAAATAACCGCACACTCATGAGTTACTACCATATATTACAATACAACCAACAAACAGTTCTTATATTAATAATGAATAAATAGGCCTACATGGTTTGTTCTGTATGTTTTAGAGAGGGAATATAGGCTAATCACTCTACTGAGGAGATGTTTATCTGTGAAAAATGGGCTATGACCAACTTGGTAGAAATTTTGTACTCTTTAAACATTACTTAAGTACAGATAGTGGGACTAAAACGTTAATGGGTTAATGTGGCGCATCACGTGACATGAGCTGCCTGCAGCCAAAAACAATGAATCAGTTGGCATCCTCCCACATTACAGTAACATATTGCTGCCCACAGCCATTTTGGTAAAGGATTCTTGTGTTGGTGGCTGGTCCATATATAATGATGAATAAATTGTACCTCGCATATTAATGCCGTTTAGTCGTGGGCTGCTGAGAACCTGACTTGCATCCTCTTGCTTGGCAGTGCATGAGGCTGGCCGAGGAGAGAGATGAGGCCGAGAGACAGCTGAAACACATCAAAAGGGGTGAGTTACTGCCTCTACTTCAGAGACATAGAAGAAAAAAAGACACTTTCTTTGACTTGCTACAAACGTTAGCATCTTGCTTGTCTTAACTGTCCATATTTTAATCTCTATGTTGGTTCAATGACTACACCCTCTGTACTGTTTCTTAAGAGATTATGTTGATGAGTAAATTGCCTGTGTGGCAATTTCAATACAAAGAGAGAACAGAACATACAAAAACCAGGTCTCTGACATTTGGGATTCTTAACCCAGTTACACCTGCTGTGCAAATTTCCATTGCCATGACACTGAGATAGGGGGATGGGGGGAGGGGTGGTACTGAAGTAGTGATGTCATTGTCTCGCTTTCTGGCAGCTCACGCAGACAAAACACGGCAGATTCTTTCGCATTTGCCTTCCTGGGTTATTACCAGCAACAGTAATTATGCAGGCTGTCTGTGCACAGAGAGCTCTCAAAGAGGAACTACATTTTATTCACGGAGGGAGACTGGCTGGTTAACTAGAGTGGGTGGATCAGAGAAGGGAGCCATTTGTGTGTCCACGCAATGCCCTTTGCAGAAGGTTTCCTTTAGTCAGGCAGTCATGGTTCAGATAGGTCCTCCGCAGTGCTGTGCAAAGGCTCTGATGTGGTGCCCTTGTTATCTCACTCTGTTCTCTACTTGAGGCCTATTGTTGTCCAAATTCCTCCAGGAAAAGAAACACAGGCATGAAAACATGTTTTATTCTTGCAGAAATTGACCAAAGTAGGCCACTGTAAGGCATGAACAATGCAAGGCCACCATTTCAACAAAACAAAATCCAGTAAATGCAATTTGAAAGTGGATTGATAGTGTCAGCTTGGCATGTTCAGATTATGTTTGCTGAAATTTCCAGCATATTAAAGTGTTAACGGTAATTTCATTTGCTTTCCATCCCTCCCTGTTCCAGTATGTTCTGCAACCAACCATGGTTTTGATTACATGCAGACGAAGTAGTGAGAGAAAATGTAAGGGAATGTTTTATGGATAAGTGTTCTTTGGGGATCACCTGTGATGAGATAAATTAGTAATGTTAGCTCCTGTCCTTGGTCTAATGAGGGAAGGTGACCTTTCTATTACCTACATTCTTCACCTCTACCAAAACTCCCCCTGCTTTTGCCTCCCACCCTCCTAATGGCTCTATCTCCATGCTGGCCCCAGTACGGGCCACTTGCACAGTGTTTGAGAGAGGGATCCCAGTTTCCATGACGACTCAGAACCAACCGTAGAGATGGATTGCTGTTTGGCCGGCCTCTCCCAGCCCTACCTTACAAAGTGTAATGAAATACAGCTGCCATTAGCCGAGGAGTTGCAAACAAGTGCGCCTTTTGGCTGGAGCTGCCTGGCTGGGTGTGAGGTAAGAAAAGAAACAGTGTGCTATTACAAATATGGAAAGCCTTTTGATTTCCTTTTGGCTTTAACCTCTTAGCAGCACACAAGTTTAATTTCTTTCCATTTAGAGAGCCTTTCAGATGTTATGAGATGTTTTGAGTATTGAAGAGTACCGGGTCCTGAACTGGTCTTGTACGCTGTAGTAAAAATAAATTTTTTGTTCTGTGTACTTCTGTACCACTTGGAATGCATGTTAGGTGTGTTTTGGAGATCAGGCTTTTTTTATAACTCAGGCCATCCTGGTATGCATATCGTAAATGATCCAGGATTGATAAAAGATGAAACTCTTCAGTGATTACAACCAAGTTAAAGATGGGTTATTTCTTTTAGTGTGATGTGTATATATGTTAATCCTAGACGTTAATAGGTAACTGCCGTGAAAAGCAAAAATGAAATGATTCCTCCAACATATGACTTGTATTTGAAATTGATATACTGTCTTTGCCCGAAATGTTATCTGTCCTGAAAGTACTTTACCTTTAGAGGGGACCTATACTATGTACAAATTTCAACAGCTTGACACTGTAAAATGTTCCTACAAGGTGCATACATGCCATTTTGATTTTCTGGAATATCAGAGAAATGGCTTTAATATCATTGGAGAAAAAAGGTATGCTTTCTTGCCCAAAGAGGCTTTTGAGCAGACGTGAGGGAGGGATTGTAGTGGCCGCTGAGCTGAAGTAATTTAGCTGACACTAAGGACGAACAAAGGCAACTAGCGCCCAAGCAATTATGCTTTTCCACGGACAGTCACGGGACCCTCCACTCTGCTGGAATTGTCACTTGGCCCCCAGGGAAGGAGTGTAGACAGCAACAAGCTCTGTACTCATCCCTGTGATGTTATTTCATTGAATTATTAAAATACCCCCCCTCCCCCCAAATCATACATTATTCATTATTAGAAAATGAATGTCTGTTCCTGTATTACAACCCTCTATTGTGGTTCATGCAGGGTGCTTGTTACCTGCTCCTGTATTTTTTATGGGTGCATTATAGTATAGTTACTGTGTAGAGGGAGAGGTTATTTTAATAAGCACACCTGCTTTCAGCCGGGTCATCTCAAATTTAGCAGGTCTCCACTTTTAAAAAGATGACGCGGATATCGTGTAACACAAGAGGACAGATATATTAGTATCCATGTAAAAAACTTCACTTAAAGAATGACATTAGCTATCATGTAGACATTTTGAATGAATTTTACTCTCAAGCATTGATTAAGACATATTATATTACGTTTTACCTTGTATGTTACATCTATGGAGAATACCTAGTAATTAGTAAGCACTTAATCAGTTTCAGTTTTATACATCTACACCTAAAAATAACTCATTACTAGTATGGCTTTTAAATAAGTGATATGATTATTCATGCTGCCAGGGACAGGCATACTGTAAGAAAGCTGGCGTATGGGTTAATATTTTTCTGTTCCAAATTGCATACTCCAGCTAGACAGCATACAGTTTGAAGCATTTTAGGCATTTTCTCAAAAATAATTGTGATGTACTGGTTAGAATGTCTGGAGCTTTTTATGGTCTGATCAAATCTGGATCAAATTAAAAATGCAAGTGCTGACAGTGGCTGCCAGCCCTGTAAGGCAATACTTTAGGTATTCGTTTTGAATGTCAGCAATATATATATAAAACTGAAACAAAACCATTAGATTATCTGATAGGGACGTACAGGAAAAAAAACTGGTTTGTCTTTTTCCCAGCCTCTTGTATTCTGTAGGTAGATTTGGCCTCTTTAAACTCACAGATGTAATAGTTAAGAACTTGAGAATGAAGATACATTATGCATTCACTAAGGTCTCACAGGTGACAGTTGCCTCCATGTACTTGCTGACAAGATATTGCCTCCATCCTTCATGCGTTTGCACCATTGCCATTGTTGTACTCCTGTAGAACAGCCAAGATGACACTGCAAATGCCAAAGCTTATTTGCCCAGTTACACACTCCCAGCTGCATTAATGCTCCCATGCAGGTGAATGGTGATTGGTTGGAAGCAGCCTCAGTGATTGGTTGCCATGGAAGGACTTAAACCATTGAGGCTCTGCATCTGCACCACTGCTAGAGAGTATCGGGGAAATTCTGGGTCTGTGTCTGGCTCGTAAATTTCACAGCAGCTGTCTCCATCCCCAGGCAATCACACCAATGCAGCAGCGAGCAACGCTCAGAATTCCCCTAACACCCATATAAGGGAATACGTCACCATGAATGTGTCAGGATGTCACTCTGGCTTTCCTTGTTACTCTCCTAATCAATGACTCAATCCCGTTCCTCTCCACTCATGACAGTCTCTTTCTGGATCCCAAAATGTGAAGGATACTTAAATTATCTTTTATCCGAATTGTGCATCAATAAACTTTTGGAGGCTTTTATTTTAGACAACAGAGGGCATGATACACAGAAATAACCTAGGAAAACATAACATGGCCTAGCAGTTTGGTTGAGTAGCACTTCACTGCTGTTGTCTGTGGAGAGAGATGAGATATCCACATAAAACCATGGAGCTCACTGCAAACAGTATCATGACAGTATGTTAAAACAAAGACAAAATGGTAAATGTTTATATATAATTATGTTACTGCTCATCTTCATCATTTTGCATGCACCTTGAATGCGTATTGAACATGTACACATTTTTTGCCATTTTGTAATGTTTCCGTATGCAACAATGCTCAACAGTGGTACAAAGAATATAGGTGCTTCAGCTTAGCCTGCTGTTAGCTGCAGTGTCTGAGGATCTGAGCAGAGGGGAGACTTTTTTCAACTTGGGATGAGGTCGTAGAAATGCAGGAAAAAAAATCCCAAGAAATGAGACATAACTGGCTGGGGGTTACCTGAGTGTATGTCCCATAATAGACTGACACACAAATGGCCCTGGTTTCATTCCACATTCAAGGAAATACTGTATTTTTTAAAATTGTATTTGTATTTATGACTTCAGTCGTTCTTTTCTGCCTTTATGCTACTGGTTTTTTTTTTTGTTGGTAGGGGCCATATTTAGTTCATGTCGTTTTAAGCCCAGGGTAGCTACTGACCTAGAATCAGGGCGTGAGGCGGCTCCCAAGCAAAGCTCTCAAAGGCACTCGTCACAGACGCCAGTGCATGAATCCAATGAGTCAGTCCTGTTTCTCAAGGGCAGTTAGGCAGCTCAGCTTAAAACATAGCCTGTCCTTGCACTGACCACTGTGTCTGACTTGATTGCTTATCCACTTACCCACTGACTCATGCCTGGATGTTGAAATTATGAATGACCAACCTCTGTACGTTGTAAGAGTCAGCTGACAGTGTGAACCCCGTTCCCGTAACATGTGCAGTAAACTAAAAATAGGAGCATGTGTTCAGGCATGTGTGGTCATTGCTTTAGCTGATTAACCGGGAGACCGGCACCACTACCACTACAGAACACATTTTGATTATCAGGGAGAATAGGGAATTATGGAATTAGAGGAATGATGATCTTTTGCAGGTGCCTCTTCGGCTTACATCCTGCAGGAAATCTATTTTTCCATTAGGGACAACAGATTGCTCCAGGAAGTCATGTACAGGAGACACTGACCTGAAAAATTGGGGAACAGACAGATCCACATCCATATGGACTCAGATTGTGTTCCTGATAATGTGCACTAAGCTAATCACAAGGAGTGAGTTGTGCATCATACTGGCACCTTTAATTACACCATGAAGACGATGGATGGATGCCACAATGCATCTCATGTCAGTCGGAATTAATTTTCCACCAGCATTTATGTGTGTTTTTAAGATATAGCACAGTTCAGTGTTTTTTAAAATGTTGTCATCAGTTGAATAAATTGCATGTTCTCTGGTAGCTATGTTACGCAGGCAGCTAATTGAGGCTGCTGGCTTCAGCACCTTGACAGAATGATGGAGAGCGGAGAGCTAGGCTGGGGACAGAGTGAAAGAGAGGAGAAACTCACCGAGGGAATGAACTCTGTCCTCCTCTTCTGTAACTATGGAAGCCACTCCCCAGCCCTCCCCTCCCCTCACTCCACCAGGGCACAGGTGCATTTACCTTCAAAGCTATAGCCAAGCATATTTAATATTGTATGAAAGATCTAATATTTATTCAGACATCTCATTTGCTATACTGAAGGCATACTGCAGCATAATTCACTGGCAGTCTGCATTGTGTTGTGCTCAGGGAAGTCTAAAGGCTAAAGACTGAATAATATAGTGTAAGAGTATAAAAGATTCTAATGCAGTTCTGCTGTGAATACGTTATAAATTTGGTTATTCTGCTTGGAAATTATAAGTTGTGGTTTTGAATTTTACTAGATTTAATCATGTAATTAAATGGACTCTGCAATGCGGGTCTGGGAAATGATTTAGATCAGGTTTTAGAACTTTGAAGGACAGAACCTTTTCATTTTTTGGTGCGTTAAATTTCAGATCTATTTGAAATGTATTAATGGACCTTTTCAGGGATTTGTGTTGTTACTAGAAAGTTTGCTTGTGAACCCATTGATGTCAAATCAGTAGGATTCAGGATTCAGTAGGATTGCTCAAAATTTTTTCCTCATTCTTCCTTGGGTTCACCAGCGCTCTTTTGAGGAAGCCTATGGTTTCCGTTGACCTGCTAAGACAGCGCTCATGCGGAACAAGATTCTCCCATTTGATTGCTGAGCTGTTGCTGATTAATATGGCACAGTGGCAGTGTTCTTATTGCAGAGTTCAGACCTAGTGATTTTTGTGAGGTTAAGAGCGCTTTTAGTACCACCAGTATCAACCTAAATTCTATAAAGAGCAGTATTTGATAATTTTTTTTGATAGATCAGTAGATGTATCCAATCCATCTAAATGCGGTCTTATTGAAAACTCAGCTGAAGGACTCAAACATGATGATGTTTGCAAGGAAGCTGGACAATATGTCAATGTCAGGCCAGTCTGGTAATGAATTATAGGAAGGATGCCTGCTCGCAGTAGAAAGACTCTTTAAAATAGTCCCTCATGAATAATTCACCAGCTGCTGTATGAAGAAATGCCTTCCTTGCAGCTTGCTGAAGTTTAATTACAAACTCATACACAGATAAATTAGTCGTATGTAAGAAATGCAATTAATATCCACCTGATTTACCAGCCTTTGAAAATAAATAAATAAATAAATAAAAAAGCCTCTTAAGTCTGAATAATGGAAAATGTTTTGAAGAAACATAAAAAGGGTCCCAAGCATGCAGAAATGTTTTTTGCAATCAACTTCCACATATTTTAGGCAGGCGTTTACTTTATTTAAAAAGGTGTACTTTACTGGCAATCAGGGAAGTTATTATACATGATCATTACATTTAACAAATATTCATTTCAATAAAATAAATAGTTTGGCAATGTGAAAATCAGGCACTTCAAAAGTGTCAAAACAAAATGACGATTTTACACAACTTTATGCGTTATATGTTATTTATTTTATGTGTTATTCATGTGTTATTTCGAGTGGATAAAATACATTGATAATACCAGGACAAAAGGTGTTGCCATAGACACACTAAACAATGTATTATGAATTATATTTAGACTGGACATATTTTTGTTTTTTAGTAAGTAGGTTATTACTCTGTCTGTTCTCCAGGTTCCCCCAGCATCAGTCACAGTTCATATGGTGCGTTTCCACACCTGCATTTCCTCTAGTCCCCCATCTGTGGAAAGACCTGCCTTAGCTTTTATTTCAGAAGAGCTTATGTTGACAGTGGTATCAATCCCTTGGGACAGTGGGAACCTCTATATATTTTCAGGCCTCAAATCAGAATTCCAGTTGACTGGTTGAACTTCCAACATTTTTTAAAGAGCTACACCTTCAGGCTAGAAGATAAGGGGTTAGAAATGAAATTGGTGAGGGAAAGATAAGCCGCTCTCTTCTGGGCAGAGTGGCTCCCGGGCCCAGGTGACTTAATGGAGCTGACGTTTCCTTCTGTCTGCAGTTTTTAGGGCATAAAGTATTGGGTTCATCCCCAGTGTGCCATATAATGCGGGAAACCAGGCAGTCTCCATTAAACAAGCAGTATATTTTAAGAGCTGTATATGCTGCTTCTCAGCTAAAGCATTCAGAATTCAGTGTGGTTTGCAATTTGGAGGCAGACGTGCTAAATGCATTCATTTAGAACTTGTGGCTGTTTGTTCAGTGTTTATTTTCAGGATAGAGATGGGCAGATTGGACTTTGACTATAACTGGAGGGAGATTTCGCAAGCTTGACAAAGAATTTAGGACTATATACATTATAACGTGAATAAGAATAGAGAGAAATTGAGAGGCTCTGGCAAATGGGGGGGTGGACCTTTATATAAATTACCATGTGGAACTCAGGCCTCTGTTGCTGTGAAACTAAATCAGCCATTGAGAACTTTTGAGTCTAGGGTTACAGCAGTGGGATGTATGGAGTAACAAGCACATTTGATATGATAAAATTCATTTGAAAAATACTGTAGCCGACTGTCAGCACATAACCAGCGAACCTGGCTATTTAGTGGCTTAGTGGTGATCTGCAGGCCACACCAGTATTTCTGGGCTCTAAATTTGCAAATGTGATCATTGTATTTTATTGCACCTTAATGATACCTTCTGTAACAGTATACCTCCTCAGTGTACTGTAAGTTATCAATTACCCACCCACCACATCTGCTAGCTGAAGCCAACAAATGACCACAGAACATATGAGCCATTCTAAAAGTCAGTTACGAAATAATTAATCAATATGCATGCTGCACGGAAGCCCACATGCTTTCCCATCTCTCTCTGTTAATGCATATATGTGTGTATAACTTTCCCGATAGCACCAATAACCGATTTTAATGTGCTTACATATAACAGGAAAGGTCAATATACAAATGCAAAATGATTTTTTCCTGTAAAGCATGAGATCTGTAGAAACCTGGGATTATTGTTGAGTACAGCTACTAGGGAATTCATCTGACTGCTGCTTTAACAGTGACATGAAATAATAGACTTGGGTATAAGCAGACTCTGGGTTCCCTGAAACGCTGTCTGTACAGAGAAGCTCGTTATGGGCACAGTAGCAGTTGTGAGCTGAGTGAAATGCAATAGCTCAGTGAAGTGGAAATGGCGAAAAATCGTCCTCATTTATCCTCCGGGACAAATATGTTAGATGTAGTAGGCTATATTTACTGCAAAGCTGGTTATCTGTCCATAGAGCAGTGCTGTTTGTTTATGTAGGATGAATATTTCATGCAGTGTTTAATTTGCTGCCCCATAGTCTGCAATGTGCTGTCTCATTGATCAATATTTTTCTTATACATTTGAGTCCCCATGCTGTTATGCTCATTACTAGTCATGCAGTTTTCAAAACAGCTGTTTATTGGTGCATTCCCTTAAGGCATCATTTGGCCTAGCTTTCTTATTATTCACCTACATTAACACATGGCAGTCAATAGTCTATATTTGTTTAAAAACAAATTTATCTTATTTCTTTGTTTCTGAAGGTACTGGTGTAGTACAATTATCGCAGAATGCTTTTCAGCTTCTCTATCTTTGTATTGTGTTAATTATAACCCATTCAAAAATGTCTTTCATACACTTTATTGTCTCAAAGCATATTTATGCATCGGCTTGAAGTAGAATAACTCAGCTGAAAGTGTAGAGGGCAAAGGTCAAAAACAGACGAGTCAATTAGCAAGAACAGTCATTAAGCTGGGTTTCTGTTGCTCAGGTTGCCAGAAGAGACATTTATTTCTGTGAGAATGTCAGTGTGTGTGTGCGCGTGCTTGTGTTTGTGTGTGCGTTTGTCTCTATTTTTGTGTTTATCTTTGTTTTAATTCATTTCAGTTTTTTTAATTCTTTGTGACATGCTAAGAAACATCAGACAATGCCAAGCAGTGTCTGATTTGAATCTGACATTTCAGTTTGCCCGCTCTTCTAAAGACACGCAGACAATATAGTGCTGTGTCTGTTGTTGATGCCATAACATGATTGGCTGGGTTATTTTGTCTAGGTGAGGGGGAGAAAGAGAGAAAGGGAGGGGGTGGGGGGGGAGAGCGAAAGGCAGGCCTGAGGAACGCTGGGTATGGGAATACGGAGCTGCAGGGAGTTGCCTCCATTTTTTCTGTGAGAGCTGTGTCAGGGCTCCAGTTTACCCACACACAACCCCACATAGATGAAATGTGGAGCCAAAATGATGCTGAAATTCACTTCACTGATCCATGGCTGCTGCCACTGAAGTGTCACTCATTGCTCCTTGGTAAGGGCACCAAAATATCATTCAAAATCATTATTAATTTTACATGAATGATAACTAGTGGACACTGGAAGGAAACAATGAAATCTGACAGAAATTGTGACAGTAATATGATCTCTTGATCAGTTTTGGGGCTTATTAAAGATGATTTGATCAGATGAACAAGTCTGTCTGTTAATAGGAAAACAGAATTATATCCATAATGACATTTAATGTACCCAGAGGTTAACGGTGAGCTCCAGACTTGCTACCCACAATCAGACCCTGGTTTCCGTCTCCTGCTGTCAGAACGTTCGCACATACACACACAGCACTCTCTGTCCATCTGGGCAAATCAAACGGATTAACACACATTTTAATCCTGCCAGGGTTATTTCCTCTCTCCCTCTCCCTTTCTCTGTCTCACACACATTCTCAGTCTTGTTCTTTCTGTTTCCCATTCACCCCCCCTCCCCCTCTTTCTATCTCTCGCTCTCTCTCTCTCACACACACACACACACGCCTCATGTCCCTCTTTCTCTCTCTTTTGCACTCACATTTACTGTATGATTAGCTAATGACTAATATACAATGTTGTCTATTTATACGATAAAATCTGCATGAATTTATTATTATATTATGGTCATGCCTGTGTGTAATACAGAGGGCTGAATGTAAAGAAGAGGGTACCGCTTACCATTTATGTACATATGTCACTTGTTTCAGAGATATGAATGCAAACAAAATCCTTAACTATCCTTTATAATGGAAGTCAGCGGTGAAATTAAGCTGTTTGTCAACTTAAGAGATTCATCTGTTGGGCCTTGAATACATGTTTATTCATGATTCCAACATTCAAAGGAATGATGCCCAGGGGCAGAATATTACAGTTTTAATGGGCTTTTATATGGTTCTGGCAATGACACAATATTCAGCCTTACAAGGTGAAAAGCACCATTGCCTTCACACAGACTAAGTAATCAGGCTCTGGCCTACAGCCAAATCCTCTGTGCTTCAGACCTGGAGCAGCCCATTGACTGGGTTCCGAGAGCATTCCCAGTTTCCGCAAGGCAAATCCCAGCCACCGTCCAGCCCTGCCTCTGAATCTTGCTTCCTGCTGTTTGGTAATCTCCCACCCACTTTTTTACCCTAGTATCCCAAATGGTGATTGAAGAGGTGAGCGTTCTGCAGACCCAGCTGGAGATAGAGAAGTCCTGCAGAGAGAATGCAGAAGCTCTGGCAACAAAGGTGAGCCACTGCATTGCCAAAAAAAAAAAAAAAAAAAAAAAATCTATCCGATGATGTCATTGCACCTTTCCTGTTAAATCAGCCATCTTTTGTTCTCATGGTCACTTGTCCTCTTTCACACAGCCATTTTTATTGCCACTGTCCATGACATCATATTTTGTGTATCGGTTAAATCTTTGCATCTGAACTGTGTTTTGACATTTCAAACATTGAGATTCAAGATTTGAACATTGTGAACCTGGAGGAAAACATAAAATGTATCTTTCCTTATGTATTTTCTATGAATTTCTTATGTACAACTGGTGATTTTTTGGCTCATACAATAATACCATGCTATGTCAGTCATGTTAATCCTATCCAGAAAGACAGATGCCGAATATGAAAAGTCCCGATTTTTTAGGCTGCATCTTGGCTCCTTTAATCTCCAGTCCTCTTTACTAGAACTCCTTCAACTCGTAGCATTTGCTTTAATAATGTGTATGTTATTAAAGCAAATAAAGCTAGTAAAAGCTAGTTGCTTATGATTTTGAGTCTTATGATTTCCTTGACAGTCATTTCCAGTAGTTACTGTTGCTCTTGTAAGCACTAGTAAGTTCTTTGCTTTAAAAGCCGCTCCAGATAAAGGATTGTAATGGCTGTGCATTTGTTTACAGCTGAACTGTGAGAACAGGAAGCTGAAGTACCTGAGTCTGTCTTCTCGACCCTGTCTGGATGAGCTGCTTCCGAGTATCTCCGACTGCATTGCCCTGGAGGAAGAGACAGAGCCACAGGAACCCAGTCCAGACCCCTACACCCAGTACCAGCAGCAGGTCAAAGGTGTGATGGCTTTCATATAAGGGTTTTGGCAGCACTGTGGATTGATGGATAAGACATTAGTAACCATGTGATTATCAGTTTTAGTCCAGAGTGCAATGCTGCCATTTTTGCATGAAGCCAGTTTTCTGTGCATTTGGAAAGCTTTTCTGACAGTACACTAACATTAGCATTCATTTTGTGAATCGCTGAACATTAAATCACCCTTTCTTCCTTAATACACTTCCAAGTTAATATATTAGCTCTGTTGTCACTGATACAGCCAAGTGAGTTTCAGGCCCTTGATTTACTCTACATTTGTTGCTGCTTAGAAACCACAAGGCATGAGTGAGCAATTCTACCATGTGACAAACAAATGTGCGTAGTTTCTGCTCAGTGTTTTCTCTTAGAGAAAAAAAAAGATTTCTAGAAAGCGACTTCTCGTAAAAGAGAGTTCTCGTAAAGCATACTGTATTCAATTGGTCCCACTCCACCTCAGCAAACGAGGAGCATTCTGGTGCTAAATGGCAGCTTTGCATCACCCAAGAGGATGCTATGCATTAGTATCCATGAAAGATGCTGTACTAATGTAATTCCCGATTAGCTGATCTTGGGGGTTAACAACCAGCCGGTACATTTCACGGGACTTTAAATGAACTAAATGAAATTTCATCATAGGTACGTGTGAACTGTTTCCGGGCGGTGAAGGTGCATGTTGCGTACATGGCAGCGAGTAAGCGGGTGATGCGTAGGTCTCGGTGGAAGGTGCGAGCGGCGGGTGAGTCACCGTGTCCGGCTGCGCCTCTCTCCTCAGACCTGCAGGAGACGGTGAACTCCCTGCTGGAGGAGAAGAAGCAGTTCGCCTGCCAGCTGCAGGACCAGCGGAGACAGATCGAGGAGCTGAGCGCGCGCGTGAGTGTCGGCCCGTTTCTCCTCGTTTCAGCGGGAGAAGACCTGGAGGCGAGCAGCCAGTCAGGCTCGGTAGAGCCTGGGCTGGACGACCTCTTGGAACGTCTCTCCCTTCCCTTTCCTTATTTGTCTGTAATGGATGAGCAAGTTAACAGCCAAATGTTTTTTTTAAGAGGAGTAACTGATCTGACCCAACACTGAAGCCACTGTGCAAGACTGTTGTGTTGGACCGGAGCCCAGCTCAACAATCTTCTGTGGAACAGTGGCAGGCCGTTAAGATCTGGCCGCAGCTGGGAGCGATTTATCTCCCCTTTTCAGTTGCGGCCATCTCTTCATCTGTTCTCTGAAAAACTGGAGTGCTTAACTTGGTGGTGCATTGTGGGAATTTTCAGAGTGAAAAGGAACAGGCAGAGATGAAGGAGCTTTACAAAACCATTGATCAGCAAAGCAAGACCATCAAGAGATTCAACAGAGGTAGGTGAGAGAGGGAGGGAGTGGGGCTGGAAGGGTGGCATGGTCGCGGGAGGTTGTGTGGATGGGCACACAAACAGCCCAGTGCTGTTGGGAAGGCCCTGTTGCCAACACACCCATTTGCAGGAAATTGCAAGACTGTCAATAATACCACTATAAAATAATTCAAAGCAGCTGTATGCGCACTATACTTGCTTTGTTTAAAGAGTGCAGGTGAATTGGCCTCCTCTACTGAGGGTGCTGCTCAGTGGAGAAACAGAAGACTCAGCATTTGCAAATGTGACATTCGTCATTGTGCCCCCCCCTTCCCCCCTTGACCTAATGCTTCACTGGTCTCCTGCCGTCTCCACCACGCCCTGACTCATCGTTTTCCGAGCTGTTAGACGCGCTTACCAGGCATGGCCACCAAGCGCCTGACGCTGATGTCGCGTTCGTAGAGGCGTGAAAGGGCAGGATGAGGTGTCTGAGTGATGACCCATGTGAAGGGGCGCTGGCTCCACCTCCAGAGGATAGGGGGGTGGGGGGGTGTGGGGGATGGGGGGTTTGGCAGCAGGGTGCCAGACAGAAGAGCACACAAGTCCCATTAATCACACTTAGTAATTGGAAATACAGTCTGAAAATTTGCATGCTGTCTTTATTGTTGATGGTGAATAGGAGTATGGAAGTCTCCTGGTGTTGTAATTAGATGGGATAGGATGAACATAACATAACATAACATAATGACAAAAACAGGTCATTCAGCCCAGCAATGCTCGCCATTTTCCTAACATAATTGTACCTAGTGCTCTGATTACATACCTACATGCTAGATAATGATACAGTGTAGCCTGGGTTTGAAGACCCCCAGAGTTTCTGCCTCTACTACATGACCTGGCAGATTGGTCAGGTATCTGAGTGCAGGGAAATTAACCAGCTCCAAAAACGCTACATGCAGCATTACTAATTCGACATTAGTTATGAAGTTCAGAAGCAATGCTTGATTAAGTAAATTAAGTACATCTATTTGGCAGCAGTATTGTACAGTATGTAGGTTTTTAATTACTAAGTCACATGACTTACATGTTGTATTATCTCTGGTTGCGAGTCATGCTTAGTGCAATTTTTGAAATTCCTTATTATTGTAATGATGACACTTTTATTATTTTATCTGATAAAAAGTAATGTGATGCCATTATTGAAATAGCTTTAAGGCTGCCTTTGTTTCTTATTCACCGACAAATTAATTACTGTCAATAGGCATTTCCCTGCTACGGATACAATCAAGAAGGGTTCAAAGATTTCAAAGCTGATAATGATGTTCACAAGAACGCTTTGCAATTAAACCATTACTAGCAATCGTGTATTTATGACAGTCAACCTTTGTTAAGACAGTTTTTTTTTAGATTATATGACAATTGAATTATATTGTAATGAGTTCAGTTGTACTGGGATGAAATAATTCCTCGAGGGGAATGCAGTAGGAAATGAAATTGATATGAACCCCAGTGCCATTTCACCTGCTGTAAATAATGTCTTTGCAGAATGGGAATTTGATCCAGTTACTGAAATCATTGGTGGTAGTGCCCTGGACTTGCTCTGCAGATACTGTTTATCCATATTAGACAAACTGTTATTTGCAATCCCATTGACAGAAAGCTTTACTGTGACACATTTCTTCAAGTCGTTGGCCGTCAGAATGCTATATTAAAATTTTGAAGACTCAGGGCTGCCTATGTGAATGAATTTCATTGCCATATTGAACAAAGAGGCAATATCTTATACAGTGATGTCATAGGCAGCTTGCTTCAGCTGGTTTTTGCTGATGAATTGTGTGCACAGTAGTCAGAGACTGTTAACCCTTCCCCCCCCCGCAACACAAGAAATCAATTCATCAGCCCTCCCTGACTGATGAGGAGCTGTGAGGAGCATTTTGAGTCACGCCGTATTTAAGCAATAACTCTCAATGGTGAACATTAATGGCAGCTATCAGCTAGCTTAATCGGCTGTGGAAAATAAAGAACAGGGATGAAAAAACCAGCAGTCTGAGCTCACAGTCCTGCCCTTGGGAGTCCGAGGTCAAAGGCTCATCTTGATTATGCGTTGCTGAATTCGGGATCTTGCGCTTGTGCGTATGTGTGTGTGTCAGAGCAATATTCTGCAACAAATCCCATTGAAACGGTGATGTGCCAAATACAGCTTGAACACACAAACACACACACACAACATGGGCTGGAACATGAACCGGGTCCCGGTATGTGCACTGATGCATACGAGCTAAGCGCAGTCTGCGAATGCTGCATTTTAACTGGCGGACGATGATGTCATTCCCAGAGGGCCTTTGTGAGCCTGGATGCTGATTTCTATGGAAACGGAGTCCCTCCCCCCCACACACACACAGACACAGAGGCACTCCCTCCTTCTGCTCTTCCACTGCACTCGCCTCAATCAAATCTAATGAGAAAGCCAGGCTGTAGGAAGATCCCTGCAATCACACATCCGCTCCACAGGCACCCTCAGGGAGAAGGCAGCAGACTCCTCCACCAAAGACCTGATATCAGGGGATCTTGACTATTCATCACAGCCGCACAATATCAAACCCCCAATGCACGGCAGTGTTGCAGTAAGCAACATTTGAGAGCCTTCTGTACTGAAACAATTGAGTGGTGCTGTTTATGACAGCGATACTGAGAATATATCTAGCTGTCCTCTAAGTTGGCCTCATGTATGCACTGATGCTGTCACAGAGAGCTTACACTATTTCAGAGTAACTCCTTTGGGTCTAGCACTATCTCAGAGTAATTCCTCTGGGCCCAACACTACCTCATATTAACAACATCTTGCCTGACTCAGTTTAACTTCACGTTTTGTGTCACTACCATGCATGATTCTGTCTTACTCTTAACACCTAAATGCCTGACTGTATTTCAGTCTAAAATTAACTTCATTGTTCTTTCTCAGATCAAAAACCTCACATCCTGCATGCTTTCTTTTCCTGGCCAAATACCTCCCATTATCACTGAAATAATTCCAGTTATGGCTGATCTCTGTATATTTTTATGACCTAAGGATCAGGAAAGCACGTTAATTGTTTTTCTCTAAATCTGATTTTCTACATCTAATTAATATCAATGAAAGTCAACTGAGTTCCCAGTTTACCAAAGGTGGTTAAACAAAGGTGAATAAATAATGAAATGTTCTCATGGATATTAGCTCTGTTTAGAGTCAGGACAACTAGAGCTTCACTGCTGGTGAATCTTCACAAGCTCCTGATTCACAGGTGTAAGGGGGCGGAGACATGTTTGAGTGAATGTCAAGCACAGAGAACGTGATGTCACGTTACTCCTGAGAGTCCCTGGAGCCCGACCCCAGACGCTGACCCTTCCGCATGTGTCCGCAGTGTCGGTGATGGCGGCCCACGAGTACGAGGGACTGAGGGAGCAGCTGGACCTGGAGCAGAGCCTGAGGCAGAAAGCTGAGACCTACGCGCACGAGGTACGCGTGGAAAGGCCTGGCTGGACCGCCGTGGCAAAGCCGTGCGGCTGCACCGCCACCGCGGTGCTGCTGCTAGCCCTAGCGGCCGTGGTCCTCATAATCATTCTGATCGCCTTCATTGACGAGGCTCTGGACTTTATGTGAGGAATGTGAATGCTATCATGTAAATGCTAATTTAACATAATTGCTAATGAAGCGCATGTGTATTTATTCTATTAATGAATGGAGTATTAATGAATGTGTGTGCTCATAAATGGCAGACTAAGTTGACTCAGACCATTGGAGCAATCTCAGAAACACTAAAATTACAGTAATATTCCTTAATAGTTGTACGGATAATTTCTCATCTGTCAAATACAGATTAACAGAATATTCTGTGCTGTATTAAAATACATGACTCATATTAAAATACTCTGAAAAGTGCCCTGATATCTTTAATTAACCATTTTTTTCAGCACAATTCAAGTGTTGTGATGGGTGAATTCTCCCACATACAGACATTGCGAGTTAATTACTGTTCTCATTTTCATCTATTGTTTGTTATCAGTGGTATCTGCTCCAATTCAACACTTGTGTTTACTGACCTCAAATCCCCCTTAGGCTGAGAGCTAATTTCGGGTTTGAAGGGCAGCCGTGAATCTGTCGAGGACACAGACGGCCCAGTGCCTCAGTGGGGGTTAGTCTGTGAGAGACGTGGGGTGAGGGGGGGGGCGTGTCTTCGTGTCACTGGCAGGAAGTGGTGATGAGTGCCACGCCCCCCCCGTCCCTCCACAGATGCTGGTGAAACAGAAGGAGGCGAACCGGCAGAGCATGATCCTGCTGCAGAACGCCGACCCCAGCGTGCAGCTGCTCAAGGCCCTGGAGGACGTGGCCAACATCACCAAGACCTTGGAGCAGGAGCGACTGCAGCACCAGCAGAAGGTAGGATCCAGGAGGACCAGGGGTGGGAGGCCTGGGGCCTGAGACGGCCTCTCCCCCCATAATAACCAGGCCAGAACACCTCTTCCTGTAATGTGTCTTCATGCCGTCTTTGACAAAGCATGTTCTGGACCGATCGACCATAGAGTAAATAAGTAATGAATCTGAAATGGTCCATATTATTATATCTTCCACCCTCAACTGATCTGACATTGTAGGGAAATGAAACACAATTAACCTGATCAAGGTAATTAGTGAAACTTTTTTTTTTTTTTTACATTCAGCAAAGGTTTTGTGTCTAATATGGTTGGAGTTCTGATCGGAAATGCCAAAGTCAACCAATCAAACTGTGAGTATGTTGAGTTGGGTTTGGACTTGACCGGAGTGAATGGGATAGCTGTGAGGAGAAGCCAAACCATGTCATTTATATTTATCTACCCCTTCTGACACCAGACCATCAACCTTGCAACCTGTTCTCGGTAATAACAGCACACTGTTGTAAACTGCCACACAGTAGCGTTATGGGGAGACAACTGTCCTGCAATCCTAAGCGGGGAAGCCTCACCAGTCCTTTACAGCCAGCACCCTGAACGTTTCCCCATGGTGGTCCTCACGTTTCCCCATGGTGGCGCACACGTTAAGAGGCTGGAAGATTAAAGGTAACCGCTGACCTGCTCAAAGTGCAGCCTGGCCTGGATCAAAGCTGAAGGATGGTAGAGGATATCATGATGGATATGGCCCTCATTTGTTCAGACTGTACGTCAGCCGTTAAGTAGTCACAGGTGCAAACTGGCATTGTTCTGAACTGATTCTCAGAGATCCACCCACATGAAGGGTGTTTGAGAAAGATCAAAAAGACGAGCGAAACAAAATACTGCTTAATGACACTGGCTGTAGCTTTTTTGTGTATCCCTACAGGAGTGTCATAGTTGATGTAAAGATATTTTGCTGCCAGGCAGATTCATATTTTCAAGGTCTTTTCAAGGACAAGAGCATAAAAGGCCTATGCTGGCTTTGCAAATATAAGGTCAAAGGCAAATGCATGCACACACACACACACACACACACACTCTGTGTTCTGCACAGCATTTCGGTATATAACCAATCAGTTTTCTCTGCCTTTTAGTACCTTCAATGCTATATTGTGCTTCAGTGCCTCTAACTGCATAGCTGCGAAGCACCCTTTTGGTTCAAGGGCTGCACAGCAGACTCCTGCTCACTCCGGCTCCATCGCTGGTCTGTTCTTCCCACCCGCCAGACCCCACTCCTCACTAGCTCACATTCATCATCTGCCAAACAGCGCAGTCTGATCACAGCGTTCTGCTTCATGTGGCTGCGGTGTGCTGTGGGTGGGGGGTTTGGGAAAAGGGAGGGTGGGAGGGCGACACTGCTTCGTGAAGGCTTTGGCACAGCGGAGATGCCATGTGTGAAGTCAGATGATCAAAGCGCACGGCGGGAGGCGGGGTGGCGGGTGGGGGGGGCGTGTTACGCGGGAGCCATGTCGAAGGTCCCTGTGCTCTTCGCGGCTTATTTGGGGATTGGCAGAGAGACGACGGGTGAGCGGGCTCTGCTTGTGGGCGTTCGGAGCTGTTTGTGATGTGCAGGGCTCGGCAGCAAGCCTACGCCATCCAGACTTCATGAATATTCAGTAGGCTGCAGACAGCCTGGAGTAAACTCGCTTGACATTTTAATGTCTCCGGGCAGCCCATTAAAAGCGCAGTTAAAAGCTGGCTTTTCCCACTCCCTCTACAGTACTGAGCAGCTCTTAAAAACCACTGAAAATGCTGCCAGTCTGAATGCATATTTCTGTGATCTCAGAGAAGAAGTACCCTGTTTCATAGCAACTCACTACTCGCCTATGCGCGTTGGCGCACAGGACTCTCTTTGACGGAGCCGTTTCGCTCCTCAGGTGCAGAGCCTGGAGGCAGAGCTGGCGGAGTGCGCCCTCCGGAGGCAGCTGGAGGAGGTGCGCAAGCAGCTGGAGCTCCTGGAGGAGGAGAAGCGTGAGGTGGAGGGCCGGCTGCAGGAGGCTGAGGGGAATAACAGCAGCCTGGAGGGGCGAGGTGGGTCCCTGCTCTGTCCCACACATCTCAGACCTGCCATGCACCTGTCACATACCTGTCTTACACTTGCTACACACCCGGTAAACACCTATCAACACCTGTCACACACCTGCCACATGCCTGTCACATGTCCACACCTGATAGGAGTGGAACTTTAAAACAGAGTTATTTCAACCCCTTCTCTAAGCCAGGCCTTATTAAATTTGGCATGTCCTTGTAGTGTGTATTGCTCTAAATTATATCTGATACAAAATTCTGTTGCTTTCAGTATCACATACTGTGTGGTACGACAGTGCAATTGTTCCTAATGAGTGTATGTGAAAGGGGAGTGGTTAACTCTCCGTCGCATAAAGAACCTTGATTAACTAATTGGCCTACGTCTTCTGATGATGGCTGAGCAGTTTTTAGCCGGCATCTGTTATAAAACATACTAATACTCAGCCAAACGTGAATACACTGCAGCTTTAGCCTGAGTACCTAACTCCCCTGCTGTGGCGTCTCTCTCTTACGCAGTACAAGAGCTGCTGGCGGCGCAGAAGAGCACAGACGAGTCAGCAGGCCCAGCTCCTGGGACCGCCCCTCCCCCTGCTCCGCCGCCCCAGCCTCCTCCCCCGCCCCCTCCCCCTCCTCCCCCTCCCCCTCCTCCTCCCCCCTCACGCTGCAACCCCCTCAGGTAAAACTCTGCTGCCGGTAGCGCGCCCCCCCCCCCCCCCCCCCCCCCCCGCAGAGCACAAACAGATGCAGACTGGAGCAGAGAATGAAGTCAGGAATACAAACTGCACATAGCCTCCATTTGTCACCCGGACATGGTGCTGACTGAGCATGTTTTTACGAAGACGACTCGAAGTGAACTTGGAATTGTTCCTAAAATGTATGCTTTGGTTTCATTGGCCAGAATCCAGTTTTGAGAGAGCAGTTGGGTGTTATTATTATTGTTATTATTAATTATTAATTATAGTAAATGTCTGAATAATTACTTCTTTGTTTCTGTAGTTCCCTCATTGCAATAATGAGAAAAACCTCCAAAGGCACTAAGGGGCCTCTAAAGGCTGAGCAGGCCCCTGGTAAGTGTGTGATTATACTCCTCATGTATCAGCTTCTACTCAGATGACACTTAGGGTTGTTCTTCAAAAAAAGATCTGTGAATTACATTCCACACTTATTACATTACTCCTATGTATCTAATTTTACCTGGCCTAATAGAAGTCAGTAATATGGCCCTTATGGACAGTATATATATGTAAATATTCCGTGATATAATTGCTTGCTTTGAGTTCATTCTCCCAGCCTGTAAGACTAGCTTAATTTTCCATAGAACAAATGTGCCAAATACAAGTTCATGTCATGTTGGTGGATGTTGAGTGTGATACCTGTTTGTCTTGTAAAGATGGTGGAGGTGTGGATGATGTGAAAGTGAAGGCCGTTAATGAGATGATGGAGAGGATCAAGCATGGGGTGGTCCTGAGGCCCGTCAAGGGCCAAGACACCAAGGTGAGGTCTCTGCTATGGCACAACATCTTTCCCATACTGTTCTCACACTGTGAGAACTGTGTGCTTTTTGTTGAGTGCAGGTCAATAACCAGTCCTATGAGTATGCATTTATATAGTGCCTTCCATTGACCTCAAAGTGCTTTACACTGAAGCAGGAAGGGGTGTTAACCCCAGCTAATGTGTTATCTATATTGTAGCAACTAGCCCGATGATGCATGACAGCTATTTTGTTCCAGAACACTTCTCAGTGCCTTGAAATGGACTGTGTATAAAAAAAACACTGTAATTTCTACATGGTGAAACCAAAATGTATAAAATTACCACTTTCCTTAAAGCTGAGAATATGCATTTGAACCACATGTGAATTGTTTGAGTGCAAATCTAAAATTGTGTGAGTACAGAGCTAAATAAAAAACAAGTATTTGTCCCAAACGTATGTAGCTCACTGTACTGTATATACTGTAAAATCTTCATGTTATAATGGTAGTTCCTTTTCTTTTCCCTTAACATAATATCTCATTGACTGGTGACACTGAAGAGATTTGGCATAAAGGTGAGTGTTTTAAAGATCGCCTTAATTTACCTCTGCTGTTTAAAAAGTGTAAAAGGACAGAAGCAAACTGCTCACTGTTGCACTATTTGATGTCAGTGCTGCTGCTTTTAAAAGGCCATTTTGTAGAATTCTTTGTTTCCTGTAATTTTATTTGTAACTGACAGCATTTCCCCAGTACTCTCAACACTATGCCAGACATCACTGTTAGCATATTTAAAAATCTCTTTGCTTCACTTTTCACTTTGATGGTAAGACAGACTGTAGACTAAAATCAACTTACAATGATTTCCTGCTTAGTGTTTTTAGACTATTCCTTTTGGAAATGTGCTGCCAGCTTTCTGTTTTGGGCTGGGCTGTGCTCCATTGGGGGATGATTCAGGGCTTAAAGCAGTTTTCAGACAGACAACTTATATAAACGCAGTGCTTCGATTTGATTTAATGTTATTGATTGACTTTAAAGCACCATGACTACCCTCCCCCTCGAAGGGCCCGTAAAGAGTAAATCAATACAGTGACCTCAAGGCCGTATTCACGTTGAATGGATGCCAGCTCTGTGGCCGACTATAACGCTAAATTCTGGCCTGTATTACGCGCAAGGCTGAAGTATTTGAACTTAATTTTCTCTAATAACCAGATTGATGAATAATGCAAGGCTTGTGGCGTAGGTTTCTTCGGTATAAAATGAGGAGCGGTCCTGTGCTTGGACTATGATGTCTTCAGTATCTCCTGATAACAAAGGCTACTGGGTGTGATGTTGGAATAATCTCTGTTATTCTATGCTGCTAATTTTCAGGGGGCTAATGTTCCATCCTGAGCATGTGTATGTATGGCAGGTTTATATCGCAGAAGTAGGGGGCAAAGGCTGCCATGACTCCCACACCCATTTTATATTTTGCTGGCACTGCTGATCAAATTAGGTTCCATGCATCTGGAACTGTCACCGAGTAAGGTCACAGGGCCACAGAAGCTAAGCAAATCACTGCCGTTCTGCTCTGGCACTGGCTAATCATACATAAGTATTAGCATTTTCATTTTTTTTTTTTTTTTTTGAGGTGAGATGGGATGATTCACTTGTAATCCCTAGTGTATTGGAAATAAAAAAAGAGCTCCTAATGCACTTCTCTTTTGTCACAACAGCACCCTCCAGTGGTTGAAGAGAAACCTCTTCAGAAACCTCAGGAGAGCGCAATGGAGGAACTGAAGGGCATTCTGGTATTCTCTTGTTCTGGTTGTCATGCCATAAAAGCATATACACGAAGGAGCCTATATTGTCTACTTTAATGTGTTGTGGTGTTATCAGCTTCTGTAGTAAATTACATTTAATCTGAGATTCCGTGAGTATAGCAATCAGAAGACAAGTCTATTATGTTCCTGAACATTTTTTGATTTGACAACTCATGGGAGAATGACAGAAGCTGTTTTATATTATTTTAATTTTTATTGTTGAAAAACATAAGTAGTTCATGCAAACAAACATTTTCAAAACAAACCTCAAGCTGAGAAAAGGGTGAGATTTATGCCGAAACTCTCCAACCATGCAGTCATCAGGAACTTGAGCGTTTAAAGCAGGCCGGCTTTCAGTTGAGCATATTGTAACTACCTCAGCCCCTTGATGCTTATCAACGACTTCATGTTTGAAATCTCAGGAGACGGTGAAGAAGAGTCCCAGTCGGGGGTTCCCTGAGGCACTGCCAGGGAAGAAGGACAGTGAACTGGAAGTGATTCTGAGGAGGCGGCGTAAACAGGCCTGTGACCCCGGTTCAGGAGGTACTGCCACTCAACACCCCCTCCCACAACATCAGCAAGCTTATTCAAAACTTTTCCAGTTTTGCTTCATTGATCTTAGTTCTTAGAATGAGACTGTAACTTGTTGATTTAGGTCCTAGAGCTTATACATACAATATGCACCATATACATACAACGTATAGAGTTAAGGGCATGCTCAGTAGTTCAAAATAAAATTCTCTCCAACTTCAGAAGAACATAGTTCTTAAAATATGTATCATTAAAAATTTCCACAACACCATAGGTTTCTGCATTTTGTCTAATTAGGCACACATATTTCAAAATGTCCCCATTATTTAAAATGCTCGTGACTTAATTCCATTGGAATGCATGTAGCCTCCTACAGAGTGCACGTGCACACTGCCTCTCTATTGTTCCGCAGATGAGAGGGATGGTCAGATCAGTAAGTTTTCTTCATCGGAGAGCCTGAATGCCCGGAACAGCTTCGACTCTGGCAAGGAGCCGGGCGGCTCCAGACACAGCTCCGACTCGGGCAAAGAGCCAGACGGGCCCAGAAGCTTCGGAAGCCCCGGCAGGGACCCGGCCGTGCTCAGGCGCGGTTCAGACTCTGGAAGAGAGCCGGTCGTCGTGATGAGGCGCAACTCTGACAGAGAGCCCAGGGGGTCCTGGCAGGGGGGCAGCGCTCGCAGTTCCGTGTCCGAGAAAGGGGCCTGTGAGGTGGTCATCAACGGCTGCTGCGATGGGTAAAGCTGACTATTTGGTGGTTTTAACAGTTAGAGGTGTTACATGTTTCTGTGTGAGAATTTACCAGTTAATTACCTCATAAAGTATTTACCACCTGATAATGCTTTTACTGTATAGTTCCAATACCAGTGTACCGTAGCTGAGATCCAAAGAAAATGGTCTCCACTTAGTTTTATCTTGGCACATTGAAACTACTTTGACTGACGTGCATATGGGGAATGCGCATTCACTCTTTGTTTCTTACAGCGAGGAGGAGAAGCAGAAATCAGCGAAGTGCACACGCTCAAATGGAATCAACCACACCGTGCTGCAGCAAGACAAGCACACCACCCTCACAACAGGGTCGCCAACAGGCCCCAACCCCCTGAATGGCAGCAATGACGCGGAGTGTTAACGGCAGTCCTGGGAGTAGTCACAAGGGGGCAGCAGAGATGCGCAGTGCAGGATAGGGCGGAAACGGCTGCACAATTTGCACAGTATCTTAATTTGTTTTGTAATTTTAGACACCTGACTTGAACAAGTTTTGTTTTGTTTTCTTTCTAGGTTTGAATGCTCAGACCATCTACTGGTGTGGGTTTCTGTCTGATTAAGTGCATCATTGGCTTGTTTTAATACAATATGATAGTTTTGTGTTTCTCTCTTTAGTGAAAGGACTTTAGAAAATATGAACAGCTCATTCTTTACAAATATACTTATTCGCACTATGTATGCAACAGTTCCTGAAAATTTGATTATTATTATTATTATTATTATTATTATTATTATATGAAACACTCAAATATTTGAAATGGCCTTGAGTTCTGATTTTATACTATATAATGTATTAATGCCTTCATGATGATCCTGAAATTTCTCAAAAATGTAATTGCTTTTTCTCCAAACTTACCAAAAAACAACAATAATCATTAACTGAAAAGCTATAAATAATAGCAAACAAATCACACTTTAAGCAGGTCAAAAGTTGGACTCTTATTAAATCAAGTGTTAAGTATTGCGCATTCAAGCACTATTTGCATTTAAGGTGGAAGACTCCAGTATTTCAGTTAAGTGAACATGCCGGTGTGTTGTGCTTGTTGTGTCAACAGATGTGGTGATGCAAATGAAAGCTATGCAGGTGTTTGGTTATTCTTGGACTTCCTTAAGGAAATTAAGTGCTAGTATACTCAGCCTACCTCCAAATAGACACATCCACCTCTTAACTATCGTAAATTGTATGAAATCAACAACTGTAAAAGGGTGACAGCTTGAGTGGAGATTGCAACAGCTGAAAATGTCTTCCACATCCTACTTCTGAGGTGCTTGCACTGCGGTGGTCACTTTATATACGCTAAGGGGCTTGAGTATTTGATGAGTTATCACTCGCAGGAAGGTGCTACTACCAGTACATCTCGGCTCATTGTCATCGTCATTTTGGGAATACCTGGAAGGTTTTCAAAGCCAGGGAGCTAGGGTTACATCCAGTCCCCTTTGGGGGTCTTGGATTGATTATTCCACACTGAAATCCTGGTTCTAGTTTGCTGCAGTTGAGCGGATAGTGTAAAACCACGGTACTTTGATACATGAGTGTGTAGTTTTACTACGTGACCGATTTCCCTCTATGCCTCTGGGCTTGTGGATCAAAGAAAGGCTGTTTGACAGAAAAAAAGGTTGTTTGATCTCTTATTCCATTTTTGTACCAAACACTAAAGAAGCCATTTGCATACTGTGGAGTCAAATGTACTTGCTTATGCCATTCTGATCTGTGGACAGACTGAGTCATACATGTATCATGTTCTTGCTTACTGTAGATCTGCCTTATAGTTACTGCTGCAAAAGTTATTTGGACACTGAGTACAATGGATTGTCACATCAGGTCAGCACTTCAGCATAATAATACTTCATAATGCTTCCTTTAAACATTTTCAGAATGAATACCCTCTTTTTACAAAGCTGTAAGGCTCCATCATAATTGCAAGATGTGGCAGGACTCACAATGAATGATTGCGCTTTTATCTCCCCCAACAGCCACACACTTTGCTAACACCGCTTCAAGTCCACATTTTTTGTTGCCCTCTGATAATTCAGTATGAGCACTGTAAAGTAACAATCTGTATGTGTGAATTTACTTGTTCCTTGGCTATGTGTGTATGTCTGAGATGTGAAATTAATATGACATCATCACAAACTTGAGTTTATAAACATTTTCATGGCTCTAGTATTCATGAAACATTCTTTTTTTAAATTGGAGGTAATAAAAATTGGCCATTTAAAGTATTGTTATCTCCTGTCATATTTTGTTGCCTAGCTACCACACTTGTGTGTCTGAAGTTGACTGATTTGCAACATAAAAGCATTTGCTATTTAGCTTGCCATACATAAAGTTTAGGCAACAACAGAGCTTATGCAAAGTCATCAGTCATCAACTGGCACTGGTACTTAATCCATAAACCTACAGCATAAACTTAATAACATAGTAGGTAATAACATGTACTAATGTGGCATGGCAGGTTGTGAAATGTTCTAAAAATGAAAACAAACAGTTGTGTATCTTTGTATTATTTAACTTTTCTAACGCAGCTGGTAACAGGCATTGCAACCAGCCATTGTGGTTCATAGTAAAAGTTATCGTTCCATACTAGAGAATTAATGAGTAAACAACATACAATGATATAAATAAGCTCATTATGGATGTTTTGTCATAGCTAAACAGATTATTTAGAAATAAATTAACACATATCTCTGATATAGATAAGGTTGGATGTCGAGAAATCTGTAAAGACCCTCCCACTGCGCCATTGCACTGAATGTACAATTGCAGAAACTTACACATGCTGGAATCCTTATGGTGCAATCATTCACTTGGTGTAGCCTACATTGTGTTCTTGTAAGCAGACAAATGTTGTCACAAAACTTAAATATGACTGTTCAGTGGCCATGAATAAAAAACGAAATGGGATGGGTTGTTTTCCAATGTTTGTTTGCTTGCTTAGTTTAGTCCTTGGTTTGAATCCTGGCCAGGGCCTTTCTGTGTGGAATTTGTTTTCTCCTCGTTTCTGCGTGGGTTTCCTTCCACAGTCCAAAGACATTCAGGATAAGCTAATTAGAGAGTAAATTGGACGTAGGTATGAGTGTGTGAGCAAGTGGTGTGTATGCCCTGTGATGGATTGGCGACCTGTCCATGCTGTATTCCTGCCTCTCTCCCAATGCATGATGGGATAGGCTCCAACCCCCTTGCAACCGATGCTTGCAACCCCTCAAGAAGCAGGACTTCTTTTGTTTACTCAATGCAATTATCCTGCTAACTGAGTAATCCTGCTTTGTAATACAGCCCCCTGGAATAAACAGGTTAAATAATGGATGGATGGCTGTTTGCTTAGTTTGTCTAAAACTTAATATGTGAGGCATTGTTGATTACAGTATACATAAACTAATGAATTATAAAGAAAATAATTGCACAATTTGTGCTACCATCGTTCACTCAACAGTGTCAACGCAAGTACTTAATAAGAGGAGTAACAAATGAGAAACAAGTATAAAATGTTCAGTGATTCTGGAGTGCAATTTGTTCCTAGTTTTAATTGTAATTAGTGTCACATTGGCACAATTGGATTACGATGTCAGTATATTGCGTATTTTGCGTAGAGTAGATCGATTTACGTAATGTTTTTTACCGTCTTATTGGTCATGAAGACAATTTACCGATTTTGTGGTTATAAAATATGTGATTTCAATATGCTTACTCAGACCTGAGCATCTTGCTTCGACACTTTGTACGCTTAAACGGAGTGTCAATAAAGTTTACAAAGAGTGAATGGAATGAACCATTTAGTAGTTCAGGGGTTGTTGTGTAGTTTCAGCATTGAATTAGGCACCACATACAAAATACAAACTGAATTTATAATTGTTTATTATTGAATTTATTTTTTTGTATCTCAGACCATAACCGGCTGCCCCTTTCATAAAACCGTGTGCATTCTGCCTGATTTGTTTCGAATATGGCCTCCCCCACACACATCCATAAGTATTAAATCCTATCGCAAACATGGCGTCGCAGTACTATCTGGAAATGCAAGAGAATTTCAAAAATAACAACAAAAGTCGTGAATTCCCTGCTCACAGCGCCAAGGTGCATTCGGTTGCTTGGAGTTGTGATGGCAGGCGGCTGGCATCTGGATCATTTGACAAAACGGCAAGCGTATTCGTACTGGAGAAAGATCGCTTGGTAAGTGAAGCGTTTCTACGAAGTGATGATGAATGAAGACGTGCGCCTGGCGGCCCATGTGAAAACAGTATGACTTCCAACGATGCGCGTTTCAGAATTAGTTTAGTAACCAGCTTTACATAGCTGGCTACCATACGTGGAGCAACATATCAAACGTGTACATATCAGTTGTCTGAGATTAATATCGTGGTTAAAATAATTAGCAGTGTTTCCAGTGAACGATCTATATGTCTAGCTCAAAGTGTATGCACATATGCATTTGTTACAGTTAACTTGATCTAGCTGCATCTGTTCGCTTCGTGTTACTTGTAATTTCAGGTGAAAGAAAACAACTACCGGGGTCATGGCGACAGTGTTGATCAGTTATGTTGGCATCCCACAAATCCAGACCTCTTTGTTACTGCATCGGGGGATAAGACCATCCGCATCTGGGATGTTCGGACCACGAAGTGCATTGCTACTGTGAACACGAAAGGTTTTCTTGCACCCGCTCTTTTGTCAAATATTTTAGCTAACGTTAGCTGATGAAACGGACACGCAATTCATTCAGAATGCTGCGGCTCGTCTGGTCTTCAACCTCCCCAGACACTCTCACGTCACTCCCCTGCTCACTACCCTCCACTGGCTGCCTGTTATAGCTCGCATCAAATTTAAAACATTGGTCCTAGCATACCAGGCAGTCAAGGGATCAGCCCCAGCATACCTCCACAAGATATTCAAACCCTACATGCCAGCTAGATCCCTCCGTTCTGCTACCTCAGGACGCCTAGCACCTCCCCCTCTTCGCACCTGCACTTCCAGAACACGTCTCCTGTCTGTTCTGGCCCCACGATGGTGGAATGACCTCCCTGTGGAGGTCAGAACAGCTGAGACACTGACCCATTTCAAACGACGACTGAAGACTCACCTCTTCAGGCTGCACCTCTCCCCATCCCTCCCTGCCCCCTGTAAATGACTGTAAGCTTAGGGTTGTAACTAGGCAGCTGTTTTGTAGGTGACTTAGGTACATTAACTGTCTTAACTACTGCTTGTATTTTTTCCATAGACTGCGTTGTTGCCGTTCTCGTTGTTAGTGTTAATCAATTTAACCTTCAGGGTCCAAGTTGAACTATGCGGTTGTTCCCTGCACTTGGACCGGTACTTCTCTCTAGGGCAGTGGTGTCAAACTCATTGCCATGGAGGGCCGTGTGTATGCAGGTTTTCATTCCAACCAATTAATGCTGCCTTAATTGAGTCCAATTACTCATTCAGCCATATGCGTTTAACTGCATTGAAGCACAGAATATAAGAAAATTTTTATTTAGACAATGCGGGTCACCATAGACGTCGGGTCACCATTGTGCACAAACCTGCATCCCTAATTCAGCAAATAATTTAACTAATTATATAATCAAGATCTGAGGCTGGAATGAAAACCTGCATACACACGGCCCTCCATGGCAACGAGTTTGACACCACTGCTCTAGGGGTTTCGTCATACTTGTTCCTGGTTATGGTTATACACTTTGTTGTACGTCGCTCTGCATAAGAGCGTCTGCCAAATGCCTGTAATGTAATGTAATGTAATGCAATTGCTCATGGTTTAATTAGGTGTTAAGTGACGTATGGACATAGCCGTTATAAAAAATTATTTTAAAAGTATTGTTATGTACAGAAGTACACAAAGTGTAATTATTTGGGATTCAATTCCCTAGTAATACCGACTTTGGGACACTTGTGTATAAGATAATCATTGCGCTAGGTCTAGGTCAGGATCGGGACATTGTTTTTTTTTTTTTTTTGAATTTTTTTTTAAAGACTCTGTTTTGATCATAGGGGAAAACATAAACATATGCTGGAGCCCTGACGGACAGACTATCGCTGTTGGAAACAAAGATGACGTGGTTACTTTCATCGATGCCAAAACGCACCGGTCACGAGCGGAGGAGCAGTTCAAGTTTGAGGTGAACGAGATCTCTTGGAACAACGACAACGATATGTTCTTCTTGACGAATGGAAACGGCTGCATCAATATTCTCAGGTACTAGCAGGAGACTTTACGATACATTATTAAAACGCACCGCTTGGAATCTTAAAGCAGTTTGCATTTCTCTATAGTGAGCTGATGATTGAAAGGCCTGATTTTTGTGTGTTCAAAACCTGACCTTCATATTAATTTGGTGTTGGAGGTACAACGCTGATAACTTGTAGTTTTCTATTTGGTTTGGTATATGGTTGTATTGTCCAGATTGTATTTAAAATAAGATGACCTAATACAGGGCTGGCCAACCCTGTTCTTGAAGATCTACCTTTTTGTAGGTTTTCATCCCTAATTTGGCACACGTGATTCTACATGACCAGGAAAACCTACATGACAGTCCACAAACAGGGTTGGCTGGCCCTGACCTATAATTAATTTTTAATGAATATCATAGTGTGGCTGTGTCTGCATATTTTCCACCAAGTTAAACAATGGAAATAACACCCGTTTTCTCTTAAGTTACCCAGAATTGAAGCCCATACAGTCTATCAATGCCCACCCGTCCAACTGCATCTGCATCAAGTTTGACCCCACAGGAAAGTACTTTGCCACAGGCAGTGCAGATGCTCTGGTCAGTCTCTGGGATGTGGAAGAACTTGTGTGTGTGCGCTGTTTCTCCAGGTGAGGGCGCACTTGCTCCAAATCTACTGTTAGGATTGCCTCTGGAGTTTATATAAATTAAGTGTTCTCCTAGATTATACTCTAAGCGTACCGTGTTAATTTTTTTGATAATAATAATAATGGATTACATTTTTATAGTGCTTTTCATAATCTTCTGTCTTGGTTGCAACTGAGGTCAGAACCTGAGGTGTTGGTCTAGAGCTGACATTACTAGTTCTCATTCAGCTGGAGGTAACCGAAAAGCACCTCTTTAAAGTGAGCTTACTCTAATTCTGCTGTGTGAAAGGAGAGTAACATGTGACAGTTGAGTCTTTATGAGCTTCAGCATTTCCCTTTGAATATTGACCAGGTTGGACTGGCCGGTGCGGACTCTGAGCTTCAGTCACGATGGCAAAATGCTGGCATCTGCATCTGAGGATCACTTCATTGACATTGCCGAGGTTGAGACTGGTATGCTGCATGTTTTTGAGGCATCAGTTTTATTTTGCTCACAGGTCTGCTTGTCTGCAGCTGTGAAGTGGTGCTCATTGAATCAGGTGTTGAACATTTTCAGACTAAACAACACATTTTTAGTTTTAGGCATGGCTTAATGTTGTAGTGAGATTTTGACTTAACTGTAAAAATAGAAACTGTATAAAAAGGTTCCTCAAGAAAAGCAAATTCATGTCTGTTCCTTGTGATTTGGGCAACGTGAATGAGAGAGCAAAATGAGAGTCACTGATTTGTCTTTGTTTTTCTTCTGTGACTTGTGAAGGAGAGAAGTTGTGGGAGGTGCAGTGCGAGTCTCCCACTTTCACCGTGGCCTGGCATCCCAAAAGACCCTTGCTGGCATACGCCTGTGATGACAAGGATGGGAAGTATGACAGCAACCGGGAAGCAGGCACCGTCAAGTTGTTTGGATTGCCCAATGATTCCTGAGGGGCGTGGTCTGTACACTTGTGTGCCATCAGCATTACAGTACTGCTTTTATTTGGTTAATCAGGAATTGTTTTGGCCTTGAAACCTTGTGATTGGTGCCAGTGCAGATCTTGCTGTTCCGTTAGCCAGTTTCCAACACACAAGCAGGGATGGATGGAAACTGAACATCTCTGTGTTCTCGTGTTTAAACTTGCAGATGGCATGGCATTACTGTTTGCCGAGGTTATAAAAATAGCCTTCTTTTGATGCATATATGGCCATGGCTTCCCGGTGTGTTTACTCCCCTTTAATGTATTGGTATATTTGCTGAGAAACCATCATATTTTTTTATTAAGGTAATTTCTGTGCCTGAAGGCTTGGCTGTTTTTTATTTTCTCCCAAATGGATTGTACTCATAAATATGAATCTGAAACCTATTTTGGAACATGCAGAAAACGCTTTTGCTGATTTTAAAAGGAACGGGTTTACCACACCCTCGAACAGTTAAAAAAAAAAAAAAAAAAAAAAAAAAAAAAGTTTAGTGTGTACACTAAATTTGCAGTTGTTGTTTTTGTACAAAAATGGGGACCAACCAAGAATTGCTAAGAATTACCAAGAATGGATGCCATTGTTTGGTGTTACAATTTTAATTCAAGGCGTAGCAGCATCTTGTACACTGACAGACGGGGCAATTTCTGCAGATAGGCAGCAACGTTTCACTTTCTCATTGGAACCAGCAGGGGGCCTCATCACCCTGTGATGGCACATTAGGAAATATTTAAACGCCACTGTAGCTTTACTTTTGAAAGCAAAATGTCATGAAATGCTTTTTTGTACCGTAAATTTTGTCCTCAGAAGGTGGAATTTGTTATACCATTAAAAATACTGAATGTGAAATGGCAGGCTGTTTGTTTATTTCTGCGTGGTCTGACTGAGTTTTTAGGGATGTGTTTTACTCTTTCCCCTCCACTAAACCTCAGAGCTGTTTTGCTTGGT
Organism: Anguilla anguilla; assembly: GCF_013347855.1. Taxonomy (NCBI): domain Eukaryota; kingdom Metazoa; phylum Chordata; class Actinopteri; order Anguilliformes; family Anguillidae; genus Anguilla; species Anguilla anguilla. Next base: position 50,761,656 of record NC_049203.1, on the reverse strand, counting down.
TTAATATGTATGTCTCAACAGCAGGAATACCAAGTGTGTCCTGTCAAAGAGTTGAGATTTCTATTGAAATGTATGTGCATATAAAACATGCATATTATGCACATACATGCATATAAAATAAAGATGTGGACAGTGTTTGAAGCATATATAAAGACCACTACATTTTATAGTTGGGTAAGCTTAGAACAGCATCTAGGTAAACAGTGATTTCTTTCAACAAAAAAAAAGTAAATGCATATATGCATTTGTAGCTGCTTTTTGACATTTTTCCATTTTTGTAAATGCTTTTCATTTGGCAGTGCTTTTCCAAAAATCCTAAAAGCGCTATTTGTGCCCAGAGGTTACTGATTTACTCTCCAGTTTGTGAAATCACAATTTAATCGTTTATTTGATTGATAGTAAATTGTGGATTTGTTCTTTGAAATTATTTACTTGTATCAGACTCCTTTCATTTTACTGTGTTATGCATATAGAGACTTTTTAAACTTTTGCTAAATATTAATCTTCTCCCACTGTAAACGGTCATTAGGTTTTGTTCCTTTTCCAGGTACATTCACAATCATGTCCCTAGAGAAACATTTATAGCTACTGGAGAGATCCATTTGGCAATCATTATGTTGCTAACCTGGACTCGCACAGCAGGCCAATGGGATATTTCAGTATGAGGGGATTAGGCAGCGTGGTATAAATGCTGTTTGTAATGAGTCATCTGTTGTGTTTGATGGCCTTTCCTGAAGGTTAGTTAAGGGCACTTTGGACAGTTTAACAAGCCTGTGTACTACACTTAGAATTCCTTGAGCTCCCCTCAAGGTCACATAAGCTAATTGCCAAGATAGATTCAAATGGACAAGCGACTGTCTTTATTTCTTATATTGCACAGTAAGCATACTGTATGACATGTAGTGATGAAGATCCATTACTTTTCATGGATTCTGTAATTGCTCTCTCTGGAGTTGAGTCCAGTGGGCAATCTTTCTACTGATGATTGACATGACAGCTTGCTGGTTTTTCATTTATTTATCTTTTAACACCATTTAAAACATGGAACCTGAGATTTTGTGTTAAAACAAAAATTTATCAAGGTACAGATAAGTCAAAATAATGACACCGAAGAGATATTCTGAGAAGCTCTTGTCATAAAAAATAGTCTTGCATAAGCAATTTTATTGGGCAGTTTTCTTAAAACTGTAGATACTGACAACTAGGTAAGCTGAGGATGCCTGGTACCAGGACAGTTTATGACATGGAAATGGCCCACCTGTGACCATAGGGGCCAGCTTGTGTTTGGCAAGAGCTTTACCAGATGAGACACAAGTGAACTAACTTTTGGAAGAGAAAAATAAAAAAAGGTTTCATAAGGACCGCTGAACACAATTAATGTAAACTTGAGCTTGGAGTAGCACACTGACAGCATGCTGAGAGTTTTGGGCATCAATTCTTTTTGGTGTAAATTTAGTTTCAGACATTGAAATATCACCTTGACAGAAGGGTAAAGCCACCTGAAACTTGTAAGGACCTTGCATTATTTTCCAGCTTGCACTACCGTAATGCTGAAATGTATGAAAAGCTATGGCAGTGTGTAGTGTCTGGGTCATTTGCACCATTTTCTCAATACACATTAAATCCTTTATCTCTTCCAGAGGCCTGCCAGTTGTGCACGGTAATGGTTACTCTTTGGCCTCTCATGCTCATAGCTAATAAGCTAATTTTGAGGGAAAGCAGTGCAAAGGAGCACCTGTGGATCAAACCCCCCTCTATCTCTGTTCTTCCTCTTAACTTGCCAGGAGATATTCTGTGCTTGACGTCAGTTGCATTTATATTTGTAACACTGATATCCATTCATTTTTGTACCAGCAGTTGTGAACTTGTTAGCATGTTAACTTTAAGAAGTTGTATTTTAATAATAACCCTTCATGACGATTTTAAAGAGAAGCCATGTTAAAGGTCCCCTCTTATTTGTTTTGAGTTTAATTAAATGCTTGGTCGATTGCGTTGCCTCACGTGTCCCAATTAAGCTGGTAAAATATGAAATCTGTAAAACATGACATTTCACCACATTTGCTCCCAGAAAAAAATCACTGGACAGAACTCAGATATTCCCTGCAGCATATATTTTCCTGTTCGCTGGACTTTCATGTAGTGATGGGCATTCCAGCTCCTTTCTGTGAGTCGGATCATTTGGCTCAGTTCACCAACAAGAGCTGGCTTTTTAGCCTCCCCAGTGACTCTTTCTTCAGCAGGATTTCTGTTTTTTTTATTTTTAAAATAAGCCGGTAAGTTAGTGCTAGTTTGACATGTGTTTGGTGTTTGTGTACATGTATAGATTAAATTGTTCAAAGGAATCGTATTCTACCTTCTAAAAACAAAAACAAAAACAAAAAAACATTTGGCATTACAGTTGTTACAATTATAAAAATAAAAAAACGTAAAAACAAAAAGAGGCTATTGCACGTTTCAATACAATATTTATGTATTGAAATGAATTGCAAAATAAACACTGCATTGATTGAACCATTCAAAACAAAACAGTCATAAAAATAGAAAATAATATAGCATCATCATAAAGGAATTTAGACAGCAATGTACAAAACTGCAGCATCTAACTCAGAACAACTGAACTGGCCATTTATTATTTTTCTTGTATGATATAATATCAAATGATGATTATCCTTGTACAGTTCAAAACTTGATTTGTTCAGCATGTCACACATTTCTGTTTCAAGATGAAAATGTGCAGACTGATTGACTGACTTTGTTGATGCATTCATTTCATACCTTTTTATGTTCTTTTTGTATCATACAGTTGTCAGATGAGAACACATGGCATATAACAACACTTCAGTGCAATTTACTCAGTCTATTCAAGCCCAGGTACATCATCATAACAAGCAGCAATTCAATCAGACCCTTGCATTCACACTGCCTACACACACAGGAGGGAGTCAAGCATCTCACCATTTTAATGGTATAGGTTATTAGGCTACCACTTTTACCACTTTTAAGTTGGATGTCAAAGGATCATGTCTAACAATTTTTCTTGTGTTCATTTACAAAAATGGAAAAAAATAATACGGTTCTTAGATATATGAGTCAGCTCCCATGTTGACCGAAAAGGACCGGCTCAAAGAGCCAACTCATTCACAAACTACCTACCACTACATTATTGAACAATTTGTGCAGGTGCAGCTGCTGAGATTCACAGACAAATCAATCGCTCAGATAATTGTAATCAATTGGTATTTGATAATTACTTTCATGGGGCATTTTTAATCTTTTCAATCAGGGGCGCCACCAGGGATTTTGGGCCTTGTGAAAAGATCTCACATTGGGCCCCACCACCCCAGGCCACCCCATCCCTAATCTATTACAGCACAATTTTTTGAGGGCCCCTGTCATTCTGGGCCCTTGGAATTATCATAATTAAGCCCATTCCATTGCTTCACTCAGTTTAGAAGAACATGGACGAGTTTGTGTGTCCTCTCAAATGCATGCAGGAACTGCTCCTTCCTTTCACGGTTGTTGACCAGATGACTGCATTGTTTGCATAGCTTGTGCAAGCAGACTACAGTTGTACATTGACCAGAAAAGTCATTAGAGTGAGATTAGGCTGTCGATATCCTGCTGACTTGAAACCTGGGCAATGCTGTAAGCAATTATGTATCATCTGCAGGGCAGTTGACTAGTCTGACTTTATCAGTTATGATTTTATTTCTGAACATGGGATGTATTATTACACAAAGGTCAAAGTATTTTACTGGATACAGCACCTGGCCGCCCCTATGAAACTTACATTAATGCTCAGCCTATACTTCCACAGTGAATGCTCATCAACATCACATGCATGTGCTTGCTTAGCAACCAAATGTGTGCTTTATTTGTAAAAGGCGCATTCAGTTTTAAGTATAACTATTGCGCTTAGGATTATGCTGAAAGCTGATTTCAGGGTTACTATAAATACATTCAAGTGCATAATTCTGTTAAGGATATTTTAGGAATACTATTGGAGTCCTTATACAGTAAACACAATTCCTGCATTCAGTTGGATAGAAAGAGTTTAATTGCATCTCAATCCAACACAATCAATTTTACATGTACTTCTCTCCTGAAAGGGAGAATTTCACTTCAGTCATGGCATGGATCACATTGATATGCAAATTTGATCGATTAGCTGTACTGCAAAGGAATATCTGGATGCCAATATCATCTCTATACATAATTTCTCAACTATAACTGGAAGATGCATGGTATAATTCTTATAGGATCTCAGAAATGTAGGTGGCAGTGGTGGAATATTATTGGATTAATGTGACAGCTGTTGGATAGAGAATCTTGTCAGGCCAAGATATAGCGTGATGCCAATATTGTGCTTCTGTGCCACTTATGACTGCACAGGTTATTGATAGCTAGTCTACTGGTGTGGAACAGAAAACATCTGAGTAAGGCAGTGACTGACTGGATCTCAGCAATCATTTTACTATGATTATGAAAATATGGGCATTTAAGAGCACAATTTGCACATTTAAAAGACATGTTCTTTTAATTAGTTCAGTTTTTGTGGTAAATTAAAAAGAAAATATGCATCCACATGAAAATCAATGAGGTGAATTGGTGCTTCTTTCGGGAGTAGAAAAACAAATATATTGTATTGATTAATTTGTACCATCGTATACATTTTCAGTTGACAAATATGGCAGTGACGTGAAAACCTCTGTTTAAAATACCCACACTTAGTGTGTTGCATCATGATGGCTCATTTCTCTGGACCAGTGGGCATTTGCTTATTTTGCAGGAAGCCATCTATGGGCTTTTGTCTGGAATTGCCGTGCACGGGGTTGCATACAGAAGGAGTCATTCACGCTTCTACCCCCGAGGCAGTGAATCTGCTGTATTTCCCAACCCATCTGACAGTTTATATAAGTAAGATGCGATTTCTTAAATTTCCTGGGCAAATGCAGAATGACTGGAGAACAACCTTAGACATTACTGTTAAGACTGTAAAGGTTGCTTTTGAGTTATCCTCTGAAACCAGGATGCAAATGCATTGGGCTATTGTCATAAGCCTTGTCAGTCTCTGTGCCTATGTCAAATAAATTCTCCCATTTTCATTTTCCCTCTGTTGTTGCTGTTCCTTACCTGGTGTGTAATGAGCATAGAATTAGATTTAAAAGCACATACCGGCATTTGGTGAACGATGCCAAGCAGGATGGTGCTATACGCTGACTGTTATCAGCTTGTTTTTCAGCAGATTTTTCAGCAATGCTGACTGTGGGTGGATTTTGCTAAATCAATAGCAAAAAATAGACTGATAAAGAGAGGAAAAAAAAGCAAAAAACCTCATAGTCTTTAGAGGATTTGTCTAAGGGAACATTCTGAAGAGTGCGAATGTGAATCCTTGGAACATTTCCTTGGCAGCCTTATTTAGTGAATTTTTTGTTTGTTTTTTGGCAGTGGGCTTCTCCAGTAGAGAGAGAGGGAAAGAGAGAGAGGAACAGAGCACCTCGTGTAGAAACAGGGTGTTTCTGGCTGCGCTCTCCAGCAGAGCTTCTGCTACACACTGATGTCAATGGAGGCAGGAAGAAACATCGGCACGCATCGAGTAATATCGCACATGTGAGAAAGGGCGAGAGAGAGAGAGTAAGAGAGATTTAAAAAAACAAATAAACAAACCGAAACACAAGGTGCAACCAATGGGGAATCACAGTCTTTCAGGCCGCCGAGGAGCCGTTTGTAAGTGAGATTGGACAGGGCGGCCTCGTTAATCTTCCTCCACCGTGACAGACTTACCCAGCAGGCGCGCTCCGAGTGTACAGATTAGGAGCCCTCAGGCTGGGGCGTAGCAGCTGTCACCACCCCCACCCCCAACCCCACCCCCAGAGTTCTAGTGTGCCAGGTACCAGGGTGCCCTACTACGCAATTTCCTATGGTCAGCAGGAGCAGTACAAGCACCCTCTGGTTTCTCCTTAATATCTTTTAATTTGGTAAAGCCTATTTCTGTCTAAACCCTATACCCTGTGCTCGGCCTGTTACAGGGTGCTTCTGTGCAGGGTTACACCTTACTAGGAAAGATGGACAGGAATCTTTATGTATTCATGAAAAAAATCTAGAGAAAACCAAAATCGGTCAACCAGAAATAAAAGGAAGTAACCCATGCAAAATAAGAACATTATGTTACACTTGTCAAATGTGGCATAAAGAGACTGAAAAGCATATGAAAAAGGTCAATAAGGCAGGAAGAACAGTAAATAAAAGTCAGAATAAGGCTGGAGGGGACATGCTACTTAAGGGACATACATCCCTACTGCACTTTGTAGCCCGAAGGAAGGCAATTTTATTCAACAGGAACTCATGTTTTATAATTTAATAAAATAGTCATGTTTATGGAATGTACTGTTGTAGTATTTCTGAAGGAGAGAACTCCAAATGGAATGTACAGCATTTCTGAAGGAGAGAACTCAAAATGTGTAGTCTTAAATTTCTAAATCTCTGATGCAAAAAATCTGTGAATGAGTTCACATTTGAAACGATGGCTGAGAGTCTCAATTAGCTGATGTTCAATCGGAATGCCTCTTAATGGCACAGGAGCTCAGTAATAGTGCTGATTGGTATTGGTTTTCTACAAGTGATGATGCATATGTGGTTTGGAACATTTTACATCTTGCTTTGCCATAAAACATGAGAAAGTACCCGACAAGGAGGAAATAAAGATCATAATTCCAAATGAGTGACTGTATCATGGAATGGAATTTATCAGGGGGGACTGGGCTGCGTGTATAAAAGGATTGGGGCGTACAGATTCAATTTGACATGACCAGCAAAGAAAAACCCAATTAGTTTGTAACAGCTGGAAGGCAGAGGAAAAGAAGATTGTGTCTGTGTTTGACTACAACAGACTGAACATTGCACTGTACACCCCACATTTTCATTACCTTTATAAAATGTGTATTTTCTCAGAATGATGAAAAGAACGGTTTCAGTCGGACTGAGTTTAAATGAGTTTGCAGTATAGGATGTAAGTTGTGTTTTGGAACACAATTCCAAAGCAGTAACAAATTAGTCCATATCCAATTTATTCCTTGATTTAGAGGTCAGTAAGCAAGGAACACTAAGTCCATTTACACCCAGAGGTCAGAGCAGACTTGCATGCTGATCAGCCTGTTTGGTGAACGTGTTGTCTGGGGCACAGTGCTGGAAGATGGGGGAAAGTAATTAGGTTCAATTGTCCCTGTTCTGCAGAATGAATTATTTTCTGAATCTGTAAAAGGCCACTTCCAGATAATTGCCACATTGTATTGGCAAAGGGTTCTTTAATTGATTTTTGAATTCCCTTCATGAGAACCTGATTTCCAGGCATTGGTGTTTTGTTGAGTGTTGGTCTTTTTGAGTTTTTTCTCTCACACAAAGCAAATATGATGTTTGCAGCAAAGAACAATGGTTTATTCAAACGTATTGCCCTCCCCACTCGATTTATCCCCACCAACTAGATATGTATCTTTGTGTTCCCACATCCAACCACCCACATATATATTTAGGATCTGATCTATTTGATCTATATGAGTCAGACAACACTAAATACATTTTTACAACACCTCTTCCCTTCAAAATGTCCTCAGTGATACTGCGCTGATGTTACAGCAATTGTGTGAAGGCATTGTGCATAAATCGTTCGCATGGGTAAGTACTGGAGCAATGCATTCTTTTTCAGGGTAAGTCACCACCTCATACTTGAGCTTTCTTTCCAGTGCCACCATGGAATGGAGAATAATCTCTTCTGAAATAAGGCCAGGGAATTTGGAAGCCTTTAAAAATATGAATATAAATATGGGCCTAATAAGAACGACTCATGTCAGGCATGCCAAATAGTGGGGAGGGTGTAGAGGGAGATAACGACAGACGACGGATGGTGATTGGTGAGAATATCCAGCGGGTGCATAAAGCAAGGAAGATAAAACACAGAGAATTAGCTATGCATGCAAGCACCCCATATTTTTTTGCTTGTGAGTGCTGCATTTTACATATTAAATGATGTCTATGGGTGATCTCTGTGCAACCTTCATAATATTTACAGTATCAGTGCTGGATTGGAGCTGCATCTTCAAATAAAAAACCCTGTGTTATACACTATGGAAAAGCACCCGTGACCTTGTCTCTGAAAATAGCTGAGTACTTCAACTATATGAGAATTCCAGGACCTTGGCTTTTAACAGCCATTCCTGCTGCAGAAAGCCTTCTATTGTAGTGGTAACTGAGGGCCCGTCAAAATGAGAACTGGATTTCTTGCGACACTGGTGATAGTGTCAATACATTGCTAAAGGGTGCGAAGCTCATAGTGGGCAACAACGGATCACTGCACACCCTGTTCATGCTTTACTGCTCTCACCTCCAGTCTTGATGTCTGCCCCAACCACCCCCACCCCCCCCCCAAAAAAAAAAAACCTAAAAAAACAACAATATTAATTTCAAAAGTGTGCCCATCGGTCAACCAAATTAAGTAACTGATAACAGAAAAGTCAAGTCTGGTGTTAGAATTATGCATTAAGGACCAACCTCAGATCAAGGTTATTTGCATAGAGCGTTTTACAAACATTTGTCACGGTACAGGCTGGGATGGTTGGACCCTTGCCTTGCAACACAAGCACTCCCGGGATCCGTCAGGCACCTGAAGCTGCCTGTGACAGTTGTGGATAAAGAGCAGTTCCCCTACAAAATGGCCACAAAGTGAGCATAGGTGTCCACTGGCAGAACCTACTTCAGGCCACACATGCTTGTCTATGCTCACTGTACATTTTCTGTGAGGGATAAAACACAGAAGTAATTCAACAAACACACAGTTCATGTATACTGTACATAAAAGGCATATAGCAACAACCCTTCCTGCACGTCTTAGCATAGATTTTTGTTTTTTACTCTGAAAAAGGGGAGGGGTAGTCATGATCACAGCGGAATGACAATCGAGGATATAACTACAAATAAGATCTTAGAGAGAAGCTGGAATAATAGCTATTACTTGGGGTGGGATCTGAGATAGAAAATTGAAATTCAGTATGCACAAGGATAGACCACAATTTTTTCAGTCATGCATGTGATTTCTTGTTTAAGAAAATTGCCATCAATAATATGAGCCATTTTACAGCACATGCTGTGTCTTTAATTGGAAAACAGAAATAGCCTGAACAATTATGCTTGATATAAAATATTGTTTTCTGAAAATGATGTACATATTTAAAATATATTGGTTTAAACTTTCCACTTGAATTGAGTTCTCACATTTTAGAACATTGAAATCATGACACTTTTAAGTAGCGATTAATATTTGTGAATCTACAACACGATGTCAAAGCAAAAAATAAACCATAGTCGTGAAAATCATGCACATATTTGAATAACCTCTGCCTCCGTACAAGAATGACGTTTCATATAATTTAGCATGTATCTGAAAAAGCAAGAAAGACTCAGGAAAATTGCACTCACAAATAATGGAAATGGAATTGTTTTTCTCTGGAAACTGAAAAAAGAGTAATTGCTTCAAAGGTTAATCCTGGACAGGTTTTTATGTGATACATTATAAAAGTAAGAAATAAAAACAACAAGCACAAAATATGAATGTAATATTGCTGTCTTTCGGATGAGACGTTAATCTGAGGTCCTGAATCACTGTGGTCATTAAAGATCCCATGACACTTTTCGCAAAGAGTAGGGGGGTTCCCCAGTGTCCTGGCTAAATCCCAGATCATCCCCTGATTTAATTGGCTAAAAAATGTTCTCTCCCTCTCCACCTTCGCTAATGTGTGGTGAGCTTTCTGGTGCAAAATGGCTGCCATGCATAACCTAGGTGGGTGCTACACATTGTTGATGGGTAAGGTGAGTTCCCCTTCATCACTGTAAAGCACTTCGAGCCTTCAGAAGTTCGGAAAAGTGCTATATAAATGCATTAATTAATGCATAAATTAATTAATTGAATTAATATAATTATAGTCACTAAGACTTCACCACCTTACTAAAGTCCAGAATCTGTTGTTTTTCTTATCCACATCCATGTGAAGCAGTCCTTTACTATTTAGGAATTTCTATAATATAGATTGTGACCAGGTGTATCAGATTTAAGTAGTAAACTAAAAAACCAACACTTTGTCATACACAACTCCTTCTTGATTGCAAGTCTACAAAGAGCTGCTTTTTAAAACTTATGAAATATGCCTCCTCTTTGCACTTCTCCACCGCTCCTCTCCTTGTTTTTCCTCATCTTTTCTGCTTTTCTTCTCACTCTTCTTTGTACACTCTCCACCTCTCTGCATTCTCCTCCACTTTCTATTCCCTCTTTTATTCTCATATGGTATGTTCGCTTCACACTTTTTCTCTACTCTGCTCTGCATTCCTCTCTTTTGTCCCCATTTCTCTCAATAATTCTTTCCATGGCAATGCTGAAGCAGTTACACGTATAAATGCATGCTTGTTACACTTGAAAATTATTTAATTAAGTGACTTAATTCTTAAAAAATAAAGTGCATATCTTGCCAATGTTATTTTGGAGCAACATGTTTATTATCTTATTATTATTGCTATTATCTATACTATCTTTATAATATCCATCTTTTCAACTCTGAGTAAGAGATTCATTGTTTAAAAATTGAAAGAATTTTTTGATCATTCATCTTTAAAGAATAAATAAAAATAGGAAAATATATTTTTGTTATGCAGCTTCATGCAGGTGTGCATCTGTGTGACGTGAATAGCTGGCTAATGGCATTAGATAAACTCAGCTTCTGGCTGGAAAACAGATAAATAATAAACTACAAATATATGTGTTATGCTGTAACAATACGCTGGCTTGCTATAGGACTAACATGAAAATCTCACCATAGTGATTGCAATTGAAAATGAGAGCACACACGTACAACTCCCATTTCTACAGAAGACTAACAAGGTTTCCGAATAAACAACATTTGCAAATTCAAAGTAGAATGACACAGCAGGGTGTTTAAGCAATTGATGTTTCAGATGCAGTTGCAAAATAAAACATATTATGAAAGAAATTCAGTTATTCATTCTATTCACTGCATACCATTACATTTACATTTAAGATAGAACTGCACAGGACTAACAGTAAATGTCCAAAGATGTACAAAAAAAAAAAAAGAAATTCTGAAATACTTCTACTTAAAGTCCACATTATGTTCTGAGAGACAAATTACCCCAACAGGAGGGGCATTGGGTCATACTGTAATGGGAGAAAAAGGTCTTAATGTTCAGAAAATGGTTTAAATATCCTGTCCTCTGACCTTGAATAAAACAGGCCATTCTACTTTTCCTGGCTAACATTTTCATCTTCTTTTATGAAATAAATTAAAATCAATTCTCCCTCCCAAAGTTATTCTCTTCTGGATTATTTTTTAGCTACTATGCTTAAATCATATTAAGCCAAACTATATTTAAGTCATATTGTCTGAAATACAGCCTAATGGGGATTTCCAAATGGTTGGCAGACCAGTAGGGGGCAGTCTTCCTGTAATGTAACATGCATTTAAATGTAATTTAGGATTTTTTTTTAGCCCTCTAGTGGTTTGTGCAAAGAATACAATCATTTCCTGTTACTTTGACCTTTTAACCTCCTATTGGTTATTTGTGGTCTCATGGCAGGTTAGAGGTCAGGAGCAGCCATTTTGTTCAGTGCTGCCATAGTGGAAAGTTGGGCTCTTGCAATCTTCATCTATCTGTTTGTGTTAAACCTTGGGGAATCTTTACTTGTAAGTTATATCATCCATAATTCTTGTGAGAGATTAATTTTGTAATTTCACCTTGTATTTCAGTTGTTGTTTTGAGGATTTAAAAATCTTCCTGTCATGGGGGCAAAAGAAAATAGATCAGTGAATGCTAGGGAGGGGGAATTTATGATAGCAGGTAACAATGAAAACGATGATTCTTGACTTACACAGGTCCTAGTGTGCTGCTAAAATCAGTGTCTGTCTTCCCTGCGTATTCCCTGGTACTTTTCATGAAGACTGTTGATTTCAAACAAACATTTGCTATGCCTTACTGATTTTAATGGCCATCCATTTTCACTCAGCTACTCTAGTCAGAGGCTAGCAATATGTACATTTTAAAAAGAGTTTATTTAATTTTTTTTTTTTTTCATAGATGCAAGTTCTAAGAGCATATTTAAAAAAATTTTAAAAACTTATTATTTTGGGTAAAACTGAAAAATAAGTAAGTAAATAAAATAGGGAGATGGTGATTCATGGGGGTGAAATGGCACCCCCTGGCACCTATGACTGCCCGTTCCTACATGCTGTACATTAACTTACATTGGTTACTTACCTGCACTTGCAGGCATTTGTTTCTATGCTGTTATTGAATGTGTTTCCATTGTACTTTTCATTTCATTTTCACACATAAGAGTAATACTGTACTGCAAAATATGCTATTATGTATCTTCCATCTTAGCTGTTTATCAGGTCTTGGCGCTGTACGGTAATTAAGGATCCCCTGGCACTCATTTCAAAGAGTACCGGTGTTCCCTGGTGTCCTTGTCAATTTCTCAATTATCAGACACCAGATGTGTAGCTTTCTGGTGAACAATTCTTCCTGTGCATCACCTTTTAGACTGCCTTAAAAATACATTAGAACCTTAATAATTGAATAGAGGTACTGTTTAGATCTCACTAGAACTCATTATAATAGAATAAAACTAACTGTAATGCTTCATAAATGCAGCACGGTCAATACCTTTTTGTAGACTGCTGCTACAGTAGCGATTTCAGGTTCCTACACGCACAATCCCGTCCTCTACAGCATGCAAAAAGAACAGAGCAATTTGACAACCTTTATGGGACATATTTCTAAAAAACGGTTTTTCAGCGAGGTAATCGAAAGGCTGTTCCGGAAGTAAGTTTCGTATATACAGTAAGGAATTATTGTTATTTACAATAAATCAAACCATACATCATTTAAGGTGGGGGAGGGGGTGATTTTTGATCTTGGGCAGTTCCTAGTGGCCTCCACACTTTGATCTTGCCTTCACTCCGTTTTCCAGAACTCTGCAGGCTCTTTCATGTTCTTCTTAGCAAGCTGTAACCTGGCCATCCTCTTTTTGTGGCTAACTAGTGGTTTGCATCTCGCAGTGTTGCTTCTGCAGTTCTCTTTGTGCAGTTTTCTGTGGGCAGTAGTCACTGTCAAATTCACTCCTGCCTCTTGAAGTGTTTCAGATCTGCCGTACAAGTGTTTGGGAGTTTTTCTTCATTATGGTGAGGATTATTCGGTCATCAACAGTAGAGGTCTTTCTTGGCCTACCAAACCTTTTGCAATTTTTTTTACAGAGTTCATCAGTGCTCTTTCTTCTTAATGATGTTCCAAACAGTTGGTTTTGGTAAGCCTAAGTTTTGGCCTATGTATCTGACTGTTTTTGTCTTATTTCTTAGCCTCGTAATGGCTTCTTTGACTTCTGTTGGTACAGCTCTGGCCCTCATGTTGCAATAGCAGACGCCAAAGACAATCAGGAGCCTAGAGTCAAGACTGGATAGCCTACTGAAAGTTATTTTGTACCTGCACTAAGGAAGCAATTGAACACAAAACACATGTGAAGCTATTTGTCCCAATCATTATGGTGCCCTGAAATAGGGGGACTATATGTAAAAAGTAGTGTAATTTCTACATGGTGAAACCAAAATTGTAGAGACCAAATCAAGAAAGAATCTTTGTCACAAACATTATGGAGCTCACTATATTCAACTAACTATTGATATCTAACTATCATCTAACTGGATAAAATGACCAAAAAGCAAATTTCCCAAAAAAGTTTGAATATCCCTTTAAGAGAAGAAATAGAAAATAGAATATAAGCTACCAATATTTATTGGAAATTGATTTCATTTTTTGAATATCATTATAAGTAAGAACATAATTAACAGAAAATTGTTTTTTATTTATTTACTTTTTGTGTATGAACTAATAAATGATGTCTATTTCTAGAAGGCATCTGCCGAAACGTCTGTGTGTTCAGTTCCCGTATAAGCAATTTTTGCAGCCTTTATGTTGTGTGAATACTGTGAACCATTCCTTTTGTACTTTACAGTATATTTCAGTGTTTTCACTCACCATTCTACTCTTACTAAGAGGTTGAATTTGATGGTATTTGAAAAAGACTGACAGGTTATTTGCTAGTCCTAATTCTAGGTTAACTTACAATGATTAAGGATCTCTTGCTGTCAATGTGGTATTGATGCGAATACATAGAGTCCAGACATCCGGTTTGTATGTTCAATGGCACACCCAACACAACAGCATAAGCACAATCCAGGGTTATGACTATATTTGATTGTGGTTAATTGGTAGTGATGCACACCACCTAAAACCCTTGGAAACTGTCTGTTCTGTTTGGGAACATAATGTCTTTAGAGTGGGTGGTGAACTGATAAATTGGTAGGGATACAGTCGCTTTCATACTGTGCCTGTGTCCTTAACCTCATTGGCCTTAAGGTCAATGGACAGCAGAGATGGACAGGTCAGAGGGCTAATCATGTAGTATAATTATATGGCTGTGCTCTTGGTGATTTGTGATGGGAAATCAAATTGACATAGAAAGGCACAGCTGAGGATGTAAAACCAGAAAAACAGGTTTTTAATGGCTCCTGCAGCATGAGTTGAAATGAAGGGGGATGGTCAGCGCGTGGAGCAGACAGCGCAATTCCCATTAAGTGACCCTCGTATACAGTATCATTTCCTCCGGCTTATTTCCTCAGGGAAAACTAACGTTCTGTTTAACATTACATCATTTGCACTGGTCAAACCACTCCACCCTCAGGTGTGACAGTCAAGTCCCTTCCCATCATGCTGCACACAGCCGTGTGCTGCTGCCTCCTCTGTGAGGATGGAAGCAGTACAAACCGTATATTTTGTGGCACCGGAATTAAGGCTTTGCTCAAATAATAATGCGATAAGCATGATTAAAAATGCTCTTCACCCGTCACGCTTTTGGAAATTCAACAAAGTGCCTCAGGTCCCCCTCCGTTGTCTCACTTTATTATCTCGGCTGCTGGCTTCAGGCCCTCCTCGCGGTTTATTGGTCTTAAGCCGCTCGGCGGTGCCCGGCCATGGCCGTGCATGAGCGAGCTTCATCAGCGCCGCGGCGGGAGAAATGAGACATTCGCTCTGTTTGCCTTGTGCGGCTCCCCTTCCGTTCGAGGCGTCTCTCTTTGTACACGGTCTCATAAAAGGGCCCTCTTCAAAGGCAGATCAGAGGGCGCATCAATGGGAATTAAGGCTTAATCCAGTACAGAGAGGCACCACAAACAGACAACCTTTCCTTTCTCCTGCAGGTAGGCACAACATTTGTGGGGAAATGTTTAAATTAATTTCTATTTTAATGTTATATTTTTGGTTTGATGTTGAGCAGACAGTGTATGAGACCATGTTCTCATGCAGTGAACCTGTATCTATAAAATATAATATAGAAGCACAGTTCATGTAGTGACTATCGAGTTGTGCAAGAGTAAAAATGTGGCTTTTTAATATTCACACTGTCATGACTAGATGAACAAAAATCATCTTGCTGGCAAATTAACATAGTAACACCCCTATTTTTTCTGTAAGGTCACAATGAGGAGAAACTATTGTCAGTGCAATTTTACTTCATGCAATTTCAGAACTATCAGTTTGTAAGAATCTCTCTGGAAAACTCTCACTCGCATACTCACACAGTCATACATACGTAGGTACATATGTTTGGCCTCCCTCCCTGCTGGAACAAACTGCACGGCCTCCAAACTCTTGGCAAGTTAGCAGACAACCCACTTTCGCTGGCCTTGGAGAAAGCCAACACTTTGCACTCCCACAGACAAATGGAGAAGGCCATATTGTTGATTTTCAGCTGAACAAATAATGGAAAAAAATACCCTTTATTTTTTCCCTGAAGGTGATAGCCTACACACGATTCCCTGTACAAACTATTCTGGCTACATGTTTAATATTTGTACTTACTGTGGTGTATGAATTGATATAAGGGGAAAAGCTAGTGAAAGGAAAGGCTATCATGTATGAAAAGCGTTCATGAAGTTCCCTAATCACAACAACACTGCAACCGTACTGCTTTGGTGTGTGGAACCAAAGGGATAGATAAAACAATAAACTCATTGTATAATAAACACATTGTCAGAGCTTCAAACATTGCAGGTGTTAGGGGGTGGCTCATCCTGTTAAGGCAATGTTTAGCGTGTGGGTGGGCCCCATGGTCTGGTTTCAAACAGGGACTGAGCTAGTGCCAACTGTAGCTGGCAGTCCTGCAGGGTGAAGCACAATCTGCTGTAGCATTGCCCAGGCATGGGAGGGTTTTTGTCCACGGGGATGACAGTGCCGCACCACACAGCAGCAGCCCCTGCTGGTTGATGGGAGCCTGTGAGTCAACCTCTTGAGCTGCACATAAAGCATCTCCCTCTGCCTCATCTCTGTTGAAGCCCATTTTGAAAACTGTGCTGTGATAAGAAGTGGCAGCTGACATCAAACGCTTTGCGGGTGGATCTGCTTGGCCGACAAACAAAAACTCCAAAATGAACGCGCTCTCGGTGTGTGCTCCCGGTCTCGTCCCCAAACTGCGGAGAGAAACACACCTTTAAGCATCTGGGCTGATTAGTTAAAGTAACCCAGGCACGTCTGCTCTCTCCACCAGCCGGCGTTGCCGAGACCAATCTGGTTCACCGCTGGAATGAATGTCACAATGTACTTGATCTATTTTTCTTGTGTGACTTGACCCTGCTCACTAAGTTTGATGAGTCACAACTGCTTTCACCAAATATGTTCATCAATCAATCAATCAAATTTTATTTATATAGCGTATTTCACAGCAAATGTCACAATACGCTTCACAGTCGACCCTGGCCTAAACCCCCACAGGAGCAAGCCTAAGGCAACAGTGGCAAAGAAAAACTCCCTGTGGCAGATGGGAAGAAACCTCAGAAGGAACCAGGCTCGAGGGGGAAACCCATCTTCCTCTGGTCGGCTCAGGGTGTAGATTGGTGACCAACATGGTCAGTCAGTCATCAAAAGTTGGTAGGTGAAACATTATGACTGTAAACTACTATAAAGTATTACAGGCATGCATATGGCATAATCATATCGAGCACTGCAGATGTGCAATCACCATTTCCTTTTGAGCAAATGGGTAAAAAATGTGAAACTTGTCACTAATGCTGGTAATTTAATATTGTTTATCAAGAATGATTTATAAGCATTTATTAAAATTCATGGCATTCATCAAAGGTCATTAATCTATCCTTTACATAGTCATATGACCATTTCATATAACAAGGAGAAGTGTTGAACGTCTGGTAAATTGCTTTCCTATATGAGGTTTAATTGATTTTCTAAGTTTGCATAATGCATCCATTTCTGCATTGGAGAAAATCAGCAACAAATCAAATGAATAGCCTGTTTTCCCCCAGCAAGTCATTACAAACATACTGTATGTTTAATGAAACTTACATGCTGAAATGTGGGTTTCTCTGAACAGAATGCAATTGAAATAGCAGCAGTCGCATGTTTCAGCCACACCGGGTACTTTTTCCATGCTTTAAAGCACAAAAACAAATGATCAGGTATGGTGGATACACTGGCTTTCCCAAAAACTTGACTCTGAAACTTGGGAAAATATACTCCTCCCTATACAGACACTTTCCTTCAGAGGGCCTTGGTTACATCCGTAACCAACTGATTTAGATTCGAAAGACAACGTTTTCAAAAGGTTGCAGTGTGAAATGAGTTTTCAGAAGCCTGACATGGAATTGGGTCAGTTCAATTAGGAGTATTGAGCGTTTCTATATAGCCCAGCATGCATTTTGGTGGCGGGTCTAAAAAGCAGTTCATTGAAAAAAAAACTGAAAAAAACCCAGTTGGTCTTTTAATAAAGTTCATATACTAGCTCCATGCCTCTGATACACGGAATATATCAATGCAACGCTGTTACTTACAGAAGGAATTTTCATTCCATTAACATCTAATTTGTAGCCCCCCCCCCCTCCCCCGAAGGTTTTGCCTGCTCTTCCAGCACTAAATCACTATATGAATATTCAAACCCAGTTTTGTGTCAAAGTATGGAAACACAGTTATTTAAAACAAGTCCAAACGAGGGATTTGAGGCTTTGAATTTATAATCCAATTTTGTATAGCTTCACATGTAATTCAGTGAGTCACTTTCCCCTGAAATAAAATCAATAAGCAGCAGATGTTCTGGAAGGCCCCATCCAATCTTATTTTCCTGAGCCTATTTTGTGCTGCCCTATTTGGCTTAAGGCTGTAAAGAAAGAAACATATGTCAAGAAAATGAGGAGAACATAATAGCAGAGTAAACATGAAAAACAAAGGCAATGGGGCACCAGGGAATTTTGACCTATTTGAACCTATGAATTAAACAGCAACATGTAGTTATGGAAACACAGGGCAGGATGAGCTAAGGTGAGACATGATAAATATACAGTACAGGACAAAAGTATTAGGCCACCTGTAGTTTAAACCTATAATAATTTCTACCTGCAATAACACAAAAAG
Source organism: Anguilla anguilla (assembly GCF_013347855.1). NCBI lineage: Eukaryota > Metazoa > Chordata > Actinopteri > Anguilliformes > Anguillidae > Anguilla > Anguilla anguilla. The sequence continues at coordinate 50,743,128 of NC_049203.1, read as the reverse complement.
GTTACTTTTGCATCATCTTAGGGGTGACTTTACTTGAAATGGCTTCCTTTGGCTTGAATTGCAATTAAATGAATTATTGGAAGTCTATCCAAGCATTTTGCAAAGTCGGAGGTGAAAGGGTGGGAGCGGGGTGGAGGAGTAATTCAACTGAGTGAAATCTTATCTACCTTAAGTTTTTTTTAAACCCTGGGTAGCCTAATACCTTTAGCCTGTAGTTCTTCCTTGAAAAAACTGAAAAAGGGTCAATACCTCAGTAGACGATATATAAATAAAGGAATGATGTAATTAAGCTTGGCATAAATTGCAAATACAAATGAACTTTTTTTTAGAAATTTTAACACATTTAAAATGTGTAGTTTTGATCACATGAAAAAGTTAATAGTATAATGTAAAATAGCATAATGACACTGATGGGTTTTGTGTCTTTGTGGATTATAACATATTTCACTGAACTCCATGCAGTGCTGTAGTATCAAAATTCAAAATTTGCTCCCCCATCCATGAATGGCTTTGACGTGGAATTCATGCAGTATCTATACATGTCTGTTGCCTCAGGACCTCTCAGGATTCTTCCCTCTTTGCTATTTCTGAAAGCAGAGTCAGAGTCAGAGTAAGTGCTATTCTTTGGCATTAATAGCTGGTGGCAAATAGTCAAAATCGCATGCAGTGTATCCTGACAACATGGGCAGTGCATAACCCAGATTGCAATGAGAAGAACAAGAGCCTAAGCACGCACATTTCATAACACGCTGTAAGATTTGGCACCATAAACAAAGCTTCAGCCAACTGGGATGGGATGTATCCTTGCTTTCATTTGATGTTAAACCGCACTGCATGAAACTGCATGTTCTTCCAGGGTAGGTGATCGCTCACCTACAAATTGTTTCAAGAAGAAGCAACAGCACAGTCAACATAACAACAAGGTGATTTATGAATATGCTCCCAGAGATGCGTCGTCTTGTTAGACCTCAGCTGCTTCGAAGCAGTGCTGCTCTACATTCTATTAGATGGCAAATTTGGGAGAGATTTTTCTGGGAAATCTTTTCAATATTAATGATTGGCTGAAAGAATGAATGCTGCACTTTGGCTACACAACTTGGCATTTATATTCATTGGCAAATTAACGATTATGTCCAAAAAGCCTGAGGGTGTCTACACACAACAGGGGTACTCCTCAAATGACTTCCTCTACATATTAGCCTGTGTATCATATTTTATCATTAATTCATGTCCAGGGCCTAAGTGTGACAAGGGCATTAATAATTTGTTGGGCAACTCTCTCTGGGCATTGTGACCTTTCTCTGTCCTTCCATGAATGTCCCAACGGTTCTGAGGTTCCTTGATTTTGCTCTCTTTTCTAGAACAGGCTGGCTAATCAGTGCTGATAACAGCAGACTGAGGGTGTTAAAAAAGCTCTCTCTCTGTTCCAGTACGTCTTCTGAACAGATCTATTAGCGGCTCTTGTACAGGACTCTGTCAGTGTCCACTAATGTGTAAAAGCAAGGGGGAAGAGGACAGTGGATGCAGCAATGCCATCCAGCCCTGATCAGCCCTGGGGGATCCATAATTGCTCCATATCCAACCAGTGCAAGCTCTGCTTATCAGGCACTCACTGGTTTGTCCTTTTGGAAAAAAAGAACAACCTTAACACAAAACAAACCTGCAGAATGGACTGATTGTGAGCAGGGCCGAGTAGAGACACATGGGAAATTCTAAATGTGCCAGCGAGCTCTCCTGTTTAGTTTATTATGTTCCTGTGAACACAACTGGACCACAAATTTCAGTACCATGCTGTAGATATTAAATTGTGTTTATTTTCAAAGCGCTTCATGTTAAAAAGTGTTCTTTCCCACTGTTAATTTCCTATGAGACTAAAGGTTTACAGGTCATTTAGACTGACAGCAGTGGGGTGGATTGGCTACTTTTAGATAGCTACATGTCTGACACAATCTGTTCATGCGTTTTTTAAAACCAATAAAACTGGAGAGAGAAAACTCAGATATCCAGTATGATTCATCAAAGGTTGCTATATACATGATACATAATACTATTTTGTTTTCAGTTCCAAAGAGGCAAGAGAAGATATAGTATCTGTTCTGATCAGGTATCCTCATTGATGTTGTTACAGTGCCCTGTAATGTATACATTTCAAGCTGAGTTTCTTTACACAAGGCACGCTACAGGCTGCCAATTATACCCATTGCTGGGTTTGGCAGGTCAAGGTCACTGCAGAGGATTTTTCCAGTGGATGGAGGATGCTTTAGTGCAGGGATCAGCAACTCACGGTCCTTGAGGGCCGAGAACTGCTGGTTTTCCACCCTCCCTTTGCCTAGGAGTCAGGTGTGAAGACAGTCTGGCCAATCAGTAGCACTAATTACCCGGGAGAAAAGAAAACCAGGGATGGATTTGGATTTGAGGGCCAGAGTTGATGATCCCTGCCCTAGTGGTTGTAACTATTGTGAATAACAGACAACCAGTGAGTAAAACTGTAGCTCACACTCTACACAGACATTGTCAGTTAATGTTTGCTTCAATCTCTGATAGAATGCCTGGAAACCTTGTCAAATTTTCTGCCATAGACTTTCTGAAATCTAATTGTGCCGGAAGATTTGTGACGATGGCACATTTGACTGGCTGGGGCTGTTTTATTTCAGAATGCATTACTTGAAAGATAACTAAACAAAAACAAATGGTTATGGACTATGTTTTCACAACACTGTTTGACATCTTACATGCAAGATAATATTTTAAATGGCATTAGCATTGTTTGTGATAAGTGGCATATGTTTTTTGAGTGCTGGCAGGGGTATATTTTATAAAATGAACAAGGCTGTCTTGTTCTAAATAAGTTTAATTCTTTTGAATGTCATTGCCTACTTTAATTCATTAATTGGAGTCTATTCTAAAATCTTGTCATACACACAACCAATATTCTGTACCCACCCCTCATCCTGAAATATACTTGCATATTAATCTCGGCAAAGCTAGCTTGAAAATAACCTTGTGATTTGATAATATGCAGTTTTCAGAAAATATTTTCTTTAAATCTACTGTTACAGTATATGGGCTTCAGTATTTAATGCATCCCTGCTTTTAAGAAACTGCAATGTCATTGTCTGAGCACTATTGCTTTGAACTCGAATGGCTTGACTGTCTGTTTGCATTTCGTTTGTAAATATAATTTAGTCCAAGTCCAGGCTAAACCATTTTGCTCTTTGATTGGCCATTATGAGATGCTCTCCCTTTGTCTTAGGGAGATCAGAAAGATTCTCAAACATAATTATCTGCCAAACTTACATGTTAAATCATAAGAAAACGCCCAGGATGCCCACAGCCCACCAACAAATTGAGTATGGCTGTATTACACGATCAAGATTTTCTTGGATGTTCCGAGATTTGTGGATGTCCTGTCAGTATGTGATTGTCTTCTGTTGGGCTCAAATGCAACAGACTTAATGCACTGAAGCAGAAATGGAAACACACTTTGCCAAAGGGACACACATCAGAGCTGTTAATTAAACATCACCAAGCTGTTTCCTCCTAGTCAGAATTAGAGAGCGTATGGGAAATGAAAACAACCTTCCAAATATCCAAGAGGATCCATGTTCAATAATCTTCTCCTTCTTTCAATGCAGGTAAAGCGTGAAATTCACCAAGGCAAGTGGTTTGGAAATGTGATTGATACACTGTTGAGTAAGCTGTCATTTTTTTTACTTGTTCATTTTTTTTTTGTCTTCACTGGTAGTTCCACTGGGAGTTCCACTCTTTTCCATTATAGACTTTACCCAACCCAAGTGGGCCACAAACATATAGGCTAGTATGTTTCAAATAACACAAACAAATAGATAAAATGACCAGCCAAAGAACAATAACCCACTATGACTGGACTGCAATGAATTACGAGAATACAACAGTTCAGCAGCCAATCAACATCTACTTTTTATTTTTGATCAAAAGAACTGTATAGCTCAAACACAATACTACAGTTTAGATGATTTCCCAAAATGAACCAAAACATACTTATGGGGACATTTCATTTTACTAGTTGTGTAACAGCAATATTTTCTCTAATTTTGAAGCATATAGTTTTCTTCGACTCAAAATATACTGAAGTAGCTAATTAACAAATTAGACTAATTTTATCGTTCACTGAAAAATAACAACATGAAACTATATTAGAATTATGTACAATTAGACTCACACTTTTGTATATTACTATTAAAAAGTCACATGCAAACAGTCAAAATGCTTTATAATCCAGTAACTTTAAAGCTGAATATTATGGCAGTACATGAAATTATAAAGGAAAGATGCTAAATACGGTCAAATACAATAAACTGAGGGTATCCAATGGATCCTCTTACATGACCTTTCCATGATATCTAAATTTGAACTAATAATTTGTTGCATGGGGAGATTAGCTGTATGTGCATATGCATTTTGTTTGGGCATTGGGTGCTATCAAAGCCAGTTTTTGGCTCTTACTAAATTAACATTGATATACGACACATTGCTGTTAATGATTCTGTTGAGAAAATAAGAGCAATTCATTTCAGTCACCAATGAAATACCTAACGTAATTTACTTAATGCAATTTCAGGCTGTTCAATACAGCGTGAGTGGAATGGGCTTTTATTGGTTTCCCATATTAATTCTAGCTGTCAAATTAAGCTTTTTGCCGCTTGCCCTCTCAGGTAATTTAAATGCAAACTATTTGGGTTAATACAATGGGGAATGTAAAACGGAATGCTATGCGCATTACCACACGTAATGCAAATGTGAGTATGGCATTATGCCTGCTGTACCAATGCAGCCATTTTTCTGAAAAAACGGTGAGCTTGCATGTTAGCAGTGACATGGAGCTCAGCTGAATACTAGCTTACCTCCACAGATATGTGAACTGTTTAAACAGTCCCTCACTGGCCAGCCTCATTTGGAGCCATCATAACAGATTCTACTACTCTTCCCTTGGAGAAAATGGAGGAGGAACAACTGGCTAAAACAGAACAGAAGAGTTTGGACTCCCAGCTTGTCTTATAATCTTATCCCGGCCAAGCTCTCTAGCCTCCCCTGGAGACATGGTAATTTAGAGCTTGTGAGGAGGGAGAAAATGGTGATGCAAATCCATGCTCAGTGCTGGCAGGTTGGGGGCAGGGAAATGAAAGCAGGGATTTCTGTCTGAAGTGTCTTTTCACAATTCATTGCTCTCATGCGGAACTCATGAATTTACAATCACGCTCCCACCATCTGAGGGACGGCTCTGTTGACTGAGCAAACCTAGAGATAGTGAGGAAGGGAGGGATGGAGGAGGACGAGGAAAAGAGAGAAGGGGGGACCTTAAACCAACAATGGGAGGAGTGAAAACCACACAAGGAACAGTGAAAAGGATGCGGTGCTCTTGGAAAATTAAATTAAAAAAAATACTACCAGATGCAATGGAAATTTCTCCCTCTCAATGGGATGGAATGATGCATGGACTATGAAAATAGTTAAACACCTGAAAGCCATTCCCATCTGGAATCTGTTGGAGAGCCTATTAAGGGAATGATTAAAACATTTACTATTACCTCATTAAGTCAGAGTGTATTTTTCTGGGAGCACTTTCCTTTTCATGTTCAGCCAGTAAAACCAGGCCTGACTTCAATATTCTCATATCTCTATATGCATCAGTTGCACACCTTGGCACATAGGATGGGAATCTCCACCAGGACAATGTCTCGGAGGACTTCCAAATGATAGCCTATTGGTCCATTCCAGAATAATTTGAAAAGATGTGAACTTAAATATTACATTATATTATTATATTGTATTATATTATATTATAATTGACATCAGGATCATTACATCCAGTGACCTGCTGTATTCTTGGATGCATTGGTACAGTATATTGTTATGCTAGCCAACTGTTTGCATTATGCTTTAACAAATGGCCTTGTCGTGCTAGGTTGTTTCCTAAGAATCTGTCAGAGGGTACAATTCATAACAGCTTCCACATAAGCAAGCTCATTTTCAGAAGGACCACAAAAAGCAGTTTTGGATACACAAAGAGAGATCAAGGTCTCTGTGGGAAGAATGCACTTAATAAAATGTTCAGGCCGTGCGCTAATGATATTTTAGCATGTACTCGGTTTGATCGCAAGTATCCAAACACAAGGGAAAAAAATGAGAAAGTTGCATTCATTTGTAACCCTATGCTCACACCATGCAAAACTGCTGGTAATGGCATTTGTCAGTAGTAGTATTCCAGTGACAAAATAACAGAAAGAGAGCATTCTTTTGAATGTGATGAACTGTATAGAAAGAAGAGAATGGAAGAAGAGGGGACTGGAAGAAAACAAAAGAGAAAAGGAACCTTAAGTAAAAAAAGGAGAGGAAGGTGGTGAGCAGTGATGAGAAGAGTTTATGTAAAAAGAGAGTGTGGAAGAACTGAACACACAAGAGGAGAATAAGTATGAGAAGAGCAATGATGAGGCTGAGAGGAGAGACAATGCTATTCTCAGCTGCATTAATCGAAGCTTTTTAAATAATCTGAGGCAATTACTCTTCTGAAAAGAGAATTAGACGTAACTGGATCAGAGTGTTAAAACGTTTCAAATTTTTCCAGTGGATGATGACAAATATATGAAAATCTGTACACAGGGCACGGTCATACACATGCGTTTTTGCAGACATGTGTACTTGCTCCACCTATACCTAATCACCATTCCACATTCATCCTTGCTCAAGCTTTGATGATACACATAAATTGTGGTCGGCTCCATATCTGGCTTTGATCATTTCTGCTTGTCAGGCCCGCCATTCGTAATTTTCCCTTTCCACTCCTTGTGTCACATGCACTTATTGCCCGCAGAGGCCTTTTGAATGGAAAACAATTTCTCTGTCAGCTGCTGAATTAGGAAAAGATAACCGCATCTCTGGAATGATTCCACAAACAGCCCAGCACTCGAAAACATAGCTGATGAGATGCATTATCCGCTGCTCAACCGAATGGCAAATATGCTGGGAGGTTGCAGATGACTTTCATCTTGTACCTTTTTGTTGCTGTGTGTGATGAATTAATGAAGGGCAGTAATTTGCTTGATCAAAGGCTGAAAGAGGTCTTTAATTTTAACTCATAACTGTTGCTTTTAATATTTGGGGAAAATGGAACTGGGGATGGAATGGAATGATTAATCTATTCTTTTTGTAAGGACATAGGTTGCTGAAAGCATAAATCAAAGCATTGACAAATAATATGTAAAATATAATGAAAAAAAATCAGTCAACGTATTATTTCGAATAACATAGACTCCCTTCATATAAATCAATGGTAACATCTGTTACCCCTAGAGGTAAATAAGTTCTACAGGGAATATTGTAATTTAAAATGTAAATGCATGATAGCCTGATGCGAAATACAGTAATTCACAATACATTTAATTAAAATCGTATATTAATTATAGCCTATTTTATTAGGCCTATAATCTACATAATCGTGGTAAATTTAAAATCCTTTAAAAAATAATTGGCCCGACATCATACCACATAACGTAGTACACAATGTTCAATAGAACAATTAAGGTCAGCTCAATATAAACATTCCATTACATTACATTGAATCATACCAGACATATGTAGAAGTCATTTAGACTATGGCAGTCGTACAAAGATCATATTAAGCTTGCTGTCATTTAAATATTCTTGCCTGGTACCCATGGATTCATAATAATTTTTATGGAATGGCTTTGCTAAAGTATTATTTAACATGACCAATATTCTTGAAAACCTTTTTTTGTATCCACTATTCATTGTCTAAAGACATCCCATCTGTGCTTCACCAGGGGGATCATTTATAAAATAGGCGATTAAATTGTATCTTAAATATTGGCATATGCAGAAAACCATGACTAAGTAGTCTTTTATAATCCTACTTTGATGTGGATATGATAATAACTCTACACAAAATGTATGTTAGATGTAAATTAATTACTTGCTGATTATGTGGAGGTACTGTACATTTGAGGACTGTGTGCGAATCCTCGAAAGTGGGCATGCTAAGAAAACAACATAATTCCGGTCCTGGATGCTGATTGGGCAATACAGCGTTCCAGTTGTGCTAAAATACACAATATAGTAACAGGTATGACACGACACACCTGTTCACCTTACTGTATATAATATCACTGCATACCTTTAAAAATATATTTGACCATTAACAGTATGTTATTTGCATGACAACTTTTAGCTCTAGTTAAGGTACATTTGAGAAAACCCTCAATAAAAAAATATGGTGCAAAATACCAGCACAATAATATGGTGTAATAACATTCCATTTAATTACAGTTAATGCAGATGTACACAGATGATACCAAAACGTTCTTCCGAAACTTATAGTGTGTCGTTTGTACCAAAAAGTACACTTCTTTTCAGTTACCTCTTGTTATGTAAATGACAACATCCCAATTAACATACCCTATAGCCTAAAGTGATATTAGCCTGTTGGACTTTATAGTTATATTTGTAATTTCATGGCAATAGAGTGCTTAAGAAGCTAGAAAGGTGTAGCCTAGGCTAATCAAGTTTGCATAACCTGGTAAACTATGTGAGTGTGTACATTACTGTAAAATTCAGT